>NC_133971.1:69517665-70118776 GCF_031877795.1 Strix aluco
AGCGATTCTTCTTTTTGTTTTTACCGGTTACCCGTACCCCAGATGTTGGACAACTGCACCTGGAATGAAGGACTCCCCTATCCTAATCTCAAGTGTCCACAAGGATTATTAATTTTTATGTTTTGGTGTGATTCTGTTTTTAATTTCTATATGTGTTTGTAAACCAAATGTTTTTGGGAATGTAACTTTTTATTATGAACAAGGATGTCAACTGCAAGTTCCATGTTCACATGTTTAGTTAGATGATGCTTGTAGTTAGGATTAGCAACATGACATTTATAACCTGTATTGGAAAGATATGTTTTGGTTTCATGTGTTTTTATGTATTATGGAAATGGATGACACCCCACTGGAATCAAGAAAGTACTCAGAATGAGAATAGGCCAACTTTACCTGTCCAAACCACCCATGGTTTAGAGGATAACCTAGTCTTAACCTTGATAAAGGGATTTGCAATTGCCCTCAATGAATCTAGTATTACTGCTTGCTTGTCCATACCCAAATCTGTGGAAGACACCCTTCCCATGGGTACTCTTCCCACAGATAGAGCAGGAAGTCTGCTAAGACTGTGGAATACAAGTGGTATCATCCATATAATAAATGCTTATTCCTCAGATAGAAAGCCAGTTGCTGTGCGACTTGATCAACCATTCAATTTTCTACCATTGACAAAACAAATTGTACATATTTATGTATTATGCAACTGAAAATATAACTCTCCTCTGTAATTGGATCATATGGAGTACCACAGATTTGCAGCCTTGGGGACGAGCAACCAACGTATTACAATATAATCAACCTATAAAAACTTCCTGGTACGTACAGTGGAGTAAAGGGCGAAATTGGTTCAAAAGAAACAGTCATAGCCATGAGTGTTCTTGGTTTGGGTCTGATAACAGTCTCCAAAGTTATATACCCTTTGATCAGAAATTCTCTTTTGTCTCAGTATCAAATGAATCAGCATTGTGGTCTTGCCAACATGTAACAAATTGTTTTAATTGGAAACAATGATTGGGTTAAATACTATTGGCCAGTTTACATCAACCTAAAAATAGGCTGTCTGTGCCAAAATCGTAGCATAGCTTACAAAGCAGCCAGCGCAGATTTTGCACCTCATAATGATTACCACATTGCCTCTGGTGATGCTCCAGCTGGTTTGATCTGGGCCTGTAACAATGGCAATGTGTACACCTCTTTATGGGCTGGGTTGCCTGAACTCCAATGCACCTTAGGAGTCCTGACTTTGTGTCCTATGTGGAAAAGGACTCCCGTCCAACCCCACTGGGTGGCTTACACGAAATGGGTGAGAATAACACTAGAGCGAGATGTAGAGGTATGGCAAGACTCAGGAGCAGCCACTTGCCTGGCCTGCAGACTGGAAGAATTTTTGGCATTTGGATTTGCCACTACGTGAACGCAAATATGGTTAAGCAAATTAGCTTATCAAGTAGAGAAATTAGCTAATGCTACCAACACTAGTATGCATCTGTCAGTTACAAGCTACCTCAAAATTAGCTCTGCAGAACCACATGGCACTAGATTTAATGCTGATACACCAAAATGGATTTTGTGGGTATCTAAACCTCTCCAGTACTGACTGCTGCATTTACATCCCTAATATTATGCAGGACCTCAACATCCAACTAGAGAAGATATGGCAAGTAGCAAAAGACACCTGTGAGCTACAAGAGTCAATGAATAACAGCTGGCTTTCAAAAGTGTTTAGTTGGTTTGCACTTGGTATTACCGGTTGGATCCAAAATTTGATACAATATGTGTTAATGTGCTTATAATTGTCATAGATAAAATCAACTATGATGAAAACTGTTAGCATAAGAATGATTCAATGAACTAACTATATCCCTTTAGAGGAGGAGAAGCCAATCTACGTCCCTGGTCCTGAAGACCTTAATTAAAGACCACATTCTAGTGTGTGGGTGTGACTGTAGTCACAGGGTGGAAGTGTTGGAAGTGTGAGAAAAGCAAAACAGTGAAAAATCTGCAAAACACACACTTCCTTAACACATGGTCCCCAGAACAAACACAGAATGGGATGGAGATCTAGTGATTTGTGATGCCGTGGCGCCAAGAAGGAATGCAAAGCAAGGTGGAGGCCATGCGGTCTCGTTCTTCCACTTTTCTCAAGGAACATTTGACATGACTATGCAGATTTATCTCCTGCTCTTCCCCTTCTCTCAAGGACTGCTTTGCAGTACTCTGCAGACCTTATCTCTCTTTCTTCCTCTTTTCCCACAAAAACAGCACACACCTTGCACCAAGGAATGTGCTGTGTCGTTACTCAAGAAACAATGGCTTGACCACAGTCCCACCCACTCACACGTATGTACTTAAATAAATACTACCCTGAGTTTGTATCTAACTCAGAGAGACAATAATCCAATACCAAATAAGAGGGACAGATCGACGGGTTTGTGCTCCTCGCCCACCCCCACCCCCCCCCCTTCCCCAGAAGGGACACCTTTTGGTAAGATTTGGGCCCTCGGCTACACCAAGTGATTACCCAGGAATTAGTGTGTGTGATTGCAATTGGGGTTTTTTGTGTGTAGTGCTATATAGCCAACCTGCAGTTTGTGCATTTTTCGTAGGCAATCTCAAAGACTCTGTAGATGTTGCATAAGAATAAACCCTACTATTCGTGAACCCGACTGCTTCTCTAGAATGCCACCAGACCCACAGCATACGGGCTGTTCGTGCATCTGGTGTCGGGCCTATAGCTACGGCAATAATTGGCATACCTATTAAGAGATAAGTCCCACATCCCACATCCTTCTTTCCCACATCCAGCCACCCCTGACCCCTCTAATGTCTGAGGACTGGCTAGAACACAAGGGGATTCATCTCTTACCAAATTAATTCATTACTTTAAATGCAACAGACTCAAACTGCCTGTCTCAAAATATTAGCCTAAAAGTGAATAATAACTAGTAAGAATTAATGATCCACAAGGAATTATGGACCTGCATAAACAGAATAAAATTCCTCAGAATTCATATAGTGTAAAAATCAAGCCCTACTCTCTTTAGCTAATACTCTGTGTATTTGTCTAACCTAATATTCTTTGTATGATCTTCATCTTTCCTCAGATATGTTTAAATTATTACTTTACAAGTATAAGGAACAGTGGGTCTCCACTTAATGAAAATACATTATCATTTCAATGACATTTGAGAGGTGGGAAAAAAGTGACACAGAGGTCCCGAAGGAAGGAATTCCTATTAGGAATTCAAATGTGTGATCTGCTTTGATTTTCTTCCTTACGAATGTTCTCAGGAGATACGAGATGATTTTCAAAAGAGCACTATCCAGTGATTTTCAAAATAATTGTCCAAACTATCCCAGTATATGGTGGAGTGTTTTACTAAACCCATTTTTAACCTCATACTCAACAATGCAGAATCAGCAGGCCAGATTCACTGTTATGCTGTATGGATATGGAGCATGAGACAACAGCATCTTTGTAATGTGTCTACATTTTTACCATCTAGACAGCCTGGGCATTGATTAGTGCCCAGCCAAGCTACCATTCTAATTGACTGCAACATTGCAAATAACATCATTTGCTGATTTGTGGACTAAGCTCATTTGCTGCTGAAGTTTCCAGTGAAAGCCCTTACTTTCAGACCTGTTGGAAGGATGTGGTAAAGCCACTTGCTTTGATCTTGTTAAATCCCTGTGCTGGGGATTACCCTTCCATGAGACTTTACTTCACAACATCCAGAAAGAGAACCAGTACAGCCCAGAAGCAAGCCCCGTTCTTAAAATTAAATCTCTACGTCGTACCAGCAACATACTCAGATTTAGCTACCAACTGTCTAAAGGATCTATCACTGCTTCATTGATGAGAGGAAAGGGGAAACGTAATAGAAATCTTATCAGCTAAAAGCAAGTGAGATAGAGGATTCAGCAGCTAGTTCCCAAATGGACACTTCACAGGGCTGTGCTGTTAGCTGCTGCCAACTTTAAATGTCCAGCCAACAGCAAACCAAACCAGTTACGTGACTGTAAAACTGCACAGGCAATCCCAGCTCTGACTTCTCCTAGTGTCTGAGTGCTTGATCGTCCAAACTTTGAACTCATAAATGTGTTTGTGTGCAAAACACATTACAAAAACTAAACCACAATTGATACTACAGCTGCCAGCTACATAACACAAGCTTCTCTGAGAGAACTCTCCCATGTCCACGGATGTTTTCACATGCAGATTGCCAGACTGTGCAGCTTTGGTTGTATAGTCTGCAAATTCATTTTGCTTAAGTGCACTTTTTTTGAGAGGGTAATAGGGGAAAAGGGTGTCATGTTTGATTCTGTCTTTGGTTTAGAAGCAGTAGTTGCGATTAAAAAAAAATAAAAACAAAAACAAAAACAAAATAAGCGGTATGATTTGTATAAGCAATATAACTTTTACAGAACTTCTGCAATAAGGTGAAATATACTTCTTTCAGAACTTTGTCAAGTGTACTTTCACATTTTTTAAATAATTGCCAGCTGTTAGAGACTGACAATGTTCTTCAGTTTTGAAAGACTGTTGGTCTTCTCTATATAAAGCAGCTTTGATTTTATCTTTGTCTGCAGACACCTGAACTATGTCACAGTATCTTGTTGAAACAGGAAGACCACTTTAATCAGGCTAGAGCTGGACAATGAGGCACAGTGGTTCTGTGATATGGCCACAGTAAGCTTATGATATGGAGACAGAATTCAAGCATATGTTGGTTAGAAGTGTACTGCTCAAGGTGGCATAATGTACATAACAGTACACTGATATCTCTTAAATGTGATCTTTCAGCATGTCAAATTGAAATTAAATGCTCTGGAAAACAGAACAAATTATGCATGTGTGATTTTGCCTCCTAATGTAAAGCATTGTTTATGGTGACAAAGCAAAATATTAATGGTTTGGCAGAACAGAATAAGCAACAGGAAAGTTTAGTTATATAGCTCTCTGCTCCTTGATGCACTGAAAATATTTGCCGTTGCTACTATATCAGTGCCTAAGGAGCTGTAATATCTTCTTTCCCTCCTAACATACCTACAAAGTTTACAACACAGGAAAGTGTGCAGTATAAGACCACACAGCTTTAACAGCATTTTCAATATCCAAGATTCTTGAAAGATGAGACCTGATAGTTCTCCAGCAACCAATCCTAACCACATGAATGATTGGCATCAGTTGAAGAAGTACTCTCCTCGCTAGAACTGAATAGGAACCAGGGTTTTCTATTTTCCAGGAATTTCATCTATTTTATGTTTATTCAGAAAAGAACTAAAGCCAGAAAAAAAAATGAAAGCTGAAAAAGAAAACAGCTCCATATTCAAGATCAAATCTGGGACAGAGTTACTTTTCAAGTCAATAAAAAGAATTGTTTTAGTAAAATTTAACCCTTTTATTAATTGACTTTTTAACTTGTATATTTTGTAATGAAAATCTCAAAAATATATTTCAAAATTATAAACTACACAAAAGTCAAAATTCTAATTTCACTTTCTCATTAATAAAGTAGTGTATATTCAAAATACATTTCAGTCAAACCTTTAACTCTAGAAAACTTCAGAGCAACTCTAATACACCTTTTGCCGAACTTCAAAACAGCATTAATTCAGAGTTTGCTTCCAAACTGCTATTTCACTTCAAACACAACTGCAAGTAAAAAGTGTCTTTTTTAGCAAGACCATTGTGGATTGATGCTAATATTAGTTTTGATTTGAACAGATCTTGAGAAAAATGTTATCACACCATTAGAGCAAGAATACAGATCTCTGAGTAGTAGAAAACATCAACAAGCCAACAAAGCTGAATATTATTTTCATCTCTTTCCACCATTGGGGAATTCCCATTGGGGAATTTCAGAGAAAGATACCTTATTGCAATATGATTGCTTATAACTTTTTGAGAGGGCTAAATTATATGTATCAGTAAAAAATTTAAAATAGCATATTTGAAAACTAAACCACCAGTTCAGGGTAAGATAGGAAATTCTTCTGTCACTTCTAACACGGTGAAAAAGCATCAATTTCATACGCATTGGCAAAAAAAAAGTTTTTGCAGATTAAAAGTTACAGCGCTAAACTACCCAATCTCTTTAGCAACAGAAACATATTTTCCATTATATTTACCGTCCACTGCTCTCCAGACAGCTGAAAAATAAACTTGTTTCTTTCCTTATTTGCTTCATCTGACAAAACATGCCTCTTCTGGAGCTGAGGAGTCTTTCCATAAGTGTCCAAAATCTTCTTGTCAGTGTCTACAAAGCCATTCTTGAGGTATTTTGATTGAGGAATGCCTTTCTTCCGGCACTCTAGTATGAAATTCCATTCCTGTTTTATCCTGAAATAGTGCCAAAAAGTGCTTATGTGAATCCGCTGAAACAATATGATGAATAGGTCTTAAAGCTTCATCTTTGTTTGCACAATTACTTAACAAAATATAATTATGCATCTAATGTACTGACCATTTCAAAAAAAAAAAAAAAAGGCATTCCTGGAGTCATGCTTAGCTTTTCTGTACCTACATTTAGATTTCAGATGAGCAGGATTTCACTTACTGACTATAAAACAGTGATACTCAGGGAATAACAGAAAAGTGGAGACTGAGCTCACTATCACAGAAAACAGCATGAATGATGTCTTTTATTTCAATAGGGTAGGAAATATATTCTTCTGAACATGTCATATCAATAAACAAAAACAAGGACCTAGTGATATATGCAAAATTTTTCAGTTGGAAAACATCATTTTAGAAAGTAAGAAGTTAGAAATATTCCCTTTTCCCTGCCCTTTCTTGTTCAAGTATAATGATCTATTTTCATTTTTTACACATCTTCCAATATCATCTTAGAAGGTGAAGGTAAAGGTCAAAGTTATCACATGCCAACTAATTTCAGATTCAATTTCAATGTAACTTTAGGCTCACCTCCAGGGCAAACTTTTAGCCATATAACTTCAGGTGCAAATTCAATTTGATATAATTAAACATTGCCAAAAGCACGTGCCTTAATTTAAGAGAGATTTATTTCAGCTTAGTCAATTAATGAATAGGTTGATTAACTGAAGCAAGCCTTCCTTATACCAAAATAAGACTCTGCAGAGCCCCTTGCATCATAAAACTAATCTCACGCTATTGAATGTTAGATTCTTGTTGTACGTGAGATTCATTTATGTGATCTTCACCCTGTGGCAGAAGTTTTAAGCCAAAGTCTTGAAGTAAACTGGTAGATGAAGAAGGGCACAGTGTTCAGGATAATGTTCCCCCAAGAGGAAGTAAAAAATGGCATGTTCTAGAAAGAGAATCACATGCAAGCTTGTAAAGTCCACATACAAAGTAACAAAACCTGTACACATATTCCCAGCTAAGCATGGCATTTTTCTGTAAAATGCTAAGATATTTAAAAAATGGCACATGAAACAGAATGTCTGATTCTGAGTCATGTACAAGAAATCAATTACATGCTTACGTACAAGAAACATCTTCCAAACTTGGAGAAAATAAATAAATTTTGGACACTCATAGCAAGATATGAGATAGAAACTGCAGGGCAGAGTATATTTATGGGAATATGATAGCTTAGATTAAAAGTCATATTTGACTCAGTGCTATCAAAATAAATCTTTAGGAATCAAAACTGCATACATAATAGAAAAGGTATTACTGTTAGACAGCTGCAAACTGCTCAACACAAATTGTGGCACTTAGTAAAACCTTAGGGGATGTTAGATAGACTTGAAGGCAGAGAGCACAGCAACAGCAGATGGTTTCAGCTATCAGCATACACACAGCACATTGACACACTGCAGACAATATACACTTTCTGAAACTATGTATGACTGTTTATCAGAACAGATAGCCTGAGAGACCACAAGAGGACCTGATTTAGTTTCAAGGAACAACACATTACACATGGGTCATCAGAGAACTACAGAAAGCCCCTTCTGTAATAATGTCCACAGTGTATTCCCATGCAAGATTTTTATAGAGAGAAAATAAGGAAAAATATCTTCTACGATTATTTCAGAAGATGAGCTACACATAACAGTGAAGTTGGTTAAAAGTGCAGCTTACTGGGTAAAGTGCTAACAGACTGCATGAAGTCACCACAATCTCAGAGGGAGTACATTCTAATGAAACCACTGTAAGGATCTCTTTCTCCCCTCATTTCCAAAAATAAAAAAAAAAAAAGAAAAAAAGATAAAATGGCATTTATGATCAAATGAAGAAATGAGAAGGCAGTATAAGCTTTGTTAAATTAAATGTAACAACACAGAAAAGCAAGTGAAGTCACTGACTGCAGGTATACAAATGAACAGGAAAAGGATTTCTAGAATATCAGCAGAAAGCGTCTCAGAAAGACAGTGGGAGCAATAACTTATCAAGGTATGAAAGGAGCAGTGAAGGAATAGTTAAAGAAGTTATTGAGAGCTGCAGAAAAGTTATTCATCCTTGGCTTCGGTTTTCATTAGAGAGATCAGTATGCTCTTTATCAGTAGGCATCTGGAGGACTTTTTGATATTTAAAGTGTCGATACAGGAGGCTTGAGTATTAAAAAATATATACTTGAATTAAATCTCCTGGTTTCTCTAACTGTGGACTGCTTTGTACCACAGCAAGCTGTGATATGTAAATGAGTTAGGAAGAAAAAGGCTGGACAGACAGAAAACATGTCCAGCAACACATTCAGCTCAGGGACACCCTAGAGGGGTACTTGGAGCTGCTAGCACAGCCAAGAAAGAGTCCACCGCAAACTGACAACATCTCAAAATCTTTTCTGAAGCTTCTTGATACAACAAAGACAAGAAAATAGGTTAGGGCAGACACACTTCCCTAGCCTGTTTTGTGACCCTCCAACATGCTGCATCTGATACTTCTGGTTACAGAAGGAGAGACGTCGGAGTACCTGATTGCACTAGGCAGCCCTACCAAAGGGTATTCCCTCCAGCTGCAGTCTGGAAGCGCTCAAGTGACAGAATTTTCCATACCAGCAGACATGAAAATTGAAACACCTCTTTCAGATGCTTTGACACATGAGCCAGTTCAGTTTTGAACCCCAGAGACCACCAGCACAACAGAGAGCAGACAATGTAATAGTAAGAGATCGCTAGGAAAAGCTAGAAAATATCACTTTCATATAAGAAACATAAACAGACCCAAGCCACCTATTCATCTTTTTTCCAAAACTCATCTACCAGTAAGCATATCTAATTAGCTATAAAATTTCTGTATTACTGTGTGAGGTGGGTGTGAGGTGGGGGGAGGGGGGGGAAGTGATTTAAATCCCCAAGGAAGAGAACAACAAAAGGATCTGAAGCATTAAAAGGCACGAACTGAAAAGGGCAAAACCCTGGTATACTTTTTCTAAAATCTTCTAAATAATCCTAGTTTTACTTACCACTGCTGTACTGCTGTTTCTCACATCCTCCTCCAGTCCTCCACATACATCTTTTCTGGCCCTCTGTGAAGCTTAACTCTGCATTACTGCCCTCTCTTTTCCATGGAATTCCCTCATTTTCTACCAAAACTATAGACATTTGATCTCAGTGCATAATTCAATGCACTGAAAAAGCTTGCCCCCAAGATATTTTTTTTTTATTCATTGCTCTTCACTCATGCACAAAAAATGACTGACTTGCTTCTCACTGTATAAATTCCACGAAGGTTAGAAACTTAACAGACAGAAAGAAGAGGTCAAAATGTCTAACTCCCAATAAAAAGTAAGGCACTGAGATGCTGTACTACACCTCAGTGCTCGGTCTTTTGGGTAGACCCCAGGAACGCAAAAGCAGAGGGCTCAGATCTAAAATTTTACTCTCTCGCAACAAAGAACATAGAAAATAGCAAGAAGGCAGCTACATTAAAGATGAAAGAATAAACTGTCCTCTGACACTTTATGCTAACATGTACAAAACACAAATCTCAGGAGGTCATGACACATTGTCAGCCAAATAAAATAAAATGCACATAACAAAAACCACTGTTAACCCAATCAGTCAGTGAAAGATTGACCTCAGAAGAAAGCCAGGTATGAAAAATAAAACCTGGTTAGAAATTCAACATGGATATCACACACTGATGTGGAAATCATGTGTCAATTTTCTTCTTTGTTCATACATTAAATGATGGCAACGTGCTCTGTTAAGCTTTTAAAGAATGTCTGCTTATGGTCACTAGGCTAAGTACTATGTACAAGCACATTTTGAACAGATGGAAAGTGAATTAATAATGGAGCAACAAACATGCATAATTTTGTACAGTACATTTCAGAATGAAAACATGATATATCCCAAGGGCAGAGGGTCTAACAATTTACAACCCCCTCTTATACCCTCGGCATACACCCTAACTAAATGAATCAGTATGAGCCTTCCGGGCCTGTAGGTGTGACTTACATCAAGCCGGTATGTATCATTAAGCAAAGATTAGAAAGCTGTAATTTGCACGTTACAGTTGAGATCCGACCAAAGGGATCTATTCAGCTACATGGTTGTTATTCAGCTCTGCCACTGACAAAAAATTCAGATGATGGTACTCCTTAAAAGATCTTTATGAAAATAAAGACCATTTTAAGTCTTCCTTTGTGACAATCCTCAAATAAAATAGAATTACCACCACATTTGTCTTATCTGGAGGCTATTGCATGAATTTTTGGGAAAAACAGGAGAGACATCTAAACCAGCGTGGCAAACCAAAAAAAAAAAAAATCCACACAAATAAAATCAGTCTTTAAATACACTAATATACTTTTAGAGAAACTAAATTTCTGGTCTTGGCACTTTAAATGCTCCTGATATTCCAGGAACACATTTTCACATATGACAAACAAATGAGTTGGTTACAAAATCACAGCCCTCCTGAAGTTTATGTCTTTTTATTACTATTCAGCAATAAAATATTTTGATCTTCCTCTAGAGCTTGATCAAACTGTTGCAGTCAGATTAAAGAAACAACTAACATTTTCAATATGCAAAATGTGGGTGTTAGTCAAGTCAGCCTAATCTATGTGGGAGTATGAACACAAAAAAAAATAATATTTCTGGACATAGGACCCTGGTGAGATCTAAGGTTCCAACTCAACTAACTACTTCAGTATTTCCACTTCAAGCATGCAAATAGTCCAACTAATTTTTAAAAAGGCTGATTGCATGCTGCTTATGTTTGTCAAAAAAAAAAATGTGTTTCATACCTTTATATCTGTAGCACAAAAGCACACCTGTCACTAAAGCAGACTGTAAAAGGTATAAAGGAAAGGTTAATTTGGACAAGCTATTTCCCAATACATTGCTGTTTCTCAGTAAGCTTTCAAGACAGTACACTGTAGATATGAAACAGGATCAGCAGAGAAATGGAATATTCCAACTATTACCATTTTGGTTAGTGCTGAACTTGTCTTCAGGTAATCATTACCCAAACACTACTTCAGTATATCCGCAGCAAAGAGATTTAACAACACAGAATTTTTAATTATAAATACTGCCTTTCAAGGATATGGGAGTTCCTTGTGTGGCATTTTAGACTGTCCAACAAAATCACAAATCTAATCAACCTTATGCAAAGAATTACTGTACAATAATTTCAGTGATTGGACCCTTCAAAGGAGTGACTAGCTTGGAAAAGCAGTTTACATTAGTAAGGATTTCAGAGCCATCCCAGTAAATGAGGAGTAGCTGGGTTACTTTAAGTAGTTCTTCCTTCTGCACTTAGCAGCTGCTCAATGTCTGATCAGAAGGTCTTGAGGAAAAGCTGTAATTCTTAGGTAAAGAAAGGAAGTTTCATTAGATGGCACTGTTTCCTCTAAATCAGGATGGAAGAAATAGCCAGGACACTAAATGGTGTCACCAGTTTAGTACTCCTGGGTGATGTTTAAATCAGAACCACTAGCCACACAGGATCATTAAATAATCCTATGAAATTTTTATAAGAGCCGTACAGTTGAACTGGAGCTCAGCCCAGACTAATATTCCTGATGGATGAGTAACGTTTGCTTCAAATTCTATTGGACTGATTTCATTTCAGTCTCTCTGCCAAGTTCTTCCATGGGTTATAGAGGATTGTGTCTGAATAGCAGCCTTTATCTTTCAACCCATTTGCATGCATTATATTCAATGCAAAGCCTGTACGCACAAGCGCCTAAGAACAAAGGCAAATAACTTAAGAGGTTATTAGTGCTGCAGATCCACTCCCAACTTGTTGCCTATAATTTGTGTTTGGGGTTAAGGACTCCCAGCTTGAGTTTTAGTCTTACTTAGAAAAATTTCTGAATTGTATATTGAGTGGAAGAATAAAGATAAACATCACAAATAACATCTTAGTTCAGGGACAAATCGAGTTATAACACTGAAGTTTGGCAGAGAAATGGAGATAAATTTATTTTATTAAACAAACACATAAGCTCTTGGGGAAAAAAGTCACTGTCTACCTGTAGAGAGAAAGTTTTCTTTTGACTTTTAACATTCAGGAACTTCATAGCTCAGAAATGTGATACATGCATATTTAGCTAACCAGACTTTGAGAGGAAATTTTTGAGAAGAGACACACTGGAAGAGGTGGCTGAACAAACTGTTATCTTTGCTGCATGTTTGGTTGGTGGACAGGGGAGACTGTGCCATTTCACAGCAAAGATTTAGATAGCTAATCTAGGTAAACAGCTCTGGCATTTCCTCGCTTGAATGCTTAATGTGTCAGCCTTCAATTTTTAACTTACTTGCTTTTCACACAGAAAACAAACATGTTGCAATCTTTCAAAAAAAAATCTAACTGTAAACTTTCACTCTCATTCCCTTTCCAAAAAAATGACAAGTAGAAAGGAAAAATTAATGAGGAAAAACATCATGCCGCATCAAGTTAGTCTGACAGCATTCAGGATTTGAGGGTACAATATAAGATTGTTCACCACTAGCAGAATTTAGAAGATGAAATCTAAAACTGTGCTATAAACAGAATCTTCTTCCCATAATATGGACTTTCAACAACACTTACATAACCACAGAACAGTGCATATTTTTTGTAACAGTTCATGCTTTATATCCTATGGGAGATTTAGAACGGGCTTGTCTGATGGGATTAAGGACATGAAGTAAAATGAAAATACTCTTGCACAACACTGCACTGTTTCTTTTTCTTTTACACTCAGTTTCTGGTTTATATGTGCCCCCCCCCCCCGCCCCGCCCCACAAGTAGGGGTTCCTTAAACTGCCATACTTCCACAGTCCCACAAAACCAATGGGGAAACAGAGGACTGAATTAATTCCACCCAAAGTGATCTGATAACAGCATCTCAGAGGGCCAGATATCAGCCTCTCATAATATTCTCAAGTAGACTGTTCTCCAGAATCAGCTTTCACTCACCAGCTGCTTAAACATCTGTTCCAGACATGTAAATTCCCCAAATCTCTACAATACCTCACCATTAATGCAAACACAATTCAAGCTTTGCATTTATTTGTGACGTTTTCCTCTTAGAAAATCTTCAGTCAAAAAAGAGAAATATCTTACATGTAACTGCTTGCTGACCCTGCATGAACTATAGTACCTTGACCCAAGGCAAGCAGAGTTCCCAAGAGGTTAATTGGAAGTTTTTCCTCAAATAATACATCTACATTTCATTACATATTCTCAGGTCATTTTACATAGCAGTATGGCTGATAAGGAACTGCACAATTTGAAGGGCATTAGTGAATTGCAACCTTTTTCTGAAAAACTGGATTTTTTTTTTAAAAAAAAAAAAGCAAAGCAGCCTTAACAGGCCAGATTCCAGACTCATTTCTTACATGACTATATTTGCAGAGAAACTGTATTTATTTCAGCCATACTTGGGAATTCACTCTGGCTGTTGGCAAAAATAAATACAATAAATATCTATCTTAAATGCTAGAATGCAGTCCTTGATTTGGGAAACTGCCTTCTTTGAATGTCTTTTTGGAATTACCATTTTCGTTCACAATCTTTTTCAAAATACTTTCTTACTGTGACTTGACAGTAAGTACTAACATTGATTTCAGTGGACCTACCTGACAGCGGTAAAATTTTAATCTCTGAGTAGAATACCAGAATTTGGTCACACACAGAACTCCTTAAAATAATGAAATGTATCTCTACAGGGAAACATTATTTCTATTAAACATTTAATTATAATTACAATTTTATCTATACTTTTGAGCTAACAACAAACAAAATCTTGTCCTATTTTGGCCTAACCTTTGGAAGCCCTGAAAATTATCTAGGAAATAACTTGTGATATGATCTTTAGGACCTAAAAGGTCAGTGGTCACTGCACACCTCATAAACAAAGAGGATTTTTCTTTTAACTGAATTATGCATTTTATTAGCAATAGTTTTATGACTTTGACCATTATTCTACCAGCTTTAACCATTCTATGAGGCCTGCAACATAAGAATGAACGTGAACTTTGCCATTCATTTCAGTGGGTGACATAGTCATCACTCGCATTCAGGAAATAAAGTCTGATGATTTCCTCCTTTTTTGCCAGGAGCTCTAAAAGAAGCAGGACTGACTGGAAAGGTATCTCATTTCATGAAGATGTGCAACAAGACAAAGTACTGTATGAAAATTGCAAGCGAAAGGAAGAAAACAAAAATACTTTGCTGAAAGTGCACTTGGAACATTTTACTTCTCTGTATCAAATCCCAAATTCCCCATCCAGGAAAATAACAGAATGACTTCGGACCTCATTAGTGGAAAAGAGCAGAACAGGCTGTCAAGCTCCAATCCTTCAGCTGGAGGGGTGGCTACAAATAACCCCAGGCAGAAACGGCAGGGAGAACGTATAGTTTTTATGGAAAACACAAGTCACAGTAAGAAATGAGGTTTAGTGTATGCTACTGACAAAAACACAGGAGCTGAAATTAGCTACCTCAGAGCACATAAAGTTACCATCTTTTCCTCTTCCATACAGAAGTTCCCCAAGCCTGGTGCTTCTGGTTTGCTTTTATACTAGTGAACTCAGAAGTTATCTTCTGCACCACAGAAAACCAAAAATCAAACAAAACATGTCAGGGCGATGTTGACATTCAGGTCCACATTTGGGCTGACCTTTTGTCAGTTCTGAAGATGACTGCATGCACTGTAGGAAGCTACAGGTGTGGATTCCTAGTTATAATATTATTTTTATGAAGAGGGACACAGTGGCACCCCAAGAGCCACTAGCTGACATAGACAGCAGTAAAATAGAGTGTCTGCTTTATCTGCATTAGAATTGCACAAAGCCACTTCTTAATGTAGCACCTGGGATGTAGCATTTGAGTTTCATTCAAACCCTTTCACTTCTTTTTTCAACCATAACGGTAACACTCACAACAGCAAACTTTTTCTAACCCTCAGCTCATACCAAGAAGAAAGCTTATCCTTGCTACAGAATTTATTCTGAAGGGTGAGCTTAATTTTTCTCTTTTTTTGTTTAGGATTATGTTTTTTAATGCAGGCTGTGGGTAGAGGAGGGAGAACCAAGACTGTGACTATAGATGTTTTGAAGAGAAAGTTCTTGCAGAAAGGGCAATCAGATTTTGTATTATCCTGGTCTCCTCTTAGCCCAGCTGCTCTGTTGTCAGCATAGCTGCACTGGAAGTGAGAATGTATGAGTGGGAGTCTCCTGAGACAGCCGAAACACCACATAAGGTTCAGTGCAACGATGCTCTTAAACAAGGGCACTGTTTAACCTTGTGCATTTTGTTTTTAAAGCAGAAAGTGATTTTTATAGCTTTGTTCTCTTCTCAGAGGGGAAAAATGATAAGTCATATGTTTCCAACATTGCCAGCACAGTATATTTCACTGTCTCTAATGGAAATGAACATAAAGAAACCAAAATATTGTTTAAAGAAACCATAAATTAAATATAATAAAAAATATAACATGATTAATGGGATAAACATTATAATCAAGGCTCTCTTTAATATTTGAACAAGAAAAAATCCTCTGATAATTCTTTTATTCTATCCTCTCTATTCAGAAACAATTGTGTGTCCATTTATTTAATTCCTTTTGTTTCTCCTGTCAGGTCAACAAAAAGACTTAAAGTATTTCTTAGTACTGAATTTTATGAGTTTTCATGAATTCCATAATAAAAAGCCATATTTTTATATAGCATATAAGAAATAGAAAGGCAGAAAATGTGTTATTTTTCTCTTCAAATCAAATCTACACAGTAGAAAATAAAATACACCACTAGTAAATCACAATCTACATAAGAAAGAGTGGGGACTAATGAAATACAAGCACAGTTTGTGGTGTATTTCTCTTACCATCATCCTAGGAAAGGAGGCAAGAAATCATTGAAATCAACCCCCCCCCAAAAAAAGAAATTTTAATCATCTGATAATGCTTAGTATATGGCAATGTTAGTGGATAACAATAATGGATTCGGTTAAAATGAACAGCAGAAAAGTTGGCTTACTTCTCCAATGAACTTTTTTCTAATCGTTCTTTCTCTTTCCTCTGACGTTCTTTGTTCTTCTTAACTCGAGTTTCCCACAGTCCTCTTATGAGAGAAAAGTCAAATATTATCACCTGATGCCCCATACTGTCAACATTAAGCTTCTCCTGCAAGAACAAGCAATCATGAACACTTCAGGAAAGAAATAATGGGAAAAGTAAGGAACTAAACCATCATGTTTCATCATCTGGGAAAAAAAACTGAAATCATAAGAAATATTAACATAGTAGGCTTTCCATCTTACCTAATTTATCTAGGGTTTTGTGCTGGCAGTAATCAATGTAGCATACAATTGACTTCTACATAAAACCTATAGCAACAGCTAAATATCAAATTTTTTGTATTCTTTGCACTTTTCCCTTTCCAAGATAAAAACTCAGTTACAAAGAAATACTAATTTGATTAAGTAACACTGATGAAAATATCTTCAAAGACTTTTGTATTTTTAACAATTTATGTAACTAATATTAAAATGAGAACTCATAAAGAATTTATTCATTGTAAAACATGCAAAAACACTTCATCTTGGGTTCCCATGTATTGATCTTTATGCACCCAAGCTATCCTGTTCCAGTGAAATCTGGGAATTTCCAGAGTTTGCATAAGTAGATGCTTATCTGTGAAAGGCATTGAAAGACCAGTCCTGTAACATACAGTGAAAATTTACCTATGGCAGAGATAAGTTGCAGGTTTGTGAACACATGGTCCTGTCCTGGTTTGAGTGAGTGGCAGGAGTTTTTGGTAGCAGGGGAGGGAGCTACAGTGGTGGCCCCCTGTGAAAAGCATCCCAAAGATCCGCCAGCTCCAATTTCAACCTGCCTTTGCACCAAGGCCAGGCCAATTAGCAATGGTGGCCGCACCTCTGCAATAACATATTTAAGAAGGGGAACCTGGGAGGAGTGGTGGGGGTTGTGAGGAGAATATCTGTGCGAACACCAACGACAGGGGAAGGAAGGAGGAGAAGGGGGGATGCTGCGCCGGAGCAGAGACTCCCCTGTATCCCGTGGTGAGACGGCAGGGCCGCCCCCCTGCCACCCATGGGGGTCTACAGTGGAGCAGATGCCGATTTGCAGTCTGGGGGGGGGGCCCATGACAGAACAGGTGACTGTGCCCAAAGAAGGCCAGGACCCTGTGGGAAGAAGCCCCCGCTGTTGTAGTTCAGCGCTGGGAGGATTGCAACACGCAGGGGTGACCCACACGCCCGTGGGAGTGACTGATGTGGGAGCTGGTTTGTGGAGGACTGCCTCCTGTGAGAGGGGGACTGTGCTGGAATGGGGGAGGAATGCCAGAAGTTTCCCCTCACCCTGAGGTAGAAGAAGCAGTGAGACTGACCACACCCCCTATTCCCCGCCCCCTGAGCCACTGGAGGGAGGAGGTAGAGGTATGGGGAGCAAAGATGAGCCCAGGAAGAAGGGAGGGGTGAGGGAAGGTGTTTTCAAGATGTGGTAGAGCTTCTCACTGTTCTGCTCTGCCTGTTAAGTAGTGTTGGTTTTAGTGTCTGTATTAAATTTATGTTCTTTTTTTCCTTCCCCTAGTGAGTCTGTCTTTTGCCTGTGTCAATAATGGATGGATCATCCCTCTCTGTCCTTGTCTTGAGTCCTGAGCCTTTTGCTTTACTTTCTCCTTCCCACCGCTGGAGGGGGAACAAGGGAGTGAGCAACTGTAGGGTACTAATTTGACTACTGAGCTCAAATAATCAAGCCTTTTGCTTTATTTTCTCCTTCTCACCACAGAGGGGGAAGGGGGAATTGAGCAGCTGCGTGGTGTTCAGTTGCCCTCTGAGTTCAAACCACAACAGGTCCCCATTTATTAGTATGTGTAGAATTACCTTCCAACAATAAAAGGCTTGGTATCAATGTATTAGGTCCTGTGTAGTTAAGAACTGTGCTGAACTGGACCCTAACTCACCAAGTTTTCTATATCCAGTTAAAACCACAGAAACTTCTTGCAGGAACGTTGCCCTTACTGAAGTACCACAACAAAGCTCCCATTCCCTTTAGCAGGCATGGTGCTTGAACTTGGCCAAATATGAACACTACCTTTTTTTTACACAAGGAAAAAAACATGCCATAGTATGTTTGGAGACCTGGGATTTACATCTTGTGAAACACAGTGTGACTGGCAACATGGTGTTTCTTACTAAACTGTAGCAATGTTTCAGCACCAACAAAGGAAACAAATCACCTACTAATCACTAATGTAAGTACAGATACAAATTTTGATAAAATAGGTAAAAGTGTATTCTCTTGCTTGGAGTCACTGGTGAGGATATAATCATCACAGTACATTGGTTTTCATGAAATGTGGCTAGATTTTCTACAGAGGACTTCTGCCACGCTTACTTCTTTACAAAATGGTTTGCTGAACCACTACAAACAAGTCTTATAAAACAGAAGTTCGAAGCCTTCTAAAAATAATTGCTCCTACCAAGATAAAAGCAGAGAAAAGGAAAATCAGTTATTTAAACTTTGCTTGAGGTTTCATTAGATACCACATTTATTATACCATTCATAAATTTAGGGGAAAAAAAAAAAAAAAAAAAGATCATCTACTGATCATTTTAAAGACAATCTGTCCCTTCCTTTACTGGGTGTTTTCAAGCTTGTATCTATTACATTTTCCTCAGACCTTACTGTGATCATTTTTTCCAAGCTCTACATCCTTCAACTGGGGCTATGTATTATCTGTTCTTCTGTTATAATATGAAGGAGGAAGAGGAAATTATTCTTCCCTCTGCATTTTTCCTCTTGTAACTTTGGAATTGCCCCTTTTCTCTTTCACCCCCTTTCACCTATACATCTCTCTGTAATACATAACACATAAAGGAATAATTTCTTCTGAGACAGAAAAGCACCCTCATGTCCTGTGGAAAATGCACAGCATGGACTAAAAATGGTTATGCATAGGTACACCAAGAAGAAAGGTTCCTACCTGTCCACAGTTTGTCATCTCAGTAAGAAACACCCTTACAAATACCTCCAAGTACTGGCACAGAGACTGCTCAGAGACCAATATTTTTCTACTATATAGTCTTCTGTATCTTAGGATGTTTATATAAACTGCTACTTTGCTGTTCATAAAGCTGCTCCCATTGCTTGATTATCTTTGGAAGCACTAACAATAAGGCAAAAATAGTTCCAAACCTACCTGGAACCGACTGCTGACAACAAACAAGTCAAAACTTCATTGATAACAGCATAATGAGAATTGTGACCTTTTTCTCAGTGGACAGGTTTATCTGTAATCAGTTGCACCCTTCTGAAATGTATTCACTAATAATTTACAAGAAACTGTTTACCACATAAAATAAAACATTCTCCTCTGCTGCCCAAATCAAGAAACCCAGTGACAAGGACTACGCCCTCACAGTAGCTGCAGACCAGAAGTCACTCTGAAGGATCTAATTCATTTTAATAGACCAATTCATAGCAGTGTGTTTTGGTGGAATGGATATTGCAGGAGCTGAATTGCTGAGAGACAGTGAAGTGGCAGCTGGACACTTGAAATCTGTTGGAACTAGATGGCCTTAATCAACACAGTCTGAATAAACTGTGAAAGTACTCTATTTCCTGGACTTGTTCCCCACCTTCCTGTCTCCCAAGTTAAGTCATCTGCTCTTTATTGAGAAACTGATTTATTAGACACGGAGGTCAGAAAAGTTCATACAGATTTTATCTACATACTGGATTAGGCTGCAATACATTGGGATTTTTCTTCATTGGTAAAACCAAGCAGAGAAGGAACTTGGGTGGGAGGTGAGAAGTGTGTTGCCTCCCATACTTAGGCTCTTCACAGATAATCACCATTAACATTTTACCCATTGTCAGAAATCACAGAAAAAATGAGGTTGGAAAGGGCCTCTGGAGGTCACCTAGTCCAACTGACCTGCTCAAAGCAATCACATGGTTATTCACCCAAATATACACATACTTCAGCCCCCTTCCTTTTCCAATTTTCCCATCCTTTTGTAATTCAGCATTGCTTCTTTCACAGCCCATACTTACAAATGCTCATTAAGGGCAAGCTTGGGTCATTTTTGTGAAGATTACCGTACCCACTAATATGGCAATAAATGAAAACAAAAACCATACTCAAGTTATTTCTCACCCAAGAAACAGGCAACCTTGCTTTCATTAAGGACAAGTCCTGACCACAAAAGCAACTATGGCTCACATCTGCAAGGCACTACTTCATAACTACACTGAGTTTGCAGCTTAATGCCATCTTCATTGGCTGATATCTACCTCTAAATTATGCTGTAGATCATCAGCACACCTTTCTTGAATGATGCATGGTTATAATATTCATTTCAGTCTAACGAGTTATTAGTGAGATAGATCACAAAAGCAAGGCTCTTCAGTAATATATGATAATGAAAACACAGTGCTTTCCAGGGGAAAAGGGATTCAGGAACATAAAGAGAAGGCAAAGATGTCATTTACAAGAGAATCACTTGCGGAGAAAATAGTTCTGTGTTTGTGTGTCTATGGAAGCAAATAATCTTATCCCTAACCATTTACACCTCCCAAGAAGTAATCTACAAGGCCTTAATCAATATACTTAAAAGGCAACATACTGGGAAGTCAGTCGGATTTCTTATCTTTCTCATAATGGTTAGTTCAGAAACAAAGCTGGCTATTCAGGATACTTTTTTTTTTAGTGATTGCAAAATTTTCCCTTCATAAGCAGCTACACATTACATTTAAGGCAATATTTTAAAGTAATATATATTTTAAGTAATTAATTTTAAAATAAAAAAGCTTTTTCTGGTAATAAGCATTTGTGTTATTTGGCAAAGTGATGCTAGAGTTTCTAATCAGAGAAACTTGTATTAATGGCAGAGGAAAGATATTTCTCTTTGTTTCACTCCTTCCTTCTCTTCATACTTTTCTTAAGAAGAGGGAGAAGAAAAAAAAAAGAAATTTATCTTGGGGAAAAAAAATTCCCTTTGAACACCATGGCCTTTGCAACCTCTTCTCTTCCTCAACTAGCAGGCTAGGTCATCTGCAACTTTGTTCCAGTTCTCATCAATAAGGGACTCACAAGAATCCTTATAACTAGCATTTCCCCTCTCTACATTCTAAGCCACAAATTCATATTTGTCCCTTCAGAGCTGTACTTTCAGTCACAGATACTATGAGTTACAAACTTTTCTCAGTTTCACCATTCCAGAGGCCTGTGACTTCATTCAAGCACCTTACCAAAACCCTTTCCTCAACGACTCTCTCCATCTTGCCCTACTGCAGACCCCAACACTGACACCCATCTTTTCTTCTTTCCAGGTGAATTTAATAATCCACCACTTCTCTGGGCCAGCTGAGGTGAGAAGAAGCACTTGCTCACATAAGAGGACTCTTTTGCTATCAATATTTGGTTTTAGGTCTCTGATTGCCATGAGCTAACCCTGCATGCATGGACAGAGCAAATACCTTTACAACACTTCTGTGATATTTCTGGTCTTAAAAAAGAAGATAACACTGTTCTTTACAATCTTACAAAAATTTTATTAATTTAACTGTGTGTGTATATATATATAAATAGGCCTATTAAAATCAAACACAGTCCTTATGTGTATAGAGATATTGGCACTCTTAAGCATTTGGAGGATTAGTTGACAAAAAAGCAAAATCTTATAATACTTATCATATGTTTTCATTTAAATTATACATTAATGCCAAATGTTATTGCTAGTAAAAGCATCTGCTCAGGTATCTGTATGGATTATTTTTATTTTATCATTTATATTATCATTTATTTAATTTTATTGTATAAATTCACCTAAAGATACACAGAAAGTTCTCTAGCATCTACATCAGACTTTCCTCTTTAAATAGTAGGAGTACCCAGGAGCTCTAGACCAGAATCTATTCAGTAAGGTGTTGAAAAACTACAGAATGGAAAAGAAGATATCTGCCTTCTGATGTCTATAATTTTTATTATTTTCTATTTATTGTTATTCATGTTGCTGCTACAAAGATATGGCTACTTCAGATCATGTTGACCCACCAGTAAAACTGGAGAGATTCAGTATGTTACCACTTAAATGCCCTTGCTCCCTTCAGTTACTGATATCTCCATCCCTCATTTACAGCTCTGCCACAGACCTGCCAGATGTTTCCAGTCATCTTTGACAGCAGCCAGTGATCTTATGGCCACTTACTTGTATTTGTTCCCACCCAGCCTCTGAACCCAGAGCAGGCATTTTTTTTTTTCTGGGCTTAATTAAAAAAGGGTGAAATGATGAATTGCAATACATCTGTGAGCGTAACCAACCTGGGATATGGAGGAACACTCAGGCAACTAGATTTTAGAATGGGACTGCCTTTTGTCAGCTTCTGGTGTTTAATGCTGAAGTTACCTGTGCTTGCATCACAAGATGCCATGGTCTGGCTGATTTTTAGAAGCAAACTGTTTAAAGATACATAAGCTAAAAGTAACACTGAATGCCAGACAGAGGGCCTTCCACAGAAAAGAAGTGCTCTTCAAATCAGCAGCTTCATTGAATGAACAGCTTGCAGCCTTTCAGCACTCAGCATCTGAAATATACCAATGTATAGATGCACTGAAGAGCATACTACAAAAAATTAAGGACAAGGCCAGGTCTTCTTCAAGGAATGTAGTGGAGCGCAGGGGAAAAATGATCATAGATATGATGACTGTGTGGCCTTCCAGGACTAACTGTATCAATTCTTCTATGGCTTCTCCCTGTTATCCCTGTCTTGTCTGCAGTGTGTTGAATACAGTCAGTCATAAACCAAAACGATGTTGGCTTTATTATACCACAGTCTAGCCTCCTCTGAACATAGCTGGCACCAGTGTTAATGCTGGACAACTTGTCTGTGCATTGTGTATTCTGTAGAACAAGAGTTGTGTCTTCTCTTGAGTCTGGAAGATGTCCAGCATAGTTTTGATACTACAGATAGAGCCAATATTAGTCTCTGTCACAGCCCTCCTGAGTTTATATGGGGCCTGGTTGCGCTCAGTAACAGCACGGTGTATACTTTCCTTTGCTGCTTTACATGAATTACCAAATTAGAAATGTTTTGGTTTCTTCAATTTATTTAACATCCTTGTACACTTGGGTCCTTTTTCTTTCAGATAATCACTGTGGGAGATCTGCTGCAATCTTATGAATATTACTGGCAGGATTACATAAGGGAAAAAGTGGGTGAACATATTTCCTACCAATCTTGCAAATAATTTCTTAGGAAATAAGCTTGCTCACACTGTGCTTCAGAATGACCAAGTCATATATCTCACAAATCTTTAGATAATTCAAAGGCAGCCTGACATTTGGACAGCAACTGAACACATTTTTTGTTATCAAGGAAAGATTAAATTAGAGAAACATGCTGTGGTTGAAAGAGCAATAGAAATGGTGACAATGTTCATACTATACTATATTGTGCTAACTGTGCACAGCTTGTAAGTGGGTTAGTGCTTCCCTGTGTTACTTGGGGAGCAGGAGAGGGCTGCAAAGAGAACTACCTAGTCTTGATGCCAGTAACAATGTCTTGTTGTTCTGTGCCAGCAGGGAAATATCCTCCCTGCTAATATGGCTGGTTTATCTATCATTAGACTTGCCGAATGTGCAGATTTGACAGTTAAGAGTTTTGGGTCAGGGATCCAAGTTAGACTGTGCTTCAGATCATATATGCATGCATGTAACAGCTGAGTCCTGGGAGACACATGAGCAGGGCCATGCTATGGATCACAGCGGTTGCCACCCTGAAGGCCTGAATCCACAGAGATCCAGCAAATGATGCTGCATCACAGAATAAATAGAAGAGGAAAGGGACAAGCTGCTCCAGGGCTGGAGAAAACAGTCCTGACACCTGGACACAAGCCCAGATGTTTTGGGAGTTTGAAATGTTCCCTCCTGGTCTCTGAAGAGCACAGTCTCAGACAGCCGGCTCCTAGATAAACAAACACAGACAGACAGTGACACTTTCAAGCTATTAATTAGTCCAGCTTCCACTGAAGGTAATTTCAGAAATTACTGGTTTTGCATATCACAGGGACTAATCCTGAATGCTCTGATGAATCAAGTCCTTTTTGAGCTTTCTGTTTTAGCTATTTCATAAAAGAACCATTTAAAAACAGAATTTGACATTAGCCTCTTTCACACACAAATAAATAAATTTTGTATTGTTTACATACCACAGCTAAGAAAGCAAATATCTTTCCTTAATCTACCCCTTATACTTCAGGTAGAAATAACTATGAAAATCATAAAATTAAAAAGATATGTGAATCTAGATATGCAAAAACTGAGCTTGGTTTCCACACATTTTATGTGCATATTTCTCTTTGTCCAGTGCTGCAGCACAATGTCTTACTGACAGTTTTCATTAATCAGTTCCTATTCTAGATGTAAATTAACCAGTCTCACAAACAAGATTCCTCTTTATCACTGCAGTCTTCACATCTTGATTTTTAGACATTTTTTTACAGGGTTATTCATTAATTAGGTCTTTAATTATGGATTAATTAGCAGCTGAATTACAATATTCCTTATACTTCCTCAACTCTTGTAGAACTAATATGTTTGCCATCAAGCATGATAGATGTTACATATGCAGGGGGATTTATTACAGATGTATTCCCCTAGCTCTTTGGTAAACTGACTAATTATTTAAAGTGATTCTTCCACTAACAATGAAGTTACTGAAACACTGGACTGACATCTGTGACATAAATTCATTCTCTTTTTTTTTTCACTGGGCATTGCTGAAGAGAGGTCTAATTCTCACAAGACTGAGAGAGGGCTGATGTATTTGAAATGGGCATGTATGTTAAGTCAAAGGAAAAACAGTAAGCTCAAAAGAGTATTACATATTTTTAAAGGTGGTTGAATCTATGAATGTAGCTGTAGTCAGCAGGTGAAAACAATTGTCTTAGGTAGTAGCCAACAGAGTGTTGGGAAAGCTAGAGTGTGTGCTAAGAATTGCTTAGAGACCCCACTTAATTACTCATACAAAGACCCATAGCAAATAAAAGGGCGGTCAGTGCCACTGAACAAAACATGGAGACTTTCATATACAATTAGATTATCTTAATTAAGCATAAAATTACTGTCTCAGGTTTTTAAGACCTGTTTTATGGCATCCGATGTTTTAGCACAATGCTTCATTGACTTATTCTCATTTGTCTTAAGGTTAATGGACCTGGACCATCCCCAGGAAGTGAGGCTACTACTGTTACATTCTGTGTACAGGGTCCAGCCTCTGAAGTTATCTATGTGGATGACAACATCATAAATGTTATTTTAAGCTCCCTGTCCTAATTGAAACTAGCCAAAGACCCTCAAAATTTTGATAATTTTCTTTCACTCCCAGGTGTCCATTTTGCATGCATTGATCTAAGAAACCAGTCCTATCATCTGCGTCTTCCTCTACTGCAGAAGGAGAGCAAAACTCTAAATCTGACCTGTGGCATCAAGCCTCTTAGTCTTATTTCCAGTGTTAGATACACAATCATTTTACTCATATTGTGAGTAAAATGCTCACAGCCAGTTCCTAAGCAGTCAAATACTGTGATATAAAAAAATATGGCAAACAATCTAGATATGCAAGAGAAGATGCTGTTTTCAACTACTCTAGCAGACAAGATATTTTATCACAAATGATTCAAACCCCACCACACAGTCATAAGGTGGCAGTTGTATTTTATCAGTTTTCTTCCCTCACCACAGCTGTGTCTTTAGCCTTTTCCACAAAACCTTCCCATGCCTGTGGATAGGATGCCCAGGTGGCATGGACAGCTGGACATCCTCCTTGGAGAAATTCTCCACCTTCACCTTCTGCCTGAGAAGAGTAAAATGGATAAAACTCTTTGGTAGGGTCCACCTCTTTGGTTAATGGGCATTATCATCCATCACTGATCCTTGAAATGGTGCTCAGTTAACTACTGCTGAGAGGAAGAGAGCTGGTCAGTAGCTCTGACAGAAGCCTACAGAAAGTAACATGTCAGTGATAGCACATAAATACTTACAGTAGCAACAAAAGCAAAAATAATGACAATATTTGACTTCAAATGATAGCCTTTGTTCACAAAAGATTTAGCAGGTTAGATTTCCTGTGCTGGGTAGATTAGCTGCAAGTGGCCTTCACAAACTGAAGTTCTATAACTCTTTCTAAATTCCACTCTAAATGTTGACAGACAACAAAGATAAATGACCAACCTCTCCAACCATTATTTTATTGAAAAACATTCTCATACCAGCATATGTCCTTGAGATGTAATAGCAAGGGTTTATTACAACTGAATCATGGAGTGAGTCTTGAAAGCTTTCCTAAATTATAAAGTTTGGATTTGTCACAGGTGTAAATCTACTTAGAGGAACTATATATGGGGTGACTCCTACACTTTGGACAAGTACTTGGTGTTTCAGCTGTTTTTCCCATATACATTAGCATTTAAAAATCCACAACACTATAGCAGCAACAAAGACCTGGTAACGACTTCTCATTTTCCCTGACATTTCCCACCTTGACCCCACACATCTGAAGAAACATGATAATCAGCAAAACTGTCACTTACCTACTACCAAAGAACACGAGTGTCCAGATCTCCCGAATGTGCTCAGCGGTTATTCAATTTGGGACACTGAGGCTGTTTATAGCAGCAGCATAGCTCATGGCCAGCCAGACCTGTTTGAACCCCACAGCGTGACTAGCCTTCCAGATGTACTAATATGCTATATTTGTAAAGTGATAACATGATCTGTGGTCTTACAGCAGAGACACGGGCCGGATAAAATATCCACACTGCATGACTCAACACAGGACTTGAAACAACAGCGCTAGGGCAGCATCTCATTTGCAC
Source organism: Strix aluco (assembly GCF_031877795.1). NCBI lineage: Eukaryota > Metazoa > Chordata > Aves > Strigiformes > Strigidae > Strix > Strix aluco. The sequence goes on from NC_133971.1 coordinate 69,544,948, forward strand.
CAAGGAAAATGTGACAGAGCTAATGTTACTCATGCTTATGTATTTTCCTTGGAAAAGGGCAAGCAGAATAAAAAAAATAAACATAGTCTGCATTCCTCTGGTACCATCTATCTCTTCCTCCCCACATTCATGCAAGTGCGAGAGATAAATAGACACACATGCACACAGACACTGACCATGCAGTTGCCATGAGTGACTGATTTACAGCAAATTCTGATTTTACTTGATGATGGTGGCTCACTTTTTGTTATGCCCACTGCTTGTTACTTATGGCTGTATTCCTACTTACTGTTAGTGTTGCCCCATGGCCCAGCAGGGCAGGGCTGTGGGGAGCTGGAGACCATCCCTGCTGAGACATTGGCGTTGCTGGGGCAGGGGCTGATGGCTCTGTGGGCTGATGTGAGGTCCTGGGCCGTGGGCAGATGGGGAAGGCCCCAGGGTCAGGGTAAGGGGGGCAGTTGGGAGATGCAGGCAGGGCCAGGACATGAATGGTTGAAATTTGCTGATTGTACCTTTGATGAAATAAGGCCATTCATTCCTAATTAGAAAATAAAAAAACTGATTTACACCTAACAATATAAAGAAAGCATTTTTAGCACAAGGGTTTGTGTCTGATGTTTTCAAAAAATGAATTTTACATCAAAAATATTTCCAAAAACTGCTTTTGATTTAATTTCCTTTTAAATTCAGCTTTTCAATTAAAATATTATTTAATTTTCTGATGAAAAAAGAACTGGCATTTTTCAACCATCTTTGTTTATTATTAATCACTGCCAGTAATAATAAGCATTAATTACAGCAGCTGGGCTTGACTGAAACTTCAGATACTAGTTTTACATTACTGTCTTCTCAGTGAGCTCCCTGAAATCACATCACATTGGTAGAAATGGAAGAGGAAAATCAGGGTAAACCATGAACTGCAGATTTAAACATTCAATTTTGTCTTAAAGCCAGAGGAGATAATATCAGGATTCACTTTGATCTTTTTCAATGCAGTGTGCTTTGAAGTATGGTGACATGCCTGAAAAATCTGCATCAGAAGTTCTTACTGTTTGGTCACCTTATTCTTCGCAAACATCGGTGATACCTCTTCCATGTCTGAGTTGTCTAAAATATTTTTATCTTCTGATACATCTGTCCAACAACATGCATGTTTTTGCCAAAGAGCTATCTGGGTTTCCTGTAGCAGTGATGCATACCAGACTTCAGCTGCAAGAGCTGATGAAGCAATCAGCGAGGGAGACAATACTTTGGAGCAGAAAAAGTGCATCCATTTTGTGATCAAAAGCACTCTCGATATTTCTGCTTTATTGTACCCTACCTAGGAAATACCTGTTCCTATATTTTTGTTCAGAAGAAAACATTAAATAATTCTTAACATTAAATAATTCTTAATTAGCAATTATATTAAGAAATATGTGATCTCCATCTCACTTTTTCAGGATCCACCAGTGTACAGGTGTTGATTTTGGCTAAGGAAGGTGAGAGTTCTTGTGCTCTTTAAATGTTGAATGTCTCTCGGCAACAGGCAGCTGACCTTGCAGTTACTTTCCTGGCACTGGCCAAGGAGTCATAGATCAGCCATTATTCAAATTACAATCATAGCCTACCCATGAGAAGGAGAAACGTGGGATGTGTGCTGGGAAAGGAATAAGAAAAAAAGATCAGCTGGTGAAATGGACATCACCTAATTTAAAAAAAAAAAAAGGCTGTCTTATGAAGGAGAAGACACTAATGATGGAAGAACAACTGAGAAAGGGCATGAGACATTTAGAGGAGGTATAAAAAGTAGCTGAAGAGATAGACAGGCAGAATATACTATCTTGTTTAGTGATGGATCTCAGTGTACTTTACAAAAAAAAAAAAAAAAATTAAGGAAAAGGAAAATTCTAAGTTAATACCTAAATGTGCCTCCAAAATCAGCTTCATTCAAAGAGTATCTTGCATCTAAGGTTGCACAAATCTAGTCAAAGCACAGTCCATTCCTGGAGCTAACAGGAAAGCTGCTATATCAGCAAATAGTAGGAAAAGCTTGGATAATATGGATAACACTACAAACAAGGGAATAGTAGACAGCACAGACCAGTGAACAGACGCAGGCTTGTTTGCATCCAGCCAAACCTATTGGCAGGCTTGAACCGATTTAAGGCATGCTTGGTTGAGAGAGGCTAGCTCTCTCGAAGGTATTCTCTGCATACTGCATACTGCATCCCAGTGCAGCAGCAGCACTGTTAGTCTGCCAGATACAAACTGGCCTTGGCAGAGTCTCAAACACTGCATGCCTGCCACAGTGCTCCCCTGGGGAGTGCTCCTCATCCAGCCGATCCAGTTGACAGACTAGGGTCTATGTACTTATGTGATGTTGCAGTCTACTAAATCATCTTTCTGGATGAGGAGCACTGCCTGGGAAGCAGTACTGAAGCAGTCATTTCATAAAGAGTCAGGTCCATTTTGCCTGTTGGAGCTCATCATCTTCACCAAACTGGAGCTATCACCAAATGGAGATGAAGCCTGCACTGAAATCCCTGGCATTCCAGTCTTGGTAACAACATGCAAAAATGTCCAAGCTATCACAGTGTGAAGCCAGCTGCCTCATGAGACAACAGCTATATTGCTTCCAGTGATGAGCTTGCCCTGAAAGCAATACAGCCCTGGTCATGAATCACTGTACTCATCTAATTCTGCTGCTATTCTAAGATCCTTTACCCATGACACTGATAAATCTACAACTCAGATAATCCAACTGGGGTACCTGAGAGTTGACTATTACCAAAGAAACCGAGGGATATTTCTTCTTTCCACCTCTGCTCTAGCTGGAGCACAGTTCCTCTACTTTAAACAGTCTTTTCTGGTGTGCCAGTTTATAGAAAACTCACAAAGTAAAGGCAACAAAGATACCAACAACACAGTCTACTGCATAAATTATTGCTATAGATAATCAATTGCAACAGATATGCTTATTTTTCTGGTCTCTCTTCCTTGGTCGTTCTATTATGGATAATAATATGCAATTAAATTAAGGTCAGTAGAAGACTTTTGACATTCAGGTGAGTGTCTGGGTAACAGGCTCCAGCCAAGACCTAACATGGGAAGAGCACTTAGTGTAGACAAGGCACCTTCACACTAACACTTCAGACAAAAAAGACTGACCATGGAAGTGCTTGTATACTGTTATCAAAACACCTATTAGAAGGAAACACATGACAATGAACGGCTTTTAGGGACACATTTCCCATAAACATACAACAAAGCGAAATCTAAGAGAAGACTTACACAAAGTCAGGCTGAAGAGAGGAAAAAACCTGCTACACTAATTTATCATGTGCTGAACAGAACTGTTCAGCAAAACAAAACATTTCTGCTTGTTGCTTTGTTTTCACACTATTCATGGGGCCTTCAATCTAGAGCTGACAGAGCTGCAGAATAGCTGTAATAATACTGCAGAATCCATAAGGCACATTACAAATCACTTCAGCAGGGCAGATTCTTATATCTGTGACCTTTCAGTACTGAGGGGTCAGCCCTCTCTGATACAATCTCAGTATGCACTAAGGAAAAGATCCAATTTATAACTCCTGACAGAGCTACAGCCCAGAGATGGCTGTTCTGAAATGTGCCCGGAGCATTAGTATGATGGGCAAAGTCCCAGGCAATGTTTGGAATTCTGGACTGTGAGTCACACTACCTTGCTGTCCTGCCTGTATTATGAAGCCTTTCGTGCAGACTTACCTCTGCTGTCACACAAGTGCTTCAGCAAGCTTGGCTTACAGTTCAGCTTATGTTTTTTTGGTGAGGTTGCACAGCTCTGTTGAAAATAAACTTTTTGTCTGCTGCTGTTTAGAGACTTCATCAGGGACCCTGTTGACATAGTAGGTAAGTCCTCAAGAGTCACAGCTTCCAAGTGGGAATATCTGAGAATAAACAACTCTCAAAGAACCTATAGAGTTGTCCCCAGTATTTCATAAATGTCTTTAAAATCATTTCAGCTCATTAGGACTGTTTAACCAGAGGTAAACTGCCCTCCAGTAAATGTCCAAGGACCTTAAAATCAAGACAGAAAGAATGTCTAAGAGTACCTGAAGAATTTTTCAGGCACTGTGAGGAAGAAATATAGCACTTAAAATCAAGAGTTGTACAAGACACCATAGACTCTGCCAGTCTCTTCAAGTAGACAGCAAGGCTGTGACTGGTAGAGTTCTTCCCAGGAGGTTGTTGACAAGGTTATAAGGGATTCCCAGATGAAACCATGTCAGTACTAATACTAGCATTATCACGTGATTATCAGCCCTCCATGTGAAAGATGTACAAAGACAAAAGTGGAAGCACAGCTTTACTCAACATCAGGTTCCTTGTAGAGCTACTTACACTTGTACCTGATTTGAACTGAATAACCTCATTTAAGAAGCATTTTCTGAGCAAAATAATGGGCATGTTATCTATTGATCTCTCTCTTATTACATTTAATTGTGCAACAAATTAAAGGCACAGGAACCTGCTAGTGTGAATGAACAGAAATGAGGTGTATGTTACATTTGATTGACCAGCAACTGCTGAGAATAAGAGTCTTTTTTGTAGGAGCCGGGCTCAGTAGACAGCCTCATTATATGTGTCATTAAAGGGAGAAAATCTGTCTACCCTGACCAAGTCAGTGAAGCAGCACAAGCTCTTTCCAGGGATACATATCTTCATCAAGGTGTAATAGGGCACTATCAAGGGATACAGACTCAGTGTTTTCCAAGGATGATTAAATCTGGAAGAAGGGGAAACACAGGAAAACTCAGTTCCCTTACAGTCACCTTTGTCCCTCTGGAGCACAGGAGCAAACAGAACACTTGGGCTATCAAATGCAACACCCTGCCGTGGCAGCCTATTCAGGTAGTATGTCAGAGGACGAGGCAACTCACTGGCGCTGTGAAAACCGCATCGCCCCGTAGATCCCCACAGATTTATGGCTCATGCCCCGTTGCACTCCGCTGTGGCACACTAAAGAAAATCAAAGAAATGTTCCTACTCTGCGTCAGCTGCGAAGCAGCACACACACTGTTGTCACCTCCCCCCGCCTCCTGCAGACCTGATGCTTTACAAAACCACAGCACAAGAGTGAAACAAATGGTGCCATCTACTGTCCAAATGACGGGGACACCTAGCTCGTCGCATCTACAGCATTGAACCCTGAGGTTTTGCTGCCTTCAACAATACTGCTACGGAGAAATTAATACAAATATCTGCTTTTTCCTTTATTTCTGTGTATCACATGGAGCCTCAGAGATAAACCTGCTTTGGTAGTCTATTTTGCAGAATACATGCAAGAATATGTTACTAGAACATGTAATGCCCTGGCGTGACTGCCTTGTCCTGGTAGTCCATACAATATGCAGCACGTCTATGTCTTTATTACTAAGCTACAAGCAGTAATTTTCCTGGAGGAACAGCATGTATGAGTACTAGCTACAAATAGAAAAGAAAGAGAGAGGGAAAGAGAGAGAGAGAGAAATAAGCTGTTTCTATCTCCTAATCCAGAAACATTTTTAATTCCTGACCAGCTGCTAGTAAACTAAAAAGTTCTTCAGTAAGCAACCTTTGATATTTAACCTTCTTTTTGTAGCCAGCATGCCTTGTAAGGATTCCTTAAATACCTCATGCTTGGAATTAATTATCACGAGAAGACACAAAAGCAAATAAGAAAATAAAAAATTGAACTGGCTTTTGCAGATCCCCAAATCCAAGGGAAATTAACTTCAGTCTGATTCAAGCTAGACACACCAAAGAATTTAAAAAACAGAAAAAAGATAATTGTAGCTTCCTCACGAGAACTCATGAGGCTGTCACGTGGGTCAGGTCAGCAAGTGAGGAATACTGTGACATCAGAAAACAAATTTGCCCTGGAGTGCCAGGTGCTGCGTGGTCCTGTCTTTAGAGGGGAAAAGGTGTAATCCGATCACATATTACCATTCTGACACGTTAATCAAAGGAAGCTGAACCGAAGGTTCACAGTGAACTTTGGGATTCTGACTTATGACCAAGGATTGCCCATGAAAAATCAAACACCCTTACCCCACCCTTTGACTGTTTCCCATCAACTGTGCTGATGTAAGAGCACACAATGAAGGGGCTCTGAAGCATATTTGCAGACGTTTTGAGGTTGGCTGACACAGCTTCGATTTACCTAAAAACACCAGGTAGTTTTAACATTTTGCTGACTCAGGAGCCACCTCTTGGACTGCACATGAGCCAGAAGAAAGAGTTAATTACAATAAAGATGTAACCCAAGTGGCTTAAATAGAAAATTTGCCTCAATAGTCTTTAAAACTGGAAAATTTGCCTCAATAGTTTTTAAAACTTGTTTCTTGCTCATGTGCAGCCAGCCATCTCTTCTGCCCCTACCTACACAATATTTTTGTGCTTTTGCCAAATTCTTATCTTAACTTTATATGGCAACATAAAGCCATGGGGAAAAGGAGTTTTAATCCATACCTACAAACTATGAGCAGAGGAAGTGAGAGTCTGGACAGGATCTTCTCCAACAGAAGCAACTGTCAGATAAGCATAGCAAAAAAAATGTTGAGTGACTTCTCAACTCAGTGTCATGCTACTGAGTATAAAGTTAGATCACACTATCATGACCTAATAAATATGATAACAACAATTCAGGTGAGTTTCCTATGCTTGCAGTTCAGATGAGAGGGCCATCAGAAAAGAATTTCTCGTTTCAAGTGACACATGAGAAACTAGCTCAAACTCCGGCAATAAAGCTCGATCTAGAGTAGTAATGAAAAGTTTGTGGTCACTGTAGCTCTTGTGTCATCAGAGTTAAGCTAATTTTGTAATGCTTCTCTTCATGATTTATTTCCTGCTCTATAATGCAGACAGAGCTGAAAGAAATTACACTGAATGAAAGTTCAGCCTCAAAAGATGCCATTTTAATACTGCAGTGTAAAGACTTCAGGAAAAGCCCTGAAAGGAAGAGAAATAACTTAATTGTGACAGTCTGATGGGTTGTTAATGCTTTTCATTCATAGAGAGTACTGGTTTTTAACTTAAAAGAAGAGAAATACAAAGACCAAGAATAAGAATGAAGTCCTGGAGGTGGATAAGGAGGAGTTTTAATTTTATTAACATTCTTAGCACACATTAATATTGATAAGATAATTCACCCAAAGCCAGTCAGGCATCTCCTTTACACATGACTCATGTGGCTAGTTAACAGAAGGTAGATGCCACTGAATCAAATATTTAGCAGGAATGTAGTACAGTGTCTGGCAAAAGAGACTCTATTCTGCAAAGACAGAGTCACCAAGTTTGCTGACCCTGCAGCCTATAAATCTTCACATGGCCAAAAGCCACAAGATATATATATACCCATGCCATGGAGAGATGAGAGCCTGAGGAGCTCTGGGAATAGTATACAGGGTGGAGGTGACACCAGTTCCAGGAGTCCCACCATGAAGCTGCAGAAGAGCCAGGACTGAGTTTGGCAGGTGGTTTGGTTCGAGAATGACACTGGTCCTAGCAGCCCTTTCTGGGTCCCCCTGCCCAGTCAGATATATTAATTATTTCTGTGTCCACATAAACCCACCATCAGTTCTGTGCCATAGTGTCCAGATGGAATTCGCACTTGAAGATCTTGCCAGCCATGCAGATGAAAAGCTCCACACCAGCCAATTCTGTACTAGCAGCGCACTAATGTCAGCATTATCCATTACCAGTACAGCTTTAAGCAGTTCAGCTTTGTATTGTTGACAACAGCAAATATTAAAGGTGCTACAACTATTAAATATATACGACCTTTCAGTCTGTCAAACAAACATTACAAGAAGGGGCAGCGGCAATTACAGAAGGTAATTACAGGTGAAGACACAACACTTTATCACAGCAGATGATGAATTGCAAGAAAGGATGAAGGACCCTTGTTCTGTCTGGGCAATTCATACAGATTAAAAAATAACTTTAAAATAATTAACCTAGTAGAATGTAATGATTTTTAAAAACAGTTTAAATGGTGTTTAATTTGTTTAAATGAACTATCCCATTAAGACCCAAATTCATCATTTTGATTTGGAAGGGAAGTTTTTATAAGTCCAAACCTTAGCACAGCTTTAGTAACTGTGTTACAGATTTATAGATGAAAGTCTGAGGTGGAAAAGATCCTAATACAATGAACTCGTAAGTAGAGCTGGTAATAATTTCTCGGAAAGTTTAAAATCAGAGAGATTTGTAATAATTTTAATGGGAATATTTTGCTATGTTTTTAAATATTTCCAAAAACAAATAAAGGTACATTTATACTAGGACTGTAAGACATTATGATCTGTAGCAACAAAATTACAGACTTCTAACACAAATACTCAAAAAAGCATATGAAGTACTCAGATACTACAATGGAAATAACAAAATACCCCAAAAAGAAGCAGCATTATTCAAATAACATTGTATAGATAGCCACTGTGGTGAAAACATCTTTTAAGAAGGTCCTTTCAACTCCAGGGTCTTTTCAATTTGGTCCCCTGCTACTGCAGGCACCAGTCAGACAGTGTTTTTCATCAGCTGATTAAACTCCACCAGTGCTATTGAAAAAGAGGCTCCCACATCCCATTTGTTTGGAGGTGAGGAGCCCTCTCCTTGTGTCCTATCTGTAATTACTCAAAGCCAGTTTGTGCTGGGACGGATTGCTGGGTTGTGCAGAGGCTTGCACAGCACTCATCCACAACAACACAGGAGCTGAATAAAGGATAGGTCTGTTAGATACCTTGACTCTGAAATAGTTACCAAACAACACAGGATACCAGGGATAAAAGAACTAGGAAAAATACATATTGTGTGGAAAACAGAGCAATTAAAACTTCTGCACATGAGAAGAAAAAAGGATTTAAGCAGCACTTCACTCTGTATTCACAAACAGTGGGTGTCAAAAAGAAAGGGAGACAATAGATCCATCGTTGATTCTCAGGTAGTTTGTGTTTTAAATAGTTTTTCATTAACTTTGATAAGGTTAACTGAAAGACTGTATTTCAGAGCTTTGAGATCTGCATTACAAGCAAGTAATGAAGGAGCATGGAAAATAAATGTTTTTTAAAAGGTGAAAAGGCACTTTGTGACTGATCCAAGTTTGGAGAACCTGTTTTTTCACTAGTGGACAGCTATATGAGTCCCCTGATAGAAGGCAGAAGAAGAAACTGGGATAAACCCTGACAGAAAAAGAAGAAAACCTACCAGACTGTCTTTTTCTCTGCCCTGGACATGTACCTCTGCCCTTCTCTTCTGCTGGCACTGGTATTTGTATCGCTCCAGAGGCAGCACATTTGGGGAGCTAAAGCATCTAGGGGAAAAGTCCATCTCTTTTTGCAGTTTTAGTTTTTGTCTGGTTAACTCCCCACATGGCAAACCTCAGTCTCAGGTGAGCACCAGCAACAGCAGAAGGGAGCTGTTCCACACAAGCACACCTCTAGGTAAGCAGGACCATGGCAAAGCCAACTTAGCTCAGCTCTTGGGGAACTGAAGTCTCAGCACAGTCTAGGACAAACAATGACAACTCATTTGGACAGCTGACAAAAGAGCTAGTGACCTTAGTGCTACTGAGTAGATTTTAAACAAGGCTTAAGGGTCTTCAGAAAAGCACCAGGGACCTCAAAGACCTTTCTGACCTCTATCAGGAGATTGTGTATATGTATTTGAAATTTTATGTCTTTAATATTGACTGTTAACTATAAATGTCAATAGGTTTGGTTCAAGTGCAGACAATGGTATCTTGAAGAAGTTCCAGTACAGATCAGTGAGAACCACCTGCTGTGCTGGGCTTGTCCTCTGCAGTGATCATCAGCTAAACACCAGGCAGTGAAAGCATCAGACCTTGCTTTGCTTTAAGTGATTTCTGACCAGTGTATCCATAGCATCTCTTAGGAACCATTATTTCCCTGTTTGTGCCTGGTCAATACAGACAGTAATTTGCTGGTATACGATTTTGGGAGCCCAATTCAAAGTTCTCCCTATGTCTTCAAGATCTGTTCGGGAAGAGAACAACATACACCATAGCAGTTTCTGCCTGCAGACCTAAGGTCTGAGTAGCATATACAGGTGTCTGCAGGCCTTATTTCTCTATAATCGCATGTAGTTCAAGTCTGAATGTAGGGTTTAAGGCATGATTTCATGAGACAGGTTGAACTGACCTGAAGCTCAGTTTTCTTAAAGGGAGAGGTCTTGGTGTCCATTTTTAAATCCTAATTCCTTCCCTGCTTCCAGCTGGATACTCCCACTACTTACCTTGTGCCAGCTCTGGCAATCATCAGTTCCTCTCTGTGAGCTTCTGATTAACTCAGGAGAAAACTGTTCCAGCAAAACACATCAGTAGCTTTCTAAGAGACAAATGACTTTAGTATAGGGTTTCTGGATCTAACATGTACCAGCACAACTGGGTTGCTCAGCTGGGAGTAGGAACCAAAAAAAGCAGAGAGGCAGAGGTAGATTTCCCCCATCAGTGGCAGCAAGGTTTTATATTCAGTTCAGCAGGATGTGAAATTAGTTGGGGGGGGGGGGGCAGGAGTGAAAAATAATGTCATCACACTATTAGTTTTGTCTTAAGTCATAAATGCTTGGTACATTCCTGGAAGAGATAGCATTCACTTTCTCCTCTGCAGTCTTGTTATTTCACTAACTCAACATTGTTTAACAATCCATGTCCAAATCATTCCCTAGGATTTACAGTTACGCAGGGGAAAAACTCACAGTATGTTTACTGACACAGATTATTTTGCCTGGATATATATCCTGGCAATTGCAAATAAAACTGTGGCTAAGAGAAGGCAGATTTGCAGGAACTCTTATGTTACTGCATGTTTGATACATTCACGGCACTCTGTCTAAATTGTTTCCTGAAGAATAAGAGAAAAACATACTTTACTATATTCCAGTTTCATAGCTGGAAACTTAAATTATGTGGTTCCACTGATGTCAACACATACCCATTTGTTAATGTCTATCAGGCTAATGTAAAATGGTAATATATCTTTACAGATGTGAACCATATAAAAAATGCTGTTGGCCTGCTAGGCCAGTCCTTGTCCCAGCATACTCACTGGTAGGTCTTAATAATTGTGGATTATCATGCATTGCAGGTGAGAGAGGCTGTGATGCTTCTGACCCAGTTTTTAGGATCCAGTATTTCATGTTATATATTTAGCCAACTCTACCGCCAATGTGAATTTCAGTGGGATTGCTGAACTGGTAGTGAGCTGCAGAAACAAAAGCCATGCTTCCCACTCCTTCCTTTTCCACATGCCCTTCTTCCCTGCCCTGCTTTGACCGAGAAACACCCAATTTGCTATCAATTGAGATAATCCAAGTCACAGGCCAAAGAAAGAAAAAGACACATTTTTTTTGTTGTTCTGTGAGCTCTCTCTCCGAAGAGATGGGAGAAAGTGATCACCCAGTGGCTAGAAGTAGTTCACTGGACAGGACCAGCTCTTATATTTCCTATTAAGCAGCATGACCTGCCCTGCCTAATCTAGAAAGAACAGCAACCACATAAATAACAAGGAATACACAGGGAAGAAAAAAATCTCTGCCCTCACTCACACAGCAGGGACCTTCTGTATTTTCAGTGTGAGATGAATGATGTTATAACCAACACGTTGGCTTCACTGTTGAAATACAGCCTCTTCCAGATCCGGCACAACAGTGAAATGGTGTGAACTGTGTGCAAGGTAGTATGAATATGTCCAGTCCAAAACTAACTTAGCTGTTTGAAATCACTGTTCACCATGGGAAAAGCGGGTTCATTCAAATGTAAGCCTGTCAGAACGGTTATAACTTGCAAGCCCACACAAATTGGTTCTTATAAATACATATACAAAAAAAAAAAAAAAAAAAAAAACCACCAAAAAAACATTAATCCCTTTTTAATCAAACTTGGAAAGGCTTACACAGCTAGAAAACTCAGGACATTTGTGTGGAGGAACTGATAACTGCTATCACTGCCTCCTCATTGACTCTTCATTGGCAGCTTCACACTTCTTGCAGTTCTGCAAGCATCGATTTAAAATGGCCTGTAACACTGCCAGCTCAATTTAACACCAAGGAGCTGAAGCTAGTGAAAGAAGGAGGTAAAGGAAAAAAATATGCAACTGCTACAAGGGACCCTATGACTTGAAGATATTTCTCAGTACACCCTGGAAAAGACATTGCTGTTTCCTTCCTGTAGATTTCTCTTTTTGCTTTATATGAAAACCAGGGAAATGCATAAACATCCAAGGAATGCTGGTATCCCAGTATAAAATTTTAGTAGTCACCTATTTATATTTGGCCTTTAAAATTCCATTTCCCTGTAACCTAGCAAGTAATTTTGCATTTTGCTCACGTAGCTTTACACATGTGTAAAAAAGATGCTTGTTTTTCCAAAGACTGCAGTACAGTCATTCTGTTGTGTGCTCAGGAAACCACACAAATCCTGTGAAATCTATCCCAAATAGCTGCAGATGATGGTGTACTCAAAACACCAACAGTGGTTACCCAAGTGACCACCACTAATTTCAACAGTAGTGGAACTGGCTGATTATTAGTCTCCATATGAAATTACATTAATATTTCCTTAATGGAGGCATGGCTTCTAGCCCTTTATTCTCTACTGTTTTGACCTTGTGTTGTGCCCTTGTGTTGCAAAATGAGTGCATAAATTCATATTGTCATACCATTTCTCCCAAAGGGCTCAGCCCTTTGACATGGCAATTTATGTATAATTTACAATGCCCACAAAACTTCGATGACCTGTATTAGACTGGGAGCCTTGGCCACCTGCCTGACATTCACCTGATGATGTGTTCAAATTTAAGCTTTACAGGTGCAAATTTTCTTGAGGCAGGCAGCCATCTGCATGCAAAGCAAGGTTCACATACAAGGCTTTCCATTTTGTATTGACTTGACAGATCCCTAAGCCTACCTAGAGATACTGTGATTTCATGAGGCTTTGACAGGACCAGAGATTTGCCAGTTTGTAGCAGCTTTCAGTTCCTTGCCCAAGTGATAGTCAGGGCCCCTGTTTGGAAAGGAAGGGATTGGATTAATTTTCAAATTGTCTGCTACTGCATAATTCAAAACTATTTAGACATCCTAGGCTTAATGTAATTGGGATTTCTGTTAAAGATGAGAAATCATTCAATTCATTGCTGCAGCGTTTCAGTTTTTAATTAGATACTTCCTTGAATGTGTTACAGATGGTTGTTTTTTTTCATTCACAAAAATCTTTCTGCACTACCTTCTGGCTTTCCAAAATGTTCCTGGGGCAATCATGCCTTCATAGGTATAAATAAATCTTCATCCCACGTATATTAGTGAAATCACATCTGCCTCTGACACCTGCTGCACAATGTGTGCAGTACTGGGGCAGTAAGTGCCAGGAAGAGGCATAGGCAGCCTGAACCTGCTGTTCACTCAGGTGAGCTGTAGTGGAGATACCCATACTGGGTGTGGAGGGTAGACAGCTGATAATTGCCTGTTTATTGACTGACTTGCTAGGCAGGAAAGCAGAAGTAGCAGCTTTTAAGTCTTACAGGATACAACTTGGAAAACCGCTTCAAGTTCTCACAGTAATTTGTTCTTGAAACAGATGATAGTAAGCAATGGCTAGAGGGACTTGACGACAGAATACATTGTTATTTCTTCCTTGGTTTTGAAATGCTACAGAAGGATGAGTAAGACCCTCCCTCCTCCCTATTAGGCTAGAAAGGTCAAGATTCTCTTTACAGCTCTGTCAGCTTCTTGACTGATTTTTTTACTAACCAAAGGGAAAAGTTTTCTGTGCTTTTCCAGTGGGTTGAATTTAGTTAACATGAACTTTTGTTATTTTTTTTTTAAATTCATGTATATACCTGCTTTAAGGGATTCACATTTTCTACCTATGCTGCAATTTAGACCTGTCCTTCATGCCTCTGCTGAGCCGTTTTGTGTCTTAGAATCATTTGGGTTCTGCTTCTGTTCTCTGACACAGTGAAGCTGAAAGTGGTAACTGTTAAGAGACTTTTTACTCTCAGTATGCTAGGGAAGATTTGAAAAGATTTCCCTTTTTTTTTTTTTTATAGTATATTTTCACTTTTTAAAATTAAAAGCACAGAACTGGACAAACACAATTGTTTTAGGACACAACCACACCTGAGATATTTTGGATTATCCCTAGAGTAAATTCATGGAACAAATACATTTTCAAATGTACATCCTCAACTACCTGTCCTTGGCCTCACAGACAGTAAGGTCCCGTGCTATCCTATATTCAACATATATGCACTGGAGCAATTTTTCTGCCACAGGAATTGTGGCAACATGGCTGAAAAATTCACATTAACTACCTTACTGACTTTTGCCTCTCCCTTTTCTTTTGCTAATTATCCAGGAGCAGATTTAATTCCTCTTCAACTAGTTATTAAACAACTAAGCTCTCCACCTGTATTTAATTTCTAAAGTTTTGACGACCATACTTACTCTGCATGTTTCTAGTCCTTAATTTAGATTACTTGCTCCTATTTTAAAATCATTTTAACATGAATGCTCAGGATTTCTGGGATCATTCTTGTAGGAAAGTATTTCTGCTGCTAGTAAGTTTTCCTACTTTAGGAAACTTACAATAAAGGAGGACCATAAATTACGACAATTCAAATGTGTAACGTTGCTACATATTCACCAGCCACTACTTGAAGCTGTTAAAGGTCTTTCATGCTGGAAGCCAGGGAGAGCTTGCTCTTTCAAAGAATGTATTTTCCAATCACTTGAAGCAAATATTTTTTAAAAAGGAGAAGTCATGTGGGAAATTAACTATACATGCTGTGCTTTGAGAATAGCCTTTTCTGTACTAGAAGACACTTGGTCTTGATAGGGAAAGGCTAGTAATGGGTGAGGGAACCAATTTAGCCTTTTCATGATCACATTTTAAACCTTTGGCAATATCCCAAATTTCTTCTCTCAAAATAATTTTTTAGGTGCACTCTTACTTGAAAAAAGACTCACGAGTTCCCTCTGTATCCTTGCCAAAGTGATGCTGGCAATAAAGTAATACAGCCTCCTGACCACTGCAGACTGGAATTATTTTTTACTAAAGATGGTTTTACAGAGCCATTTCCTCCTTTCACCCTGACTTCAATCAGTGTTAGGCAATAACATGAGGAAAATATAGTACTGAAGGACAATCCTGTTTCTCAGCTTCTGCTGAAAGAATATCAAGCAATTACAGAGCCACAAAAACAGGGGAGGCAAGATATCAAGAGGTCATCTTATCATCCTGCTCTGTGGTCCAGTACAGGATGAAAAATACTTAAAAGTCATACAGTCCTTGTACAACAGATTTCCAATATTTCTTTGTTTTAAAATATCTTTTTTTTTTCCTAGTTCGTTGTGTTTCAATACAGTTGAAGGAACATCACTATTTATAACTCTCAGATAGTGCCAGATGTAAAAACATATGCATATGTGAAGATAGGATTTAGAAGTGTAACACTACTTTTAACAAAACTTCACAGTTGTTAAATTTGTTAAACTTTGCTGCAAAAATGAAGAACTTGGGCAGTTTTTTGTGAATGCCCTAAACACGTCTGTGGCTGATACCATGACTGATTAACAAAAAATGTAAAGAAAATTTTTAAAAGCAGTTTATATTCTACTGGTTTACCAATAGGCTCATTTTAAAAGCACTGTACTTTTCTGTGCTTAACAGAGACTGACACTGTTATCCGTGGTAGAAAGGAACAAAGTCCTCTTTACCCAAGTGTGTTTGTAGGACTCTGCATAGCATAGCACATATTTCAAGGTGACTGTGGTAAGTAAATTAGCTTCAGAGGCTGAGACAGCAGATATATAGTATGCATTTTCTCACTAAGCAAGATCCTAAACTGTTAGGTTGCAGAAGGCAGCTGACACCAACATTACGACTAGGACATAAAACATGTTAAAAAGCATCTTGGAGACAGCTCTCTAGTTAGTTGAGGGGGAAAATGCTAAATAAAAGGGTTGTGTTAATAAAACAACAAAAAAGGGAAAATTTAGGTTTTTCAAAAGATTATTTTAGAAAGCTACCTAGAAGTCCAAGAATCTGACTTTTGCCTATTAGGTAAAGAATAAGCTGCTGCTCTAGCTTTTCTATCTTCCACTATCTTCTCTCTTCTGAATGCAACTTTTAGCAGCTATTTACAGCTCCTTTCAAATTTTCTGTGCTCCTGAGTGCCCCCCAGAAATGCATTCCAATTCTAAAAGCTTTTTTGAATAGAAGGAGAAAATGTGCATGTTCACTGCTTAAAGAATTTCTCCTTTTGATTTGCCCTTGCAGAGGAAAGTAAGGATGAAGAGATTCTCAAAATACTTTCCCAGAGTGTTACCAGCAGAAAACATCTGTGTTTTTTTCACACTGCTTGTACTCTGCTTTACAGTATGGAAGCAGGCCAGAACATTTCCCCTTGTCTTTGGGCTTGCAAGTGAGATTTCAAACTTGGGTTTTGTTCTTTTAGCAGAAACGTTTTGTAGAACCTGACTAGCAATATCACCTTCTCCCGGATGTTTTAACAGTCATGAGAAATGGAAGGAGATAATTTTTCTAAAGCTGTGGCTTTCTGTACCTGCGGGGATCTGCTTCTACCACCGTGAAAGATGTAACAGAGAAATCAAGCTGACTGTCAGCAGACCTTCAAGTCACTATCCAGTGATCTACACACTCTTTTGTGAGGGACAAAAAAGGGGAGGGGTGGCATTTACAAATAGAGATTTTGACACAGGATGTAATTTTCTACAAATGTATACAGAACATATTTGTTCCCCTAAATATCTGTAGGTTTTCAACGGACATCTAGACAAGTCGATTAGTTATGTCTCTAATTCCCCAAATTATCTTCATTGAGAGGAATGGAATTTTTTAAGAGGTGCTTTTTCCTCCCAAGTGCTGCAAGGTAAAAGAGAATATATTTACTTTAAGAAAGACTCTAGGGGTATAATATATTAGTTTCAGTGACTGATATGAAAGGTAAAATGGCAAATTAAATAATGCAGTATCCACTTAAATAGTTCATATAACTACTTACTAAAACTTTTTTCCTAGGCAACTAGGTCACTTTTCTTATGACTGCTCAGCTGTTCTTCAGACGACTGAAGTGACTATTCCTCACACATGGGAAGTTTTCCTTTCTCTATCTCATGAAAAAGTTTCATTTAAATACCACTTAACCAGACTTTTCTGTGTATAAATGTCTCCTTCTGTGGTCAGCTTTTCTACCATGCATGTGCAAATCTAATGGAAGAATTACAAATCTAATTGTGTTATAACCTGTAGCTACCTCAATTTCTGTACTTCTACCACAGCAACACAAACAAAGCCCATAATATTTTTCCCAGGGCCTCCCTTAAGCCGTTTACCTCTTACCAGAATGTTACACTTTCAATAAAAAAAAAGGCTTAGCATCCTTAGAGTCTTATCTTTCCCGTGTTACTCCCTGAACTGTTTACAGTTTTCAAACTTCACATTTGTCTACAGTTGATACTAACTTTGTGCTTTAAGAATATCTTCTATATAAAAGCATTTTTACAGCATAACACTTGTGGACTTTTTGCTGAGGCAGAGACTTTTAAACGTGGTTGATTTTGATCTCAGTGTGGCCATTTCCTGATCTGTATAGTCCAGTGAATCTGCCTTTTCCATGTGTGTACACAGGCAGTCTCTTCTAAGAATGGCTGTAATGGGCAATAGCTTGTGCTCACAACTGCTAATAGGTTGCATTTTCCATGAAAAGCAAATTCCTTCCTGGGGCAGGGCTATAGGATGGCCAGTCTTTGTTTCAGTCAAAGCAATGACAAAATATAGCTACAAAGACCTATTGTGGAAGCCCTCTGATCCCCAGCTTCCAATAAGGTCCTAAACTGCTGATTGAAGGGATTCCCTGCAAATTAGTGTCTACAGATTTCACATATATGCTTTACAGTAATATCTCCTTGGCCCACAAGCCACAGAAGATCTCATGAAGATAGGTCCAATATAAAGAGAGGGAGAAACAGATCCTACCATTGGGAAGATGACAGGTTATATCAGGAAAAACAAACAAATTAGGGATAAATTAAAACTCGTCATCATTTTAAAGCTGTAAAACTGAGATCCAGAGGCAAAGCAGCTCTGGAACAAAAGGTACTTTTGGAGAAAGCAGCACTAGATTTTCTGAGGCCCAGAAGAGTGCCTCTGCTCTAGAGGAGTGGCTGCCAAATTAGGAGCCTGAGGGAAATTTAATTGCTGAAGCAGGCTTACACTTAATGTCTTCACTGAAAGCTTGGAAAGGACAGCTTTCAGGTCTTCGTAGCCCAGTAAAATTAGTTTTATTGCAAACACAGTGCTCCCAAGAGCTACAATTAGTCTGTGAGGAGGTGTTACTGGGGAGAAATGCATAACATCTCCTAATCATTTTGTATTATCTAGGCATTAGCCTCATTCAGAATCTAGCTAGTACATGACTGTCTTTACAGGATTACCTCATATCAGCTGACCAGACTCACTTGTGGGACAGCATGACCCTTATTTCTGGTGCTTTCATTTTAAAAAGTACAAAAATTTTAACCTGCTTTTGAGTTTCTTGACTTCTCTTTCTCTCCCAGTTTCATTTCTAGTTTCTAATCTCATTACTACTGTAGATACCATCTAAACAGGTTAATAGACTGCTGATGTGGAGCACTGAAAATCCATGTAGGCAATCAGTCTTCTGTTTAAAGCAGACAAGTGAAGCTTTAAATTAAAGATGGGGCCTGAATCAGAATGTTAGGTCTAAGCACCTTTACCTGGTGGGACAGACTGGATACAGGGTCATGCTTTGTGGCCCTTTTCTGAGCTGTTCAGTTATCTCAGCTCACAGGCAACAATGGGGCTTACTTGCTGTTCAAGTGTTTCTAACAGAAAAAACAAGTATTCAAGCAGAGGTATATTAAACAGAAATGACCACCGCTAATTAGTTAATGTCAGACCTAATCTTTTCAGCAGGTGAGCTGAAAAGTTCAACAACCTGTCTATGCATCACATGGATAATTAAGTCCAGATTCCATTTGCTGATTAGACGTTAGTCCCCCTCCAGTTAAGGAAAAGTAAGACATGTGGATGCCTTTGGGTGACCCCACAAATTATGTCAAAGAATACAGTAGGCCAAAAAATGTGAAATAAAAAGGTGCTTTACATCCCCTGTTGTTCCTAGATAGACTTTTTGTGCAGTGGACATCCCTGAAAAAGGAGCAGACACACTGTCACAAAGGCACTCAAATACCACTGTAGGTTCAGCTTCAGCTTCCAGGTGTTGCATGGTAGCAGGTGGAAGACAGCAACATTATTATCCAGGCAGCCTTGCACTGAATACTGAAGAATGTGAAAGCCCTGTCTGAAATGATCTAATTATTAACAGCATCCCTGATTTAAACCAAAACAAAGCAGCTTCCAAGGGCAAAATGATGGTAAGCTTTCCTTCAGTCATTTCCTTCCAGGAGACATAGCTGTAGCAGAAGGTTCTGGCTATGAAGCACCTTATAAGAGTCTTCATTGTGTTGTAATAAAAAACTTGGAAAAAAACTTGGAGGAACCCCAATTAATACCTCACACCAAATCTAACCTTTGTGACTCCCAAACCTGAACAGGACAAAAATGGCTTAAAGCCAAAGTCTTGGCCAAAGCCTACCTCTTCTCTTTGTGCTTCTCCAAAAAGTATCATGGAGACAGATAATATCAATGCCTAGAAGCAGCAAGAAACAAACACCACCACCAGCAATATAAGCATGAATAAGTGACTGCAAGGATATCCAACAGTAGCACAATGCTGATCTTAAAGGGTCTTGGTAGTACAGGTCTAGTGGAAGAAACTCTTTCAGACACTTCTCATTCTGACCTATGTGTTTTGCTGCCTGTACAAAATTACCTTCAAGCAGCATCTACCCACTTTTTCACTGCAACTCTGTCCACACCATGCATTCTGTGTTGCTTTATCTCTCTAGTGAGGTAGCTGGAAATACAAGAATGGATTTTGCTGATCCTCAAAGGGAAAAAAAAAGGAGTATCTTGCTGGTGTGATTATACTTACAGTAGATTTTTCTCTTTTCCACATTTCTAAGAAAAATCTCTGCACTAGCAGAACTTTTACAGGGAGACAAAGAGAGAAAGAAAGAAAAAAAGAAAAACAGGAAAACAACTTTACAGTGCTTTGATTGGTTTTGGTGTGCTCACTTGGGTTTTTGGGGCAAGTTTTTTTGCTAGCAGTCAGGAACAGCATCGTTAATACTGAACCTATGCCTGCTTTTTTGTTGCTTTTTCAATCCCATTTCAGGATCGATCTATAGTGTCTTGACAAAACCAGAGGTAATATGTGTTCCTCAAGGAGGGATCAGGAGGAATTCTGATCCTCTTTAGTGTCTTGTGAGTATATGCTCTACTTTGGAGGGGAAATGCCTGCTGTGCACAGCAGGAGCTGGTGCCAGGCTGCAAGCTCACAAGATAGTTTGTGACAAGGTCTGTTTTTTCCCATATGTTTAAACTTAACCCCCTCACTGCAAAACCTTTGCAACCGGCTTCATCATTTAGAATTTTTCATTGTAAATGAATGACATGTTGATGTAATAATTTGTTGTCTGAGTGGGTTTATTCTTTGTTCCTAATGGGCCATTACAATTTTTTTTGCTAATGAGTGGCACATTTTTCCAAAATCATCCTACAGACAGTATCATTCATCTTATGAGTTGATTACCTCTTTGAAGAGACTGAGTGATCATCTTGAACTGCTGATGCTGGTGTAAAGATTTAACATAAATTGTTTGCTTGACCTTTTTGAGCCTGAAAGTCTTATATTTTTTTAAGCTCGTAACAACATATTTATTTGGTAAGTAGAGAGAAGGCTTCCCCTCCAATTCAACATTTGCTCCAGAATGAGAAAAAGGGATATATGCTGAAGTTTTGGAAGTTATATCACTCTAAATACCTCATTATGGATTGGTTTAGGCTTTTCAAAAAAAGCAGTCCTTCTCATGAGAGTCATTATCATTTATCCTCCAGTTTTGAAAGAGGTGCCATATTAACTACCTAGTTAATACTTATGTGTTACCTAGTCTGGTAGGCTAAAGCAGTACCAGTAACTTAAAGCAGATCAAGTTACAGCAGTAAAAAAAGGTTTATAATTATTCCTGAGCAATTCTATAGTATGAAGTATCTTTACTGCAGTATAGTGCACATTCACACAAGGATTTATATCAGGAAATCATACCCCTCACCAAAGTGATTGTAACAAGAAAACACGTAAAAGTTTAGGCCAGTTAAAATTATCTTGCTGAGATATCTCATATATTTCTTCTCTGCAGGAAGATTTCCTCAAGGACTGCAGGCTTCTCTTGGGAAGTTATGTATAATGGGATTAGGATTCACCAGGCATTATCCCATGCAGTAGCATCCCAAGTGTGGAGATGCTACACCCCTCTCATTGAGGCTGATGTAAGGTCCACTGTTCTTTTACCTAAGAGGGACTGGGGGGAAAGTAGATGCACCTATTCTGTGCCTCAACTGCAAAACTTACACAGAATTAAAGAGCAAGGCAAACTGAATTATGTTTTATGCTATTTTACTAGCCCCGGACTGGGTACCAGATTTCAATACAGAAAGAACTCTTCAACTTGCCAGGAGTACCTCAGCTGCTGTTAGGCTGGGCAAAATGTGTGAAACCATATTAGTAGTCTTATTGCTTATCCACATTTTATTTTTTTCTGGTCATAACAAGGTTACAAAGTTTGAATAGGGAGAGGTTGAGGGCCAAGGTCCCGATTCCAAAAAATGAGAGATCAGCTTTTAAACATCTACTTCTACTGGTACTTTTATCTCAGTATGTCCCAGCCAGTATCTCCAGGGACCGGAAAAAATCATTCATTCTATATTTCCATCAGTTTTGATTATCAGGATTAAAACATTTATGTATCAAGTCTGGATAAATGGATCTGTGGGTTTATTGATTTTTGAATAAATGAGACTTGACCTCTGAGTAAAACCAATCTCCTGGGGGGACATCTGTAGAATAGAATAGAATAGAATAGAATAGAATAGAATAGAATAGAATAGAATAGAATAGAATAGAATAGAATAGAATAGAATAGAATGCAATACAATGTAATGCAATATAATACAATACAATACAATACAATACAATACTTGCAAGTTGCAGGGCACCAACGACGATCATCTAGTCCAACTGCCTGATCAGTTATGGGCTGACCAAAAGTTAAAGCATATTATGATGGGCACTGTCCAAATGCCTCTTTTCAAGGCACTGACAGGCACGGGGCGTCCACCAGCTCTCTAGGAAGCCTGTTCCAGTGTTTGATCACCTTCTCAGTAAAGAAATTGTTCCTAACGTCAAGCCTGAACCTCCTGCATCGTGTGGTCTCCAGAGAGAGCCCGTGTCTGTCTTCTGGGTTCTTCTCCCCAGGCAGAGCTCTGGCCCTCTGTGCAGCCCCAGCGCGGTGGGGCCTGGCATGCTCTCGTTGCTTTCTGCTCGCCTGCCCGCAGAGCCTCACCCCGCTGCACTTCTCCCCAGGTTCCTGCTGCATGCCTGAGGCCTGCAGGACCACCTGTGGGCCTGGCATTGGGACCTGGGTCTGTCTTTGGGGCCTGGTAGCAGCTCTTAGCGCCAAAGCCAGCAGTTGCCTTCTGTCCCTCGCCTCGTCTTGTGTGGCCAGCTTGGCTGCAGAAAGGGTGTGTGCTGTGCAAGAGGAGGGCGAGGGGACCTGGGGAGCACGGGGAAGATGTGCTGCCTTTTCTGCAGGGTTCACTCGCAGCAGAGAGGAGCTGTGCTGGGGGAAGTCCTGCAGAGAGCGTGCGACGGGTGGGGGCGGCGTGGGAGGAAGGGGCGCTGGGGAACAGACAGCGCCCATCTGCCAAAGAGGGGTCCCTTCCAAGTAGAGGAGAAGAAATGCCAGCACCAAAGCTGCATCTGGCAGAGCAGGAGGAAAGCCTGTGCCTGAGGGCAGCAGCACGGTCACCTTTCCCTGGCTGCTTTCCAGCCGGGCAGCCCACTGCATGTGCTGGTGCCTGGCACCTCCCTCCCCAGGTGCAGGACGTTGCGCTTCCCCTTGAACTTCTTGGGGTTCCCACCTTGGCAGGGTATGACCCCAGGCTGATGCAGAGAGCAGCACCAAGTCATGATTCCACGCAGGAGGAGGGATTTGGGTACCACTGTAGCGTGGCTGCACCCAGCAGTGCAGGCTGGTAGGAGAGCAGAGCCTGCCCAGGACGTGGGGGCAGAGGGTGCAGTGAGGACGACAGGCCAGGGAGGATGGAGCAGTGGCCGGCTCTGGAGATCCCCCAGCTGGAAACACCGGCAGAGATGCAGGCCTGGAGCTGGGCAGTGCTTGTCTTTGGGGGGGACCAACAAAAGAGTACCTGGCACGTGTGGAAGGACCCGGTCAACATTAACATCCCACCCCTCACAGCCAAAGAGCAGAAAAGGACAAGGACAGCAATTCCACCTGCACTGTTAGTAACACTGAGAATTTTTCTGTAGATTTCATGCATTTATTTTATGTGGATAGTTGGGTTTGCGGGGCTGGGAGCCCTTGAGGGCTGGTGCATGCCCCAGCTGATGATGCAGCCCTGGTTCAGCCACCCCCTGAGGCACCCTCCAGGGTCACTGACGCCGTGCTGGCCTCTTGTTGGCTGGAGAGGCCTCGGTGTTGCTGGCCCTCCTCTTTGGGGGTCGCCGCGGCCCCCCAGGAGAGTGTTCAGTCCCCCGGCTGGAAGTGGAGGGCCCGGGCACAGCCTCCCCTGGCTCCTCCTGGGGCTCTTCTTGCTCCACAGGGATAGCAATGGGAGCAGAGGAGTGGCTGCTGGGACTCCCATCAATGGCAGCGGATGAGGTGCCAGGGAGCTCGTCCGTGCTGGGTCTGGCAGGACTGCCAGAGGGGCCTGGTATGGGGGCAGGAGACCCTCCTCGGGAGGCAGCGGGGTCGGGGGCACCCACGGGGCTGCCCTCCTGCCTGCTCAGCAGACGACGGGCCTCCCTGCTGCACCGATGCACGGCGACATGGAAAAACTCTTGCACAAATGTCGCTGTGTGGTTTTGGAGGGAGACCTCCAGCGTCCGGACCAGCATCTCTTCGTCCATCCCATGGTTGATCAGGATGGACATGATGGCTTGCTCTGCTATGTGTGCCTCCCTCCGGTTGTTCCGAAATATCCGCCTCAGCCTCGGCTGGACCCAGGGCAGCAAGGTCTCAAGCAGCGTTGGGTGGCTCCGGAAAAGGATCACCCATTGCTCGGGCTGGAGGCCACCCACAAGATGCCTGGGCACCTGTTCCGCAGCCCGTGGTTGGGGTGCTCCAGGGCAGTGGAGATCATGGGCAGCTGGGTGTCCAGGAGCTGCTCCCGCCTGGCGGACAATGACTGATGGTGTCCGAGATGGTGTGACAACATGCTCCATGTAGTCATTGTCCGCCCGCACTGAGTGCAAGATGGACAGGATCGTCCTCTTGCAGAGGGGGCACTCAGGCTTGCTCTCAGCCCACCGCAGGATGCACAGATAGCAGAATTGGTGGAGGCACGGCATCACAAAGCTGGCCTCCTCCCAGCTGTCCAGACATATTGGACAGCGGTCGTCCAGCTCCGTGGCCATGTTCTCCACGTGCTGCGGTGGGCTGCGGGGAGCTGGGGATGACGAGCCGCTCCCTCTCACCGGCGCCGCAGAAGCGGGTGTCGTGCTAGAAAAGGAAGAGAGGCCACGGTCGGTGGCTGGCCCGGGGAGGGGTGGGAGAAATGCCCAGGTCCCTCAGGAAGGAAACCCTCCCAGCTCCCCAGGGCGAGGTTTCCCCTCCCAGCTCACCTCTGCTGCTGCAGGTGCACCTCCTGGGTGCCCCAGCTGCCTGAACCTGGCAGGGCTGGGGAAAATCCTTCAACGGCTCTGGGGTCGGGCACAGAGAGCTGCAACGAACAACTCCCTGCACAAAACACCAGCACCACCTCAACACTCCAGCCTCCCAAACTGCTCAGCTGGAGTGCAGGCAGGTGCCAGCCGGGTGAGACTCGGCACCCAGCGAGGCACGCCTTGTCACAGTCCCTTGCTCAGGGATGTCACAATCCATTGCTAGGCGACACCGTGGTGCATCGCTTGGCGATGGCTCGGTCCATCCCTCGGTGACAACAGAACCCATGGCTTGGTGACAGCAAAACCCGTTGCTCGGGGACATCACCACGGGCCATCCTTGCCCACTGCACTCACCCCGGCAGCACTGTGGCCCCAGCACATGCATCTGGGGTTACCACAATGCCACTGCCCACTGCATGCCCCCACCTCTTGCCTTGTGCTCGGCATCAGTGTTTCATGCCTGTCACCAAGATCTCGGCCACGTCTTCCCAGGGCCCCGTCAGTTCACTTCGGCCATGGCAGACCTCTTCTGGCACATATGGCAAGAGGGTTCACTTGGTAACACCTTGTGCCTCCCTGGGAGGCTGCAGGACAAAGTCCCACGGCCTCTCTGCACACCCCAGCACTGCTGGCCAGCCCTCCGGGCTCCCCCCACTTCCTCCCGTGAGGGGACAAAGGCAGCACTTGTCTTGCTCTGGAGGGTCATCTCCTGTCTTTCTCCCCCAGCCAGAAGGCACAAGGGTGATCCCCTCTGCTCAGCACCCATCAAGCCTCATCCAGACACTACGTCCTCTTTGGGTTCCCAATCAGGAGAGAGGTCGACAAATCAGAGGAGCTCAGGGGAGGCAGAGGCGGTCTGTGGGGCTGGGGCTGGTTCAGCACAGAGCAGAGGAAGCATCAGGGCACCTCACAGCACACACCTAGTGCCTGTGGGGAAGGCACCAAGGGCCTGGGGACAGGCTCTTCCCAGCACTGCCCAATGGGAGGGTGAGGCAGTGACATCTCCTGAAACTAGAGAGGTTCAGGCTGGAGATAAGGAATCAAAACCAAAATCCCTGTGAGGATCATGAAGCCCTGGAGTGAGTTGCCCAGAGAAGCTGTGTCATCCCTGAGCCTGGAAGTCTGCAAGACCTGAGTGGCCACAACCCAGAGCACAGCTGTCGCAAGCCTGTGAAGGGATGCCAAAAGTTAAAGCATATTATGATGGACACTGTTCAAATGCCTCTTTTCAAGGCACTGACAGGCACGGGGCATCCACCAGCTCTCTAGGAAGCCTGTTCCAGTGTTTGATCACCTTCTCAGTAAAGAAATTGTTCCTAACGTCAAGCCTGAACCTCCCCTGATGCAGTTTTGAACCATTCCCACACATCCTGTCACTGGATCCCAGGAGAAGAGATCAGCACCTCCCTCTCCACCTCCCCTCCTCAGGAAGCTGTAGAGAGCGATGAGGTCACCCCTCAGCCTCTTTTTCCCCAAATTAGACAAACCCAGAGTCCTCAGCTGCTCCTCATAGGACACTCCCCTTCCAGCCCTTCTACCATCTTTGTTGCCCTCCTCTGAACACATTCAAGGACTTTCACATCCTTCTTAAATTGTGGGGCCCAGAACAGCACACAGCACTCAAGGTGAGGCTGCACCAACACTGAACACAGTGGGATAATCACCTCTTCTGACCGGCTGGTTATGCTGTGTTTGATGCGCCCCAGGATGCCATTTGCCCTCTGTAGTGCTACTCCCTGAATAATCAGCCCCAAAACAAAGCTGACCTCTAGATGAACCTCACAACTAAACGTTATCTATTATTAGTATCTGTTAATTAGTAAAATCTGTATTACCATTGGCGTTAATTATTAGTATCTGATCATTAACGAAATATGTATGCTCACTAGTGAAAGACGTAGCTTAGACAGAATATAATCAGTAAGGATTAAATGCTGTGAGAATGTATCCAACTTTCCTTGTTTAGCCTTGTTCAAGGCTGAGAACCCAAGTGTTTGGCCTTGTTAGAAACTCCCTGAGTTCTTCCCCCCAAGCCCTGGCCAGGCTTTGGGTGGAATCCCAACAGGAGGATGAAATCAGATGTTTGCACTCAAAACAAAGGTGCAAGTCATTCTGACTTGCTGATTTTTGGTATGTAAGGCTGGACCCGCTTGACACAACTTTGGAAGCCTCACCTACGGGTGGACGCATCATGTAGGATTTCCCACTTGCCAGGACAGGCTCTCCAAATCCTCGCTGTAATCGGGGCTCCCCAGTGGCTGTGGATCTGGATGATGATAATATATGCAAATGGTGATGTATCTTTCTTAATCGCTATTCTCCCCATTGTGTAGCAATGATTAGGTGCATTGCCGTGCTTAACTGTATGTAGTAATAAGTGTGCTATTCTGTACTTTTCTTACTACTTATTTTCTGTAGTACTTACTTATATCCTTTAATTATTAACAGTAAAATCAGCCTACTCTTTTCACTCCGGTGTCTGAGTTTAATTGGCATCCTCGATCAGCAAAACACCACTTCGGCTGCCAGGGCACACTGCTGGCTCACACTGAGCCTGCTGTCAACCAGCACTCCCAGATCCCTTTCTGCAGGCCGGCTCTCCAGACACTTCTCTCCCAATTGCACTTGTGTCCAGCATTACTCCATCCCAGATGCAGGATCTGGCATCTGTTCTTGTTAAATTTCATGCCACTGATGATTGCCCAATGTTCCAATCTATCTAGATCCCTCTGCAAGGCCTCCTGTCTCACAAGAGTCAACAGCACCTCCCAGTTTAGTACTGTCAGCAAATTTACTAAGGCCGTATTCAACTCCTGCATCCAGATCGTTGATAAACATGTTGAACAGAACTGGCCCAAGAACTGAGCCTTGAGGAACAACACTGGTGACCAGTCACCAGACAGATGTAGCCCCATTCACTACACCCCCTGGAGCCATGCTCTTCAGCCAGTTCTTTACCCAGCACACTGTGTACCTGCTCATCTCACAGTTGGACAACCTTTCCAGAAAGATGCTGTGAGGGACAGTACCAAAAGGCTTACTAAAATCAAGAAAAACTGTATCCACTGCCTTCCCTTCATCCACTAGGTGAGTGACCTTATCATAGAAGGATGTCAAATTAGTTAAGCAGGACCTTCCCTTTGTGAACACATGCTGACTGTCCCTGATGATTGCATTGTCCTTGAAATGCCTTTCAAGGACTGTGGCAGCTGCATAGAGACATACCTTAACTTTTTTAAAAATAGTTGGTAGTTAAAGACTAACATTTTTCAGCTTAAACTGCCTTTTCTTCCTTTGTGTCTTCTGAATTTTGCAGCTATCACACATATCCTATCATAATGCATTCAGCCCTTCTCTGATAGGCAATGAACTGAAAATAGCAAAGACTCAAATGGTGAATTCCACTCCAACTAACAACCTTTCCTACAGCACCTATAAATATAAGCTAGTTATAGGTAATAAACTGGTTGTCTAGTTCATCCTTACAATTGCTTTTTCAGAGATCTGAGCTATTACACCAGCATAATAAATCCAGACAGATGTCATTAATTATAGCACTCAGGCTGGACATTCACAAAAGAGAAGCAGAATTTGGGTCTTTAAATATCCAAAATTTGCACTGATTGCAGTCTTAAGTCTTTGACCTTTTGGAACATTGAACTCTTACACCCACAGAATTAACAAGTGTTTCATAAATTTCTAGCTCTTTCTATGGTATTTTTTCACATTTCATGAACAGTCCAAGAGTTTACTTCCATAAAAACTTTGATACTTATCTTCAAAAAGCAAGTACTGAGTAAGATTCTTAAAAAGCTTAAGTCCACCAAAATGACAAATGTGGAATACCAAATTCAGAATTTCAGTTTTCTGAGACAGGATAAGGACAACGTAATCTAGCTATGAGAAGATTTTGACTACCTAAGTATACATATGTAAAACAATACAGAATGTAAAATTTCCGTGCTGCTAGTGGAACATTTCTAAAGCATATTTACTAACAAAATCTTTTTTTTTTTCTTAATGAAACAGTTGGTTTTGTCCTAAAACAAAGAGGAGAAAGATCGCTGCAAAGGCTCTTTGCTGATTTTTCTCACCAAAGAGCAGACCAGCTGTTTCAGCACACATCTTCAGTTGCATTCAGAGAGATTTCAGCAGGTGATTGAGTAAAAGAACAGTCATTCCACATCTTTCCCACTACTTGAGACCAAATAACTCTGACAGAATTCAACCAAGGGAGCTGAGACCATGGGAGATGTTAGCTAGCAAGTGCTAGTCTCTCCAGTTGAAGACAGGCTCCTCTCTAGGAAGATTAATCTACAACAAAATTATGGATAAATCCATGCTGGGAATTAAACAGTGAATGTGACATATTACACAGGTATAAACAAGAGCTATAGGCCATAGTGTAAGTTTCCCGCTGCTGACTTCCTTGTCATTTTTCATAAGCAAGAGCTACATAGATCAATGTTAAAATTGTATTCCCAGTCTCTATCTACCACCTCTGTGTGTATAGCTAATACAAGCGCATAACAGTCTTTGAGGAACCAGGTCATCACACCTCTTCAGCTGACCGAATTAAAATAATTTTCTGATTCTGAGCTGATACCCATCTTTATACAAACAGCTGCTCATCTAGAAATGGAAAATCTGTTTTTCAGCGTGAGCAACTCCTATTCATCTCTTTCACTCCCAAACTGAGCTGTGAGCACCATGATAAAGCTTAGGTTATCAGCAAAGGGCATCCTTTACTGCTGCTACCGAAGCTGTGTCAGCACACAAGCACACTGGACTAGAAACTAGAGTTACACGTTTGATTTACTCTGGTGTTAAGTGCACTTATTTTCAAAGCAGAGATCTGGGCTGCCAGTCTCCATTCACAGATCTATTTCTGATTTACATAAACACATTTGAGATAAAAATGCATACATTTGTCATTGCACCAGAAGTACAGATCTATGCCTCCTGTTCTCTATAACCAACGGGGCTTTTTGGTACATAGGAACATAGCTTCAAAAGAGCAGTTGACAAGTTTAGTCCCACTCTCTGCTGTGAATTTGGCCTGTAGTTAGGTGGTAAGGTCATTCTCACCAGATCTAGGAGACATGAGTTTAAATTGCCTTGGGCTAGAATACATGTCTTCAGCCACCTACTGTCTAAAACTCTGGTATAATAACTCTTTGTCAATAAAACATTCAGAAAGGAAGGGTACAAAATTCCCACAGATCAAGTCTGTTAAATCTGACAGCTCATGAGACACAAGCAGAGCTAAG
This sequence comes from Strix aluco, assembly GCF_031877795.1. NCBI lineage: Eukaryota > Metazoa > Chordata > Aves > Strigiformes > Strigidae > Strix > Strix aluco. The sequence continues at coordinate 69,575,087 of NC_133971.1, forward strand.
CTAGGAAAGCACTCCGAACACCCAAACTGTATGTGTCACTTACAGGAGCAAATTAAGCAGAAGAGTATTAGAAATCCCTCAGTAACCTCTGGTATTTAAATGAGCAAGTTATTTGTCCTTTTGCCTCGTAGCTGTACAGTGTCTCATCCTATTCCTATAGACACTAAAAGGAGCCGATCATTGCTTTAAGGCTGGCAAGAAAGAAAATTTGAAAACAGACGTTTTGCTTTTCTCTGGCTTTTAATAACCTTGCTACAGCTTCTTCTCCTTGATGCAGCCCTGGCATATCCCAGATCCAGTGATCCTTTTGCATTATTAGCACAGATTTTGTTATTTCTGCAGGCGTTTAACAGCAAGCCATTCAACTCTTAAGGAAATCTTAAACCTTTCACTAGGCAAAGCAGCAGCTCAGGCTCTAGCAGGAGCTACCTTGGTAGTCCCATCAGATGAGCTGCTGGCAGGGCATTCAGTCAGAAGAGATGTTCAAGTAGAACCTTTGCCTGTGAAGGGACAATCTGGTGTTGCAGGCTTTGGGCATTTTGTCGAATACTTCGTAACTACCCCAGCTGGAGCAGTAGCAGAAGGTATGGAAATCCTTGATATGCACACACTCAGATCCATTATCCTTCACCTGTATGTGATGCAGGGAGCTTTTATTCTATATACCTTCCACCCACCACACAGATAGGTCAGTGTGTCCCAGGCATTTTATGCTCACTGTGTTTATATTTTGGGCAGTAATTTCCCACACCAAGATGAAAGAGCCCTAAAAGCAGTGTAACAAGTAATCACATGATAGTTGTTTCACAGTAATTGCACAGATACTTGTTCTGATTATGCAGTGAATCTGAAGTTCACTGCCCTCTGTTGAAAAAAGAGTAATTTTCAACTCCATAAGATAATAGTTTACATATGGGCCTGTCTGTACCTGACAGTAAATACTAGGTTATCCAAGGCAATGCACATTTTGTATTTATTTAATTTTAACTCATTTTAGGAAAAGAAGATATTATTAATCAACCCTGAAATTGCTGGTGTCCCCACTTTCAGGGAAACCATGGCTTAGAGTAAAATGCTTTACAAGGCATTGCCCAGCCTGCATGGGTGGAGAACCTGGCAGTCTGGTGAGTTTGTGTTTTTAAACCGAGTGCCCAAGTACAGCATGAAGATTGTTAAAAGAAAAGACAAGCTCTACAGATAAGATTTGGCAGGACAGACCAGGCTCAAGGGCTAAGAAAGGCATTTACAAGATGTGCAAGGGGCAGCACCTCTCCTGCTTTCCTCCTCTCTGTGTTTATGCTGGGCTCCCTCTCAACTCAGACTGCTGCTTATGAGAAGCAGCCTCAAAGCTGAAGGGGCAAGGAGAAAAACTTGCTACAAACTACATACCACTTTGTTCCGGAGCCTGTGCTCACTTGTCCCAAACACAGTTGTCTAGAAAACAACAGGCTGGTTTCAAAGAAGTCCCAAAGCTTTGCAATTGTTTCTGTTGCACTTCTTAATTTTCCTGGTGGAGAAAAAAAAATCCCTGGGCACGTCCTAGTAATCTATAGACTGTGGAAGTAAAGTTGCATGATGGGACTCGAACATAAGCTTTTCAAATTTCTAACAAGGTATTTAAATTTCCTTCTTCCCCCTGTCCTCAGGGTATTTGTCATCTTTTGTTTTGTCCAAACAACACTTTCAAAAGGAAAAAAAACATTAAATGAAAAGTGCTAGCTTCAAGGAAGCTTTTTTCCCTCATTCTTTTCCAAATGTCCAAATGCAAATGTGAGCTGAACCTGGATTTCAAAATTTTGGAAGTTTTACTGTCAATAACGGTAAAGCTCAGTGAACGTACGTGCATGCACACTCACCAAACTGCACAACTGACAGATCTTTCATGGTGGAAGAGAAGCAGCCTGGTGGTTGCAAAATAAACACACTAATTAACAAGAGTTAGTCTTAAAACTCTGTCTTTGGAAAGCAATATGACAGTAACAGAGATTGCACTCCAGTCCAGAGGTCCTGCAGAGAGGAAAACAGATCAGATTTCATTTCTTTGCCTGTAGGCTTTTCTTTAAGCCTTTTTTTCTAAACTTCTAACCAAACATCATTCCTCGTTTCCCCTGACAGCTTCTGTTGTTTTTCATTATTTCATCCTACATGATTTCATCCTTTATCATGTGGTTTCAGAAGAAAGTTCAGAGCCTTTTTGTTTTCACAATTTGTCATGTCCTGGTACAGTGAATAAAAACCAGAGCTGTGCTGACTCCAGCCACATGTTGGAGCTTTGGCCTGTAACTGTCCCAGCACTCACAGCTGAGGCATCATACTTGGCTTTGCCCAAAAACATTGCCTAATACAACTTCAGGGCCAGATGACAAAGAGTGCACAACCTTGGCCATCTTCTTCATGCACAGCAATTACATGACAGAACTGCATGTTTTTAACTGCTGTGTTGCACTACAGTTTGTCTCCCTCCACCTCCCCACATCTGCAAATGGGAATCAAAAGACAGAACTGGCAGCAATGCCAAACCTAAGGGCACCAAAAAAGGCCCTTTCTGGAAATCTGTCCCTGGATGTGACGTGGCCTACTTCGGTTCATTGTGATTGCAACACGCTGCTTGCATCAAAGCCCTTCGCTTTCACCATGAATATAAACAGATTGACATGGTATTGCTAGCTGTTAATGAGATAATACCTTCTGTCTGCATTAGGTAGTTCTACCAGAAAAAAAATGAGAGAAAAAAAAAAAAATCGGCTCAAATACCAGACATTTAGTGCAGTTAGCTTCTGTGGGAAGAACTGGCTTTAACTAACCCAGCAAAAGAGCTCTGCATTTCTGTCAAACAAATGCAGTCATGACTGCATGGGCACAGCAAAATCATAAACACTACTTTTTTTTACAACGATAAAGTAGCTAGACACAATAGAGCTAAGCAATCATTTTTCCCCATGTTGACCATGCAGGAGAGATATCTGCCAAGGCACTTGACAAAGACAATCTACCCATAACCTATTTGATTATGCACAAAGCATGCTGAAACAGACTGAATCCACGTACTGTGTATGTATGTATGTAATGTATGCCCTGGATGCCAGACATACCCTGACATCGGAAATGAAGAAGCTCAGAAATGGCCTGGACGCAGCCAAGAACGCACATCAAATGTAAGCCCACAGTCTGAGCAACTGTATCCTACCTCCTTTCCACCCCTGATTTCTGCAGCCATTCAGCAAAGCAGTTAACTCAAATGCAATACTTGAAAAACAAAACCAAGCTCATTATGGAAATAATTGCAGTCAGTGCAGTGCCCTTTGCTGCCTTACTTCCCACATTCTGTTTCCAAAATGGGCTTAGAACTCATTTTTCGCTTTATGCTGCACCCAGTTCTCACTTTTTAGGCCACAGCAGATTTTTTAGCCACCCCGTGTGAATGTGAGAGTAAAGAGTTAGAAAGTGTTTTACAACCAAATGAAAGGCAAAGGTTGCATTGGGGACCCTGCAGAGAACAGGAGAGGTTTGGATTTTTGCTGCAGAAACACTGAGAACCTTCTTTCCTTCTCTGTTCAGAAAAGAAAAAAAATAATTTATGCCACCTGATAACTGTTATTTTCTACCAGTTTCTCTGCCAGTGTCTACACAATAGCAAGCAGACATGGGCCAATAAAAGGATCAATAATAAGAATTAAAGCTAAGGATATTAAAATTGCCATGATTACATTTCAGACAGAGCTGGGCAGAAAATTGATTACCTGTCCTGCAAATGTTGAGATGTAAAACATATTGTTACTTTGCATCAGGACAAAGCCAAGGCTTTTCTTTCATCTCTTTTTTTTAAAAACAAAAAAAGAAAAGAAAAAAAAATAAAATCTTCAAGACACAAAATACAAGAGGAAGGCAGAAACAGATGAACAGAGATGGGCTTCGAAACAGCTAATAAATTTTTGGCTGGGACACTAAAATTAGATTTTTGTGAAAACCCAAGTCCATTCCTTAGGCTAAATCAGAAAAAGTAGGAATTCAAACCTAGGTCTCACAAATCCCAGCTGAGAGCTACAACTGTCAAGTTATTTCCCTTTTTTGAAAGTGAGTCCCTACTCCTGAACAATGCTCTGTCAAAACGATACATTTCCACAGGATCTCATTTGGACATCAAGCCTTTTCCAATTTGTCAACATTTCCAACCAGCCATAGTTACAGGACTGCATCCTCATTGTCAGACTTGCAGAATGGTTGCCTGAGGCTACCTCTATGCAAGCCCAGAAATTCAACCTGGCATAAAGACAGAGCATTTAATTTTTTTTTCTTTGCATCCAAAGATAAGTCTTCTTTTTGCTAAATGGACACTTGGGAATGGACATAGTTTCTGACAGAGTAAAACCTTAACAGAGAATAAGTTATACTGACAGTAGGACTCTGCTTTTAAAACAATATAACCAACCCTTTATTTGAATTTTTTACAACAGACCATTTTTTGATGTGGTTGTGATTTTTCTGTCCTTTAATCCCTAATAGAGGCTCAATTCCCCTTTCAGGAGCAATAACAACTTACAATATTCCCATTTCCTCTTCTCCTTCCTCCAGTCTCCACAGCAGGGTTCACCTTCTTCTCAGACATGCTGCTCAAGTGTTTGGGAGGCTATGCTGTAAACAAGATGGGAGAAAGTGATCAGACTGAAAAATAAGCTCTGCTGCAAAATCTTTTACGCATCCTACCTCCCTTTTTTTCGTACAAATTTACAGGCAGGTCTCTACAAGACAGAAAGTTAAGCTGGAACAGAAGCCAGGAGGTTGTAGTTCACAGTTTCACTGATCTCTAGGATGGAGTTGTTTCATGCTTAGGCTGACCACTCCTTTACAGGCAGTGTAAAGCTCACATTCAATCCCCATTGTCCCACAATAGCATCACACCAGCAAATCCAGCTTCTCAGAACTGCATTGAAGCCCCATGGTAAAAACAAGCCTGCAGCATTAATGTCACCCACGCTAGCACTGCCCTGTGTGGTCTGAGCACCTCTCACCTAAACCAGACAAATGAACCGTATCTAGTGTATGTAACTATTATATACAGCCTACAGGTTTTGTCACCTTGGTTTCTCAAGGCTCCCTTTTGTGGGTTGTACATTATTTTCTGTTTTCTTTCTATGCATCACTAAAGTGGTCCCTGTGATTTGCTGGTTGGGGGTTTTTTAAGTGTAATTTCTTCATCAGACAGCTCTTATTGCTTAATATTGCAACATGGGTGCTAAGAATTTCTAGACAGAGTCTTTCTGAGATGGCAATTTATGCACGAGACATCTTCTCAGTTGAAGAAGAAGGGAGGTACGCAAAGTCTGTAGAACAGCAGAAAAAACCTTTGGCAGAACCCTCTAATACCAAATCTCCCAAAATATTTTTTGAGAATGCTTGGTATTCTGTCTTGTTAATGTAAATAGACCTAAAAGTCTCCTGTTAGCAGGAAAGTGACAGAGTGGATGTAAGGGAACAGATGCGGCATGGCTCATTGAAATGGCTGTTTCATATAAAATGAGATATTGTTCAGCTTTTTGATCTGCAGAGGGTTATAAATGCTTCCGCAAAGCTCCTAATGAAGAGTTAGACTGACATATCACTGATTAACTCTGTACACTGAGAACTGCCACTTGTCCCTACTAGGCCATGCTCCTCTGCACAGCCTACAGGACAGCAAGCACAGGCATGCACCAACATCTGCCTTCCCATACACAAGCCTATGAAAGGCAGAAGCAGAGAACATCCAGGACAGATTCACAGAATCATCTAGGTTGGAAAAGACCTTGAAGATCATCCAGTCCAACCATTAACCTAACACTGACAGTTCCCAACTACACCATATCCCTCAGCGCTATGTCGACCCGACTCTTAAACACCTCCAGGGATGGGGACTCCACCACTGCCCTGGGCAGCCCATTCCAACGCCTAACAACCCGTTCTGTAAAGAAATGCTTCCTAATATCCAGTCTAAACCTTCCCTGGTGCAACTTGAGGCCATTCCCTCTTGTCCTATCACTTGTTACTTCGTTAAAGAGACTCATCCCCAGCTCTCTGCAACCTCCTGTCAGGTAGTTGTAGAGGGCGATGAGGTCTCCCCTCAGCCTCCCATTCTTCAGACTAAAAAACCCCAGTTCCCTCAGCTGCTCCTCATAAAACATGTGCTCCAGACCCTTCACCAGCTTCATTGCCCTTCTCTGGACACGCTCGAGTAATTCAATGTCCTTTTTGTAGTGAGGGGCCCAAAACTGAACACAGGAATCGAGGTGCGGCCTCACCAGTGCCGAGTACAGGGGTAAGATCACTTCCCTGTCCCTGCTGGCCACACTATTTCTGATGCAAGCCAGGATGCCATTGGCCTTCTTGGCCACCTGGGCACACTGCTGTCTCCTGTTCAGCTGGCTGTCAATCAACACCCCCAGGTCCCTCTCTGACTGGCAGCTCTCCAGCCACTCCTCCCCAAGCCTGTAGCGCTGCTGGGGGTTGTTGTGGCCCAAGTGCAGCACCCGTCATTTGGCGTTATTGAAACTCCTGCAGTTGGCCTTAGCCCAGTAAGTTGGCCTTAGCCCAGAACCGGGGTGAGGGGTACATACTGCTGCATTAAATTGTTAGCACTGGGACAAGTTTGAGAGACAGAGAACAGAAAGGTGCAATGACAGAGAAAGAAAAACAACCAAGCTAAAGATCAGGTTTATCAAATAGTGGAAGTAGTTGGTAGATCAGTGCTTTGAAAGCAGATATTCATCTCCCCTTTTCTCCTTCATTAGCTTAAAACCGTGAAGCTAACCATTACGTACCTAGTGATCTATAAGCTTTACAAAGCGGAGACTTTCTTACTTGTCAATATTTGGTTGCACCTATCCCGACAGAGTCTTAGACATCGATGAGGCCCTGGCTGACAGCCACTAAATTGAGCAGCAGTAATGCCCAGCAAAAATGTAAAATGCATCACCTGGCAAGAGGTTAGCCTCTGGACATTCTGATGAACCTTCAGCCACTGGGATAAATTCCTGCCAATCCGTCAGCTCACCCTGTGCAGAAAGAGGTAAAAAAGCTAAATGATCCCCAACATAGTTCTTTTCCTCCTTTGCACAAGTGGAGGAAAGCTAACTCACTTTGATATTTCATGTGTGCAGGAAGACAAAGACTACCCTCTGATCCGCGCACAGGGCTAAAGGAAGGGTACAGGCCGTCCCTGCGGGGTGAATGCAGCTCCACAGAACTCCAGCCAGTGCCTACAGAGTTTACATAGTGGTGTGGCTTCACCTCAACAGAGATGTATGTACTTACTTGTGGTATTTTTATGGAAAACACAAGCTAACTGGAGACAGTTCTCTCAGAGTAAAATCACAGTGAAGACAAGACACAGAAAAATTATCATGAGGTAGTCATTCAAGGTCAGGCACGCATACATGGGCACTGGCTCAGATTGCTATCTGGGGGTTAAAATATGTCCCAGAAAGCAGTGCTAGACTAAATATTCATTAATGTAGCCCTGTATCTAGTTTGCAGATTAATTTGCCAGATGTTTTGCAGTAGTTTATAGGTGGCAGACCTAATTTTGATAAGAGCATATAAGACGTGTGCATGTAAGTACAGATTTAACACTGTGGGCTCAGTGGGCATGGGTGCTTCTGTGACATTAGCCCCAGACGCACAAGCACTCTCCCCAGCTAATACACCACTTCTATAGATCAGAGGGTATATCATGACAACATGGCTCCTTCACCTAGAACAAGGATTGTGTTCCTCTCCCACAAGCGTTTCTGGTTTTACTCTTGTGAAGAGAATCTGTTCTGTTGAATAGATTTAACCTGTTACAAACACATCTGTAGCCAGAGAAAGGACTGTGGAAGAAATTTTATAGCACTAGAGAAACATCAATACAATTTACTAAAAGAAGAAAGCATTTTTTTCTTGTCAATTTTTATGTGTGGAAATGAAGGGCAGTTTTCCAAATAATAAACTGTAACAGGCCCCTGGAAATCTGTGCCCCTGTAAAAACAGGAAGATTTAGCAGAGAAAACGGTAGATTATCACTTAAAGGGGAAGCTTATAAGTGTTCCCAGAGCATCCATTAAGCACCAGTTGAAATGAAGTAAGCTAGGCCAAGTTTCACCATAAATGTTAAACACTCATCTCAAACTGTAAAGTTGTCCCAATTTCGCAGATATTTTCTCTGCTGTCATTGCCCGGGATTAAGTTTACTGCTCACTAGAATTCCCTAACTATTTCTTTTTCATCTTTAGCCAAACAAAACTGTATTAACAAAATGCACACACACCATGTTCTCATTTCAGGCCTCTATGTCTCTTGGAGACTCAGGACGTAGTGGTAATCTATTAAACTGGTTCAATCTTTTTTTTTTTTTTTTTATCCCTAAAGGTGGCTACAAGCAAACACTACTGAAAAATCACCATATCTACAGAAGTTCGGTTTTCCTCTTCAGTCATTCAGGTGTGCCATATTCAGAGGAGCTGAGCACACAGGCAAAGGTTTCAAGGTTTCACTGAAATACAGTTATATCAATATAACTTTTTTGCAAGGCTGCCCTCTACGTTTGATCTGTAAAAGACCCAAATTTAAATGAAATCATTGAAAACTTGAATCTTTTCTCTGCTGTGAACGATGACCTGAACGATTTGGGCAGAACAACTGAGGAGGCAGAAGTCTGTGAGAGGAAAAGCAAGGCAGGAACCTCATAAAAATAATTTTTTCTGCCCCCCGCCCCCCCCCCCCCCAAAAAAAAAAAAAAATTACACGTGCACAAATATACATATGTATATTGAAGGGTGAAACTGGAGCTGGCATCCTGTCTTGTGCCCTTCATAGTCCTTATTGTCAAGTAAAACTTTGTGTTCCAGAAATATCTTCTATCAATTTACCATTCCCAGCTTCCAGAAATTCCTCTTCAGAACATTTGATGTTAGGACAATCACACCATTAATATAACTATTCAGAATATGTCCATGTTAGGTGATGCAGACTATCTCTACCCTCTTGTCTTCAGGGAATTAACTAACATTCATGCCATAACCACTGGTTTCTGTAGCAGAATGACTGTCCTCATGCCAGTGTTGCATTGTTCCCAACCTGCAGAGTAACCAGAAAATTGGGTTTTCCCAATGCATCTCTCCAGTCTCAACAAACAAATCCCATCAAGCAGAGTTTGTCATATTAGCTACGTCACTCATAACAGTTTCTTCTCCTCATCATATAGCCATGCTTTAAAAAAAAGAGAAAGTTTTATTATTTGCAGACACTTAGCAACAGACTATGGAACTACAGCTGTCACTTCTCCTCAAATTTGTAATCACTCTTTCCAAACCAAAAGGGAAAAATTATGTCAGAAGGCTAATCCCCAAGTGCAGCATATGTTAAGACATGCCCTGTCCCTAAGAGCATGACTCTATCTGTGCAGATGCCACTGTTGCTTTTTCTTTCCTTCACGTTAATTCCACTGCCAGTGCAGAGCCCTCCAGCACACTGGAATCAAGCATTGATGAAATAGAGATGGCTCCTTTCCTTCTGTAGCCCCATGTGTAATCTAACTGCTTAAAATAACCCTTATATTTCAGACTTCACTCATGGGGTTTCTAGTTTGTTCTTTACCATGAGATTTTTGTATTCTCAGAAGCAGTTCACAGGCTGTCCCTAACACCCACAGGTTAGAAACTTTCAAAACCGACCTTTGAGATGGCAATCCGTTCTGAGTGCCTGGATGAAGATATTAAGATGTGGCCTCCGTTGACAAATGCAGCTTTCCCCAAGCATCATTACACATGTATCAGCCCTGGTATACAGGTGTGTTTTAGAGACGCTGATCTATGCAGCTCCAGTTCAATTCACGTGGTTCCCCAGTTAGTAAGGAGCAGAAATGAAACCACTGTAATGGCAGAAGTTCAACTTCCATACACTCCTTGGAGAAAAACAACATGGAACACAAGCCATCTGCAAACAGTGGCACATGCAGCACATTTTGAACTGTTGGTCCAGGGCCAAGCTGGCACCCAGGGCTGACACAGGGGACAAGAGCCCTCAAGCGGAGCAATAGGCTGGAGACAAAAGGAAGGCCTGAACTGCTGACAGCAGTATAAATTATGATATAGTGTTTTGTTACTATTTTAATTTGTACTAACAACTATCATAAACTAAAATAACCACTGGATCTCTCATTTTTGCCTGTCATCCCTGGTGCCTACAAGGATAACTCTCCAAGAAGTGTCAGACCTGTTCCTTACACATATCACCAATACCCAGTTTTGCAAAATGACTTTTATAAATACATGCAAGCTGCTTTCTACTTTGTATTTGAAACACTGAATTCGAGGAGGGGAAGAAAAAGAAGGATGAAGCAAGACGCTATGGTTTAGGATGATCTAATAGCTCATAACACCTGAAAAGATGTCCTGTCCACCTCCTTTCTTCAATGCCTGTCTCCCAGCCACACATTTCCTCACCCTCCCACATGTCAGCTCCAGTACTCGCTGGACCTCTTGCTGAGATGCTTCAGTTCATAAGCCAGAAAACTAGTCCAGGAAAAAAGGTAAATAGGTTCATTCCGGGTTAACAAATGGATTCAGCTCCATAAGAGGCCCAATGCCATTAGAGCCACTGCAAATCTCAATATATGCTTGACTTGGAAACTAGCCTTCTAACACTGACTCAGATTTAACATGTAGCTTCATCTTAAAGAAATGCCAGCATACTCAGTTAGCTTCAATGTCAAAAGCAAGATCTGTGCAGGGGTTTCCATTCATGGCCGCCTGGGACATGCATCCCCATCCCTGAATTAGGCTGTGGGATCACCACTTCATCTGGGACTCCTTCAAGGCTGCTATGAAATTCCTAGTTTGTATAATGCCACACAAACCCAGAAGGCTTTCTGGGGTCATATCCTACTGCAGAAACAAGCTAAGCCACACTGCAATTCTTCTGAATGAAAACAGTGGGAGGGAAACACCTAACAGCTATTCAACCTTTGAATTGCTTCTGTCTTTACTGCTAGGGTGGATCACCTGACTGACTGAAAATTTCACTCTGGTTTCAGCTGACAGCACCAAACAAGACTGCTGAGCCCAGACAAAATATGCCATTAAACACAAGCAATTGTGTAAAAGACAGATTTTTCCAATAGATGCCTAAGGTAACTTTGCCAGAGAAATATAGCTTAAGTGCATGAATGCACTAATACAGTGTCCCCAAATGGCCCTTTAGTAAGACAGCACAAGACTTGGTAAGCTTTATGCAGCCAAAAAGAGTCTATTCTTAAACCTGAAATGTCGATACAGCTTTTGGAATGGTGGACAAGACAGAGACACACAGCTGACAGCATGTGGAAGAGAAGTGTGTTCAGCCAAAAATGTGGTAGAGCTCAGCACTACTAATTCTACAAAAACACCTTCTGGCTCTCTGCAAAGCCTGGGGTGGTTAAAAGCATCGTCTTTTCAAACTTCAGAATAAATAATTCTGCAAAGCTCCCTTTTCCTCAGTACTTCCTTTTCTTCAGTAACATACTAAAACTTCTTTTATTTGAAGAAAAAGAAGAAAACAAGAAAAGTCTTGGTCTTGCTGTCTCTTGATGTTCGTGCAGATTTGTTTGTCAAAGAACCTTTCCCTCAGAGGAAGATAACCGGGATCTTCTTATCACTTCTCCTGTGTACTGGCAGATTTTTTTTTTCCATACACAAAAGACATAAACTACATTCATTTTCATTACAAAACCCATTCATTACCATATTGATTTTTTTCATCATGTTTAATGATTAGCCATTAGACTCAGTAGAAGGAAAACCTACAGGATGCTCTGTTATGAGTCTGGTTTTATTCCATAAATTTACGTCAGTCTGTGACAGAGCATTACATCTTTGTATGACATCTGCATAAGGTTCCCTTTCCAAGGGACTGCTGTAGCTGTTTCCTTTTATTTGGTAATATCACTCCCATCTTGTTTGTACTAACCTTCATCTGTAATGCTGTTAGATGGGGGATGACTCCTCTACTTCTCATTATTAGTCAGTGGTACTAGGATGAGAGCATGGAAGGTGGCATCATTATCATGGATATATTGACTGTGGTTTATTTCCTAGAGAGGGGAACACCAGTTTAAATTTATGAACTGAAATCTACTTACAAATTCCACAGTCAATCAGGTATAAATCAGCTCTGCTACAGGTATGGGCTGACCATCACACAGCCATAGCCTCTGCCAGCACTAGTGCTCACATGGCAAACGAAATCAGGGAACTCATCCAGCTTGAAAACTAACCTCTTCTTTTTGCCAGCTGAGTTTTCATTCAGATAAACTCCCTGCTCCAGCTCACTCATGGTTGTACAAACAGTAATGGCAGTGTGAGGGACACAGTATGAACAAATAGCCCATGGCAGAAGACAGAGGGGCACTCATCCTTTTAGCAACAGCAGCCATTTATCCTGCTTAAGTTGATCAGTGGACCTTTGGCATTAGTTAAACTGCTGCCAGTCACTTTATGGATTGTCTTATTTTCCTGCTTCTTACTTCAAGTCAATTAGTGGCAGATTCCAAATAAATCAATGCAAGCCATTCTTAACCTGGAATGAAAAAAGCTGCTTGGGGCATTTATACTGCTCATTTCACAGAATCATTCAGGTTGGAAAAGACCCTTGGGATCATCAAGTCCAACCATCAGCCCTACTCTACAAAGTTCTCCCCTACACCATATCCCCCAACACCACATTCAAACAAACCTTAAACACATCCAGGGATGGTGACTCCACCACCTCCCTGGGCAGCATATTCCACTGTCTGACCACTCTGTCTGTGAAAAATTTTCTCCTAATGTCCAGTCTGAACCTCCCCTGTTGGGAGTTTAAAGCCATTCCCTCTTGTTCTGTCACTAATTACCTGTGAGAAGAGACCAGCACCAACCTCTCTACAATGTCCTTTCAGGTCTCCCCTTAGCCTTCTCTTCCTCAAACTGAACAGTCCCAGCTCCTTCAATCGCTCCTTATAGGATTTATTCTCCAGGCCCTTCACCAGCTTTGTTGCCCTCCTCTGCACTCGCTCCAGCACCTCGATATCTCTCTCGTTTTGAGGTGCCCAAAACTGGACACAATACTGGCCTCACCAGAGTACAGGGGGACTATCACCTCCCTACTTCTGCTGGTCACACTATTTCTAATACAAGCCAGGATGCCGTTGGCTTTCTTGGCCACCTGGGCACACTGCTGGCTCATGTTCAGCTGCTTGTCAATTAGAACCCCCAGATCCTTTTCTTCCAGACAGCTCTCCAGTCACACCTCCCCAAGCCTGTAGCGATGCATGGGGTTGTTGTGGCCCAAGTGCAGGACCTGGCACTTGGCCTTGTTGAAGCTCATCCCGTTGACGTTGGCCCACCAATCCAACCTATCCAAGTCTCTCTGTAGAGCCTCCCTATCCTCATGCAGATCGACACTCCCGCTTAACTTGGTGTCATCTGTGAACTTACTGATGATACACTCTATGTCCTTATCAAGACCATCAAGAAAGATGTTAAACAGAAATCGTCCCAATACCGAGCCCTGAGGAACACCACTTGTGACCGGCTGCCAGCTGGATTTAGCTCCATTGACCACCACTCTCTGGGACCGCTCATCCAGCCAGTGATTTATCCAGCAGACCGTACACTCATCCAGGCCATGAGCAGCCAGTTTTTCTATGAGAATTCTATGGGGAACTGTGTCAAATGCTTTTCAAAAATCCAGGTAGACAATATCCACAGCCTTTCCCTCGTCCAATAGTTGGGTCATCTTGTCATAGAAGGAGATCAGGTTTGTCAGGCAGGATCTGCCTTTCATAACCCCATGCTGACTAGGCCTGGTCCCCTGGTTGTAATGACTTGTAATATGACTTGTAATGGCACTCAAGATGATCTGCTCCATGACCTGCCCTGGTACCGAGGTCAGACTGACAGGTCTATAGTCTCCTGGATCCTCCTTTCTGCCTCTCTTGTAGACGGGTGTTACATTTGCTACCCTCCAGTCCAATGGGACCTCCCCAGTTAGCCATGACTTCAGGTAAACCATGGAAAGCAGCTTGGTGAGCACATCTGCCAACTCTTTCAGCACCCTTGGGTGTAACCCATTCGGTCCCACAGACTTGTGTGCATCCAAGTGGTGTAGCAGGTCTCTGACCACCTCCTCTTTAATTGGGATGACCTCATTCTGCTTCCCCTCCCCATCTCCCAGCTCATGAGGCTGGGTGTCCAGGGAACAGCCAGTTTCGCTGCTAAAGTCTGAGGCAAAGTAGGTGTTGAGCACCTCAGCCTTTTCCTCAGCCTTTGTTACTATGTTTCCCTCTGCATCCAATAAAGGAGGGAGATTTTCCCTAATCCTCCTTTTGCTGTTAACGAATTTATAGAAACATTTTTTATTATCTTTAACAGCTGTAGCCAGGTTGAGCTCTAGCTGCCCTTTGGCTCTCCTGATGTTCTCCCTGCATAGCTTCACTACATCTTTATAGTCTTCATGAGAGACCTGCCCCCTCTTCCAAAGGTCATAGATTCTCCTTTTGTTCTTGAGATCCAGCCAAAGGTCCCTGTTTAGCCAGGCCGGTCTCCTTCCCCTCCTGCTTGTTTTTCAGCACACAGGAACAGCCTGCTCCTGTGCCTTTAAGACTTCTCTCTTGAAGTATGTCCAGCCTTCCTGGACTCCCATATCCTTCAGGGCAGCCTTCCAAGGGATTTTGTCAATCAGTCTTTTGAACAGGTCAAAGTTTGCCCTCTGGAAGTCTAAGGTGGCAGTTTTACTAACCCCTCTCTTTGTTTCTCTGAGGATTAAAATCTCAATCATCTCATGATCACTGCACCCTAGACGGCCTCCAACCTTTACTTCCCCCACAAGCGCTTCCCTGTTCACAAGAAGCAGGTCCAGGAGGGCACCTCCCCTGGTCGGCTCAGTCACCAGCTGTGTGAGGAAGTTATCCTCCACACATTCCAGGAACCTCCTGGATTGTTCCCTCTCTGCTGTGCTGTGATCCCAGCAGATACCCAGGAGGTTAAAGTCCCCCACAAGAACAATGGCAAGTGACCGCGAGATTTCTCCCAACTGTTTATAGAAAGCTTCATCCACCTCACTGCTTTGGTTGGGAGGTCTATAGCAGACTCCCACAAGATCCACTTTATTGGCCCTTAACCTACTCCAAACACTCTCAACCCTGTCATCACTATACTTGATTTCTGAGCTCTCATAGTATTCTCTAACACACAGGGCCACTCCACCGCCTTCCTTCCCTGTCTATACCTCCTGAAGAGCTTGTAGCCATTGATTGCAGCACTCCAGTCACGTGAGGCATCTCACCACGTTTCTGTGACAGGTACTATGTCATAGTTCTCGTGCTGCATCATGGCTTCAAGCTCCCCCTGTTTGTTGCTCATACTGTGTGTATTGGTATAGATGCACTTGAGATGAGCTAATGAATCCAAAACCTTTTTGTGAGTGTGGGCCCCACCCCATTCCCTACCAGACCCTTCTCAGGTGCTTCCATGATTTCTAAACATCTATTCCTTCTCTCAAGTGAAATGGCAGAGGAAGAGCCGTCACTAGTCCGCCATTCTTCAAGCCTTGGCATGCTTCCCTTGAGCTTATTCCTAACAGGCCCGGTTGTCTCCCCCTCCCCCCTCACATCTAGTTTAAAGCTCTCAGAAATACTATTTACACAGGGATGTGTAAAACACTAATATACCAAAACCCAGCACATATTATCCACACTTCATTTTCAGTGTAGTGGTCCACTTGCACATTGAGAAAGAGTGTCAAAAGATGTAGGCTGCAGACCTACAGTTCCCTGGATGAGCACAAGAGGGGTTATGTGAACTAATAAAACACTATGTTTTCCTACCACCCTTATCCATACAAGTTATTTGACCTGCTGTCGGAACTAACAGCAGTGAAGGCCCCTAACTAATGGTTAACCATCTCCTGTGTACACAGGACTTGACTGAAACGCTCAGGACCAGCTCTTTGCTTGGGTCCACTATTATCTTACTTGAAGCTGATAAAGGGGGTGCATCTACCCTTACTGTAGCTCCTCAAAAATCCCTGGGCAGAAGCAATCACTTTCTGGCAGATTCTGTCAACAACAAACAGCAGCGCTTTTCCGCAGTGTCACACCAATCTCACCTCCATAGGGCAGTCAGGCAACAGCAGCATCCAAGCAATTTACATTTTCCCCATTCCTGCGTGTGCCTTGCTGGTGAGGCTGTAGGGAGAACGAAGGAAGAAACAAGGTATCACAGTGAGAAATGTTTACCAACTGCTTTACAGTTCCCCAGGTTGTTAGCTCTTGCAGTTACAGGGATGATTTCTGATCTTAAACAAAGGGCACAGGGTGTGAAAATTGATCAATATTTCTTTACCAGCATCCCCATTTTGAAAGTTACCTCCAGTATAACGTTAGGAATCTGATACCCAGAAAAGCTCTCCAGGAGAATTATATTGACGCTGCATTTAGTAAAAAAAGCAGTGTTATGTTCCTGTGTTTACTTATGTCTGTTTATTTTTTCTGCCTTCGATCTACGGAAAGGGGAAAACCAACAAACTAAATGCTAAATGACAGCATTTCAGCATCTGAATATTGTAACTTAAAGTGATACTACCAGTTAGACCAAATTGAAAATTAATATTTTGTTCCTAATATAGTAACAAAAGCCAGCAAACAAATATACTCAGCTGTTCTTTTTAAACTCAAAATACTAACCCTGTTATACTGGTGTAGAACTCAAATGAAAGCAAGAGGAGTTGTTTGGATTGTATTTTCCACAAGCAAACATTTTCATATGTTGATAAAACAAACATACGTGTTTTGTGAATACATGCAAAAATGACATCTCTTCATTTTGTGTGAAACATCTTACAGTCCTAATTCAGAATAGCATCTGTTGTCACAACAGTACTTGAACACATGTGATAGGTTTTAAGCAGGTACCTGAACCTTAACACATGTTCAGTTCAGAAGTTCTTGTGAATCACAGCATAATGGTGAGAGTAATCTGTCTCTTCAAATTATTGTTATTTAAGATAAAAACCCCCAAAATCTCTTCCTGAATGCTGTCATTTTTATCATAATGTTCTTTCTGTTAAATATTAAATTAAAACACCTACCAGTGTTAGCATATACATTTTTCTAGTGCTGATTTAGCTGAATTACATCACAGACTCACTATTCCAAAAGACGTGGTACTTCAGCACAAGTCTGGAACAAGCACAGCTTCATCTAAATCAGTTTAAATTAATAACAAACATAAACCACACCATGAAACAAGTTAACAGGAAGCTAAAGGAGTTAGCCTACATCTACAAGAAAATGGTTGGGCTTATAGCAATTGGAGTCAACAGCTGTACCAGGATTCGTAATGCCTTATCCAATAAGATTGATGTAGCCCAGCAGAGCACTCTCTGTGAGCATTCCCTGCAGAAACAGCTGTTTCAGATCTCCAGCCATGTACTTCTATCCTCTTGTTGAAGATCGGTGTCCCCACAGGAGATATGAAAGAGCACATCCTCAGAACACTCTCCATCTGCTGAATCCAGTGCCAAGAAGGTTGACTTAATTAGGACAGCTCTCTTTGTAAATTAAGCCAGCCTTTGTACCAAATTGGGTGAGGGGTGTTCACAGCTTCCAAACCATTAGTTTAGATGGGGCAAAGCTGACAAGTGTCAGACACAGGGAGTTACAAACAAGAGATGATAATGTCTTTAGCCAGTACAGCCATTTCTTCCGTCAAGGTCTGACCCATATGTCTCATGTGATCATAGATCTAGCCAAGGTGCAATTTGTGCTAGCTTGATTTGCACTGGCATAGTGAAAGCATCCCTCTTCCACATGTCCCCCAAAACAAAACAAAGCTGTATTGCTGCAGTTTCCTGTTACAACTTAGGTAAAGATCATGTGCAGTCAGGGTACAGCAGAGCCATTTCAGAAAAGACTAGCCAGAGCTGCTTTTTTACCACTGTGCAGCTGCAGATCTTTTTGCTGTCAAGCCATAGTAAAGTTGTGTGTTGTCCTAGCCCATCTCAGCACATGTGGTAAATTAAATCTAGGTATCTGCTGATATCGCATGGATGAAGACTAGGAATATTCACTAATGGGTCTAATTTTACTAATAGTAAAAAAGTTTCAAAATGTATTTCAGGAGTTTATTAACAGTTTTTGTGAGACAATAAACCTCTGTCAAGAGCCTTATACTACTTTCTCTAGCACTTTTGGTAGAAATCAAGAACCTTATACTGCTTTCTGTAGCACTTTTGGCAGGCTCTAAGGGTTATCTGTGCTGCAAAATGGTACAATTTCATAAAATAGAGCACCCTGTGGAAAACCCTGGTAGAAACAAGTCA
The DNA here is from genome assembly GCF_031877795.1 of Strix aluco. NCBI lineage: Eukaryota > Metazoa > Chordata > Aves > Strigiformes > Strigidae > Strix > Strix aluco. The sequence goes on from NC_133971.1 coordinate 69,593,435, forward strand.
CGTAGATAGAGTTGAGGGTTTTTAACCTGCGTTATATACCTGTTGCAGTTCTGCAGAACAGTAGCTTCTTCCCCATTCAGTATGTGGCGGTACAAGGTCTTTTATGTTAAGAAATAAACTGGAGTTGAGATCTGGTGGTCATTAAGTCTCCCCCCAGCAGTAGGTGCCCCCACTTTGCTCCACCCTTCAGCAGTGCATGTAAATCAGGGGCAGGCCAGTGAGTCCTAGCTCCCAGAGAATGGTCTCTGCCTGCCAGGACCTTAGTGAGGGCTTAGCAAGCGGTACAACTGGGAACTATGTCTTTTCGAAGTTGTTATAAACTGGCCAGAAAGAGAAAAGTTTCATCTGTCCTCCTTTCTCCTCTTGTTGCTGTGTATGGTGTGAGGACTGCTGCATGCAACAGCGCTCAGTGAGGGGCTTCGGATCTTTTCCTTCTGCTCAAGTCTTCCTGGAGGAGCTCACGGGTATTTCGGGCTGCACGAAAATGTACTGGGGGAATCACTTTAGGTAAGGCTGCCTGAGCTGCCACGGACCTTCTCTAGCCAAGGATGCTTTTCTTTTTAGCAGTGCCTTTCTTGGTTGATAATCAGGCCAGGAAGCAGAAAGGAAAAAATGTACCTGGACCTGCGGGTGAAGCGAAGGTTAATGTTTTCTTATTGCTTTTGCTGCTTTTGTAACTGCTGGCAACAACCTGGTTGTGGTAAAGAAATGTAAAGAAAGAGACGGTTTTGACTGGCTGTCAGCCAGTAAATATGTAGAATCCGTAGCTTTCTGGAAGCAAGCCTAATCTGTATGTCCCTGTTCTTTGCCCGCCCCCCTCACCCCCCACCCCAATTTTCAAGATTAATTTGAGATTATTGATGTGTTAATTCGAGTTACTGCTGGTATAAAATATTTATAGCTTATATTATCAGGGGTTGATAAAGCTTCGGAAAAGTTCCTTCCCTCCCCACCCCCGCCTCTCTTCGTTTTGGTGTTTGTGTATTACTAGCACAAATTTGTTTCAGCTCCTTGGTTTTTTTGTAGAATTCTTTTCACTGTGACTCTAGTGTGGCAGGCTGCTCATCTAGAAAAAGGTACGGAAAATTTCGTGTTTCCCCCCCACACCCTCCTGTGTTTCTTTTGTACGTTCACAGTATGCATTCCTTCATTACAAGCTACCCTTCTCTTCCATATTTGCAATTCTTGTCAAGGCCGTGAAAAAGCACATGAAGAAGATGTGAAAAGTCTCAACGCCACAGCACAAAAGCAGCAGCCCAAGAACGAAGGGACTATTATAAATGCTCTCAGTGACATGAATCAGAGTTACGAAAGCAGAAAGCAAGAGAATTCCAGGGCATTGGTACCTTTCACTGGGATTACAGAGAGTGGGTAACGTTATTTATTTAAACAATGCTATAAAATTTCTTTTTAAAATATCATATCACAGTAATGTTTTGAATGTTGTCCTGTAAGATTCCAGCCGTTTGGTTTTCTGTGGCCGCTCATTTAAATTATTTCCGTGATCACTTTGGAAACGGTGATAAAAATTTAAGGTAGAACCGGGGATATTTTAGCTGCAAAACATAGTAACAGAAAACAGGGAAGGATAGCAGGAATTAAGACGGCGTTGATCCCTTGGATTTGCGAAATGTTTGTAAAATTCTGTTAATTTTTTTTTTTAATTCACCGTATTTCATGAACAAAAAATATTTCATTTAAAAAAAAAAAAGTTTGAGCTTTTTGAAAGCAACAGTATTAACAGGAAAAAAAAAAAAAACACACACACAACAAGAAAAAACTAAGCACAGACTTATGTTTTCCTCCCACATATATTAATATATATATCCTGGGAGTCTGAGAAAGGCTTGAGGGAGCATTCCCCTCCACTTTCAGAACTAAGCAACTCTTCCCAGTAACAAATCCTCCTTGCTTCAGAAATAAGCACCACTTCCCAGTGACAATGCTCTTTGTTGTAGTGTGACTGAAACCTGCCTCCCATCAAAGTGAAATATTTCACTTGAATGTAATGCTGCTGCTGCGGCACTTGCCAGGTTTTGCTTCTTGACCGTCCTGTAATCCCTGGTAGTTTGCTTCTAATCCTTAACTAAACAAACTGGGCTTAACTGAACAAACACTACTAACAGGCAGATAATTTTATTGTCTCTAAAGACAATAAAGCTAGATTCTTAAAATCCTTTGGCAACTGGAGAGACCGGAGAGAACAAGTGAGGAAAAGGGGAGGTTCGGAGCCCTAGGGATGCTTCGTAACTTCTGACATTGTCTTGCAGGTAAAAAACTGAACAGACACTGCTGCCAAAATGGAGGGACCTGTATCCTAGGGGCTTTCTGTGCCTGTCTAAAGCATTTCACTGGCAGATACTGTGAATATGATGAGCGGCAAAGGTAAAAACCAGACAGAGTGAGCAAGCTGCTCTGGATGGTTATTTTCTGTGGTGGAATCGGGTACATACCAAATTTGTCCCTTGTCCTTGACAGCAACTGCGGCAGCATTGCCCACGGCACCTGGGTGCTGAAGGGCTGTTGGCTGTGTCGGTGCGGCTATGGTACTCTGAACTGTCTCTCAGAAGTAATGCACGATAACTGCGGTAAGGAATGGTGTTAAATTCAACCATTTTTTCTTGTGGGTAGCAGAATTGCCTTCTGCAAAAGCGGGGTACTCAGACGATGCTGTATGTGCTCTATTTACCTCTGCAGTGGCCTGCTTTGCTTCAGAGAATGCGTTAGTGGGACAGTAAATACTGCTGTTGCCTGTAAATAATGACTGTGTTGCCAGTCACAAAAAATACTTCGAGATTTTTATAATCCTGTGCAGTAGGAAATTTCAACGTGTTTTAATTGAAAATTACAGGGATTAAATGCTTATCTGTTCTGCAAAACCTGCACATGTCTATGACTTCCCATTTAACCAGGACAATTTGTACAGCTAAACTACATCCAAGCATACAAAAATATTTCTTAGATGAGGAAAGAGAAAAAAATGTAGTGGAAACTGGTGTCATAGAAATATAAATCAGTATTACACTAGAGAAACAAGTACTGAAAAATGCATAAGCTATTTAACACATAAATGGCAGAAAACTAATCTGAACCTTACTTAAAGTTCTGTATCTTAAACTTCGAAATATTCTTGTACGGAGTCCTAAGACTCAGCACAGTCCACAAAAAATGTGTAGCCATAGTCCTGATCAGTTGTGGAGTAGTAGAACCCAGTGTCCTCAAAAGCACTATATTTGTTTAAGTCAAGTCTTTATACATCAGGCCGTGAAAATCCTTGTATAAAGGTTTGAATATTTTTTTAATCAACTGACATGAAAACTTGAAGGATTGTTTTAAAGGTACTTATTTTCCATGGAGAACTGGCTACTGAGATCCAGACTATTTTCAATACTCTGAGATGACTAATAAGAGTTTAATATTATTTTCTCTCCAGTGGCAAAATTAGTGCGAAATATTCTTGCTCTTCTCCATACATGATGTCTCAATCCCATGCTGTGCTTTAATATACTTTCCTTCAGTTGTGCCAACATCACTTGTTAGCAGGGTAAGAAAACAGATCTAAATAGCTTCAAGATTAGTTTGCACCCAAAGGAACTCCCAGCCTCTTCTCTCCTGACTAGATTCTTATCTCAAGTAGCAGTGCAGTAAAGCTGTGACTCCTGAATTATACCACCAACTCAAAAGTAAATACAGATTTCAAAATTTGAGCCTCTTGGGTCCCCAGGGTATGCCTTACTGTGTGATAAAGCCACAAGTCCAAAGAAGTGAAATGCAAAAGAAAGGTAACATTCCTATCTTTGCAACCACAGACCGAAAAAAAAAAAAAAAAAAACCAAAAAAACCCCACCAAACAAAAACACAAAGCCCACCAGAACCAAAAAGCCACCACCAAAACCACTTTTGTGTTGACTATGTGTGGCTCCCAGCTTGCTCTTTTAAATATTCAGCAGAGTTAAATGCTCAAGTTCCCTTGGATGTTCACCTTTGATCATCCCTATTGTTTCCCATTACAGGAGCAAAACATGTCTCAGGCCTCCCCATGCTCAGTAAAAACAGTCTACTACTTCCTACTCTTGAGTAAGCTTAACAGAGGCAATAAAGGTGACAGTGGAGAATCATCTGCTCATCCTCTGAGCAGGGATTCAGCTTTCACATGCTTGAGAGTATGACTTTCTGCTTGGGCTAATAAATGAAGCCCCTCTTGTTACAGGAAGGGTTAAAAGGCTACATGCTGGTTTGAGTGCATACCTCTTGTGAAGATCTTGATCTTGCTTTTGCTTGGTATTTACTTTTGCTTATTCTGAGATTAATGCCTGCAAGAGCTGATAAGTGCTATCAGTTGCTCCTCAAACGATCACTGATTGAACATCTATTCACATCTCTCCCTTGAGAATAGCCTCTCTGATTGGCTTTAACAGCTGATACCTTTAACTTAAGTACCTGTGAGATGTCCGGACGTTTGAAGTATGTTGAAAATCCTTATGTGTTAAAATTTACATATTTTATTCATTAACCGTTTTATTTTCGGGATTTTTTTTTTTTTGTTTAGAACTGAAATCAGAAAAGGAGGCAATTACCAGACTATATTCTAATGGTATAAGATTACAGCAAACCATGTTTGTACTTGCTTGCCTGTTCACCATCCTCGTGGAGCTCTGCTGTTGGCAGTTGTGAAACTGGACAAAGGGAAATTTTAGGATTGCTGTAACCCTCACGATGAGTCATACAAGTGTTTTCTGTGAGCTACAGAAGACACTTCTACCTACATGTTGGAGGCAGATTAACATGTATTAGTTAATGCTGAAATGCTTGGATTATTATAAATTAAGATTATATGAATGTGAAGTATTTATTATATTATTATTTTATAACTACTATCAATGTCTGATTCTAACAGCTCTTTAGTTCTAAAATACTGTTCTTCCAGTGGAAGCAAAAACCCCCCAACGTTCTATGTCTTAAGTATTGTAAATTATCATAATTTCCTTTGTACACAGTACAACTATTTTAACAAATAAAACAGATTTCGTCTTTGAAGAGCTTTTATGTTTGGCTTTATTTAAACCTGAAAATTCTTATCTACCATTTGTCATTGTACCCTGTAACAAAACAGTAGAAAAGGGCAGGGTACAACGAACAATCTGAAATTTGAAGAGATAAGGAGAGTTTTAAGGGTAAGTAGATTTCAAACCCTGATATAGGGAAGAACTCTTAATAGTTACAGTCTTTTCATTTTTTAATTATTTACTATAGCTAAATTGTATGTATGCATAATCTTAGGCAGGAAGCACATGTTTCTTAAGAACACATAGCTGATACTTGTCTTTTGGGGGTTTATTGTATTTCACATCCTAGAAGTATGAGCTCCTCTTCTTTTTAAAAGGACAGCAAAGAGCAACCTCTAAACTTTTTCTATAGGAAACCTGGCTTGATTTATATAGCATTTAATATGAGTATTTCTAGGCTGTAAAATAAAATATGATTAGAATGTGCATTTGTAATGCAAGTTTATAAAACACCAGAAATGTTAAAAAAAAAAAATGCAAAGAGAAGCCTAAAATATACCTTAATTCTTTGAATGTGGAGCTACCATATAGAAACAATCACATTTATCATTTGTTGGCTTAAAAGACATTATTGAAGTATAAAAGCCTTAATGACTTTTAAAGTTCAATATATTTAATTCTTAAAGTTTCTTTATTAATTTCTTTGCCACAAACCAAGACAACAATCCAGTTATTAAGGAGAGAAGAATGCATCACCAACAAATGATACAGTATCGTGGCTTCTTTTGACTCTATGACTATTCAGTAATAGACTTCTATAGGGAGTCATTATGTAAAAACATGTTAAATACTGCAAAGGATTTAAACTTCCTTTCCACACCCGAGACTTTAGTGGAAAGAGTAAGGTTTCTCAGTCTTCATATGAAATACAGTAGACCAAAATCAGTCCTTTTCTCATTTCCCACAAACTTGTCTGTACCCATATGCCTGTGTTTCCACAGACTTTGAAAAGGAGGTACCAGCTTAGGACAATTAAATATCAAAGAGAACAGCTAGAGGAAAATAGTCATGCTTTTATTTATCAGATGTTGAAAATGCAGGAATGCCATTGTGAAAACATCTTGGTTTGCCATAAAACATACCTGAGAAGTCTGTAGGCAATACAGCTTGTAATGTGCTTCAAATAGGCTTTAGATTTTGAAGGAAAACAGTAAGATATGTGGAAGGTACATAGTACAGTAAAAATATATCTGAAGTAATACTTATTTTTTTATGCCTACAGAAAACATACAGAGCCATAAAAGATTGCAATTAGCAAAAGGAAAGAGTGGTCTAATACAGGTTTTATAACAGAAGAGCTATTTCTCTTGCAATACATCCACAGCAAATTTAATCAGGAAAAGCTGATCTGGAATAACTCCTTATGTAGATGAGCCTATGTGCCTGCAAGAGTCACCATGATGGAGCTATATATTATTGGGTCAGTATGACTTGAAGAATTAGAGCAATTGAGAAGTCTAGCAAAGCAACATTTCCCTGCAACATCGAAACATCAGTCCCCAAGGCATCTAATTAGAAGCAGCAAGGTACAGCTTCTACAGTTTCAAAGCATTTCATGTAATGCAAGCTTGGTAAGTGATTCTAATTAATGTCAGTGTAAATCACTACTCACTCTGAATGCTAGGATTTGAAAATTTACTCCAGTCTACCTGGAAGAAGTGATAGAAGGTTTCTGCTTGTTTGGTTTTAGGATAACAGTTCATTTTCTCTCTCTACCTTACACTGTTGCATTTTGTGTTACTGGAAAATCTGAAAATGATTACTTCAAGACTGTTTAATGCCTACCATAGTATAGCAAAACATATCCTTAGTGATGGTTAGTTGTGAAAGATGTTTGTCTCATCTTTGTGTCAGGGCTCTGGAAGTCGCCATGAGTATGCAGAACAGAGCAGAGTCTGTTGTTCTTGGCTACCTCTGAAGCAGAGGCAGCCACAGGAGCTGAGTTTGAGGAGAAACAGGATCTCCTTAAGTTAAAGAAAAAAAGAAGAAAAAAGGAAAAAGCATTCAGAAGCTGTCCCACGCATAGTCTTGTTCACAAATAAAAATATAACTTAGAAGGAAGAAAATAGCACTGGCAAACAAAGGAAAGCGCACAGTCACAACCTTTGCTTAGGTTAAAACTGTCTCCACTTTTATCTGTCTCCAGCTGTTAGCAAGAACAGATAAAGGAAAGCATTATTTTCCTCCCTTGCTACCATGTAGGCCTGGCCAACCTTCTAACACTGCAATTATGGGGACTTCGGTAAGGTTTGTTTATAGCAAACAACAATGCTTGCTTTCCAGCCTCATGCTAACTCTTTATGGGCCACTCCATCAAACATGGCATGTCCCAGCAAAATAGACATCTGCTGTCACAAGTTCATGCGTGTACCCTCTCTATATACAGCCATGTTTGGGCAGGGTGAGTACCTTCAAACAGTAATATTTATCAAATGCTTCACAGCCCCCAGAACTGTTAGACCTTTCGCTCTCGCAGTTGACTCCAAAACTAAAACAAATGGAGCAGGCCGTGACTGGCCTCCACAGCCTCACCCCTGCACTCCCTCCAGCCTCCCACCAGTCCTCAGGGCATGCTGCTGATGAGGACACCAGACAGTGGCAGCAGCGTGGCAGTGGTGGCTGCCTCCTCTGCAGCCACAAGCCCCCAGAGCTGGAGCTCCACTCTCCGTCACAGATCCACAGGGGGATGCTGCCATCTGCCCTTAACATGCTGCCCTGTTTAAAGGAAGAGATTCATTTTGCATAAAGGCCATCAAGTGCATCAAGGTTTTCTATACAAACCTGAAAAACTAACTTGCAGGCACCAGATGCTGAGAAAGTGTCACTCATTCAGCTCTTTGAGTATCTTGAGTTATCCCTCAAGGTGACTTTATTCCTAGCAAGGAGAGATTAATTTCTGTTGTCCCTGAGAAGTGCTAATGGTGCCCATAGGTTCCAATAGCCTTCCCTCACCTATAAATGTGAAAAAGACATTTTTTTTCCAACCAGCCAAAACAGAATCAGAAGTAATTTCCCATACTTCTTTATTCAGAGTTGGTTTTTTTTAATTGGCATATTTAAGACTGCTAAGGTTTACCCACATACATTTCGTTAGTGGTCTTTCCTTGACACTAACAGTGTATCAGCAGGCTATATTTCTGGATCATTACACCCGCCAGTTTCATGTGCCTGAGCAAGTATATAGCAACATTATATTCTGAGTTCCGTTTATTGGAAGGGTGATACAGTACAGCAGGCTGGCTCATGTACTGAGCAGCCCTGTGAATTGCAAGTTATAGGCACATGTCTTGTGGAGGCCTATCTAGTCACCCTGCAACCATTGCCTGTAATTCGCTGCCCGTCTCACCTTTTTGCAGCACAGTCATGTATGAGCATGGGAGATTTAATGACAACCAAGCAGCTGTAGACTTGCACTCTGCAAAATTACCCAAGTGTCATGAGTACTCCTGTGCTTGCAAAGCACATTCTTGGTCAGAAAAGACATTGGATGTTAAAACATGTAATTCCTTCCACATTTGCCTGGTTGATCTTGCCCTTGGCTGATGCTGCTGTGAGTGTAATTTCTTGTTAAGGGCGTGAAGCTGCCATATGCCACTGGAACAAAACCAGATGTCTTATGCATGTTGAGCCTAGCATTTGTCTTCAGGTACATGCTGTCACAGCAATAGCTTTCATTAGCAGCTGTCTTCATCTGCTGCAGCCCAACCACATCTTTACAAAACTACAATATGTAAACCAGCCTGTGAGGCTTTAGTTCAGATACCATTTGTCTGAATGAAATGCTGGGAATGTACCATCAGGACAGAAGTACTGTTAAAAGCTCAAAAGCAAACAGCCACAAAAGTATTGGCATTATAGTCCCACTAGCCTCATGACAGCTGGCCCCAAGGACTCAGAAGATCTTTTTTCTGCCAGCTGAGATACTTTTCTGAGCTTCACATGTTGTCTGGGGCATACCTGGTCACCTTTCACTAGGCACAGAGATCTGTGAGCAGAAGTAGACATACAACCTCCCAACAGATGGGAAATTGGCCAATGTGACGCCCATATATAAGAAGGGTTGGAAGGATGATCCAGGAAATCACAGGCCTGTCAGCTTGACTTCGGTGCCCGGGAAGCTGATGGAGCAGCTCATCCTAAGTACCATCACACAACACATGTGGGACAACCAGATGATCAGGCTCAGTCAGCATGGGTTTATGAAAGGCAGGTCCTGCTTGACAAACCTGATCTCCTTCTACAACAGGGCGACCTGCTTATTGGATGAGGGAAAGGCTGTGGATGTTGTTTACCTTGACTTTAGTAAGGCCTTTGACACCATTTCCCACAGCATTCTCCTGGCAAAACTGGCTCCTCATGGCTTGGATGAGCACACGCTTCGCTGGATAAAAAACTGGCTGGATGGCCGGGCCCAAAGAGTGGTGGTGAATGGAGTTAAATCCGGTTGGCAGCCGGTCACGAGTGGTGTCCCCCAGGGCTCGGTTTTGGGGCCACTCCTGTTTAACATCTTTATTGATGATCTAGACGAGGGGATCGAGTGCACCCTCAGTAAGTTTGCAGATGACACCAAGTTGGGTGGGAGTGTTGATCTGCTCGAGGGTAGGGAGGCTCTGCAGAGAGATCTGGACAGGCTGGAGCGATGGGCTCAGGCCAACTGGAGGAGTTTCAATAAGGCCAAATGCCGGGTGCTGCACTTGGGCCACAACAACCCCCAGCAGCACTACAGGCTTGGGGAGGAGTGGCTGGAGAGCTGCCAGTCAGAGAGGGACCTGGGGGTGTTGATTGCCGGCTGAACAGGAGCCAGCAGTGTGCCCAGGTGGCCAAGAAGGCCAATGGCATCCTGGCTTGTATCAGAAATAGCGTGGCCAGCAGGGACAGGGAAGTGATCTTACCCCTGTACTCGGCACTGGTGCGGCCGCACCTCGATGACTGTGTTCAGTTTTGGGCCCCTCACTACAAAAAGGACATTGAATGACTCGAGCGTGTCCAGAGAAGGGCAATGAAGCTGATGAAGGGTCTGGAGCACATGTCGTACGAGGAGCAGCTGAGGGAACTGGGGTTGTTTAGTCTGGAGAAGAGGAGGCTGAGGGGAGACCTCATCACCCTCTACAACTACCTGAAAGGAGGTTGCAGAGAGCTGGGGATGAGTCTCCTTAACCAAGTAACAAGCGATAGAACAAGAGGGCATGGCCTCAAGTTGCACCAAGGAAGGTTTAGACCAGATATTAGGAAGTATTTCTTTACAGAACGGGTTGTTAGGGCTGCCCAGGGCAGTGGTGGAGTCCCCATCCCTGGAGGTGTTCAAGAGTTGGGCTGACATAGCGCTTAGGAATATGGTGTGGTTGAGAATCGTCAGTGTTAGGTTAATGGTTGGACTAGATGATCTTCAAGGTCTTTTCTGTGAACCTGTGAGGCCCCAAGTCACAAGACAGAGTCTGACAGCTCACCCTCACAGAGTTTTCTGTCATCAGACAGCACAACAGTGCTGAACATTAACTTCCTTTATAGGCATGGCACATAATATCCTGCATCTCTTACCAGCAGAGGTTTTTTTTCCCCTTCTCTTCAACATAATGCTCGTATCTGCCCACTAAACAGAAAATTTTGTGACCTGTCCTACTCACTAAGCATTTCAAAAGGTCTTAATTAAGACAAAATTTCATATATAGACCAATGAAACAGACAGTTCTGTCTCCTCTACTGACAGAAACTGTCTAGCCAAATTCTAGAAAGTTTTATGGGGAAAACTGTGCTTCCTGTTTTTGTATCACCAAGATTACATCTTTCCAAAAAGTATGGAAAGGAGTACCATGAAAAATTTAATTAAAGATGAAGAAGTTGTACAATTCTGTAAAGGCAATCTTTGCAAGGGCATCGTTAAACAGAACAAGCAGAGAGTCAGGATCAAAAAGAATAGGTGTCAAAGATCCTTCCCACCTGGCTTTGTACATGAACTCCTCTGAAGACTGTTTCTTGGACCAAAAAGTTTAAAAAAAGGAGAAAGATTAACAAACTTGTCAAGTCCCAGGTTCTACATGTCAACCTTATTCTTTCAGTCACAACACTATGTTCCGTCACCTCAAACCTGTATAATGCAGCGCCAGTAATGAAGCTGCTTCTTGTACAAGGAAGAAATCCCAGCTGGAAAACAAAGTGTCAGTAAACATTGTCTTTAGCTTTGAAGGTAGATTATGAAGGCCATGTGATGCTGAAAATGAATTGCACTTTGTTTTCCTGCCTGCTCTGTTGGTGTTGGTTTGCTAATTTTAGTCGATTACATTTACGATGCATATTGGTAACACATCTGGAAATTTCCAGCTGCTTTTAACATCAGTCTTCAGAGGAAACAAGAAATATAGGAGTGTGCTCCCTCCTCTGTGTCTCTGCCTTCCACTGCTCTTCATAGAGGCTATACCCCTGTTCTGTCTGTGTGGATATGTGAGTAGCAACTCAGTGGAAAAAAGGCTTGTGCAGCAATGCTGTGCAGTACAACAGCTCCAGCAGTGCAATAACATGCAACAAAAATCAATTCAGTACATTCCTATGCTGTGTTTTTCTTTTATCTGAGCACATCCTCTTAGTGATATTCCTGTGATGAGTGATGCTAACCAAAAACAACTGCAAAAATTCAACAGTAAGACTTCGGTGCTAAAATATACATAGGCCAACCTCCAGTTCAACATCTTCAACAGCGTATCATCTATGCAGGTAAAACTAGGTAGCAAATGCAAATTCTAGGTACAAAGTATATGCCACATGCTGCAACTTTCTCAAGTAGTTTAAGTGATACAAGATCACAAAGACATGTGTCTACTGTCCCGTCTGTACTGGTATCAGGCACAGCCATACTGTCAGACAGGTCCACTCACTTATTCATCCAAAATCTTCTTTCCCAATTTTATTGGTCTAGTTTCCAGCTAGATCATCTTTACTGATACAGGGAATTGGCAGAGACATGCAGCAAATGTGAAGGGGAGCCTGCAGTTAGACACAGCAAAACCTGTTACATAATCACTGCTTTAAAGCTAACAGCTTAGTTAGAAAGATTGTAGGTCCTATTGTCAAAAGAAGACAGCAACCTGGAATGCAGATATAAAGGAAAGAACTAAATATCAACAGGCAGAAAATGTGCTCATGAATTTCCATTACAGTGTACAAACAGTACAACATCCTGTGGGGACAAGGGAAAAATATAATTACGTATTTTGCAGTAGTGACACCATTAATGGAATGTTACATGCCATTTTGTCATCTTCACTTTGTAAAGGATATTGAAATTTGCAGAAGTTCCAAGAAAAAAAAAAAAAGGCATAATTTAAGATATAAAAATATACACTACAGTGAAAAATGTAGCAAGCTCAGTCCATTATGAAAGCAAGAATAACCAGTAACTTGATCCCCCACTGGAACGCATGGGAAGATACTCAGCCTCACTATTTTGTTGAACTGACAGCCATTTTCACTGTTTTACACAGAGGTGCCCCAGTGCAGCCAGTATACCTTTCATCAGCAGACAAAGATGCCATTCATTGCCAATGTTAAAAATTTAGATTCATCCGTTATTTGCTTATAAAAGTTGTCCATCAAGCCAATGAACTGGCAATGTTGCATGCACGTTGGTGTGTGCATTTACATGCCCGGTGAATGAAGGCAATTCTGGAGAGGACTTTGATGCTGCGATCACTGAAGGTGCTACAAGTGAAGAAGGAGAAAGCCCAAAGAAACGGAGAGAAGATGAGGCATTATTAGCAATCTGTGCACTGATTCATTGCAAACTATAATATTAGAAGCCATGAACATGAATTGCAAGCAACATAACTGTGTTAAAACATGGCTATATTATTAGCAGAGTGCCTACAAGCCCTGACCAAGGTTGAGATTTTGCTGTGCTAGGCACTATACAAGTGTATAGGAAGAATGAACTTCCCTCAGCAACTGATGAAAACTGATGGATTATTTTCTGACAGTTAATGAAGTATCTGTCACCACAGAGTCTGGCTCCATACTCCAAGGCAAAACCCTTCATGTGCGCACTGTCCTACTTCAGTCACGTTTTTACCAGCACTGTTGGTTTTGCTGTTTATTTTCCATCTTCTCTGTACTGCTCTTAGACCACAACACTAGGCACCACTCACCAGGAGATGGCATCATTAGAAGTTAGTAATACTCACTCTTTGCAGTCAGATCCAAGTGTGAGACTGAATATAGCACTAATGAATAACTTCCTGAACCTCACACTACTGATAAAACCTAACATACTCAAAGCAAACCATAGCAAGTATTTGAATGCAAGGTGTCAGTTTTTTAAATGTAATTTTCAAAAGATGAAGTTGCTATTATCTGCTGCTTTGACTACAAACCATATATTTCCCTGTATGTACTAAGGCTGAGCATACTGTCAGCACTTAGCAAAGGCTGTTCTTACATTTACTGTAGAATCAATGAGAGACAGCTTTTCCCAGGCAATTAAGCGAAAGAAAATCTTACGCTGGTAAAAGGAGCATACAATTATATAAAGGTTATCACAGAACTAAAGTTATGGGCAATAATACATTATTTTTTCAGGTTGTTTCCATATCACAATTCCATTCATCTTAAATCAAATTTGCAGTGAGCAAATAAGCATGATCCAACCTATTGCAGGGATGAGGAATGATTCTTGTATCACTGTGCGAAGACTTACAGAAAGTGAAATAATTACCTTTAATCTTACTGTTCTAACAAAGAGACCAAAGAACCCACTTGCAGGGTTAAGTGTGTCAGAAAGACAAATTATACCAGCCCTGTGTGCATGGATTCTGAGGTGCTGAATACTAATTTTAGAGGGGTTTTATCAGATAGCCAGATGAAAAGAAGTAACAGGGACTTGTTACTTTTCAAGAGCATATGCTTTGCCTGGCTTCTGGCAATTAAAGTTTGACAGCATGCCAAGATACACATGTGAAATAGGCTTGAAAATATTTGTTTTTAAAAAATCACTATTTTGTATAAATATTCAGATCTTGGAACATTTTGTAGAGTGAAGGTAAAAAATAGACTATTGTATTTTGATAATATCATTTGGGGACACCATAAATAAGTACATGATGATAGGTTAATTAAAGCACTTCACAGAACTCAGCCTTATAGATTGATGCTAAAGAGGAAAATGTGTTGGTGGTTAAAAAACATTCCCAAGAGATAAATTAGTTATCTGCTGCTTTTTCCTTAACACTCTCATGCACTGACCTTGCTACTCTGCATATGTGAATATCTTAGCTACAATAAGAATATTTCTTTAATAATTCAAAATTGAATTATTTATTAAATTAGTTAAAAATTCAAAACAGGTACTGTGGTATATGCTGCCTGTCTCCTTTACTGTATTGTTCTGCTCCTGAATACTGATGAGAACTGCTGCCAGGCAAACTAAAGGGTTGCTTTAAACTTGGAAAAAGCTATGGGTAAACAGCTCTGCCTGTGATAACGTTCTCCAGAATTAATAGTAAAAAGAGACTGGTATTTTAGTTATGCCAGTGTACCCCAAATCACAGAAACATTAAGGTCAGGAAAAATTGTATGATGCTCTGGGCAGTGAACTGCCTTCTTTTAATGACTTGAGGAAAAGGTCTATGCTGGATGCCCATTTTCCAACTTCTTACAAAATCATTACAGGTACAGCTAGGCTAACACCACACCTGTGTTACCATTAAAAAGTAGCAGTAAAAAAACACAGATATGTATCTCTGCCATCAAGAGTCTTCCTTCTACTGATATAATACTGTCTCACTACCTATTCGTTCCCCATCAAAATCTACCTGCAAACCTATATACATTCTGCAAGTCCTACCTTTTCATTTCCAAATAGCATAGTCAACTCCTCCTCACTTTCAAAATATAAAAGTGTTTTCTGCCCAAAATGCTTCTAGGTGGCACATGGAGCAGACAAACTGTCAGGGATCTGTGGAAGACCATTTCCCACAGACCCCACCCTCTGTTACAGCTTCAGTTTAAGTGTGAAACATCTGAGATCTGATTTCTAGCCTTTCTGTAAAGAAACGGTACCAAGAAGAGCCAAAGGAGCTGAGTTTCAGGAACAGCCTGAAGATAAGGTAGGCAAAGATCAGCTCTGATAGCCAGGTGATTAAACAAGAAATTTGAGTAACTTTTCTTATAAGGGCAGGCCTAAGGAGCAATCTAGGAAAGAAGAAATGCAGGAGCAGTAACGTACTTCAAAGCATAGTAAATGCTACTCCCTGTCCTTAATCTCACCAACAGAAACATAACAGAACATGAAGGGACTTTTCAGCTGTGGATGATTATTGCAACAGATGATTTTATACATAGTGGGTAGGATTTCATCTTCGTTGAATCACAGAATCACAGAATTGTCTAGGTTGGAAAAGACCTTGAAGATCATCCAGTCCAACCATCAGCCCAACATTGACAGTTCCCAACTACACCATATCCCCCAGCGGTATGTCGACCCGACTCTTAAACACCTCCAGGGATGGGGACTCCACCACCTCCCTGGGCAGCCCATTCCAACGCCTAACAACCCGTTCTGTAAAGAAATGCTTCCTAAGAGCCAGTCTAAACCTTCCCTGGTGCAACTTGAGGCCATTACCTTTTGCCCTATCGCTTATTACTTGGTTAAAGAGACTCATCCCCAGCTCTCTGCAACCTCCTGTCAGGTAGTTGTAGAGGGCGATGAGGTCTCCCCTCAGCCTCCCATTCTTCAGACTAAAAAACCCCAGTTCCCTCAGCTGCTCCTCATAAAACATGTGCTCCAGACCCTTCACCAGCTTCATTGCCCTTCTCTGGACACGCTCGAGTCATTCAATTTTTGTAGTGAGGGGCCCAAAACTGAACACAGTCATCGAGGTGCGGCCTCACCAGTGCCGAGTACAGGGGTAAGATCACTTCCCTGTCCCTGCTGGCCACGCTATTTCTGATACAAGCCAGGATGCCATTGGCCTTCTTGGCCACCTGGGCACACTGCTGGCTCATGTTCAGCTGGCTGTCAATCAACACCCCCAGGTCCCTCTCTGACTGGCAGCTCTCCAGCCACTCCTCCCCAAGCCTGTAGCGCTCCTGGGGGTTGTTGTGGCCAAAGTGCAGAACCCAGCATTTGGCCTTATTGAAACTCCATTCGATCATTCGATCACTCCATTCGTGCATTTGATCCCCTCGTCTAGATCATCAATAAAGATGTTAAACAGGAGTGGCCCCAAAACCGAGCCCTGCGGGACACCACTCGTGACCGGCCGCCAACCGGATTTAACTCTGTTCACCATCACTCTTTGGGCCCGGCCATTCAGCCAGTTTTGTACCCAGCCAAGCGTGTGCCCATACAAGCCGCGAGCAGCCAATTTTGCCAGGAGAATGCTGTGGGAAATGGTGTCAAAGGCCTTCCTAAAGTCAAGGTAGACAACATCCACAGCCTTTCCCTCATCCAATAAGCAGGTCGCCCTGTCATAGAAGGAGATCAGGTTTGTCAAGCAGGACCTGCCTTTCATAAACCCATGCTAACTGGGCCTGATCATCTGGTTGTCCTGCATGTGTTGTGTGATGGTACTTAGGATGAGCTGCTCCATCAGCTTCCCGGGCACCAAAGTCAAGCTGACGGGCCTGTAATTTCCCGGATCATCCTTCCGACCCTTCTTATATATGGGCGTCACATTGGCTGATTTCCAATCTGTCGGGACCTCTCTGATCAGCCAGGACTGCTGGTAAATGATGGAAAGCGGCTTGGCGAGCACCCCAGCCAGCTCCTTCAGCACCATCGGGTGTATCCCATCTGGTCCCATAGACTTGTGTATGTCTGTGTGATGCTGTATGTCACTGACTATCTCCTCCTGGATTGCGGTGGGGTCGTTCTCCCAGTCTCTGTCTTCTGGCTGAGGAGGCTGGATTCCCTCAATACAACTAGTCTTGTTATTAAAGACTGAGGCAAAGAAGGCATTAAGGACCTCAGCCTTCTCCTCATCACTCGTTGCCATGTTTCCTTCCACGTCTAGCAGGGGATGGAGGCTCTCCCTGGTCTTTCTTTTGCTGCTCACGTACTTGTAGAAACATTTCTTGTTGTCCTTGATTGCTGAAGCCAGATTAATTTCCAGCTGGGCATTAGACCTCCTGATTTCCACCCTGCATAACCTCACAGTATCTTTGTAATCACTGTGAGTTGCTAGCCCCTTCTTCCATAGGTCGTAAATTCTCCTTTTCTCCCTGAGTTGCAGCCAAAGCTCCCTGTTTAGCCAGGGTGGTCTTCTCTGTTGCCGGCTTATTTCTCCCTAGACTGGCTTACATCACATTTCTTTGGTCCCCTTTTTATTCTCCACCAGCACTTGTGATTCAGGAAGGAATAACAACTTAGAATCTATGACTAGTAAAGTTTTTTAACCATTTTTGCAGTTACCTGGATAAAATATAACCCCAAATTTCTCCAGCATAACTGGTTGTACAGTGACCACAAACCTGGAAATCCATTCCAGAAGATGGGTCTGAAAGGGAGAGGCCAGTTTCCCCATAGTACATGATGAACTAACTCCTGGAGCATCCCTTCCTTTTGGTTAATGAGGTTAAAGAACACTGAGATATGTACAAAATACATGGGAATATATCATGGGGACGGATGTGAAATCATAGGATATAGGGCATCTATGACTTAAAGGAGTCATTAGCATGAGTGTTAGATTTGCACATTTTATATAACCGAATGTGTTTTGCCTTGGTCCACACAGTCACCTAGTGCAGCTAGTTAGAGGAACAGCCTCACAAGCTGTTAGTAGATAACTAACACTAGCTAATGGGGAAACCATGTCAGAAAAGGAGGAAGTGGTCACATAAGAGCAGTCACTTTCCAGGAACATAATAGGAGCTCACAGTGTGAAGGGAATTCCCCAAAAGTCTCAATGTCCTCAAAAATAAATTGTTGACTCCCTTAAAGTCTTCAAAAAATTAATTTAGACATAGTGACAGGATGACTGGAAGACACCTGCAAAGGATGGACATCAACAAGATCTATTTTTGTGATGAGGATCACATATGTCTGTCAACTGCCTACACAAGATCATGAATATGAAGTCAAATGGGGGAGTTACAAGGGATTCAAGCTGCATTCGCAGTGCTGGCAGCCTTCTTGCCGGGATCAGAGGAGCCATTGGTACTGATTTCATGGGGCTCACATTATATTGAAGGAGGTTACTATTTCAGGCCGATTTCTTTTATAGGGCCATTGCTTTACATAGTTACCTCAACACTGGCACATAAGAGGGAGTTTTTGCACTCTCTGCATCAAGGGTCTCCTTTGTCCATGTGGCTTTTCATTTTCAGAGGTGCTAAGCACTCATGACTCATCAAAGTGTGTTCTGGCTGCCAATCACAAGGCCCCAAGAATATCTACAATTTGTGGCACAGTTTGAAGAAAGAATAGATGCTCAGGCCAAGATGACAGGAGGACAACCCAATTAAGGACTTCTCAGAGATTTCCACACTTCCAGGTCTTCACCCTACTAGTCCGAAGCACTCAAGTTAATGCACTTCTACTAGGAACTTTCACGTTCCTAAGAAAGTCAGAAACTGATTTACCCCTGAGATCTTCTTGAAAGCCAAAATGTATAACATTAATTGTATTCAAAACCAGAAGGCAACCAATAGATAATACAGTCCACTAGGGTCAGGTTGTCTTGTCACATTACAATAGGTAGCTTTCCAGAAGAGATTGTTGATATGGTATATTTGTATATATATGTACAACATAATGGCCAGACTCTTTGAGCAGTTAGTCTCTAGAGAGGACCAGACAGAGGAGGAAAAAAAAAAAAAAGACTTGCTTTGAACATGAACCAGAGTAGGAAACATCTTTTCTGAGTGGTGAAGCCTGGTGGGTACTGTGTTGTGCTGATCAGAAGTGACAATGACGTGAACACTGACAAGAATAGCCTTTCCTTCAAGACAAACAATTTCTGAACACAAGTGGAAAGTGAAAAGTATATTGCCTCCTACTACTTATATACCTTCTTTCAGACATAAATAATATTTCTGTACTTGGAAGTTTCCAATTTTGCTGGTTCATTTAATGAAGTTATTAATTCTTCTGCAAACCCAGCAGAAGGTTGTCCTTATCCTCTGTTGTCAGATGGAATCATAGAATCATAGAATGCTTTGGGTTGGAAGGGACCTTTAAATGTCATCTAGTCCATCAGGTTGCTCAGAACCCCATCCAACCTGGCCTTGAACGTTTCCAGAGATGAGGCACCTACCACCGCGCTGGGCAATATGTTCCAGTGTTTCACCACCCTCATTGTAAAAAATTTCTTCCTTATATCTAGTCTGAATCTACCCTGTTTTAGTTTAAAGCCATTACCCCTTGTTCTATCGCAATAGGCCCTACTAAAAAGTCTGTCCCCATCTTTCTTGTAAGTCCCCTTTAAGTATTGAAAGGCTGCAGTAAAGTCTCTTCGGAGCCTTCTCTTCTTCAGGCTGAACAACCCCAACTGTCTCAGCCTTTCCCCAAAGGAGAGGTGTTCCATCATTTTGATCATTTTTGTGTTTTTAATTCACCAGTATCCCCAAATCCTTCTCCACAGGGCTTCTCTCAAGCCCTGCATCCCCTAGCCTGTATTGATCCCAGGGGTTGCCCAGACCCAGTTGCAGGACCCTGCAGGTCCCCTGGGGGAAACCACTCATCACTGATCTCCATCCAGACATTGAGCCCTTGACCAGGACTCTCTGGATGTGACCATCCTGTCAATTCCTTATCCATTAAACAGTCCGTCCATCAAATCCATATCTCTCCAATTTAGAGAGAAGGGTGTTGTGGGGGACTGTGTCAAAGGCCTTACAGAAGTCCAGATAGATGACATCCATAGCTCTTTCCTTGTCCACTGATGTAGTCGCTCCATCATAGGAGTCCACTAGTCCAACAGGAGTCAGGCAAGACTTGTCCTTGGTGAAGCCATGCTGCCTGACTCAGATCACCTCCCTGTCCTCCATGTGCCTTAGCATAGCTTCTGGAGGATCTGTTCCATGATCTTCCCAGGCACAGAGGTGAGGCTGACAGGTCAGTAGTTCCCAGGGTCTTTCTTTCTACCCTTTTTAAAAATGGGTGCAATGTTTCCCTTTTTCTGGTCACCAGGGACTTCACCTGACTGCCATGTCTTTTAAAATATCATGGAGAGTGACTTGGCAACTACATCAGCCGATTCCCTCAGGATTCAAGGATGCATCTTGTCAGGTCCCATAGTTTATGTATGTTCAGGTTCCTCAGGCAGTCATGAACCTGATCTTGTCTTACAGTTGGATGGACTTTTCTTCCCCAGTCTCTGCCTTGAGGTCCATCCACTAGAGAGATCTGGAAAGATAGGTTTCCAGTGAAGACTGAGCCAAAAAAATTGTTGAATACCTTAGCCTTCTTGTTATCCATTGTTACCAGTTTGCCAGTTGTGTCCATCAGAGATGGGATCCATCCAGATTTGTAGCTAGAATAATAAATGGCAGACTGTTCTCTTCTGTCAAAGGTATTCTTGCACAACTCCTGGCAGCGTTCCCCCATATCTGAACTGTGTGCTTCATCCATGAAGAATTAATTGCCACTATGCAGACAGCAAGGTGCCCAGCTGCAGAGTAGCATCACAAGAGGGAGACAAACACAAGCCAGGAGCAGGGCATTTAGTGACCACCACCCACTAACACATCTGTGTACACAATGGACAAGAAAGGAGACAAGATGATAGTCCAGGTAGCAGAGCTCAAACAAGTGCAGGGACATGCTTTAAGAATACCCCTACATGCTAACATGGTTGTGAAGAGTTTTCTGAGCCTATTCAGTCTTGTATTCAATCTACCACGAAGAGCGATTTTAAATGCCTGCTCATCTAAGATTATTTTCTCGATAATTCAGCTCCAGAGCAGCTTTAGCAAACTTATACTGAAGAATTTTGCCTTCAAGTTAAAGACATTGGACAGTACATTTTGTGAAGGTTCTACTGGTGCTTGCTAGGTACTTGCTAGGCTCCTTACATGAATTTGATTGATACATTTGACACATTAAAAATTTTGTCAGCAATCTGTGTGTACACAACAAGTAAGGAAAGAATTTATTCTGCTCCTGTTCAGAAAAATGTTCTTAGCCAATGAAACATATAATTTCCTTTTTTTATTTCATTTGTAGTCACTGTGGTCCTCTTTCAACAACTATGGACAGAAGTTTCAACTTTCGGTACATAATATTAGGCATTTAAATCCATACTTAGAAAGTGGTCTAACTGTCCATAGCACTCACACTTAAACTATTTATCATCTATACTAATGTGCATTAGCTATACGTACTAATGCAAAGAAAAAGGAACACAAAAACATTTCTATTTGCTTTCATCCCTCCTTCAAGTTTGGCGTTTCACAGCTGACAGATCTGTATCTCCAAACTATTCACATAGCAGATCTTACAACCAAAGGAGCAAAGCTTTTGTAGTGCTCTGGATGCTGATGTCTGCTACTATGTAATGGCCTGGGCCACTCCCTGCTGTCTTGTAAATATATGATCTTAATCTATGTCACTTAAATTTTACTTAACACATACCTGGTACCTTTGTAATCTTGCTAGCAATCTTTGCTCACTGAGGATTGTTTCAGTGGGAGACTTTTATAATGGCAGCTTCTAAGAGCTAATGGTCAGTTTGGATATCAGTGTTTACAAGGAAACATGTTGGTGACAACCTTTCACATCCGACACTACTTTTCATTACTGGATTGAGTGCAAGAGTTAAAATCAGATTTCTTTCCAGGAAGCACACATAAGAGGCAGGATGGGCTCTCAGAACTCACATTCATGTTCTCATCAGTCTCAGGCCAGCCAGAATAAAGTCTGGGCTGTCTTTTTAATACTGATACAGTCTTAACAGGAACCAAGAAGCAGCAAAACACAGTCTGCTTCTCAGTTCAATTAATTGGCCATAGTAAAAGCACTGTAGGGTACCACAGAGGTGCCCTGAGATGTAATGCAACGAAATCCTTTCCCTCTGGTACAGTGGTAGAGGGAAAGTGAGTACATCTCAGTACATCTATTCTCAGTACTAAGTTAAGTTTTAGTTGAGTTAAAACTGGGGTACAGCTGGGGTACAGCTACACCATCCCTGAATCCCCATTTACACAGGGATTCCAACCACAGATTTATTCATGACCATTAATTTTACTTTTAAAAGCAAATAGGAATATATAGGAACCTTAATCATTGTCCTTCTCTACCTTACCTTCTTCCCAAGTAAAATTGTTCAAACTCATCCAGAGATGATCTTGGGGAAGACTTGTGCTTCCATAAGAAAACAGTGAAGTAGTATTTGCCTCTGTCACAGGTACAGAAGAGTCAGACAGTTAAGTTTTGGTAGATATTAAAAGAAGATAAAAAGCCATGCAATTAATATTCTGCCTTAACTCTACTTCCCTGTCACCAAAGTATCTGACATCATGCCATGGAAATTATTACCAATAGCAAAGTCTCTGTGGACCTTCATTAATTTTCTAGCATTGTTTGAAGTCTCCAACAGCTCCAGTTCATCCCATTTAACTTTATCTAACTAACCGAAGCACCTAAAATTTGGCTATATAGGAAGTATAGTGCTATAAGAAGATACAGAAGATTGCATTACCCCACTGAAATACTGTTCTCTTTCCCCAACCCTGCTCAAACAGCATGTGCACTGGAGCAGTCTGCATTGGCTGATTTAGCTGAATCTAAAACCTCTTTCCTGCACTCATTAAATTGATGCCTGAGGGTATCTAGAGCAATTGAGTTCCTAAGGCCAGTGCCATAGTAAGATGGAAAAACATCCAGGCCAAATTTGCAGGCAAATTCAACACAGCATCATAGAATCGTTTCTGGACAGGTCCCTATAAAAGTTCATTTGATGTAGATTTTAAGGTAGTTTCAAACACATGGAAATGCTGAGAGAGAGCAGGTGACACCAGCAGCCTTTTCCTTCCTTTGTAGCAGAATTCCCCCCTGTAGTGCAAGGAGCCAGGCTAATTACACTTCCATGGGAAAGCATCTGTGTATCTAGCAGCTCCAGCCGGTGAATTTCAGCCTGATGCAATTTAAACTGCTGGAAAACTTTACATTCCTGGAAAAAGAGAATCATGAAAAAGCTGCAAGCAGAGAGACTAACTAGAGAATTACCAAAAGGTACTAGTAGATCTTACATATCTAATTTTTCTGGTCTATGTCGCAAAGGCAATATCACGATTGCAATAAACACTAAATGACCTCTATAAATGTTTCAGATGTCATGTAAGTGGTGTCAATAAGAAGTTTCATTCAGCTAATAAAACATGTCAGGTCTTCAATCTGCTGCTTTACTGACCATGAGATTGTGCTAGAAGAGGTATTATAAAGAAAACAATTGTATGTCATAGGCATGGATGATGTGATGTACGGACCATCCAGAATGCACTCAGAGGTAAAATCCAGTGTAGATAAAAAGTATTCTTGTGTGTAAAGTAGAATTCCAGTTTCTACTTAATCCTGATTTTTTTCAGCTATTTAAACAAGTCCCTTCTGCTTTCTCACTGCCCAATCCAAGGCTAAGCCCAAGAAAGGAAAAATTATTTTGAAAACTTCAGTGAAATTAATTGACCCATTCAGTTGTCCAGTCATGACCATTTTTCCCATATATTTTAATCTAACACTCACTGTCATATCCCACAGGTGGGGCTAGAAACTTCTAAGCAGACTTGTTTTCTCCAGATGCACTTTCAGAGATGCCAATGCAGCATGGCAGGGTTCAAATCAATGCATGTGCAGCCGGGAAAATGAAGCACTGGCCCTCCACAGACATACATGGCATCAGCTGCAGGACAGTCCATCAAGGAACCTCCTGCTTGCTGCCTCACTGTGGAGTACTAGAACCATTAAAGGACCCAGTCTGATAGTTTTGAAAGGCAGATTTTAAAACCTCACACTGTAAATATTTACAGAAGCATCAAAACCAGTTAGCAACCAACTTACATGGGAAGATAGACACATAAACTGATCAGGCTCTTACCTAGTCATCTGCTTAATTCTGGAATTGTGAAACTTGGAGAGGACTGTTAACACTGCTGTGACCTGTGCTGCTCTTGGACCAGTGGGGACAGGGTCCAATAGTGACACAAGTCCCTCCTCACAACTTTCTGACTGCCATTGCATCAATCAAGAATGAGAAGGATGTGAATACCAGATGTACGGTGAATACAGAAGAAAGCCACCCCAACAACAGTCGAATGAATATCTGTTTTACAGACTTACCTGTCTGGATTTTATTTTTTCTACCATCAAAGAGGCATGAGATATTTACTTAATTAACAAGTTGTTATAGATTTTGTATAATGTCTTCTCCTTTCATCCCCTCCTCTTTAGCATTGGGTCTAAGAACACACACAGAGTTAAGGGGCTAGACTGACAAAATACAGGCAACATGTACCAGGATTACTTGTGTAGTAGCTGATTGCTACTTTTATTTCCTACTCTCCCACACAAGAGCAACAGCACAGAGTCAGAACACCGAGGCAGAATTTGACTGCTGAAGACAAGTAACACCTCAGGCCCTCCAAAGGTTTGCACTGTCAGTCATTTTACAGATTCTTCTGTGGTCCCTGCTAACGACATTAAACAGGTGTTTGCAAGAACTTTTGCAAACTACAGATGAGTGCTCTCGTACAAGCAGGTTATGGTAGGCACCTCTGAGATTTGCTTATGAAGTAAACAAAGGCTGAGGTGCACAAACAGCCTAAGTAATTTTCACTGCGTAAAAGCTTACTTGACAGCTGCCCTGCTTTTGAGGGTGAACTATGTCTCTCCAGCCACCTGCCACCTGGCTTTCCTCAAATATGGGTAGCCCAGCAGAGTACCAGTTCTGTCCAGGATCTCTGGATGCTGGGTATCCATTTATCTTGCAGAGGCTACTGTGAATGCACAGATGAATTGTTCATTGTGAATACAGTCAGTGTGTATCATGAAAGATCTATCTAATCTACTCCAGATGATCAGAGTGTGTGCAATGTCTATCATTTTGGCCATGCTTTACACAGAGCATCTAATCTGCACAAATGCAGACATGTCAATGCATCTAGAACATACCACACCAGAAATGTATGTTCTGGTCTGATGAAACCTGAACACTGAAATGCCCTCCTGAAATTAGATGTTTGCAAATGTTTAGAGAAGGTATTGCTTACATTATAACATTTAAAAAAAACAAAACTCTGATTTATTGTAAATTTTACTAGGTGTGTTTAGGGAGAAGGGGAAGTTGCTCATGCTCTGAGTCAAATAACAAGGGAAGCATTTATGCTGTTCTGCAGCACCATGGTGATTAACACCACTGCTGTATCAAGCCTGGGCACCAACCTATCTTTATAATACTGTATTATTTTAATATTCACCCAGCAGATTGTATTTGCTTGTGATTTCCAAAGCCAGACAGAGTTTGATCTGGTTTTCCAAAAATAGAGCAATCAACTTTATCTATGCCTCTTTTTTTTCAATGCCATGCATGTACCTAGGATCAAAAGCTCTGAAACCAGATTACCTTTGTTATTATCATACATGCAGAGGGAAGAGTTGATTTCTGTGGTTTCACATGATATGAGGTGAGACAACACATTGAAGAAATTTAATATCTTAATGTTTTCAAGGAGTTAGACTGACCGTTTTTTGGAAAGAGGTTAAATTTTTCTTTACAGAGAAAAGCTGTAGCTGCTAGGTTTTGCTCATGGTTTTCTGCTATAAAGTTGGCTACAAAAAAAGTAAATAAGTAAATATGAACTACAGAAATCATCCATCTAATAGCTGCTACTTTTGCTACTTGGGATCTGAAAAATTACAACAAAGGAAGGTTAAAATAATCAGCAACAGTATAAATACTACTTAAGCCAGCAGTCACATATGGTATATTAGCAATGTAGATGGATTTAATGAAAACTGAGATCAGCACATACATCTGTCATCAACCAAACATACAAAATATTCTTCTCAGAAAATGAAATGTAATGATGTAAGAGTTCATCTGTAATAGAGTTATAACAATTCCAAATAGTAAAATTAGTGCTGCTTTAATGCATTTTGTCAGCTAATGTTAACCAAACAGACAATTCCTGTGACGATTGCCTTGAAGAGAACAGATTGTGTGATAGGTCATAATGAAGCACACATCCTTAGATTAACAACTCCAAAGTACTGCATACTTCTGTAAGTCACCCTGTAATGCAAAACCGAGTGTGATTTGTCACACCATTTCAGCCTCCATTACAGCTAAGATAGTAGTGTGGAATTTTTCAGGCTTCACAAGAGGAATATTAAAATGGCTAATACTAGCATGCATTTTAAAGAAAATTCTCAGCACTTGCCAAGTCATGCCCTCTGAGGTATCTGCCAGTGTGGGAGGGATGCATGCTCTCAAGGGGGCCTGTGTTTCATGGTCATCTCAGGCAGGGGGCTGCAAAGTTCATTAAATGATCTTATCTCACTGCTGGTTCTGTTCAAAATAGCCTTGATATGATGAAGGATTTATGTTACCCCCACTTCAAATAAAAAGTACTGAGGGATGCATTTCATTACTGCCCTGTGACACTGGAGAAGCCAGGGCTGCAGAGGTAATATTTCTCATTTGTTTGTGTCACACAGAGGATTTATTTGCAGGAAGAGTCCAACTCCAAAGGTAAGTAACTATTTGGTTTTTGTAGCAAGTTTTTCATAATGTCAACAAGAAATGCATTTGTTCTCTAGCTTTAATTCTCACAAAAGTATATTCTAGGAAAAATGAGAGTGTGAGGAAAACGTCAGGGAAGAGTGCCCAGTTTAGCAGCATTCTAAGGAAGCTGAGTCGCATTGATACAGAAAAATATTTACAGGCAATTTCCATGCCACAACCCTGGATAAAACACCAGGAGATGCGGCTGTACATTCTCAGCTGATGGGTTAAACAGTAGCCAAGGTTACACACACACTCCTCTCGCAAAGGTTTTTTAACAGTGGTCTGCTGCTGAGAGGCTTTTTAATTTAATGGTACGCACCTTCACATGAATCAGGATCAGTTTCTCTTGCATATTTTGTCAGAACTGGATGATCTAACAAAGATCATGAGCCCCGGGCAGGATTTATCTTCTTTGATCCTAGACCATCGTGTCCTCCTGTACTCAAAAATCAAACAACAAAACAAAATGTGTCCAAGATCATTGACTAATAAATATTAATTGATGCTATATACTTGATCTTATGCATTCAGCAGTTCATAGGATCAGGCTGAAAATGTATCTGGCAGTGGGGAAAATCTAGTGATTAGAAACAATATTTCATCATGAAAGAATACTACAGCCACTTTAAATATGCCTTAGGTGTTGAAAATTAAATGTCAGTAAGAGTTGGACAAGTCTATGGAAAGCTCAGGAAAGGCATTTGGACATTCTCTATTGCATGATGCTTATGAACGCCTGTTCACTTGATGCTCGTCTCTGTGTGACTGCCATCACAGTCCTGTTTGTGTGTGCTGGTGGCAGGACGTGTGGGAATGCTGGTGGGTGCCACAGAGAGCTAGGGGCAGGGAGTGGGAGAAGCCGGAGAGCAGAGGGGCACTGAAAAGATGCTCCAGGGAAAGTTGAGATCGGTATGAACAGTCAGGGAGAAATGCAGCTCCAGCAAGAAGCAGAGAGATTTGACAGAGAGAACAACAGAGCTGGGGAAATAACTGGAAAGATGTTTGAAAATGGAGGTGTCAGACAGACAGGCTAGGCTGGAGGACTGGCATGAGAGGTGACAAGGGCAGAAAGAGAAGATCAACAGACACCAAGGCAGAGAAGGGAAAAGTGAAGAGATGTCTCATGGAAGCCCTTGGCTATGGTCTGAGGGAGAAGAGTCAGTGAGAATCACAGAGTGGAAGAGAGTGAGTAGCTAAACAGACATGGGAGCAGAACTAGGATGATAACAATTGAACGGATGACCTGGAGGGAAGTGAAACTATTGATTCCTCAAGGGTTTTTCTCAAAAGGTTTTAAGAATTTTAACCCTCAGCTGGAGTACTGCTGAGCCATCTGGTACAGAAAAGCAAGGTAGAGAATTCGTTGCCTCCAGTTCTATAATTCAACCATTCAGGTGTCTGATATCCAGGAAGGGTGAAAGCAGATAAAGAGAACTGGCACCCAACAGATGAAGAGAACAGAAGAAAACACTTACAGTGCATGGTGTTCAAAGACACTGATACTGCCACTGTAGCAGTATGAGATGCAAAAACCACATAGCTGCTACGAGCCTTGTCTTAATATATTTCTTTGTCATAAAAGTATCATATGAGAAAAGGTCCAAATTTTGTAACAGTTCAAAGCATTTCAAGAATAGCCATTCTCCAGATGGGAAATATAGGCTCAGACGCATCAGCTTTTCACAGAAAAGCAATAATCAACTGTGGGAATTAGGAACAAAGGGAATGGTTGAACAGAGACTACTTCGTAGTGCCTGAGTGCAAACACTTTTGCTTGCATGTTAAAATTGCTTAACTTGCATGTTAGAATTGATTTGCTAGATGCACACCAGTAACTCATGCACACAGGTAACTCCTACTATTATTGCTCAATGACATGTCAGTATGGTTTTCATTTTCATACACAGAAAATTCCCATTGCGTGGAAAAGTCTAACTAATTTGACTGGAGTTTATACCCACAGAACAGATCTCCGGACTGAGCACACATCCCGGTAAGAGCATGTACTTCAAATTCTGACAAACTAGGAAATACTGCTGGCAGAATAAATCACTTGTCTAGAATTCATTGCAAACTCCAGACAATTCTGTTTACAAAATAAAAGCATAGACTGGTAGTCTGTAATGCTGAAGTGCAAATGGAAAGAGAACAGTGCAGTATACATGCAAAGCCATGCATCTTTGCTGATGAGATACACTAATGAATTCTTGAAAGAAATCATCACAGTGTTGGGGACCTGCGTCCACCAGAAGATCATACCAGCCTTCTCCCATCCCCAGTCTGGTGCTCCAGGACAGCTCCAAGAGGTGCAGCTCTGTAGCTGGGCACCAGCAAGGCAGTCAGAATGAGCTGTGAGAAACCTCTCCTCATGTCGCTCACAAGCAGCACCGAGGCTCAGGTCATTCGTGTGATAGACTGCACTGTGTTACCTACCACACAAACAGAAGGGTACAGGGGATTAAATGGAATTGATTTCTTCTGCCCCCAAAGAGTTTTACCCAGGACCTGGAGACTTAAGTTAGACTTGAAACTGGTATGTTTCCCCAGGCAGGATCTCAAAGCAAACATTAGTCAGCCCTTTGAGTTATGAATTGGTACCAGCTGCAGAAGCAGAAAATAAATGATGTAGCCAAGATTCAAGGAAATAGAGGGACATCTTGGCTGTGGTTACTAGTCCCATTTTCTAAAATCAAAGCAGGTTTCTTATTGTTTTAAAGTCAAATGTCAACACTGGCGTAGATAGTCTACTGTCTTATACATCATGCAATTTTTTATTAATCCAATACATTTATATGTCAAGCACAGTCACCAAGCAAAGTCCATGAAAAGCTAGATGAATAAAATATTGTATTATTTTTAGGAAGATGCATAACAGCCTGAAAACTCTGACCAATTGTGTTATGCAGGAAGCACAGAAGGGGAAAAGTAGCTTTTCTGACTGCTGTAGATGCTTTGTAAATTTTAGAAACCATTTGTAATAACAATTTGTGTTGTACTACAGGAAAAAACCCAGACTTTTCTTTACAGACCATTTTCTAGCTAAGAATCTTGTGACTTCCAATTCTCTCCATGAAACATTGTGTTTCTTATGGTGGTAACGGTTTCTCAAAGAACCAGTGAGTTCCAGCCTCAAACTATTGATTTTTTTTACTTACAAAAAAGTCAAGATGTCACATCAAATTGATCTTACATTCCTCTTTTGTTCTACCAACATAATTTTTGAGTTCCAGATAACAGTGCTAGTGTCACAGCTTCCCTACCTTTGTAAGATCTCCTTTAGCAAATTCATCCTAAATAATATCAACCTGCTCTAACATTGTTAAATCTAAAAATAAATAATCATCATGTTTATCTTGTGTAGGATAAAGCCTTCCTAGAGTTTATCCAGGTATTCCTTTCATTTGGGAGCAGCTACATTTGTTCACCGTCTTTCAACCAGGGTTCTGCCAAAGATGATGTCATGGTTTGAGCTCAGAGGGCAACTGAGCACCAGGCAGCTGCTCACTTCCCACTTCCCCCCCAGAGCTGGGAAGGAGGAAAACAAAAGACACAAGAAATTGAGATAAGGATAGGGAGGGATGACGTCATTCATTATTAGCACAGGCAAAAGACAAGCTCCTTAGGGGAAGGGAAAAAAGAACATAAATTTAATACAGACACTAACAACAACAACACTTAACAGGCAGACAGGACAGTGAGAAGCACTACCACATCTTGAAAACACCTTCCCCTCCCACCTCCCTTCTTCCCAGGCTCAGTTTTGCTCCAGATATCTCTATCTCCTCCACCCCAGCAGCACAGGGAATGGGGGTTGTAGTCAGTCCCGCCTCTTCTTCCACCTCAGGGTGAGGGAGAACTTCTGGCATTCCTCCCCCATTCCAGCACAGTCCCCCTCTCACAGGAGACAGTCCTCCACAAACCAACTCCGACATCAGTCACTCCCACACCCCTGCCTGTTGCAATCCTCCCAGCACTGAACTACAATAGTGGGGGCTTCTTCCCACAGGGTCCCGGCTTTCTTCAGGCACAGTCACCTCTCCCAGCGTGGGACCCCCCACAGACTGCAAATCGATATCTTCTCCACCACAGACCCCCATGGGTGGCAGCGGGGGTGGCCCTGCCATCCCACCATGGGATACAGGGGAGTCTCTGCTCCGGCACAGCTTTCCCACTTCTCCTCCTTTCTTCCACTTACTTTGGTGTTCCCACAGATGTTCTCCTCGCAACTTCTCCTCATAACTCCCACAACTCCTCCCAGGATCCCCTTCTTAAATATGTTATTGCAGAGGTGCAGCTAATTGGCCTGGCCTTGGTGCAAAGGTGGGTCCAACTTGGCGACAGGGGAGCTTCGAGAAGCTTCTCACAGGGGCCACTGCTGTAGCCCCCTCCTCTGCTACCAAAAAAACCCCAGACACTCACTCAAACCAGGGCAGATGATTACCAGAAAGACGCTCTCTTTATTGTCCTCTTGAAGGATTGTCACTAGAGGCTTAAATAAAGCTTCATTTAGTCCTAGCTGTTGCAGGGTTGTTTAAGTCAGACCTAACTGCAAGATCTATAAATGTCTATTACAAGTGCCTATATGCTTTAACAGTATATTTATGCCCACCTGTTGTATCATACATAGAGATTATTTGTTCAGGCTACTTCAGAGGCTGCTTCCATTATTTCTTTTCCATTCTTCTTTTTCCCTGTTAAACAAGGTCCTTTTTGCTAACTGCTCCGAATGAGATTCCAAGGTATGAAAATAAACTGTACCCTGGTGATAACTGCCAGTGCAAAGCCACAATACAGGCTTAAGTCCTGTTACTCTCCTCTGAAAAATGATGAAGTAGGAGGGGAAAATAAAGAGTTTCCATCACTGATAAAATTTTAGCACTTTATCTTAGGGCAAGTGAAATACTGATAGACTAAGATTTGATATCCCTGGTTGCCCACACAACCCCGAAGGTTTATAGCAACAGTTTTGAAATGGACAGTAGGACAGAGGTGAATTCAAACATGATGTACGTGATGCATAAAGGCAAAGGAAACCAGGTGGGTTATTTTAGAAGAGTTATTGTGCAGTTCCTACAATCACCATGTGAATGAGTTCAAATAGAAGGTTTGAAATAAAAGGTAATTTAGGGTAGGATGATTCTACAGTTCAGAGAAGCAAATGCTGATGCACTGACACACTGGTGTTTATCAAGGATATATGAGGATCAGTAAAATAACCATGCAGAAATTCTAAGTTCAGTGGCTTTGATACATATTTGAGTGTTCTCCAGTATTAGGGGGAAAGAAAATAAAGAGGAAGATTAAGGGCTCAGTAAGAGAAAATTCAACACTAAAGTGTCCATATGTTAACACAAAATAAAAGGTTAGAAAAGGAGAGGTTTGGACAATGGTCTTAGTGAGCAAGCACACACAAAGACGATTTCACAGATAACAGACAAAAGCACTAATTTCTGCTCCCCCCCAAAAAAAACCCCACACCCAAACCTGTAATGTGTAGTACTGTACATACTTGGTAGTTTCAACAGCATTCTAACATTCTTCTGAATACTGTTAGCACCAGATGTAAGGTAAATAACATTGAAGACTAATTCTGAACTTCTCTTTTATTTGGTTTAAAACTTTTTCCTTGAGATTTTTTGCTGTGGGGAGGGATGTTGGAGAGACACACCTATAAAATACATTCAAGCCAGCACCAAGAATCAGAAGGCAGAGAGGCAGAGCATTTAAAACCAGTAAAGTATATGTGTATTCTGAAAGCATATATTTCGGCTTGGTTATACCTTGTGTCAATGAGTTCCACAACTTTGCCTTATTCACGAAAGATATTCACTGTCATATATATAGAAAAGACACATCTACACTATATTAAACAGGAATTCATAATCATTCAGAAATTATTATGTTTTGGGATCAATTCTGATTAAGGAAACCAGGAGACCTTATTTCCTGACAGTTTATTTTGGAGCCTTGGGAATATCTGGGAATTTTGCTTGCTGCTCTTCAGAAATACTGTTATTCTCAGAGATTAACTCCTGGAGTGTAAAGTCCATTAGTCTGACCCACATGGCTGTTGCCGTATCTTTTTCAGATATTTCTAGATTACTCCTGGTACACAAAAAGTTAAAAACGGTAGTAACTGCTACCTGACAAGAGAGATTTAAATTGGCATTGGTATATATGTGGATATTTATAGAATACATATATTTTATGAAAACACATAGTCATACTAAGAGAACTTTTGACCTGGAATTGGTTATCCCCTAGGACAGCAGAAGGCATTTAGCTGTACTTGCAATTCATATTACAGACTGATGTCAACACTTATATATCCAGCTATAACTTGTTCAGAACCTGAAAAAAATGCTCAGTAAATTTATCTTCAAAAGTCAGGCTCAAATACTGTGCTTCTGTCATTTGTAGGCCATGAGTTGGTATATGGAGCTTTTACAAGGAACCACAGGGGAATCACAGGGAAATCCCAGCAAGAAAGCAACCTCTTCAAAAGGGCTGCTTTTGTTCTCTGCTCATAGATTCTTTATAATGTGTCTCACAGTTTTTCACAAAACAGCCAAATCTCAAAATGGAATTATGTAAAGATTACCAGTTCCCAGTTTTGCTTTTCTTCAGATGCCTGGCAGCAGAATGGCAGCAATTTCTTCAAGCTTTTCCAGGCTAACCTTGAGGGGCCTGTTTACTAGCTCTCTGTGGCTCTGATTAAAATAAATTACAAATAATTGCCATGAATTCAAACAGCACATGAGAGAGCGCTAAATACTTGTTAAAAAAAAATTAAATGTTCTGGAAAACATTATAATGGTATGTTCATGCAAAAACACACAACAATTTGGAAGGCAGCATTGATATACTCATTCCATATTTAATGAAGTTTTGAGAGTAATTATATGATTTTCTGGCTCTAATATGAGATAGAGGACCTTGACTGTTAACCCATGAAGAGTCATCCTGAGACAGATATTCTTAAATTCTTAAATTTTCTCCATTCCCAAATAAAGCTAAGGTAAGTGTCATAATGATTAACAGCAAATCACCAGAGCTCTTTTTCTTCATTGTTTTAATCTTAATCTACAATGGCCACTTTATCATTTTATAGACATGAAAACAGTGAGGAAAAATCCCCCTAGGTCTGGCAATTTTTACATTTCCTTTCCATTTTTTAGTACAGTGAAAGGTAACTTAATCAGTAAGCTAGAGAATACAACAAAACTGTCCCACACTGTGAGCTTAAAGGTCACAGGCACGTAGAGACGAGAGATATTTGAGGTGAACAAGTAAGAATTCAAATCACTGCAGACAGCATATCCTCAAGTGTCAAAGCTAGGAATGAAAAGCTTAAATAGTGAGTTATGCCCACTGTTATCCAGATCCTACAAAAAAAAAGACTGTGTGACCCTAACACTGTGAAAATGTAAAACAACAACAGTGTGCTTTAACCATGAAAACAGAGGAGGAACCAATAACTTGTCATATGGTTGTTTCAAATTTCTCCTTTAGAGAAAATGAATAGCCAATACATACGTCATGAAGTGCGGGGATGCGAAACTAGTGACCTGAGGAAATTCTGGGAAAAGACTATTGAACAACAAACTCGGTATCTGCAAATTGAAAAAGAACGTCAGCGAAGAAGTGCTCTGACAAAGTGGGTAGTGTGCATCCAGAAAAGTTATTTGAATTTGCATTGTAATGCTGTTTTAAAGAAAAGTGATACCTATATTTAAGTCATGCAATGAAAGCAGAAAGTATTTTTCTTAGATTTTTAGAAAATAATAAAGCTTCCCAAATTGACATGCTAATGCTAACATGTCTAAGCTGTGGATTCACAGGACAAGAGAATAATTCACTCTTGTTCCATAAATGGGTGCAAAGTGTGGGAACATTCTGAAGTTATCAGGACAATATCTAGCAGTGCAGACTTGTCTTGAACATCATGGCTTATGTTCATAGCAGAGCTACCACAGATGTGTACCTGGCCCACCTTCTTTCTCTGTGACCTTGTTTTCACAAGAATATAGTTTTAATTAATTAAGATTAAGATTAATTAAGAATTAAAATGGCTTAATCTGCATAATGTAAATCCATAATAAAGCAGATAGTCCAAGTGTACTAACTGACTAAGGCAACCATCATCCATAGCCATATTTACCTTAATCAGCCACAATGACCAGTCTGCGGCAACAGCAGTACAGTTTTACTTCACATGAAGTCTCCATAAGTTGAAGGCACATGCAAAGATGGCTATTTTGTCTTGAGATCATTCAATGAGAGCATTTTTTCAAAATCTCCCTCATACCTCTCTTTGGATTTATGCTTGAAAAGATAGGAGCAAGGATGGCCTTGCATTAATAACTCTGGATGAAGGAAGACTGGAATTAGTCTAGCATATTTTATCTGTTTGTAACTAATCTAATTTTAATGTCTCAGCTCTTCAGGTGTGAAATTCCTGTCTTTTCTATTTGAGGCAGTCTTTCTGTGGTACCTAGACACTACCGAAAAAAAAAAAAAAAGAGAGAGAAAAAACCCAACAAAGTGTCACTTAAAGCTGTCTGCTGTGAGTCTAACAGAAGTTTCAACATATACCGTGTTTCCAAGCCAAACAGTGCTCAGAGGCCTCTATGCAGTACTTTCTTTAATGTGTTTCTGAGGAGGAGGGGGACTGGGGAAATGTTGGGTGATGCTACCCAGCAGGTGGCAGCAGGCAAACTCTAGTGGAGATGACAAGTCACTCCGAGACACAGAGGCACTTGAGAGAGGGCACACTGGAGATGAAGATGAACCACAAAGCTCAGGTGAGCTCTCATCGGGATTTAAGAGTTAGTCCTGAAGTGCCATCCACCAAAACACTCTAAAAGGGCAGGACAGTTTGCATGGCCACTGGGAAAAAGCACCAAAGGATAGCACCGGTGGGAAACATTAAGAGTATAAATGTGTTCCCTGTAAAGATATGGGGACAAGCTGATCCATGTTTCTGTCCTTAGGCTCAGAAATGAATGGATGGAGAGGCTGGAAAAACGGATAAAGATGTTGAGGACCCAACCCGAAGACCCATCTAGCTGAAGATCCCACACTCATTACATGTTTGGGGAAAAAGAAAATTACTTTGTAGGAAGGCATGATGGTGTGATGCAAAAGCTTAAGTCAGTTTTACTTTGTGGCTTAAATGAGCTATAATTAATTAGCTGTCAGAAGTTTCATATGTAAAATGTCTGTTGCTGCTTTCAAGATTATGCATTCATCCCTTCATTTGATAAACAGATTGAAGTACTCTGAAGTCTTCAAGACTAATAAATCGTGGTTCACTGAGTTACAGAAGCCTGGAAAAAGAGTTTAGCTACACAGTTAGTGCTCAGCAAACGCATTTCCTCAACATTTTAGGCTCTGTATATGATTGTAATCTAATGAAGCTATTTTCTTTCAAAATTGTGTAATGAATAGTTGAGATTTTTTTTTTTAACACAGCAGACCCCAACTCAGAATACGGAAGAGGGGACATACACAAACAATGCCACCACATCCCAGGTCACTACTGTAGTCAAATTTGGTGGGAGTTACAGATCCTAGCTGCCATATTAGAAGTCTGTGAAGCTATTTATGTATCTTGATAAATAGGCTCTGTGAGACACCACCAAGAGTTTCTTAATTAGTTAACCCACACTGGATAACTTGAGACACTATATTAACAAAGACAAAACAATTTGGGATTCTTGAGGTTGCTTCTGGTATCCAACCTGGCTTGTCTAGAGCTGGACTGATATCTCAGTTTCACAGAGCAGCTTGATGCATTTTCACAGCTGTCTGTCATCATGAGTGATGAACACACTTTTTCCTCTAGCACTTTTTCCCTCTAAGACCCAGTATGTATTCCTTAACAACCAGTACCTTCAGAAATATGACAGGTTTCCTCTCCCACATTCACCATTAGTCAAAAATGTTTCTAGGTCCCTTCCTAATGCTTCATTAGGAAATGTGGCATTTCTTCCAACAGTATCAAAGCATTTCAATAGGCTGGTGTAATAAAATTGTTTCCTTTTTAGGGTGACTACTCTGTTGCCACCAGAATGCTTGGAGTAATGTACTGCAAAATAAGTTGTTTTGAGCATTGTAAAAATCTCTTCCCTCGGTTGCTTAACCTTTTAGTCCCTTTTTATAAGACAATTTCACTACTTCTCTGGTAATTCATATTGTTATCAGAGTAAAGAAGATTTGAATTGCCAGTGGCATGAAAAGAGAACAGCAGAAGGGTTTGGGGTTTTAAAAGATTTAGAACATCTGTTCTTTTTAAAGCAAAACAAAAATTTTAAATGCTATATTTTCTCTTTTTTATCCATCAGCTTTTAAATTCATTTTTGTGTGTCCCAAGGTCAAACCAAATCTATTATGGGAATTTAAACATGTAAATAATGTTTGGGAAGCCTGAGGAATCCATGAAAGCATGTAAAGAAGATGACCTTGGAACATATACTCAGAAATCAAGACTTCAATGGGTATGCCACCAATCTTGAGAGCAGTATTTGCCTGCCAGCTGAAAAAAGGTGTTAAACTCATGTTCTTTAGTTGAGCCTTTCTTAAGTAACTTTAAAAGTAACATCAACTGGGAGTATGCAGGATAACAGTATAATTACAGTATAGCTGTGCTTTAATAACAATCACCAGGTAGACACACAATTTAATATTGGGTTTTAGTAAAAATTCAATTTCTTTGAAAATGCCAGTTCACACACTTCAGTTCTCCCATCATCTGCCTGTGCCTTATGCTTACTGAAGCTCTACCTGAACTCCATCATGAAACAGCACTGATTTTTATACCATTTTGGCTGAAATCAGAGCTTGAACTGAGCTAAGGGAAACACTTTGCATGCCCATATTCACAAGGTGCAAAACAGAGGGAATCAGAGTTGGCATATTTTAAAAATGAAAGATGTACCCCTGGAATGAGCTTTTCTTTGCATCTCACATAGCTGAAATCCTTCTCTTCTCATGAAGTAAGTCAGAATAAGGAAAATCCATGGAGAACCAGGAAAAGATGTGCCAGGAATTGAGTCCCATCTGAGTCTCTCATTGAGCATCCTGTATGCTTAGGTCACTTAAGAATGTTTTGAAATAGGTCCCTATCAAGCTAGAACACCCAAAAGTCAATGCTTTAAAATTATAAAAAGGAACTTATTTTTTACAGACTTCCTCTATTCCAGCCCAAACCCAAGAGGAGTTCTGAAAACATATTTCCAGAATTAAGCGACTTTTCTTCTGAGCTTTGAAGTTTCACCTTTAGTGTCTAGATGAAAGATTTCAGGCTCAGGTTCCACAGCATTAGATTCAGGACTTTGGGCCATGCAATCTTTATTTATCTTAGTGGTAGCAGCATGTTTGGATACAAACGCCACCACTTTTGCAGGGGTAATCTGTCTAGGAGTTTTGTAAATTACCACCAAAAAAAGAACATATATCCAGAGAAATAAATAAAATTTAGAGTCAATCAGCAAAATAAAGAAGTGTGATAGCATTAAAATTCAAACTTAAATGTCAAGAAAAATCCTAAACAGAAGCTGGAGCAGATTCCAAGATGAAAATGATTCCGGCAGTTTGAAAACAAAAAATATAAATCTTTCATTCACCTTGAAAGTTATAAGATAAATTAGAAGGAGGCAGAAAAAAAGTAAACTGCAATTTCTGTGAGTCTCAGAAATGAGCCATAACATTATAAAAAGGAGTAGAGAAACCTGGTTGTAGGACTGGAAGAGTCATCAGCTAAAAACTGATAAAATCAGCTGGGTTTTATAAAATCATTGTGGTTAGAGAGGATGTTTAGATGCTCTTCGGACTTTTTCACCAATATGCAGTTTCAGAGTGCAGTATTCAGTTAAACAGGTTAAACTTAATAATTTAAATGTTTATAAAATAGCTCCTTGAAGAAACAATTTCTCTTCATTCTTTTCTATCTGTATTTTCACATTGCTTTTGAGTGTAACAGTAAGAGATTTTGAGTTATGCTGATCTAAATTTATTAGCTTTGTAATTAAAATGTTGTGGATACTTGCTTATCTTCCTATATTTCCTTATTTTATCGTTCCTTTGCTTCATCCTGACACTCAGTGGCAAGAAAATGCATGTCACTTTTCGAAAAATCTTGTAACAGTGACAAAAATCAAACGTAGTAAAGTTTTATCATACGCTGAAGCAAACACTAAACAATCTGGACCCAAGTCTTTTTAAATAGTATTTATGGGAAGTACTCTGCATGCTAACACAAGAGTGACAGATACTCCATTTTAGCCTTATTAATGATCTTTCTAGCATATGGATAAGGGCTGACAGCTGTGAAGAATAATTTCATCAGTAACTTAACAGACTTCTTAGCAGTTTAGCCCAAATGGAGACAGCTTAAATACAGTTCTTTGTTTCATAGTCCTTCCTGACCAGTGTCCTTCCCTAACCAATGAGCTTCTCTCTGGAGCTCTCTAATTAAAGAGCAAATAATCACAATTCAGCCACTGCAGGCACATTTTGAATATAACAAATGATGCAAGTCAGGCAAAAGGCAGGATGTCTTTCTGGTAATATGGTAGAGACAAACCAGAGAGATGGTTCAGCTATGCCTAGCTGAAGCTTCCTAGCCCTGCCACAGCAGTTTCTGCAGTGAAGCCTGTCCTGCAGCCCCGTGCAGGATCACCCAGCAGACTGTCTTCAGTGTGCCACCCAAAGGTCATGTGTTCCCTACCGCACAACAACTTCATGCCTGTGCAACTATGCCTCTTTGGTCTTCTGACCACATTCACTGAAGAGGAGACTGATCCGTTGGCCAGTTCTGAGGTGCCTGAAGTTGTCAGCACTGAAGTAAACCCACCACACAATACCAAGTTCACCTACCATATTCTGTGTTTAGTGTAGCATTAAGTACAAATAAGTTATTTCGCATTATAGAAAAGCCCACTGGCTACCTCCAAGATTTTGATCCCATGATACACAAGCAATGTGAGAGGTAATCCCAGCCACACAGACTTCACTGTGTAAACATGACAGAAACAGAGGAAAGATGGGCCAGAGACAGAGGTCAGGGAAGAGCCATGGTACCTGAGCTGGGTACGAAGTCAGAGTCCAATTGTTCCACATGGATAATGCAATCCATGTACACAGTAGCTCCAGCTGGAACTGAAATCCATCTATAGTTTCTTCTAATAAACAGGTCTGAAAAATAAAAACATCCTGAAGTAATCCATGAAAGGTGCCATAGTTGGCGTAAAATCACAGAATCACAGAATCACAGAATTGTCTAGGTTGGAAAAGACCTTGAAGATCATCCAGTCCCACCATCAACCCAACATTAACAGTTCCCAAAATACACCATATTGAGGGAATCAGTAGTCATGTAACTAGATTCTCACCATAAAAATTTGAGGAAAACGAAGAGTCAGACGTTACTGGGAGGCCAGGTTCATGAAGTGAACTGGGAGATCATTGAGTCTGAAGAAGCAGAATAGACAGCTTTGGGAAGGGAAGGAAGTTAAAGAAGATGAAGAAGAGATAATGTCTTACACTGAAAGGGTTTTGAAGAGATTCAGGTGAAGGTCTAACATTGATTACAGGTTT
Source organism: Strix aluco (assembly GCF_031877795.1). Classification (NCBI taxonomy): domain Eukaryota; kingdom Metazoa; phylum Chordata; class Aves; order Strigiformes; family Strigidae; genus Strix; species Strix aluco. Next base: position 69,633,807 of record NC_133971.1, read on the forward strand.
TATTGTTTGAACTTATCTTCTCACCTCTCCGTGTTACACACGGAGCCTCTCCCAGACATCACTGCTGTTGTTAGCTCAGCCACATACACATTAAGTACACATGATCTTCAGCAACTGCTCAGTGGAAGTTATATTAGAGATAGATCTGAACCCTAAGTCATGGTGTTGTGTGAGCCTTTCTATAATCAGATAAGACATTTCTCCATGCTAAAAGCTGCAGCCAACCTCTTCTCACATAAAGAGGACTCAGTCTGGATCAAACTGACTTACATCCTACAAGTAGGACTGGTAACAGAGTACTAAAATTTCAAGGTTGATGAGGAATTCTCATGTCAAAGTATGTCAAAATATAGATAGCTTTTTGAAAGACCTCTAAATTTTCAGGCCTGAATTTATCCCTCTTAGGATGAGAATCCCATTCTGAGAGTGGCCTTGTGAGTCGAAGGCAATCCCCAGTATCAGTACAGACTGGGGGATGAATGGATTGAGAGCAGCCCTGTGGAGAAGGGTCTGAGAATACTGGGGAATGGAAAACTGGACATGAGCTAGCAATGTGTGCTTGCAGTCCATAAAGCCAGCTGTGTCTTGGGTTCCATAAAAAGAAGCATGGCCAGCAGTTCGATGGAGGTGATTGTCACTCCCCCTCTATTTTACTCTCATGAGACCCCACCTGGAGTACTGCATCCAGATCTGGGGTCCGCAGTACAAGAAAGACATGGACCTGTTGGAGTGGGTCCAGAGGAGGGCCACAGAAATGGTCAGAGGGCTGGAACACTTCTGTGGAGAGAGGCTGAGAGAGTTGGGGTTGTTCAGCCTGGAGAAGTGAAGGTTCTGGGGACACTTATTGCAGCCTTTCAATATATAAAGGCAGCTTATAAGAAAGATGAAGAGAGATTTTTTACAAAGGTCCATATGACAGGACAAGGACTAACAGTTTTAAAGTGAAAGAGGATAGATCTAGATTGGACATGAGGAGGAAATATTTCACGATGAGGGTGGTGAGACACTGGAACAGGTTGCTCAGAGCAGTGTTAGATGCCCCATCATTGGAAGTGTTCAAGGTCAAGTTGGATGGGACATTGAGCAACCTGATCTAGTGAAAGATTTCCCTGCCCATGGCAAGAAGGTTGGACTAGGTGATCTTTAAAAGTCCCTTCCAACCCAAACCGTTCTGTAATTCTATGATTCTGTGATTTTCTAATTCTATAATTAGAACAAGGACAGCACAGTGCCTGCAGTAAGAAGGGAAGATCAAACCAGAGTGCCCAAAGACATGTTCTGTCTGAGAGTCTCCAGAGAAGACAGCTGTGATACACCTAGCTCACAGCTTTTTAAGTTAATGCCTTAACATTTGTAGGGCACTTTTCTGTTGGCAACCTGCTGTCTGTAGCTGCTGGTAGCTGTCTGGAGACTTAGCCTGGTACAGGGACAGTTTATAAAGTGCTGTCACAGAATACCCTACTTATACCTCTTAACTTACTCTCCTGCCAACACAATCTACTTTTTGCTAATGAGTAAATATGATATCCTCAACCTATCCTACAGTTCTACAATTCGTCTTACTTTTACGATACATATTACTAATGTGAGCACTCCCTGAGCATTCCTCACAAAGAAAAAACTCTCTCAGCTCTTTATCCTCCTCTGCAACCATTTTCTTATTAGTGAGCACAGTGTGCAAGACCATGGTTGCAGCTGCTTTAAAAACACGGAACCTTTCCCAGAGGTTTGTTTTTATTCCCATCTCACTCCTTGCACATATTCCTTTTTATAATCTCACCACTCTTCGGTCCCAGAGGATTCAGTGCAGTAGCCCTGGTGTCAGAGGTCACTGGCAAAGTTTAGTCTGAGATTTGAGTGCTTTGTATTTGTGACCCTTTGCCCCCTTTCTGCATTGGGAAGGAGAAAGAACAAATCCACCAAGCAGTCTAATATCCACATCCCAACATTCACTGTATAAAAGAGAGCTGCTTTTGAATTGTAAAACTGGTAGATAATTTTCAGGCACTAACTCTGACCACTTTAAAATGCACATATTATCTCTAAAACCAGGGAGCAGTCACCAAGTATTTAAATAGTTTTTCTTCTCCTTACCCCAGGATGAGAGTTCAATACCAAATTCTATCCCAGAACAAATTTTTATGGACAAGTAATAAAGTCCTTTGAAACTAGGGCATTACAATAGAAATGCTGAAATAGCCTTACCCATGGACAGGAAAGAACAGTGCAATATAATTATTTAATACGACCTGTAATCTTCATGGTGCTCTAAATCAAAAGGAAAATGAGAGGCTTTACATAATGCTGAAAAATCTACAGGGACTTTGATGTTGTTCTAATCCCTCACTACCTAATAGTTCATTTAATGTCCAAGCAATGTGAATGGTACTTCATGTGACATTTAAGATTATTGTAATTAGAAAGGTTAGAGCAAAAACCAACTGGGGAAAAAAAATGTTCTCTGTTTGACTTGATTTAGGGAGATTAAATGTTGTTGTCAGAGTATCTAAGCAGTGTTTCATGATTTAGGTCATGTTTTAAAGTGAAGGTATGGGAAATTATCAGGTAGTCTATTGAAAAAGAAAAGCAAACAGAAGCTCATATAATCCTTGTATTTTTTGCAGGTTATTAATAGGCAATGTTACTCTGAAGGCCAAATGATAGGATAGCCTTTTCATCCACAGAGAGAAGCTTTAAAGCTGAGGATCAGCTGTACCAAAAGCAAGGGCAGTGGGACTCTGTGGGTTGCTGAATGGTCCCATGACCAGTATCAGCTGCCACCCCAAAAGGAGCTTTGCGAATTGTTCCTCAGTGGTTACTGGAGCTACACATGCATAGATTTGTGCACTGAAAACATACCAAAAAACCTAGGCACCCTTATTCAGCCCTCATCAAATAATATCACAGCCCAAAAGCAGTCATATTAACAAGAATTAGTGAGTCAGAAATGCCAAGACTTTTTTTACAGCCCTTGGGGACCTACTGATCTGTGGGAATACAGAGACCCTTTAGCCCAGCTGATGCACAGTGTAAAGAGGTGCAGCTGAGCTCAAGAGGGGAGCTCTGCAGCACAGTCCAGGTCCTCAATACACAAGAGAGCCTGCTTGCTCCATGCCCATCTCTCAGCCCCCACATCTTTTGTGTATTGCAGGATTCTCAAGGAGAGCTTTGCTCTCATCTTTAAGGTTTCACTCCACTGAATGGAACTCTCAGAGGGCCAGGAGATCAGTCTTTTCCTGAAAATTCCTCAGCACAAGCTCACAGGGTGATTCATGGTCTGCAATTTAACAAATGTGTGAGCAGACAAACATTAGGAGCTCACAACCCCGCTCCTAGTCATGATCTCTATTCCCTCCCCTCTAGCCTCCCCACCTCCCTCCTTGTGCTCACAGAGCTGCTGGGGAGGCTGTGCAGTGAAACAACTGTGAGAACCCATCCAGCCGAAATAAACAGATATACACGTCTTTTTGCTTGGGTGGTTTTCATCTAGATCTGCTCCCTGATCTTGTTCTGTCCCTGCTCACGTACTTGTACAGGAGGTAGAGGGGTGCCAGCATTATGGCTGATGGAGAGCAGAGCTGTGCAGCACACCACTCATCCTGGCTATTTAAGATAGACTCCATGCTGCCCATGTCCAAGCTATTTAACAAATTACCTCCCCTGTTTGTTTGAATGCAAAAGCATCTCATTAATAATTGCTCTAATTAGTTAAAAAAAAAAAATAAATCCAAGCCACCAAACAGTAACATATACCTAAAATTTAGACATTTTTATTAATACATCTCAGAGCATTTAATGATGAGACTTTTTACCTCATTCTTTCACTGCTAGGGAAAATAAGGCAGGGAACCATTGTTTTTTAGGGCACATAACTGGTCAGTGCTGGAACTTGGTTAATCCCAGCTCTGTGCACCAGTCCAGCTCCCTGTCTGCCAGGAAACACTTTCAAACACAATCAAAATGCACCCATACTGGCCAAAATATTGCAGACTTTTACTATGTATGGCTTTAGCTCATTCATAAATTACATGTCCCAGATATACTCCATTTATTGTTTTCCAGAAAACAATATTCTCTATCATAATCACACAAAGAACAAACCTGTCCTGTAAAAGTTCTTCAGTTCTCTTTAAAGTTGTGTTTCATTCCCATGCTTAGATGGGGGAGAAACATCCTTTTTCTATCACTGTTTTGCAATCCAACCCTTCCAGAATTTTTGGTCAAAGCAACTAAGAAAAATCCAGCATATATACAACAAGGAATTTAACAATTCTTTATGAAAAGGGATCCAGGCTGAATTTTCTTAAGACTGTCCATGGAACTGTTTGCACAAAACCTCTTAGTTTTGGGCATCTTCTGTACAGAGCATTTATTCATCCAACACATGTTCACGTTAAAATGGGTTATTCAAGAAAGTGGCCATCTCAGGTCAGAGACTATTATATTGAACCAAATGATCCTTCTTTACACATAAGTTAAAACCACCACAAATTACTTTTATGATTATGGTGACCTTGATCTCTTATCTTATAGTTTCTTTCAACTCAAGAGCAATATTATTTCAAGAAAATGGAAATATAGCTCCTCATCTTCACAGTACATATGACCTGAAAGAGACTTTGCTTTACCTGAACAAAGCAGCTTTCAGGAACAAAAGATTGCCTCCTAGTGTAATACTGATGTAACGTTTCTCTGCTTTCATACACCAGAAAGAATGAGACAACACATAGCTGAGCTAGAAGAATGATTTAGCTATCAGTGCTACTAGTTTTTCTTTCAGAACACCAAATGTTAAAACTCATCTTGGACCAGTTTCTTATTTAATTTGATCTTTTTCTTCCAAAACTCAGGAGACTCAGCATGCTGAACCAAGAAGACCAGGTTAAGACATGTGACACCAAAACACAGCAGCTGTATAGTTCTAAAGGACCTATTTCCAAAACCTCTGTCATTTTAGCCTTAATGTCCACACACATGCCCACAGCTCTGCTACTGGATTGCCCGGAACTGCCACAGCCTTGAACCATTAGGCACTTCACTCATTCCTCCCTCAAGTGTGACAATAGGCAAGGCAGCAAACAAGGCCTCTGACAGGGCCGGTGAGATTAACATATTTCTCACATGTGCCAGGAAGAATGTCTCTCCTGGAGAACATAGCACAGAATACCACCTTATACAAAAGGGATACAGAACAAACGGACAAAGAATATCCTTTCCATTTCCTTAGCTGAGGTACTCTGCCTAGCCATTAGGGCATGTTCCCAGTGAGGAGAAGATAGAGATTTTCCTCAGCCCAAGCAAATTCCTGACTGTATGTCTGTGAAAAAATCTCAACTGTTTTATGGTACTTGAACTCAGTTGTGAAAAAACAAATTCACTGGCACAAACCTGAGCATGTGTATATATAAGCAATATGTGAAAGGAAACCGGCTTTCCTGAAGTTACAAGTTGCATACAAAATCTTTGCATCAGTATAATACATATACTAGGAAGCTGATGGAAGAGGACCTCTAGGATCTCCCACAGATCTCACAGCTTCATTTTGAAATGGGGCATCGCAGCCTTACATCCCTTATAGGCAAGAAGCTGCCCTATCCATCTTTCCTTCAGAGCACAACCCTGCTGATGACGATATGACAAAAGCTCAAACAGGGGGTCAAGCTGTTCAAGAGGTCCAGGCTGAGATCACAAATCACAGACTCACAGAATCACAGAATCATATCCCTCAGCGTTATGTCGACCCTAGTTTTAAACACCTTCAGGGATGGGGACTCCACCACCTCCCTGGGCAGACCATTCCAACGCCTAACAACCCGTTCTGTAAAGAAATGCTTCCTAATATCCAGTCTAAACCTTCCCTGGCACAACTTGAAGCCATTACCTCTTGTCCTATCGCTTGTTACTTGGTTAAAGAGACTCATCCCCAGCTCTCTGCAACCTCCTTTCAGGTAGTTGTAGAGGGCGATGAGGTCTCCCCTCAGCCTCCTCTTCTCCAGACTAAACAACCCCAGTTCCCTCAGCCGCTCCTTGTACGACCTGTGCTCCAGACCCTTCACCAGCTTCATTGCCATTCTCTGGACACACTCGAGTAATTCAATGTCCTTTTTGTAGTGAGAGGCCCAAAACTGAACACAGTCATCGAGGTGCGGCCTCACCAGTGCCGAGTACAGGGGTAAGATCACTTCCCTGTCCCTGCTGGCCACGCTATTTCTGATGCAAGCCAGGATGCCATTGGCCTTCTTGGCCACCTGGGCACACTGCTGTCTCCTGTTCAGCCGGCTGTCAATCAACACCCCCAGGTCCCTCTCTGACTGGCAGCTCTCCAGACACTCCTCCCCAAGCCTGTAGCACTGCTGGGGGTTGTTGTGGCCCAAGTGCAGCACCCGGCATTTGGCCTTATTGAAACTCCTACAGCTGGCCTGAGCCCATCGCTCCAGCCTGTCCAGATCTCTCTGCAGAGCCTCCCTACCCTCGAGCAGATCAACATTCCCACCCAACTTGGTGTCATCTGCAAACTTACTGAGGGTGCACTCGATCTCCTTGTCTAGATCATCAATAAAGATGTTAAACAGGAGTGGCCCCAAAACAGAGCCCTGGGGGACACCACTCGTGACTGGCCGCCAACTGGATTTAACTCCATTCACCACAACTCTTTGGGCCCGGCCATCCAGACAGTTTTTTACCCAGCCAAGCGTGTGCTCATCCAAGCCATGAGGAGCCAGTTTCACCAGAAGAATGCTGTGGGAAATGGTGTCAAAGGCCTTACTAAAGTCAAGGTAGACAACATCCACAGCCTTTCCCTCATCCAATAAGCAGGTTGCCCTGTCGTAGAAGGAGATCAGGTTTGTCAAGCAGGACCTGCCTTTCATAAACCCATGCTGACTGGGCCTGATCATCTGGTTGTCCTGCACGTGTTGTGTGATGGTACTCAGGATGAGCTGCTCCATCAGCTTCCCGGGCACCAAAGTCAAGCTGACGGGCCTGTAATTTCCCGGATCATCCTTCCGACCCTTCTTATATATGGGCGTCACATTGGCCGATTTCCAATCTGTCGGGACCTCCCCGGTCAGCCAGGACTGCTGGTAAATGATGGAAAGCGGCTTGGCGAGCACCCCAGCCAGCTCCTTCAGCACCATCGGGTGTATCCCATCTGGTCCCATAGACATGTGTATGTCTATGTGATGCTGTAGGTCACTGACTATCTCCTCCTGGATTGCGGCGGGGTCGTTCTCCCAGTATCTGTCTTCTGGCTGAGGAGGCTGGATTCCTTCAATACAACTAGTCTTGTTATTAAAGACTGAGGCAAAGAAGGCATTAAGCACCTCAGCCTTCTCCTCATCACTTGTTACCATGTTTCCTCCTCCATCTAGCAGGGGATGGAGACTCTCCCTGGTCTTTCTTTTGCTACTGACATACTTATAGAAACATTTCTTGTTGTCCTTGACTGCTGAAGCCAGATTAATTTCCAGCTGGGCTTTAGACCTCCTGATTTCCACCCTGCATAGCTTCACAGCATCTTTGTAATCACTGTGAGTGGCTAGCCCCTTCTTCCAAAGGCTGTAAACTTTCTTTTTCTCCCTGAGTTGCAGCCAAAGCTCCCTGTTCAGCCAGGGTGGTCTCCTCTGTCGCCGGCTTCTCTTACAGCACCTAGGGACCACCTGCTCCTGAACCATTAAGACTTCCTTCTTAAAGAGTGTCCAGCCTTCCTGAACCCCTGTACCCTTCAGGATCATCTCCCAAGGGATCCTTTCAAGCAGGTGCCTAAACAAGACAAAGCCAGCCCTTTGGAAGTCCAGGATGTCAGTTCTGCTTCTCCCTCTCCTGGCCTCTCTAAGAATAAAGAACTCTGTTATTTCATGATGCCTGTGCCCTAGTCATCCTCCGGCTGCCACATCATCCACCAGTCCTTCTCTGTTCACAAAGAGGAGGTCTAGCAGGGCACCTTCTCTGGTCGGTTCACTCACCAGCTGTGTCAGGAAGTTATCTGCCACACATTCCAGGAATCTCCGGGACTGGTCCCGCTCTGCTGTGTTCTATTTCCAGCAGATGGCTGGGAAGTTAAAGTCTCTCACAAGAACAAGGGCAAGCAATCGTGAGATTTCTCCTAAATGCCTACAGAATATTTCATCCACCTCTCTGTCCTGGTTGGGTGGCCTAGAGTAGACTCCTACTACAACATCTGCCCTGTTGGCCCAAAGTATTAGTATTAACAATTTCTGACTGTAGTGTTTCAAAGGCCATTTTCCTTAATCTCATTTTATCACCCCTTCATAAAAGCTGCCAGCTCACCTATAACAGCTGATTTTTATTAATAGGTAAACAGAAACTTTTAATCAAATAATGAATGTGCTACTACCCATTATAGTTTAGTAATAAGGATGGTGACACCATATAATATTCTGACATAATCTGTCTCCTTAGAAGACTCTACTCTCCATTAATTGTGATGTTAAACATGACTCAGAATTCACTCTAGGAGTCAATTAGTAAAGCACACCACAAATAAATGAGTAGAAACTTCCTAATATTACAACCCAAATTACACCACTGCCAGCTGTCAGTCTCTGAGAGAGGACCTGCTACACCTTCCATCCACTTTTTGATGTACATTGAAGAGGAACTGGCTAAACTGAAGGTGACCCTGATTAGTGCAAGAACAAGACAGAGAAGAGTAATTGTGGTTCATTCATGCATTTCAGTCATTGAGCCTGTTACACCATTTCTGTGGAAGGCAATGAATGCTGCTCTCTCTGTGAGTCTCTGCACAGTTGTCTACCAAGTTGACTCCAAGGCATTTTCCCAGTTCAGTTTTAGCAGATCACTACTCTGATCTCCTCACTAAATTACAGTCTCTCTCTTCTGATCTTCATCAGCGGTCACCAACTTACTCCCATTTTCCAGCAGGTCTTTGCTATGACCTCTGACCTTCCAAATTTGGGAGGAAAATCAGGCAGCAGTAACTTAGCTGAACTCCTTACCAAGATCAAGCTCACCCTGACTCAGTCATTTGGTTGTTATCAGGGTCCTCTCTCCTTTATGCTTCTGAATGTTTCTACCATGTGGGGACAGCATCATGATTTACAAATCTGTTTGATACCAAGACAGTGTCACTAAGGCCATGTATCCATGTCAATATTACATTAATCTACTTTCCCCACTTGCAGAAAAGAACAGAATGGTTAAGCGTATCAACATCCACCACAACTTACCTTACCATACACAGTTTTCTTGGTAAATCCTTTGCCTCTTTGCATTGTACCTTTGCTCATATGAACTGATTTGTACTACGGGCAGATGTCTCAGGATGGGAAAGCTGTCTCTTGCCATTTTTCTCCTCGTGATTGTAGCATATCTATGAGAAACTGTAAAAATTATATGAGAGGTAAAACACATTCCTCTGATTATCTTCTTGGCATTCATTATGTTTCCAGTGCCACTTCTGAACAGCCTCTGGCAGCAAAGACCCTGTTCTGAATGATGTGAGTTTGACAGTCCTTAATAAGAAACAGATGGCACATGTATTTGCAGTGATGCAGGTGGCTGGATTTGGCTCTGCTGTTTCATAGGGATGCAGATGCTACTCTGACTCAACTAATGGAAGAAGAGGAAGAGCACGGGATCTAAATTTAATGTTTACTTTGGCAAACTATATATCTGGACCAGTCTGACTCGGGAAGTGCCACTTCAGGATATTGTCATCTAGAACTGATTGATAGGAAAAGGCCATGATGCAGAGCCAAAAGACCTGCAGAAATAGAAGAACTTCTAGGTCACTAAGGCCAAACGGAAACTTACACCAGGCTCAGCCTGGAGTTGTGGCAGCAGAACACTACTCATGAAATCTCTCCTTAAATGAAACAGGGACAAAGACAACTCTTTACCTGTGATTCGAAGTTGTACAAACTGGCTGCAGCTGCACTATAGAGGTCTTAGCCCCTTGTCATGTCCTCTGATGGCCTTAAGATATAATAATTATTGTAAGGTGGTGATAGGAGGGATTGAGGTCCTGGTTTCTCTGTTAATGTGAAGTCTGGTTTGCAGCCAATTAGAAGGAAGTTTTCTTCACTTGGCAGAAGTGATGTCTTTGCATGCACTGGGTAAGGCATGAGAGTAGTGTGGGAATATCTGGAGATACTAAGTCTTTGGGGACAATGTTGGAAAATTTTAAGGTGGAAAGAGATGAATATGCACACACCTTGTCCAACCACTGAGAAATCCTGAAGACAGATATGACTGACATGGAACAGGATCGTGTGCCCTCAGTATGGGTAAGAGAAGCAAAAAAAAAGGTGGCTACATGACCAGTCTCAAAGGAAATGTTTTTTTCTTGCACAGTTGTGGAAATATAGACCATTATCTGTAATTTCAGCATTAATAAGCAGAATTCCTTGATTATTGTTCCAAGTTGAAAATCTCTGTAAGGATATGGACTGGAGAAATGTTTTTCATGGGATCTTAGCTGCTGTAAAGGTTCTGTGCATTAGTGATATTTGGAACCATGGTACTTCTATTTTCTAATTTTAAGATCTTTCTCTATGTCTGCTTATTGTTTAAACACAATGCCAAGAAATAAATTTTATTGTCAGACCCAGTAATACCCATTTTCTGAACACATGTGGGCAGGGATGCAGTGCATGGGCTGGAGTCACTAGAGCAGGCAAGAGAAGAAACAGGAAGCAAAGTCCATAAGTATAAGCAAGGTGAAGTTGATATACTAGGGAAATAGGTATAAACCTTCAAGCCCGTGGTGGAGATACCATGCTCATCATTGAGGTTTAAACAGTGAGTATTCAGACAAATGTTCTTCCCTCTGTCTCTTACAGCAGTGTATAATTAATCCCTGAAATAGGTGAAAACCTCAGTTGTAGTTGTACTGTAACATTGCACAAAGTACTTGGAGAAAAAATGTCCTTCTGTAACGTTTTCACACTGGCTGTTAGTGAGCTCTCCTCCACATTGTTTTCACTCAGATTAGGTAGAAGATTTTTGTGTGTGGCCAGCATGTCACATCCTGCAACCCCGGAGAGATATATTTACACATTTCCCTCAGTCAACATCATGCGTACAGGTGAAGAAGGCAGTGGCTTATAATAAACATGCGGATATTTCTCTGCCTTGTCTTGGGCTGTCTATTAATTTGTGAGACAAGACACTATTTAGGATGACAAAGGCTGTGCACAGAGGTACCTGGAGGAGTCACTGCAGGTGTGGAGTTGCAGAGTGTGTGGGGGTGTCTGGACCTTCTGTGAATCCTTCAATTGCATCTTTCAATAAATAAACTCCTTTAGGAAATATTCTTGTCCTGAAGAAGACTAGTACAACTTCAGGATGAAGTTAACACTGTATCTTGGCTCTTAGCCCTGTGTCACAGCACTGTGCACATTCAGATTACCAACACAAACATTTGTGGGGTCAGAAAGTAACACAGATCACAGAAGTAATCAGTGTTAAAGCAACTCAAAAAAAGTTCTTATATCTACACTTTCAAATACCAAACAATTTATTTCAGAAACAACACTTGTGAGACAAAGGACTTCAAAAAGAGAAACTCATTGACATTTCTGTGATAAAACATGACTGGATAGGAAAAAACCTAAACCGATGTGCTCTTCCTCACTCTCATCTGCTTCTGCAGAGGCATGACTGAGCCCTAAAGCCATTGTCCTTTTGACGTCTTTAACTCATTAACAAGAAATTAACTCTCACTTTATTTGTGTCAGTACCATGCATGACCTCTCCTTAAAGTAGGCAGCTCTTGAAAAACAAGGCATTATATTCTCATTTTGAACTTGACTGAGAAATTAATTTTTCTAAACACAAATTAGTAAATTTTAATTTATATTTGTTTGACTGGACAATGCTGGTAACAGATCAAGACACATCTACTATGATAGCGTGGTACACCATAATGAAACACATGGGGTTTGCCTGCATTTAAAACAGACATACTCCAAGCAGAAAAAATATTAGCACCTATGCTCAGTTTTATAAAGTGAGACTTTGCACAGACTGAATATACCAGTTCTTTTAATTGAATGACTCATTTGTTCTTATCACAGAGAAAATCCTGTTGGTCCAAAGAATCACAGTGTCTAAGCAGCAGCAGCAGCAACAGACATTTGCAGTATGTGTGAAAGTGAGATTCCTAAGTATGAACACAGAGAACCTCTCCCTAATTAAACTCACTGAAAGGAGATTTTTCTGATTCCCCTAAAAGTTTTGACAACAGGAAGAAACATAAGGATATATTTAAAGTATTAGCATAATTTCCATATAAAATTTTACCTGTCAGTTTTAACCTTAATGTCTCAATTTTTGTTTTGCTTTTTTTTCTTTCACTTACCTTGACCATGGACTTACCTTGCACAAAGAACCTACATTTAGACAACTCCAGCCTCTTAAAATTTCCTCTTCTGCTCTTTAACCCTGAATGCCTCAAGCATCCTAGGAGCCTTAATTTCCTTCAAAAAACACATGTAGAAATGTCTATATAATGGTGCCATTGGGCTGCACAAAATGTGCAGGTGAGTCTGTAAATTATCTCTAGTCAAAAGTAGAATATGAAACTGATATTTAACAACAGTGACACAGGGTAAAATTTCCATGAGCTTATGGAGAAGAGGGTTGTTTTCAGACAGCTGCATTTTCCTGGTATAATATGTGTATCAAAAAGGCGAAAAGCATAGTCTTAGTAACTGTTTTGAAAATTCTTTTAACCATTAGATATTAGAATTAGATATTAGAATTAATATAGGCTCATAATACTCTTCTGGGGCAAGGGAATACTTTCATCTGTGGTTTATAAATGGGGAACTGAACCACAGAGGTATGAAGCAACATGAAAGTAAGGGAACATTAGCACTTTCTGGATTATGTTTTTGGAAGAGGTGTAATTTACCATCTTTACTCACCTTACTCATGCTAAATTATGGTTAGAATGAAGCTAAGGGGTTTCAATCAGTACTGTGCTATAGGAATACTGGATTTGATCATACTCGTGCCATAAAAATTTACCAACAGGAGAGAAACTGCAAAACTCATGTAAAAAGTAATCAAGTTAAGGAAATCTGTAATTTATATTGATAGAACTGAAAAAAATAATTAATGAGTTTACTATAAAGTTCTGGTGTTCTTGAGATTTAATCTGTGCTTCTGAGAAATCACACCGGTTTCACAGTCAGCCAAAGGGCAACATGATGATAAGACCCAACAATGACAAACTCGAACAGTCTTTGTGTTTACTGCCTCGCTATTTTGACACCCTTCACCCTGGCACACACACATACACTCCCACCTCGAGAGCCATTAGGTTTTAAAAAGCTGCTAAGTTTTACAGCACCTACCCAAAAGCACTGCCTTTCAATTTTGCCTTGCAGAAAAATAAAAAAGAACTCAAAGGAGAGAGCAGGAAATCGTTATTTTTATTTTAACAAGAAAGCATCAAAACCAAGTTTATCTCTAAGGTTTACTGCTACTTTTTGTTAAACAGTAGTTAGTATTTCAAAACAATCTTCAATAAGCTGATTTTACATGAAGATTTCTAAGAAAATGTTCGGTTAAAATAAATTCCCTACTAAAAGCCTTAGCAAAAAGAAAACTTTAGGAGAGAAAATAAATAGGCTTTGACTCAAACGGTGTAGCAAGGACTTTGAACTTCCTCTTAATGGCTGGTAACTAAGCAAGCTCATTTTGCACTTACTATTCCTGTGGTAATCCTAGACTCCTCAGGGCTCACTACAGCAACTGCATATTTATCCTAATTTTTAATTAAATATAATTTTTTAAATAGATGTTGTAAAGAATCAAAAGGAAATGTTAGGTCTTAAAATTATTCATCTATCATATGTACTGCCAGAATTTTCATCTTGAGAGACGAGATGGTAAAAACAGTACACACAAGACAAATGTGATAGAGTGCATAGAATCACTTCCAGTGCGATTATTCAAAGCATGTAAAAGTTTAAACCATACTTAAGGCCCTAGACTGCAGCCACAAATCCTGTCATTTGCCTTGGAATGAGTGGAACTGTTCACCTAAATGACCTAGATGTGCTGTAATCACTGGGAGCTTTCAATGACAAGGTGTTCCAATATCAACTACTAATTATTATTTACAATCATTGACCTAAATCAAAGTTGATAGAAATGACCACCACTTCAATTTGCAAGTCTTATTCTCTGTAAATTGTCCCAGGATACTGAGGATGGTAACTGTTTCAAAGTCGTTTGTATGTGTGTATGCAGAGGTATGGTGGGAGGAGATAGCATCAGTTTTGGAGAGCAAATCATTAGAGAAGCAATGAATTGCTTTGGGAGATTAGCCCAATAGAGCAAAACTACTCTTTGCTCATTATGCCTCTTAAATAGGTGCTCTCTCCCATTTGAACGCCAAGGGTAAAACCAAACAAGCAACAAGACTGTTACACTGGGTCCATCTCTGATTAAATTTGCAGAGTCCAGCAAATAAACCTGAAAAGTATTTCCTGTACGTAAAGCCCATGTGCCTTCTTCCTGGTATGTCATTCTACTGTTAATCTAAACTCCTCATACCACACAGTCGCATGACAATCCTAGTCTTCATTTAGTAGAAATTCAGTGACTGGTCTGTTTGCGAATGCAGAGCAATCTTCGGGAACGTGAAGCCAGAAAATAAAAACACTATCAAGAATCGGAATGTAAAGCAACTGAAACCTAAAGACTCAGGCCTAACTGGGCTGTTTGAAGAAAGTTTTGTCGCAAGGTCACCCAGTTATTTCAAGAAGGCAGAGATTTGACTTTACTACAAATGGTATATGAAAGACATGTCCTTTGAGACATGCAAATGTCCAGGCGGGTAATAGGTTTCATCACAAATGTTTCCACGCGAAGTTGCACCGGTTTGACATTTCTTTGGTCAAAGCAAGGCAAATGCTGGCAGATAATGTCTTTTTGGTTTAGATTAGGCCACAACAGACTAGTTTCAAAATTCCTTTTCTCACCTCCTAGGACAGCAGTATTGAGACCCTAATATTGTCAAACTAAAATAAACCAATTTTGAAAATATAACATGTAACATAAAAAATATACTCTAAACCAAAAAGCCATATAGAAAATAGAAATTATTAAAATAGAGTCAAGTTTAAAATATTATCCTTCAGATAAATTCCTGATTTATTCTAGGGATTATAGTATGTGACCGTATAGTTCTATATTTCTGTCATTTACTAGACCTGAGTCATGGCAATGATATTACATTTTAAGATAAAATAAAAAGAAAAAGAGGAAAAAGAGAAAAAAGAAAAAGAGGCTTTCACATAGCAAAGTCAATTTACCTTTAGCTCTTTACCCCAGAGACCACTTCAGAGCAAATCCTGTGATAAATCCACCACCCAATGCCTTTGAAAATTGCTGGGTTAATGAAGAGAGGTCAAGTAGGGAAATGGGAGGCAATAGCAGAAATGTGTTGATCGTCTGTAAATCACTTGCTGCAGGGTATACACTATTAAAGTTCAGAAAGTGAAGTACACCAGTTTTTTCTTGGATGATAAGCAGAAGATTGTCTTTACTTTCATTTCTATATTTCACCAAAACTTGACTGTCAAACTAATTCTTTTTTGTGTACCTAGCAGTGTAAAGTTATAACAGAGAAATTCCATGTGCAAAGATAGGAGTGAAATACAGGCAGATCAGAGAGAAAAAATATGAAGCTTTTTAGGTAAGAAAAAATATTTTTTAAAAAATAAAAGTGCAGTCATTAAAATGTTTGTTAACTGCTTAACAGGAAAAAATATATCTATCAATTTTGTTTAATAAATTCTTGTATTTTGTACTTTTCACACTTCCTTTTCTAGTAATTAGTTAAGATGGGGGGGGATCGCTTCTCCCATAACACTTGTGTTGTACCTAGACAATGGTTTACTTCCCTTCCTGCTGTATGTTCCAAAATCATATAGTTATGTTTCATTACTTCATGCTATAATTTAATAAGTTTTTTGTGAATTCATATTTGCATTGCAGATTTCTTTAAGTGTGTCACTACCATTACAAGTGCTCCAGTTTGAAACTGGTAAGGCATAACCTTCATTTCTTGGGATTTTTCTAATGGGTGGTGGTTCTATGAAGCAAAGAAAATACTAAATGTTCCCTCCTCCTCCTGTTAATAACTAGCACTAAAATAACTGTCTTATAGTCTCAGCTTTCAGACATCTTTATGCATGAATGGGATTACTCTTGTGAGTGACATTGCCCCCAAGTTTGTAGTGATGCCTGCTAGTTGATGCCTGCAAGCAGTTGGTGCTAATTGCTGTAAAAGGCCTCAGAGGAGAATGCGCCCAAGGACATAATTTTTGCAGCTGTGATGGGTATATCCCAGGGAGGGCAGAGAAACCAGCAGACACCTGTGGAAATCCTTCGAGGACCCTTCCCCAAATTTTAGTATGCTTGTGCAATGTATTAGATTCTCTGGAAATAGGTGTGTACTTCTCGGAAATTACATGAATATTCATTTCTTTTATTGTCTATAATAAGTGTGCTTTTGTCTTTTGGCATGCATGTTAGGTGGAACTATCCCCGGTGCATTCAGCCATTCAGCACTGCAAGAATGCCTGCCTTCTAAAACTTTTAACTAAGTCTTAGAGGGTGCTTTTGAGACTGAATTTAAGTAACAGTAGGTTTAGGAATTTCTGCAATGTTACTCTCTTTGGCTTCTTCAATAAGCCAGGCTTTGTTGTGTGATGAAGGATGCAGGACATCCACGTGGAGTTTCAGAGTGAGCAGGATCCAGTTATAGGGTCTATCTGTTGCCTGTTCAGGACACACAGTATATGCCCTGATCAAAAACACTATTTCAAACATTCCTGTGTTTTTTATTTTACTATTCCACCACCTCCTGAACCCATGTGATAACACTGTATTTAAATGTGAAGCAGAAAGAGAAATAGCTAACATAAAACACACATCAGCTTCTCTATCATTTTCTAAAATTACAGCTTTGACATTACTTTCACAAGAAATAATTTTATGCTGTCAATTTTTGTAAGTAGTGTTGATATAGTATACTTCATATTTACTAAATTTCATGGTTAATGATTATGCTAGTAGCTATAGTTACTGCACACCTGGAGATAATAAGATTGGTCAGGTGAGACATTGAAATTTATAAAGAATAGGCTTTGTTCTCCATATCTTAGAAAATAATTAGAACATCCTGGACCATAAAGACAATGTATAGAATTGTGCTGAGAATGAGTTATTTGACAACATGACAAAGTGATTAATCAGTTGGCTTGGCAACAAAACTAACTTTGAGTGTCCTGAAAGTGAACTGTCTTCATTATAATACTGAAAAACACACCCACAGGTCAAAAAGACCCCTGCCCAGGTTAAGACCCTTTCCCTGAGCATGAGTAGTATTAGAAACATTGGTAAGCCATATTATAATTGTATGTTCATTACTAACCAGTTAGAATCTAACAGGTGAGTTATGGAAAAGTACGAACTTCTGATTTTTGTGTATAAAAGGAGCATGAAAACCTACTGTTGATGTACTTGATTTGTGGAAAAGTCCACCGAGTACCCAGGCCTGAATAAATAGAATATCTCTCTTGAGCATGTCAAGATTGGTTTATTGCACACCGGGCATGAATCTGCTTTTCAGATAACAGTGTTATATGTTAATTCTGTGTTTCAGTTTTTCCCAAGAATGCCACTGTCCTTTTTTAATTTATATGTTTAAAGGGTGCGAATGTGAAAACTGTAACTATTCCCCAAACCAGGAAAATCACAGCACATCTTTAAACAATTTTAAGGAAATTAAAAACCTCAGTTCCAAGAGGAAAAGGAGAAACCCTTCTAATGTCTTGCCTTTCACTGGGTTAACACATGGGAGATTTTTCACTGCATGAGTATATAGTTGATTTTCATGTCCACTGTGAAGGTGTTTCTAGAGGGGGGAAAGGTCATGAAGGTCATATAATAGTCTGTTTTCCAGAGGATACTTTCTGTTTCCATCTTTTAAATGCACAATCAAATGCACAAAAGGCAGTGGTACATACTGATAGCTATATTAAAAACAAACAAACAATAGCCCTACATGTTAATGAAAAACATGCCGACTCCATGCAAAGGACCTTTACACGACAGCATGGTTTCTTTAGCAAATAGCAGGGAGTCCTTGAACCTGTGAAGCCCAGTTAAGTATGCAGGCAGCCATGGGCAACTCAGTTAGCAAGTCCTTTTGTGAACACAAATGTACTTTTCTGCGCTCCTGAAGACATCACAAATGCCTGTTAAAATATCCTTCGAAGTACCTGAAATATGTTGGTCCTATGGAGAAATAAGAAGTGTCATATGATCATTTCATTATTTTTGTTAATTGGTGCAGGAAGCAAGAAAGGGCTGATGATTTTCTTTAAAAAATAGAAGCAGATGTACAGGCAAGTTCAGAATCCTGTGCCAAATCCTCACCCCTTCAGAGGTGATACCACAACTACAGGCTGTATGGCCAATTAAACACTGGATGGTATGTGATCAGAAAAACACTTTTCACTTCACACTCTCAATTTTGAGATGTGTGGGCAGTTCCAGTTCCAAGCTCAAGAAGCCGGCACATAAAGAATAACTCACTATTTCATACACAGGGCCCAGAAGGCCAATGTCAGACCCCCCAAGTCAGTGCCTTGGGACATGCATCAGCAGCACTGGTTATTACCACCTGTGAATTCTTCCCCTCACTTGGAGGAGAGAATTTCTAAAATTCTAAATTTTTAGTTCTAAATTTCTAAATCAAAAAAGAAAACAGCAGTAATAGAGATGCCTCCCTTGGCCTGCTCTCGATGCTATTAACAAAGTCGGAGCACTTTATTTACCATGGGAATATGAAGGGATCCATGCTGAAAGCTATTGCCCTGATTCAGAGGAAGCTATTTCCTTTTACATTTCCTAACATTTCCCCCAGCTCCCATGGAGAGTATAAGGAACTGATACTTTTATGCTTGACATAAGATGTGTGTTACCAGCTTCAACTGCAGTTATATTCAGGGCCTGTTCACTAGATATATATGACACTTGTCTCTCTTTGATATCTGAAAGCATCTTCCAAAATATCTCTGCAAATACACACAAGTAAAGAGAGTTCTTTTCTTTTGCCACCTTCCTACTGACTCCTTTTTATTAAGAATCCAGACCCACCTAGCCCAGGAATAGTTTAATTGAGAGTTGTTATTGCCTGTTTGGACACCAGGGTTTGCATATCTTTTACAGACTTGGTAGCCAGAAAACTGAATCAAAGAAAGTAAATCTTGCTATGTTTTAAAAAAAACATATGAAAGGTCAGATCCTCGACCAAGTGCGTCTACAAACTTTAATCTCTGATTACTCGCAGAAACAAAAACAAAAGCCTGAATGCAGTTGTATCTATTATTGAAGGACTAATTAACACTTATGAGGATGCTGCTTAATTTAGTCTTTGACCTTTTGAATCTGCTAACAAGTCAGGGTAACTGTGTGGATCCTCTGCAACAGGCAAACAAAGCAAATTTTAAAAGCATCAGGCTTAAACCAGTGGCCCAGCCATCTGCAGCTAAAGGGGATGCCTTATTTGCTCAACAAATTTCCTGCAATAACTTCTTATTTCTGACTATAGCCTGTGAGCTGAACAGGAACTGCTGCCGAAATGGAGGAACCTGTTTCCTGGGGACTTTCTGCATATGTTCAAAGTATTTTACTGGTAAATACTGTGAACATGAGAAACGTATCAGGTGAGCAAAATGTGGAGTGGAATTTTTTCCCAGAAATAGTAGCAAGCTTACTTTCAAGACATGTAATTCTACTTCCCAGGCTTTTTTTTATGATTGCTGTTATTTCCTAACATCACAGATTCTGTGGCATTGTGAGGCATGGGGAGTGGACCAAGGACGGCTGCCTGCTCTGCCAGTGTGTTCAGGGGGGTCCTTCACTGTTTTCCTCATGGTCTGAGAGACAGCTGTAGTAAGACACACAGGATGGTCTGTATGATGGGAGTCCTTAAACCAGCACCCAGCTGTTCATTATTGTTATTCATGCCTCTGAGTATCGCTGAGTCAATTTGACTGCCTAAAACAATGGCACACTGTTTGTGGAGATCTTTCAGCTGCATCAAAGTGTGCTTAGGCATCTAGTGATACTTCCTCCCTGAAGATAACCTCATGACCTTGATCACCAATGTGATGGAAAGTCATAATTGCTACAGAAGTGTCACTTACCTCTCCCCAGAGAAAAGAGGGTTGGTGTGGTTTGGGGCATATTGGAGAAGGACAGATGGGGTTTGGGCTTATTGGGCGTGGGTGGCAGAAAGCTTCTCAGGGGTGTGAGGACAGGCTCTGCTAGCCAGCATCAGAGACTAGCCTGCCACTAGTTACCTCAGGTTTTACCAGTTGCCAAATCTTTTCTATATTAGGAACGATGATACAAGGAAATGATCACCTGCTTTGCAACTTATTTAATTATAAAAACTTATAATGATTTCTGAATATTGCTTAATAATCCTGCTTGCCCTGACTGTTCTGTGGAAGCTTACCAAGGGCTACTGCTACTGTGTTCATCAAAACAAAGCAGTTTGCTGTGGAAACTTACCAAGAATTACTATGTTCGGCAAAAATGTTTCTTGTCCTTGGAAAGCAGATGCGCTCTAACTAGTTTAGTCTTGGTAATGAATAAGATAGATGGTAGAAATTGATACACTGGTACTTTTAGATAAGATAGAATGTATAAACTAGCTGAAAAACACTCTTGTTATTCAAGAAATTGGCCAAGAGAATCTGCCCATGCTCCGGGGAAAAGTACAAGGTGAGAAAGACTACGAGCCTTCCTCCCAAAGACCCCTGAAGACGCCTCCCAGGAGGAAATGCGCAGACGCAAAGATAACATAAACTGCTGACACCAGCCTCTAGAACTAACCCAGCCTTACTCATGCATATGTATGTTTGTGTTATGTAATCCAATGAATATGTATATCCACACTCTATAAGTTTTTGGTAAAATGTGCGGTGGGTGTGCAAGCTTTGTGGAGAAATCCCCTTGCACACCGGCTGGAGTAAAACATACCTGCTTTATAACTCTCTGAGTTGTAGAGTCTGTTTTCCGCAAATCAACAATGACATTTGACCCATCACAGTAGTGGAGAGACTCCTGAAAGACAGATGTAGTTTTTTCCGTGTTATAATGACTCTTTCAGATCCAGATTTGAAGCATTTGCAGGACATTGCTTATATAGTTTCTATTTATGGTGTTAGTTTCAGAAAGAAGTTTGGGGTTTGTTAGTGGGTTGTTTTGTTTTGTTTGGGGTTTTTTTTCACATTAAATTCAAAGTGAAGATTGAAAGATTTGGATAAATATTATCTGGACATTGTAGGTTTGTCCAAAGTGTGAAATTTATCCTTTGTGGGAAAGCAAACTAAGAATACCACCTATTTTCCTACTTCCAGTGGTGATTTTAATTTATCTGGCCTATCAGAAACTTAAAAAGAGATCTGACCCTGCATGCATACACATATACATATAAAACAAAAAAAGAAAATGTACACATGCAGAGATATGAATACAGTTAAATTTATCTATGTATATAGTGTATATGCACACACAATATACTAAATTTCAAAAACACTGTCTTTCTATATCCAAACGAGGTGTTGATCAAATTTGACTCATGAGCAACTATGGTGAACTTCTTTCAGAGGCTCTTAAATTTAAGCAAAAGTCTTCTAATCACATGAACTTATCTATGTTTGTGTGTGACAAAAAAAGAAGGCTCTTCTCTGTTAAACATTTACCATGTTAAGTTATTAATGTTAGAATTAAGCAAACAAAAAAGGACAACATTCTGATTTGTTAATTTACTTAATGGTTTTGTTAATCTCTTCAGAATGAATTTTTCTATCCATGTTCCCTTGAGGACTTTCCTTACAAAGGAAGAAAAAGCCTGAGAGCTTTAGTACTCTGACATTTTTGTTTCACATTAAAACAAATTTCTGAGTCTCTAGAGGGAACATTACCTCCAGCTATTTACTCCATATGCACTTGCAAAGAAAAATATGGCAGTGCTTAAAAAGTAACATTCTGGTGAATATCTGAGATTTACATATGAATACTCAGATATTTTCTCTCCTAAGCACCATAAAATCTGATCAGTCATTTCTTAAATGTTCTGAGTGCTGCTGTTTGCTGCTTTTTCAAAACTGTGAACACTGTCTTTAAGGACCCTCCATCACTGCCTGTTCAGCTGAAGTAGCTTCTGGGAAGGCTGAAAGGAAGTAGTTTAGAGCAATAAAGAACTTGAAACAACCCAGGCAAATCATTCTAGTTTCTGTTTAATTTAAAGCTATTTAAATGGAAGTTTTTTGTTTGTTCGGGTCTCACAAAAGAAAATCTGCCCAACTGGATGCAGGTTGGGCCCAGGTCTGAAGCACTGCGCCTTCAGCGTAAAACATATCTCCTTACTGCGCCAATTCTGTTCCCGCTGCTTTGTCAGCTTCTCTAAGGAGTGACAGAAAGGAACAAAACAGTGGTAGCCTGACTGACAAAACAGTTCGTATATGGAGCTTCAGGAAGCTGGCAGCTCCAGACCTGAATGATTATCTGCCTGTGGTGGGAGGATTGCAGGGCACCTCCATGTCCACCGTCCCCACAGCTGCACGAATGGAAGGGCTCCAGCACGAGAGGGATGGCACGTTTCCTGGAAATTGAAAGACAGATGCAAAACAACCTCACTTCTCTGCATCTTGAAATGGCCGTATTATATCCAACAATTGACATATTTAGTATTGAAAGATCAGTTCTTCCAGTGGAAGAACAAAACTTCTTCATATACTCAACTATTTTTATAACTTAGTGCTAATTGCACTATTTCAGCTACTGAAAAGATAAAACAGTTTTCACAGTGTTATGTGTAAATTTGTTGTTGCGAGTGGGTGGGGTTTTGTTTGGTTTGTTTTGGGGGGGGGGGGTTTCTCTTGAATCACAGTTTTAAAAGTTTGTATCATATTTATTGGGCTTTCAGGTATGTATTTCACCTTTGTAGTTACTACTGCCATATGTAAATAATCTTTTATTTCAAAACTAATTCAAACATTTAGTAGGTTCCATTTCTTACAAATGATAAGCATATGGTACTAATGCTTGTCAGAATTTTGAAACTGCATTTCCAAAATGTAAATTATGTAGAAAACACCTTGTTTAACCAGGTAATACAGAGTAGAGAAATTTTGAGATATCAAATCTTCCTTTCAAAAACAAAAACAGCATTACTGATTTTCTTTCTTTTAACATTTTTTATCTTGGGGTATCTTCTCAGTTAGAATTTTTTATTTCAGCAGAGCTGGAAACTTCATATAAGAAGCATTAACACCTTAAAATAAATGTGTCTTTATTTTCAGTGTGCACACTCGGAGCCTTCTCAGTTCTGATAAGTAAATAATTCAATTGTTTACTTTCTACTTTAAAGAGTTTGAAACTAAAAATGGACGAAGAAGAATCACAAAATTCAATCTCATTTCCACTTTCATATGTATTTTTGCTCTAGGGAAGTCTGGGACTACTGCAGAGCAGATTTATACCTATGCCCATCATAAAAGAGCTAGCATGTCATTGAAGCCAGTTCATTGTCATTTATTTATTAAGCCTGATGTCTTTAAAACTAGCACTAATTGAATAAAAAATTGATCCTTCTATCGATCTTAGGAAGCTGCTTATGATACATAGACCACTGAAGTAAGATTCATAATATTAATGTTTATCTAGAGCACACAAAATGTTACTGATTGTCACTGATTTGTTATTAATTTGAGTTGATGATTTTTGGCGATTTTGATAATGAATGATTAGGACTAATCAATTAAATGGAATCTCACAGAAATATCATTTTTTATAGAAGATAGTGGTGTAATGTTTTAAGTAGTCATAGAGATGTTGTGTTTAGTTTAAAGTAACCATACAACCAGTTATGTTGCTAGGTGAGGTACCATTGTTAGACTGTTTGGTGAGGATGATTTATTGCCCTGTAGACCAGGTGTTTGTGAAAGGGCCTTGAAGCATGTTAAAATTGCAATGTGAGCCAAAGTCCTTGAGTCAAGGGTGTTGGAGGGTCTTTCTTTTGGGTCAGTAGTCCGTGGTGGTCTCAAAAGCAGCTCCCCGACTCATTTCAGGACTCAGGTGCACATGCCTGGAAAGAGGTGGGAATATGAAAATGAGTTACAGGGATTATCATGTTTATGTATGGGAACTTGATTGATATGTATTACTGTATCCAATATAGTCAGCATGTTACACGAGTTAGGTGTGCGTTGCTGGTGAGATGACTCCCCTACGCACCCCGCTGTTAATAAAGGAGTGTCTGCTTATCTACATCAAATCAGTGTCGATAAGTTCTTTTATCCCATTTTGGCAACAAAAACATCCTTGTGTCCTGGTTGTTTCATTAATTCTCAACATATGCAGTGAGGATTTCTTTACTCCCAAGTGCAGGGTTTTTTGTGGTGTTTGTTGGTTTGGTTTGTTGGTTTTGATTTGTTTTCCAGAGGGGAATCAAAAGAATAATAAGAGGTCTTTGCCTATCCTAACACAGAAATTTCAAGGTAACCTTACAGTCACATAACTGCTCTTGTACAGACCACCAATAACTTAGCCATTGCCTATGGCAGGGAAAATAGATTCATGTACAGCTCTATCCAGCTCAACAGTAAACATTTTATTCCTAATGTGAACTACAGTCATCTTGCTTAAAAACATGTTAGTTGATCATAATAGAGCTGATGGTAATGAAAGGAGGTCAAAAACATTTTACCCAAAATTTTCTTCAAAGATTGTCTGGTTCTCCATAGGGCCTAAGAGTTTTTGTCTTTGCGTCCATTAGAGCAATCTGATTAAAACACTTTAATTGTTTCACGAAAAGACAAAGAAGTCATCAAGAGTTCAGAAACTGATTTTTTTCCCCACCCAGCCTAATCTGGGACAAATATGTTCTATGTATATGTGGGTGGGACAAGTTCTGTTTTCAGCCAGCTTTTCAGAAGCAATGTATACAGCTGCACTCAATTAACTCTGCCAACAATATCTGGCTCTACACTTCCTATCCCCACTTACACAAACACGTAGCAATATCCCCAATCTGACGTAATAATGGATTGGCATTACTCCAGGCTAAAGAGCCCATTCCATAAGGCACTCCATAAAACCCTAGCTGTCCATCCGTGTCTTACCTTGTTGTAAGACAGCAAACACTGGCATATAGTTGAGATAACAGCAGAAAGTTGCATTAAATCTTTTTAATCCCCAATTTTTTTTCTAGTAAAGTTTAAGCACTTAAAGGGATACATTTTATGTACATTTTTTCTTATCCATGTACAAATAAGTGAAAATGAGAAAACAACTAGAACACTAATTCTCTACTCAGTGTTCATTAGATGTATGTACATGTGGGAAGAGCAGTTCAATGGAGTCCAGTTTAATTCTAATATCTGTCTCATCACAAAAGGAGAATCAGAGCTACCAGAGAGAAAAAATGCTACTTACCTTAGTCACAATTAACTTAGATTAAGCACATTACCCCATTGTACACATTACCTCATCAAGGAAGTGATCATTAGTTCTTATTAGGCAACAGAAGGGGATGGGACAGGAGCACACAAGATTGGGAAGTATCAGTCAAAAAACAGCAAATATTTGTACTTCTGTTTTTCTGATTAAATCTATTCATTACAACTGGTACTCATTAACAATTCAATTACCCAGGTGAATTTTCTTATTCTTTCAAAACACTGCTTTCTTCTATTCATTACCTTACTTTATTAGTTATATTGAAGCACAAAGGAGTTTTTAATTTCTCTTCGTCTCAATTTTTCTTCTCTCCACACTTCTTTACAGAACTGTGAGAAAAGGCAAATTTCACTGCAACAGTCATAATTAAAGTCTTGTCTCCTCAGCTGGAAACAACTAGCCCTATCCTCCTTCTCTCTCAGGGAAGCACTGAGCCCATTCTGCCTGTGCAGTTTGTCATGCTTCTGCACAGGTCTAGACAAGTGACGGGCTCAGATCTGAATTTGGACCACAAATACATCTGTGTGTGCTTTGCCAATGACCCAGATGTGTGCCATCTCCTGCATTCTATAGAGGAGCTGTTGCAGCATGTTACCATAATTTTCAACCACAAA
Organism: Strix aluco; assembly: GCF_031877795.1. NCBI lineage: Eukaryota > Metazoa > Chordata > Aves > Strigiformes > Strigidae > Strix > Strix aluco. Next base: position 69,659,966 of record NC_133971.1, read on the forward strand.
GGAATCCCAAAGAACCTGGTTTGCTCAGTGAGGCTGGAATAGGCACACTGCTGAACTGATCTTGGTAAAATTGCCACTTTCAGGAGACACTGAATAGTCCTGCTCAGAGTCTTATCAGCTGAGACAGCACCAGACACACAGTGTCTGGTTAAGAAAGCAGTGTTGGCAGCTGTACACAAGGTGTATGTAGAGAGTTTCCCTCTCCTGGATGGACATAGGAATGGCTTCCAGGAAGTCCAAGGAAGCCAGGAATGACCTGAATAGGGAGCAAGTCTTTCTGGCTGATTCAGGCCCTTCTCACAATTTTATAAAAATATGTATTTAGATGAGAACATACATGAGAGCTGTCACCAAAAAAGCTATCAAGCTTTTTTGTAAGTCTCTCTTACCTGATGTATCATGAAACAGCAGATATTTCAGCAAAAAAAGTGTCACCATGTGATAAAATCTGTGATACTTTCTTACGCGAAAACGGTTTGTGAGCTATCAAGTCTTTGGTTTCTTGATGTCCTTTATGAACTTAACATTAAAAGCAACCTGTGAAAGTAATTTGAGAAGCCACACTTAGAAGTGAAGTCTAACAGATTTTTATTTTGCACCAGTTAGCAGCTGCCAAGTGTTGTAGCCCATCACATTTCAAATCCCGTCTTTTGCAAAGTACTACACAGCTAAACTATGAAGAGGACAGCTAATTCCCTGTGCTGGGATATACTAACTTTGTATTTCTCTTTGTGTAGCTACATGTCTGATTTCAGGCTGTACTTGCACACTGTTTCAGTTAAGGTCAAACAGGATACTGACTTTTATGACTGGTCTAGAATCACAGCCCAGTCCCACAAAATTTCCATGTCCTTCAGCAGGACTTTTGCAAAACATCCAGTTGCAGGTTTAGACCCCAGTAAATGGCACTGTAGCTATTATTTATACCATATCTGCACTGTTGGACACTGAGAAAGCCAGAATGAACAGATACTCAGGAAATCATTCAGTGGCATATGACTGACCTTGCCATCTCATAGGTTTTGAAACATTGCTTATATTTCTTTTTTATATAATTACGGAAAACTATGTCGTGTTTGCTCACACTTGCTGAAAATAAGGAGGGCAATAAATCTGGATTACCGAGAAATCTGAGTACAGCTCACAGCAACAGTGCAGTTTAAATGGAATGTCTTATCATTTGAGTTGAAATTACTTTATTGTAACATTTCAGAGGCTTGAGTGAGCAATTATAGAAGTAATATTTCTGTAGCACTACAGAAATACGAGTTTTTTCAGAAAAGTAAAACAAAAACAAAATAGAAAAATATTGCTGAAAATCTTTCCCTGAAAGTATTGTATAGATTTTCAAACACCTCATAACATCTGCTGTTTCTTACGTCTGAATTGAGTCTAAAGGTTTCTTTATGTAATACAACAAGTTTGACCAGGCAAGAGAACAAATTCAGCATTTAAACATGAATGTGAACAGTGACCAAAGATTACAAAAAGTAGTACAAAGTTCTGTTCAGAGAAATGGTATTAACCTATGTCACTAGTATGCAGTTTTTTTAACACCCATCTTCTGTCTTCATGTACATATGACAATGGATTACTTCTCAATCACAGAAATGTTACTATTTTTATACCAATTATCTTCGACTAATGGTCTTTATCATTAGCCTTTCATAATTTTTTCTGCTCTTCTGTCAAGCTTTGGTGACTCAGTTAAACAGCAGATACAGAGTTGTGGAATTTAGATCCCTAGTCATGCAAGAATAATTAACAAATTGAAAGTAATAACACTTATATTTCATATATAAATGGGCTCAAATTTATTCACATAAACTGTGTGGATTTCTTCTTAAAAAACTAGCAGCAGAGCTGGCCACTTTTTCTTAGTCTTATTACTTCTGTCTGAAAACTAGCACATCCTAAGATGGTGATGAAGGAATATGAAATGTAAAGGTTGCTAACTGTAGTGAGATCAAAGACCTTTTTCCCTGCCTGTAAATTACCACCAGAATTCTACTGTCACACATCACAATGTTGCAAGACATGTGTTGGCATTTCTCTGGTCAAGAAACTATATAACCTCATATTGGTTTTCAACACCTGCACTATTTACAAGCATTTGCGTCCTTGCCTTCTCTGTCCCTGAGGACTGTGATGTAGTCTTATGACCTGTTAACCACGAGGATTCATTTCTGTTGTCATGTTTTACTATAATTAAAACTGCCTGTTAAGCCATTTATAGTAAGTCGGAAAACCCAGCTTGCAACAGAGGAGCAGGGAACATAGACTTTCCAAACCACACATGGGCTACTGAATGAGGAATTACAATGACAATAGAACATGATGTTGGGTCCAGTTCATCGTACAGATTTAGAGATGGGTCTTTAAGAAGCCCTTGTTTGCTTAAGAGAGGTCTAGTGGAGATATATCTACAAAGAAAACCAAGAAAAACCAAAAAAAAATATGTAGAGAAGATGTAGACTTGTGGACATCAGACAGATAAATAAACTGTCACAAAACAAATACAAAACATGCAGATTTTTTCTGGAATTAAGTCAGGTCCCATCAGGAATTTTTAACAGATTAAGTGAATGGCTTTCACTGGGTTGTTTGGTTTAAGATCTTGAATATTATCTGGACATGAAGGATAGCAAGATAAAGGACAAAGTACAAATGTGAGAACATGCTAAGAAAAAAATACAGAGCAAACCATGGTATGTCTGTAGAAGATATAGAGTGGCAATAATATGTCAGTTCTTTTATGCCCTGACTTCCCATTGTAGAGCAGAAATAAGGTTGTTTTCATAACACACATGGGTGTTCTCTAAAATACACATTAAAGGCTGTGAAGCCAGTCAGGTATTATGCTGAAAGTTTGTGGGTTTTTTCTCTCCCTCTTTAAAACAGTTTATCAAAGCCTAATTATGACAATTAAGAAAATAGTAGGCTGAATGAGATTAAAAGATAGAAACAGAGGGAAAAGTTATTATTCACTGGTGACACAGCCACTTTAGCCTTATTTATAGGGCTACTGATCTTCTATGGCAAAAGCAGAATATGAAAGACTTCTGATGCTTCCTGATTTTTCCTGCATTAGAAACATCACAACAGATTTTATCCTAGCACTTGTTCATGCCCAAGAGTGGCCCAAAGAAAACACACTAAGATGAAAAAGGAGATGTAGAAGAAGTTAATAACTCAGCAAATGTTTATCTCTTTCTCCAGTGTAAGTACAGAATAGGGCAGGTTCACTGCAGTTATCTCATAAATGGATTCCTGGATCAGCTATAGAGTTGTTTTGAACAAATCACTTTACTCCTCAAAGTCTTATTCTTACCATCTATAAAATGAAAACATTAACACTTGTATTCCAAATAAAATACTGCAAGGTCTGTAAGTAAAAAGATCTGTACATAAGCAGAGCATTCCTCATGTTTCCACTACTGATAGCTCTGCCACCCTTTCTCCAAATTTCTGAAAAAAAGCCCACATCTCCTCCGATACCACCTCCACAGCGTTAGCTGTTCACTTTTTTTAAGGTTTATTGCTTGAGATGAGAATGTAAAGGGCAAGTTTTGATTTGATGTACAGTACTGTGTTTCTCAGGTCAACTGGTTATAAGTTCTCAATATTTTACTTTCAACACTGACAATTTAACAGGAGAATTTTGGTGAATTTGTTCACGTACAGCTTGCAAATTATTAAGCAGTCTGATTATCATGCTCCTACCAATGGAATAAAATTACAATAAGCATTACATGAATGCCAAGTTTTCTCAGTTAAAACTCATCATTATTATTTTTCAATAAAATAAATATATGTGCCATATATATCAGTTCATAAACAAGCACAAGTCCAATGCTTTTCCAATGGGAGTAGAAGGTGATTTTACTTCTTTTTTCTGCTCAAGAAGTGCTTATTTATAGGCTTCAGAAAATGACATCCAAGTCCTTACAGGAAACATTTCGACATTGCTTTACTGAAAGTAACACAACAGGTGAGAAATTGCATGGTGCTCCATATGATTTTACTACTGAGAAAATAAAAAAGAGAAAAAAATAGTCTCTTTTGCTCTCAGAAAAAACACAGCCTAATTTTTTTAATGCAATTAAATAAATTCTGTCTTTTCTACATAATGCTTGACACAAATTTTCATTTGTGTCTGCTCAGATATCAGAGGAGATGTCTCTCTCTTATACTGGGGTAACTCTTCACTGACTCAGTGCAGTTATCTTTAATTTATGCTGGTTTCACCAGAATTGAAATTTGACCCTTTTTCTTGTATTTGTTTATACAAGACATGAAAAACTACATGTTTTTCAAGCAATTAATAACCAAGAGACCAAACTAATAATAAAAAGCTTGTAAATTAAAATGTCAAGCAGGCTAACACAACATTTGATAAATGATTATGTTGTTTCTGAGGATTACATTTTAATGTCATTCTAATAGTTTGGTTATAAAGGACAATTACAGCATTTAAAGTAGGCTGGGCAGAACATAACTAGGTTCAGATCTAATTTAAACTCATCTGGATGTAGCATCTCAACTGAAATATATTTCTTAACCAAAAAATTACACTAAATTATTAGAATGGAAGGGCGGTATCCTCTTTTTTTCCCAATATATCTATTAATTTAATTTCCTTTGATTTTTTTTTTCTTTTCTATCTGTGCTTTCCAATATACTTGGAAACTTTCCCTTGTGGGACAGTTTACGATTTTCTTGATTGCCTCTAAAGAAATTACTTTGAAAAATTGACATTCATTGCCACATGAAGAGCTCTTATGCTGTGAAAGAGGATACGCTAAAGTCCACATCCCTCACCACAACCTTGCACTCATAGCATACTCCAAAGACATAGAAAAGGATTAAAAGTGAGATGAAAGCAGAAAAGACTAAAATTTAGAATGTCTTGTTTGTGGGAAACATATTTTCTAAAAAATCTCTTCTAAAAAAGAACTGAAGGAAGCTCACTGGGCTGACCGTCCAGGGCCCAGGACCCTGGTGTTCCTAAAGTCTAAGGCCAGCATTGATTTTTATTTCTGTAGTTGCCAAAATATTTTTATTTCCCCAGAAATCCTTACTTTTCTAAATCATCTGTCCTATACTCATGAAAACATAACTTCTCAGTAGCAATCTATGCCTTGAAAGAGAATCAGTGGATACTAACACTTAAATATGTTGTTAGACATCATCTGTACCTTTTGGAAAGCATGTCCAACAGTGACATAACTGATTTAATCTTTATTCTCATCCTTTAGGCTATCTCTTAAGTTAAAGATGTTTGGCAACAGGGTGCTCACTGTCTTATCCATTTTTGCACAAAACCCAGTGTCACAAATGCTCTTAGACGTAGCCTTTTAAACACCTAGAAACATCCGTCATCATGATGGATGTTTGTTCTTTTAAAATATATGTGAATGGTTTAATTTCTGCCACCTTCAGGTGATGTTTTACTCATTTAAAAATACTTGTTACTTTACCAATTCCTCCTAGATTCCTGGAGTTAAGTATTGTTCTAAAGTAAATTATAACTGGGATAAAACCCAGACAACATTTGAATAGAGAAATATGGCATGTAGTTTATCAGTGTGACCAGAGAGAGCAAATAAGAACATTAAGAAAACAGACTTACACTCCCTTTCAAGTCTGAGATAATGCAGGCTGGCACAAGAGGGTTTTAGCAGCAGTGAGCCTGCCAGCTCAGCTTCTCATGAGATCTCACCCCAAACCTTTTCCATCAAAATATCTGTGTGAGCAGGAACCTACTCTTCAGAACCTTTAAAGCTCTGGGCTACATTGGATGAAGAGATCAGGGACTCCTTTCAGCACTGTATCTGCCACAGCAGGAGAAGAGGTAGCTGCTAGCGTGGGGGAGATGATGAGTAGCTGAGGCAGGATGGTGGTGACCATAGCCTCAGCCTGTACAGATGCATTCAGGGTGTGGAATTGTTGAACATGCATAATGGGGTGTCAGTAACACATCTGACATTGATAGATAATGCTAAATAAAATCAGAAACAGGAAAAATGAAGCCCAAGAGCTCTCGAACATGTTAGAAGAAAGTTCCAGAATGAAACATTTTAAGATTTTGAGGTGAGCCAAAACAAAGGCACCGCACAAAAGTCAACAAATCATTTGCTGGCAGCAAACAGTTTTTTTAGTGCAAGATATCTACTGCTTATTTAGAAAGGGATAGACAGCTTTTGATATGTTGTGATGCTTGCATGGCATCCAAAAGTAAGAGTCCCCACTGTGCCTCCCTTTTGCCTTGCCATAGAGGAAGAAGGGATACTTGTCACTTAAACCTGACCAGAAAATGAGTTTTGTTACCACCACAAATTTCAACATTGTCAGTTCCCACTTTTAAAATATTTAGGACACAAGTACCCAGACAATGTCCACTAAGATGGGTCTTATTTTCAAGAAAAAGTATTAGCTAAGTCTCATAAAGAAACTATGCAAATTATGGGAAGTGGCAGAGTAACTGTAAAGCTGTGCAATACCGATAAAGTACAGGAGATTTGCCTAGAAGGGCTGCTTTTTGAAAGTGGCAAATTTTCGCCAGACCCAGGCATTTCAGAGTCTTCATTTGTTTGTGACTGGTCATACTGTTCCCGGACTGATCATTTCAGGTCAGAGCTTTCCTTCATGAAATCTCATATCAAGCTTCAAGAACAACAAAATATAAAAATAAAGAAAATGTGTATTACACCTGCCCAGTTGTGACATGTTGAACACAGTTAAAAAAACCAAATTGCTGACCCTCCCATTACGGAGTTTTGTGCCTCACAGAATGAATTTTGTCTCCCCAACTTTAGCCTACCTGTCACAAAAAAAAATAAAATAGGGATATAGAACCATAAAAATCATAAATGGAAGAGACCTATGAGGTCATTTAATTCATTTCCCTGCCATTTTACTCTGACTCCTCAGTGCACTTGGCTGTGCTTTGCCCAGTATAACTTAAAATGCCTGAAACAATGGGGTTTTGGTCCTAGGTTTCCCTTGCAAAAAGAAATACTAACTGTAAATCAGAAGACTATATTCTTGCATAATTTGTGTTCTTACATATCTCCATGTGAATTAGGTCAGTTTAGTATTAAAAAAGAAAAAAAAAAAAATAAAGGGCCTCAACAGCTTGGATACATAAACATATTTCTACAAATAATAAGTTACTATACATCACCTGATTCATGTTAATTCTGTAGATCCACTTCCTTAGCCCATAACAAAGAGTAGTTCAAATATACTTCTGTTGCTTATACTTTAGCACTGGTGCTTGAAAACAAAGAACACTTTTGAAGTGAATTAATTCCCCAGCTGCCCACTTACCATGATTTGGTTCATTTCTCAGACCACAAAAAAAAAATTAAAAAATAAAAAGGACCATTCAGGTAAGACTAAACCAAAAGATATGGTCCAAGACCCCACCCAGTACACATCAACCAACTGCTAACAGAATTTCTGACCAGAGAAGAGCTAGTCTGTAATAGATATGTGAAACTGCTAAAGACCCTGAAATGCACAAGATTGTGGACTTCAGGGTGTCACCACCAATTGTTTTGCCCTGATGAGGCTTTTTTATTATGGACTATTGTTACTGTAGAGATTGATTTAGACTGCCCTTTGCACATTAAGCAACCTCAAGGCTTGTCACTTTTGTACAGCCTAAAATAACATATAGAGAAGGTTACCAGAAATCATGGGTGATTTGTCTGCGTATTTTAGCCCTCAGATATTTCTAGACAACAGTCAAAGATTTAAAAGCAGGTTAATATTTAAATACTACTAAAAGTAAATAAAGTTTATTAACAGAAATATTGTTTATTTGTATTATAGTAGAATATCATGGACCAAGCAGCCCATTAGGACTAAGGACTGATTATGCTACATTCTGTGATGTAAAAGATGGTTTGTGTCCTGAACAGCTTACTGCCCTGATGAGATAGGATATGATAAATCATTAAAGGAGCTATTCAAAGGAATGGCTCAGTACTATAAGTAATATGGAGTTGGGAATAGCTCACTGATTTATTAGAAAGTATTTAAAATTTAGATGTTCATGTCCATAAAGAGATTTCCTGAAATTTTATCAGAACATGAAAAGGTTGCAAATACCATGAAGCAGAGTTGGCTTAAAATTCAATGGAGTACTAACAGAAATTATTTTTGTAGATTAACTAATTAATTAACAAACAAACAAACAAAACCAACCAACCAACCAACCAAACAAAAAAACCCAAGGAAACCACTGCACTACTTCCTTAGCAAGTTAAAGTGTAATTAGTAGATCTGAACATGTTGATATGAATAAAACATCAATGTGGGAAATAGCAGTTCTTATACAATTCTTTTCTCACTGTCAGCTGAAGTATAGGTTCAACACTGGCTATTTTCCCAGATTTTATGGGTATAATAATCTGTCTACTGCATCTCTACTTTGGAGAGTTATTAAGTTATTTAAAGTGTATTTGAAAATTGGGTACTCTGATACAGTCTCTTAGGCAAGCATTTCTAAGCCACTTTTCCTTTCAATAGTGAAGCCAGCTTTTTAGTTCCAGTAATACAATTCCGCAGTGCAAAGCACTGACCACCTATAAACTCAGATTGCAAAATCAGATTCATTCAAAACATTTTGACAGGTTAATTTTGCACTGGTAGATTTTATGTTGGTCCCCAATGTCTGTTCATGGCAAATTTCAATTGGAATTTTCACAAATACTTCTTTTTTGGTATTACATCCTTTCCGTTCCTCTCTGGACCCTGCAACCTCCCTCGCACAGGACCCCTGTGCTGTCTTCCATTCTGAACATTTTCTGTACTTAGACTTTTCCTTCACATTGGTCAGTCCTTCAAGTCTTCCTTTAAGCTGTAGATCAAGGTAGTATTACAGCATGTCCTAGTTCTCAGGATATAAGGCTTTTCCAATTGCTTTTTTTCTCCAATAATTTTACATTTCTTTAGTTAGCTTATACAGGACTAGTGACATGATACAGCTGCCTTCATTGGAGAGACATGCCTGTCAACCTGGAGCAATACAGATGAAATAATATCTCATCATCCAGCATCGTGTCTGTCTACATGGGTTCAGAGATATTCACAGAGCCAACACACTGCACTGTTCTCACCTTGTCCCCTATTTTTGTACTCCCGCTGGTGTGTTTCTCCTAGGAACTGTCCATGTTATGTCTCCCTTTCTGGTGCACACAGAGAGCATCTGAATAGACCCCACCACTAGTAGCACTGTCCCCTGATACAGAAGGGAAGATGGTAATAAGAACCCTTAAATCCTGTGGGCTGTTTAGCTGTATAGTTGCAGAGAAAATACTCATCACCCTGATTTTCAAGCTTAAGGAAGGTTGACCCTGCTGACCAAAGCCACACAACTGAAGACACATGCACACAACATAGGTGAAAGTTCGAGAGTAAAGAGAAGAAGGACATGTCAGTAAGATGTCTTGTCAGAAAGACAAGATTTCAGCAAGTGAGCACTACAGACACATTCTGAATAAGTAGTTGGTGGCTGTGTTTGCTGAGTAGCAAAGCAAGAACAATGCTGAGACACTAAGAACACTTTCCCAGACCATAGAAAGACTACAGTACCATCAGCACCTCCCACACAGTCCTGTTTCATGCATCTAGCATCCATAGCCCCTTCATGAGGGAGCTTACAGCATGTACAGCAGGCCCTGCAAGCTGGGAGGAGCTTTGTGTCAGTAAAAAACAGAAACCAGCTGCTATAGTGCAATTTGGTCTTCATTCCTTTTGATGCCTGCTTCCCCTCATGCTTGAAAACAATGCACAATACACAAAAGACATAGTCCTGCTAAGTAAATGCAAGTCAAACAAAAATATGAGACTGGACACCCTCCTCTTCAGGTAGTCAAGTACATGTGACCAAGCCTAACTGAGGAAAGAAATAGGCATTTAGCAGCCTGCTAGACTATTCAGAGGTCACTGCAGTTAAGTGTCCACTGAAATCTTCAGTGGTCTGTAACAAGTTCTCTTCCCTTCAATAAAGGATAATGCTTGGTTACGTAATGCAAACAAGCATCTTACTGACAGCATCAACATAGCTAGAGAAGCCTATCTGTGTAAAGTTCACTAGAAACCATTTGTGTAATTAGAAATAACTTGAGGTAGAGAAACTTACAATTACTCAAGTACTCTCTGGATCATCCCAGCAAACCGTACAGTTTGACGGGTAACAGATTGACCAGAGTCACTGCTGTCAGACTACGGTAACAAGGATAACTCTCATCTACATGTTCTGTGGTATCATGTGTTTCTTGTTTTCATCAAATTAGCAGTGGAGCTAATCTCCACAGATGCTACCTTCCCCAGGCTCAAGCTCTCCCCTCTCTGACAGTCTTCTCACATTTGCAACACAATCCACATGTTCCTGTCATGAACTCAGACACTGAAAGGAAATTTTCTTGCCTTTAAGAATCTACTTTTAGATACCTAGTTTAGATGAAGGTATCTACACAACTGACCACATGCAGTATCAGAATCCACTAACCATGAGGGGAGTATTTTGTGTTCAGCTGCTCTCCACCTTCTTAATGTACTTGACAGTAATAAGATATTTCTTCAGTCATTCAGGTGAAACAAAAGTGTTCTGAGCCACTCATATAAGTGCATTTCAAACACCGATGACAGCCATGGGACATGAGTTCATGGTTTCTCAGCATAGCAGGTGGTTTAGTGACTCAGAGTCCAAATCAACAAGTTAGAATGTAGTACTGCCAACACTAGTATTTTTTAGCATTTTTTACAAAATTGCGCAGAGATTAGTGAGACCCCAACTGTAGGCAAGGCAGTCATTTCTTCCACACTCTTTCCTGATTTTAATGATGGTGTTCTACCAGCTTTGATGTGCCTATATTGCTGTCATCCATGGAGTTGCATTCATAGTAATGGTCAGATAGAAACAAAAGCAGAGCTGCCCCCTAATAGAGGCATGAGCCAGGAGCCGAATGTAACCCCAGCACAGGCAAATAAGAAGTCATACTCCTGTAGGATCTCAGAACAGCATTCCAAGCAGGTTCCTACATCAGGTGCTGGTAACAGTATCCATCAGCAGTTCCAAGAATGGTGAGGGGTTGAAACAGTTCTAGGGCACATCCAGGAGACACGTCCGGAGACAAGCTACCTATGATGCTGTCACTAAATAATTTTGCCAGATGCTTCCTCTGCAATGTAGGTCTGAGGTCTGCCCAGGGACAGGGTGCTCTCACAGGGCTGGAGATGGGAATTTGTCTGACAGAGCTCAGGCAGGAACCAGATTCCTGGACCTGAGCTGAAACAGAGTGTTTGGGCAGGGGTGTGGGTTCCAGGTGAGACTGGACACGTCTGTGAAGACCTGTTGAGATCCTCCTGATAGTAATACAGTAAGGAAACACTCCAAAATATAAACATCACAGTTCAAAGCCATATTCTGCAGTTGCTCACATAAAGCAAAAAAAGCCCCATATAAATGGTGATTTCTGCACCAGCTAGCGAAAAAATATCAGATGATGATAGGGTAACAAAGTGAATTACTACAATACAACTTCCAAAACATAATCAGTCATACCAAAGCTTATGTCAGTGCAAGCCAGTATTACATGAGACCTGTTAACAGATCTAAATCATTACAAATGAGCAAAAGCAACTGTCAGAGACATACTGGGAGAGGTACACTGTAGATTTGCCAACCTCTTAGGTGAAACTGTCAGGTTAGACTATAAACCTCCAAATGTATAGTGGTATCTATGTGATTTTCAAAATTGAAAAAATTTACTCAAAATATTGATTTGTCTGGCAAGTCTACAAAGTAAATCTGTGCAACTTCTAGAGTCACATAATATTCTCACAATTGACTCTGTACTACCAGAAGACTGGAGTAGACTATAGTGTTGGTCTCTATGTAGTATCAGACTGAGTCTTGCATGCCAAGTCTCAGCCACTTTAATTGCAAAGATCAAAGAGCTCTGATTATTTCTCTGCATTCCTTGTAGTGGCCTACTCCTCTGCCTAGAGTTTTTTATGTTTTTTTGCCACCAGGTACCACTGGAATTACACAGCAGGACTGTGGGTGAGTTCTCAGACGTGTTGAATTTGGTCAGTTTCAAACACAAGAATACAAGCAGGATTTTGAGATCTGTTTCATAGCAGGGTTGCAGTAAAATCAAGATTTTTCAAAAGAAATTCCAAGTAACTCCCTTGCCATGAAAAAACATGACTTGGAATACCTAGTAGTCAAAATGTGAGCCAATCTATCCAATATGTGGGAAAGTGCAAAACCCCCAGTGATTCATACAGAAGATTAAACAAGCATGCTCCGTCACTCAAGCCCAGAGTACTGCATTATTTATATAAAGTGGAGCAGCTCCAACAAGAGAAACTGTGAGAGTCTAACACTATCATCAGCAACTTGGGCATTTGCCTAGGGTCAAGGATCAGCTATCAGACAGAGCAGTTTGTCCTGGAGCAGTGAATTACCAATCTCATGTTACACTTCATGGCTACCTTCCACTAACAGTAGTGGTGCTGTGCTGAGTGTCTTATTGAATGATTAGTGGAAAAATTAATTTTGCTGTTCATTTAACCTATGGACTTAATGGAGATATTTAATGACACGTTACAATCTCCCTCTCTCTTCCTTTCTCCCCATCAACTAACCACATCCATCAAGCAATAAATAACTTGGTTCTCTTTATGGTAAGAGATAAGGTGAACTTTATTACCTCTCCTTTACTATCTTCTCCTCTTTCTACAGAGGAACTAACTTTTCTCTCTGATGGGGTAACTGAGGTTTATCTATTTAAACTTTGAACAATTGTTCCTAGCTGATATTTAGCCTTTAACTTTGCTGCTTCTATTTCAGACCTCATGCATTTTTCCCAGCTTATACTAGCTGATCTAAGAAAAGATATTACCTCTATTTATGAATCTCATCCAAACTTCAGGCATTGACAGAGAACTGGAATACAACCTACTGTGTTATAGGTGGAACCATATTTCGTCACATTTCAAATGGAGATATTGGTCTGACTTTACACCTTTTAAGGCTTTCAAACAATTTAATAATTAAAGACCTGAAGGCAAATGAAATAAACGCAAAGTGGGTTTGCCAAAGGCCAGCCATGGCACATTACCTCAGTGCTTCTCTTCAACCAAAATAAGTGTGGACATATAGATGTGGATCAGATAAATTGTGAACCTCAGTAAAATATTTAACATGGTGTCACAAGAATAATATTAGATAAGCTGTAAAAAACAAAACAAAACAAAACAAAACAAAACCAGAATTTCATACAAGACTTTTAAGTGAATAAGGAGTGGCTAAAATCAGATAACATCTTTTAGTAAAACTCCCTACCTGCCAGAAGGTTAAAAAAGTAATTTCTCCAGAGCTGTCTTAGAACCAGTCTTGCTACTGTTTTGAGCATTGACATTTGGCACAAAACAAAGCAGAGAGTTAAAGAAATTTTCTGGAGGACGCAAAGGTTGTCATCAGCACAGGGGACTGAATTTCAAAGACAAAAGAAGTAGATGACCTGAAGGACTGAAATAGAGAAAGCAGCACAAAATACAGGTCATGAATTTAGGATCTAGTTAAAATTTCTGTTATAATCTGCACCTTATCAGCTGGAAAAAATAAGAATCAGGAGGGTGCATTAATTGATTAGAGTGTGTTTATGAGCATGGTACATCTCTGGAACAGGCAAATGTGATTCTAGATTTAGATGGTTATATCCAAACAAAATAAGGAAGTATATAAGGTACTCAGCTAGAATATGGCATACAGTTCTCATTGCCTGTGCTCAATGAGACTGCAGAGAAAGGCCATGAGACCTATCAAGAGAATGAGAAGAGTCCAAAGTCCTTGAGTGATTTATCTTCAAAACAAGGAAGGAGAGGGGAGGTGATTTCTGCATATATATCATGGAACCAAGGGAAGGGTAACTTGTGCCTTGAATAAACTCAGGTTGTAAATTAGAAGAAAACTTATAGTACTTTGAGCAGAAACATTCTGGAGCAACCTTTCACTGGAAATACCTGGAGTAAGAAACATAACTCATTTCAAGATGGAATTTGCCAAATTATCAGAGGTGTTATGCAGTTGGGTTGCCAATAATAGCTGAGGAGCAGGAGGTCCCTCTGTCTTCTCTCCCTTTGCCAGAGTAAGTAGCACCTTATTTCTCTGTATTTTTCTGTTCACCCAGTGGTACCAGTGGAGGAAGGAAGAATCTGTCTAAGAAGTGGAAGTGCTAAATTCTGTAATAAATTATATATGCTATGATTCCAGCTCGCAGCTGGCTGACTTCAGATTCCTACGCTATTCAGCATATTAACAGCTTAGCTGGAATCCTGTCATGCAGCCTACCAGGTGCTCTTATAGACCAACACTTCAAAAGGGGTGAAAAAGAAATCTATTTATCTGTCAGTCATTCAGTAGCACAATCTTGAGGCAAGCTGTTTTATTCAACATGTTCTCTTCAGATCTGTCCATTTTCTTGGAGGGGACAGTACTGAATTCCTGCAAGTCATATGGAAGTTATGTTCCAGTGATCTGCACTTGTCAAAGAATAACTTTCTCCAGAGCCAAGTTATGACACCAGTGGCATCTGCCAAAAAATTATAGCACAGATCAGATGTGGTATTCAGAGTTTGTGTCCTGTAACTGTCCGGTCACTCTGCTTGGTGTGTTGCAGACTTCACAAAATGAGACTGTGGGTTTGAGTTTTTTTCCCCCTGCCATTAAACTAATTCATAATAGTAGATGTCATCACTCCCAAATAAAAATGAGTGATGGGTGAAAATATTTAATCAGTTATTCCTGGCAGTTGAAGTCCTCTTGAAAAGGGGAACACAGAGGTAAAACTGACAGTATTCAGTAATCACTCAAGAAATCCATACTTTGACAGAAGAAGAAGCTACTATACAATCCAAGTAAGCATTTATATTCTTGTATTTTGGCCAAAATAAGATTTTCTCTTCCTATCTTGATTATTAAATGCACCTAGACGTACATGCATATACATTACTTTTTGTTAAATTGTGTGAATTTGCATAACGCTTTCTTCTTCCCTCCATGACCTTGAATTCTGTATATTATGGTATACTTTATTGGAAGATAATCTGATCCTGTCTGATTTATAAAATATCAGAGTTATCCTGGCTCTGTTTTGTTTTACTCTAATCTTAACTTATTAACCTGTTATTTGTTTCTATGTCTGTTTTTTTTTATTACTAGCACTTCTGTATTACACATACTTCAGCTGAAAGGAAAACCATCATATAATGAACATGTAAAGGGATAGTCATCCTAATGATGCATTCTATAAACATAATTTAAAACATTTTAGAATATAAAGGTTTTTTTATTTAAAAAAAAAAAAAAGTACCATAAACAGGCTTTGAACTCTATACTGTACTATAATAATTCTATAATACTGGAAAATGTTCTGTGCTTAGACTGACACGTCCCAGCGAAGGGCAAAAGGAATAGGAGACTAATTAGTGGCCTAACAAAGATGAAATAGCTCATGGTCATGATACGACCCAAGGGACTGAGTCCAGTTGAAGTCAAAGATAATTTTTCCATTGTTTACAATGGTCTTCAAAAGACTCTGAAGTGACTTGGAAGGTTTTTCAGAAACATGTTCACGTTCAACATGAAAATCCTCAAATTTATTGAAAGTGTTAAAATTAGCCCTATCTCCACCTTTTAGAAAGCAAACATTTTTTTGAGATATAAAAACCCAATCATTCTTATTAAAGATTTTGTTCTTTCAACAAACATTTTGGAAATAAAATTTAGAAATGTTCAAACATTATTCTATCTTGCTGGTTAAAATTTTTTCCAATAAGAAAAAAACCAATTTTTCTTTTTTTTTTTTTTAATTATGCATCATTTAGACTAAAAATTATTTTGGCATTTTTCTCAAAATATGCTCAGTTAACAGCTTTACTGAATGCATGAAAATAATTCTCACTAAAAAATAAAAGATTTTCAGAGAATCTCATTGTATGCACAAGTATTATCTCTCTATATAAAATACTGAATTTTGAAGACAATGGCTAGCTCAAGACATGTATTAAATAGAAAGACTGAAAAAGGGTAAAAAATGACTCCTGAAGTTTCAGACAAGATTTTCTTTTTTTGCTTGCTTATTTTAGATAAAGGTTACTAAAAATAACACTTTTGTTCAAAACATCAAGAGCCATTTCTGACTCCAAAAATTTCTCTGGCAAGAGTCCAAAGTACAAATAGAGTTACAAAGTGTATAGAAGAGAAATTCATTGCATTAGATAGTTGTTGAAACTCCTTTTTGTACCTCAGTGGAGGTTGTCTGAGATTACAATAATTCAAAATGTACAGACCAGGAAAGGGCTAAAACCAGAGCATATGAAGACATACTAATTTAACACCTTTCCAAAGCACGTTCAGCCTGCAGATCAGATTAAAAGAGAGAAGGTTGTACTACTGGCTGTTTCTATTTTAATTTTGTGGCAGTGAATAAAAGTTGAGCATATAATAACATCCAGTTAGAAGCAAAAATTCTTCTCCCTTGCACTGGAAAGATCTGTTGAGGAAAAACTACTTGCCATTCACACTTTGAATCTCCTTTAAACATGTTCTGGGACAGTAGCTCAAACAGTTTAAACAAATGTGTTGTATGTAGATGCTATCTGTGTTTCATGAGTGATTGGCTGTCTTACAGATTGCTTCATTGCCATGTGATTTACAGTTTGATTATAAATGTAGGAGACTTTTGTTTTACAGTGCCATTAATTTAATTTACTATTACTTCTTCTTGTGAACATTCTCTATAAATTAATAATTCATTAACACACAAATTAATTCCCATAAATGATGAATCCTCTAAAAAACCCTTTCATACACACACATATTTCTGACAGTTGAGTTTCAGAGCTACCAGACACATAAGCCACTTTATCTAAGATCTATTTTTACCTTTATTTAAATGATGTTTTATCAGCTTGGCTCCCAAAAAAAGCAGTCAACTATACTTCAAAGGGCAGGTAGGACTTCACAGCCCATACAAAAACAGTCTCTCCTCAACCATCTTAGTTGAAGATTTCATAAGGGACTCTGCCTTGCACCAGTGTTATGCACATTTTAGTAGTCCTCCATAGGAAATGTACTACAGAAAGTTTCATAACATAAATTTTCCGTTCATAAATGATACACACACTGATTCAAGTATTCCGAATGAATCATTTTGAACCTATGGAAGTGGTGTTGTTGCTTATTTTACTTTCATATCAGTGGAAATACATGTTAAAACAACCTGCCATTAATAGCCAAAAAGATGCCCCCTTGACTTTCCTTTAATTTCTCTGGAATGATACCTGGCTATCTGAAATTAAAATAACGATGATAAAGAATCTCTTTCCTTGTTCACTTTTCACCCAGGTAAAACTGGTGGAGTGACTCTAAGAAAGTGTTTTTCATTTACAGAGAAAATCTAATTGTCCTGCTAGTTTCTGAACCCTGAGGTATCCGAATGAAGGAAGCAAGAACAAGTTTGCCAGAATTAAGTCAAATGTTCTTGGTTTGCAAAATGTTCCATAGGCATATCAGACTAACATTTGCAGAAGTACCTCCATCTTTTGGGTACCTGTCTGACCACAGCTTGTTTCTCTGAGTGGAGCAGCCAAAGTTTAAGGCAGCCAAAACCCTCATGCACCCCCAAAAACTCTAACCAATTTAGACCTCAGATAAAAATTGGCGTCCCTATTTGTACCACTTGAAGAACATCTACCAGAAGTTTAATAATCATAAAAACTTAATCTCTAATGAAAGGTTAATGTGTTACGGCAGACTCTTACATGAGGCAAAATATAATAGGGTTTGGAGGGCAAACCTACTCAGACAGTTTGTCAGCAGCTTGTACTTGGCTTCTGAGGCAATGGGATGATTATCTGGTGTCAAGTGGGCAGCTGCTACTGATAGAAGAGCCTTTAAATGGTGCAGAGACCCAGGTGACCTGCTGGTCTAGGAGTGATAAAATAATCATATTCCGTCACTTACTGTAACAAGCTATTACCAGAGCATTTATTCTAACACTGCTCAAAACCTATAAAATTAAGATACAGATAGGGCATATTCCAGTGTGTCCGTGACATGCATAGTTTTTTGCAAGATGAAACATTAAATAATACTGTTATTTTAGGGCCTCAGAGTGAGAAAAAAGATCATTAAAAGATTACCCATACTCCCATTTAGACCACATCATTGATAAACAAAGCATGTTTAGCAAAAGATGGTAGTAGAACTACTGTACCAGTGTAACAATTGCTGCTGCATCCTGCTGTTCTACAGTGGCATGGTTTAGGCCCAGCTGGTAACAAAGCACCATGTGGCCTCTCACTCCCTCCTCCCTGCCCCGGGTGGGATAGGAAGGAGAATCAGAAGAAAAAGGTTAAAAATCTTGTGGTCTGGGATAAGGACAGTTTAATAGGACAACAAAAGAAGAGAAGAAATAATAATAACAATAACACTAATAAAAGAGTATACAAAGCAAGTGTAGCAAAATCCAGTTGCTCACCACCTAGAACCCAATGCACAGCCTGTTCCAGAGCCACGGTCCCTCCTTCCCTTGGCCAGCTCTCCCAGTTATATACTGAGGATGACATCATATGGTATCAAATATCCCCTTGGCTAGTTTGGGTCAACTATCCTGACTATGTCCCCTCCCAGCTTCTTGTGAAAATTAACTTATCTCAGCCAAACCCAGGATATTATCCATCCCCTATTCTATACCATCTACATCATACCCAGATCCTGCACTTTCCAATTATTTACCACCACTTTTCCTGTCTTTGAAATAAGATATATATTTATATATATATATATATACAGATATCTTTCCCTTAGTCTATAGGCCATCCCTCTAACATGTCCATTGAGTTCATTTAATCCATGACTTTGGGACTCCATCTGTTGTAACAGTCTTTCAGAGCAGGAGAGATGGTGTGTGGTGTTGGATTGTTCCATGCTGCACCTGGAGCTCATGGCTGGTGTATTTGGTGTCCCCGATGCCTGTGGTTTGCAACTTGAAGGTGTCAGTCTTGAGGAGGTTGCTGGGTGTCGGTTGCTGAATCCAGTCCAAGTTTCATCACCATTGTGCTTCAGTCAGTTTGAACAAAGTCTGTCCTTCAGTGATTTGGGTTATTCTTACTGTAATACCACTGATACGGTATATAGCAACAGTAGTAGTGATGACATAAAGTGGCAGGGTTATTTAGCAATTAACATTATACAATTTAATTCACTGGCTATTGTCACTCAAAATCAAACCCTATTGAGGTACACATCGAAATTCCCCATCCTTCTGCATCAAGTGCACCTATGTCCTTGAGCAAAAGCAATCCTGCAGATGGGTTTGCTTTTGTCCAAGGAAGGACTAATGCAGACTGTCTTCTCTAACATATTCTTCACATGCACTATGGGGACTTTATCCCCTTCTACAGTACATAGAAATTTTGATTGAGGAAGGCCAGCTCAATTGGCAGATCCTCTGGTGTTAACCAACAAGGTGGCTTTTGCTAAATGTGTATCCCAGTGTTTGAAGGTCCCACCACCCATTGCACTCAGTGTAGTTTTTAGCAATCTATTGTATCATTCGATTTTCCTGGAGGCTGATTCATGATAGGGGATGTGATATACCCACTCAATACCATACGTTTTGGCCCAGATGTCTATAAGATTGTTTCAGAAATGAGTCCTGTTGTCTAATTCAATTCTCTCTGGGGTGCCATGAAGCCATGAGACTTGTTTTTCAAGCCCCAGGAGAGTGTTCTGGGTGGTGGCATGGGGTATAGAATATGCTTCCAGCCATCCAGTGGTTGCTCCCACCATTGTTAGCACATGGCATTTGCCCTGGTGTGTTTGTGGGACTGTGATATATCCAATCTGCCAGACCTCCCCATATTTATATTTCAGCCATTGCCCTCCATACCACAGAGGCTTTAGCCACTTGGCTTGCTTGATTGCAGCAAGTTTCACATTCATGGATAACCTGTGTGATAGTGTCCATGGTCAAGTCCACCCCTCGATCACAAGCCCATCTCTATGTTGCATCATTTACTTAATGGTGAGGTCTCATGGGCCCACCAAGCTATAAATAGTTCACCCTTATGTTGCCAGTCCAAATCCACCTGAGCCACTTCAGTCTTAACAGCCTGATCCAGCTGCTGGTTGTTTTGATGTTCTTCAGTGGCCTGACAGGTATGTGGGCATCTACGTGACATATTTTTACAACCAGCTTCTCCAGCCAGGCCACAACATATTGCCACAACATATTGCCACAATGAGACAGCCCAGATAGGTTTGCTTATGTGCTGCCAGTTGCTGTGCTTCCATTGCTGAAAGCACCCCCACAGGCCATTTGCCACCATCCCTGAGTCAGTACAGAGATAGAGCATTGGCTGTTTTCCTTTATCAACAATGTCTAAAGCCAGCTGGATGGCTTTCACTTCCACAGACTGGCTCAATTCACCTTCTCCTTCAGCAGCTTCTGCAGCTAGTTGTATAGGACTCCATACAGCAGCCTTCCACCTCTGATGCTTTCCCACAGTGCAACAGGACCCATCAGTAAACAGGGAATATTGGTTCTCAATTTCTGGCAGTTTATTATACAGTAGGGGCTCTTCAGCACATGTCACCTCCTCCTCTGGTGATATTCCAAAATCTCTGCTTTCTGGACAGCCCATGATCACTTCCAATACTCCTGGGTGACTGGGGTTTCCTATGCAAGCCCATTGTGTGATCAGTGCAACCCATTTACTCCACGTGGCATCAGCTGCATGGTGTGTAGAGGGGACACTCCCTTTGAACATCCAGCCCAGCACTGGCAGTCGGGGTGCCAGGAGGAGCTATGCTTCCATACCAACCACTTCAGAGGCAGTTCAAACTCCTTCATATGCTGCCAATATCTCTTTTCAGGTGGAGTGTAGTGGGCCTTGAATTCTCTGTATCCTCAGCTCCAAAACCCCAGGGGTCAGCCTCAGGTCTCCCCTGGTGCTCTCTGCCAGAGACTCCAGGTAGGGCCATTCTCCCCAGCTGTGGTGTAGAGCACATTTTTAATATCTTGTCCTGCCCAGACTGGCCCAAGAGCTAATGCATGAACCATCTCCTGTTTAAATTGTTCAAAGACTTGTCGTTGCTCAGAGTCCCATTTAAAATCATACTTCTTCCATGTCACTTGACAGAGAGGGCTTACAATCAGACTGTAATTTGGAATGTGCATCCTCCCAAAACTCACAACACTGAAGAATGCTTGTTTCCTTTTTGCTAGTTGCTGGAGACATAGTTGCTATTTTGTTGATCACATCCATTGGGATCTGAAAATGTCCATCTTGCCATTTTATTCCTAAAAACTGGATCTCCTGTGCAGGTACCTTGAACTTACTTTGGTTTTTGGCAAAAGCAGCCTTCAAATGGATTTGAACTATTTTCTTTGCTTTCTCAAAAACTTCCTTCTGCTGTATTGCCCCATATGATGATGTCATCAATGTAGTATAGGTGGTCCAGAACTTCACCCTGTTCCAGTGCAGTCTGGACCAATCCATAGCAAATGGTAGGACTGTGTTGCCACCCCTGGGGCAGTCGATTGAGGTGTACTGGACGCCCCTCCAAGTGAAAGAAAACTGTGGCCTGCACTCTACTCCCAAAGGGATTGAGAAAAATGCGTTAGCAATATAAGTTGTGGCGTATCACTTGGCTGCTTGACTCCAGTTTGTATTGAAGTTCTAGTATGTCCAACATGGCAGCACTCAGCAGCGGTGTGACTTCATTCAGGCCTTGATAGTCTACTGTTATTCACCATTCTCCATTAGATTTTCACACTGGCCATATGGAACTACTAAAGGGTGAGTGAGTTTTGCTGATCACCCATTGGCTGTCCAGTTGACAAAGGAGCTTATGGATGGGAATCACAGAGTTTCAGTTGGTACGATATTGCTGCTGGTGCACTGTTCTGGTAGCAATTGGCACCCATTGTTCTTCAGCCCTCAGTAACCCCACAACAGAAGGGTCCTCCAAGAGACTGGACAAGGTGCATATCTGTTCAATTTCCTCTATCTCCAAAGCAGCTATACCAAAGGCTCACTGGTACACTTTTGGGTCCTTGAAATGCCTTCTGCTGAGGTAGCCTATGCCAAGGATGCATGGGGCCTCTAGGCCAGTCACAATGGGGTGTTTATGCCACTCATTGCCACTTCAGCTTCCAATACAGTTAACTGGTGGAATCCCCCTGTCATTCTAGAAAAAAAGATGGGTGCCACTCCCTATAGCTTGATCACACCAGGGTACATTGTGCACCAGTGTCCACTAGAGCCTTATACTCCTGTGGGTCTGACGTGCCAAGTCATCAAATCCACATAGTCCGATAAACCCCTCTGTCCCTTTCCTCCACCTAGCTGGAGGCAGGGCCCCTCTTATCCTGGTCACAGTATTCATTACTCACTTTTTGTAAATATGAATCAGAAGTCCCTTCAAGGGAGTCAGAAGAGGGATTAGCCTTCTACTCTGTTTGGGGAACTGCCCGCTGGAAACTGAAAAGACATTTTTCCAGGAAGAATCCTCTGTGATTTTTTTTCCTTGCAACTCACATACCCATACCTCCAGTGTCAAGGTAGGTTTTCCATCCGGCTCCCTCATGTCATCTCTGTGGTCACACAGGTAAAACCACAGGATACCCCATGGTATGTACCCTCTTGAGCAGAGGAATGCTTACTCCTAGTAGCTGAGATATGGGCCTGTACAGGTCAGGAGCAGAACTTATCCTCAAATTACTGGAACTCTTGGGAAAGTTTCTTGGTTAACATGTCTGGCACTTTCTCTGCAGCCAAGATACAGGCCTGTAGGGAGGAAGTGAGACTTCCTTTGTATTGCTGGAGCTGGCCAGCCACTTCATCCACCATTTGTCCCTTGCCTTCTTTCCAGGATGTTACTGCCAATGAATTGGCATACGACGGCGGTGCACTTCATAAAAACTTCTGCCACATGGATTGTGTAAATTCGACTTCATCTGGATCTGTGGGCAACTGCTCGTTATTTGGATCATTATAAACCACCTCCAGCATGGCTAATTCCCTCAGGTACTGGATACCTCTCTCCATGGTGGTCCACTTGCCTGAGTGACATATAACATCTTCCTTGAGGGGGTACCTTTCCTTCACACCTGACAGAAAGTGCCTCCAGAGGCTGAAGGCTTGTGTCTTTTTCCAATTGCCTCATCAATGCCCCCTTCCCTAGACAGGGATCCCAGCTGCTTGGCTTCCCCACCCTCTAATTCCAAACTACTGGCCCTGTTATCCCAGCATCAGAACAGCCAGGTTACAATGCACTTGCCTGGATGGTGACTGAAATCCTTTTGCATCTTACAGCTCACTCAGGAAAATGGATTGGGTGATTATCTCTAGTTCTGTCTCTTTCTCTTGTTCTCATGATGACCCTGGTTCACCTTCATCCCTCACTAAGTGAACTAATTTTTTTTTAATATTTCTTCTTCTGTGTGTAGGCAACTGATACCAGCACAGGCAGGTTCTCTGGTTCAGCTGCAATGACTGTCACTGGGGACTGAGTAGCCACAGTGCCTGTCGCTGGGTCTGTGGTAGCTGCAGTGCTTGTCACAAGGGTTGGAATAGTTGCAGTACCTGTCAGTCTGTTTTCCCTCCCTTCACACTGAGGGGGCTGCATAATATGAAGAAGTGTTTGGTAGATACTGACCAGGGCCCTGCACAGTGTCATAAGCTGTGCCTCCTTGGAATAGCCACGACATTTCCCTTTCAAATATTCTATCACTTTATCAGGGTCTTGTAGTTGTTCAGGAGTGAACTTCCGAACCACTGGAGATGAGAAGTTCTCTAGCTACCTGTCCATTCTCCTCCACATGTCATGTCACCCATGACCATTCAGCCTTGGGGCAGATCTCTGGGTGGAATTTAAAAAAAAAAAATTGTAACCCTAAACAAGACCTGAAACACATTCAGGAGACATAGCAGTAAGAGTATGCTGTCTTGAACATCCCAAGGATATTCAAAATTCTCAAAAGCTGTTGTAATTAACCTGAAGGAGAAAGGTGAAAGAGCAGGAGAAAATATCCCTTCACTGTCTTCCCCATAGATTGAGTGTGATTACTAATGAATTCTGAGAGAAGGCACTCAAGGAATGGGCATGACAACAATGTCACCTACAAATACCAGCTTAACATCATGATCAGTGATGTAATCATAAGTCAACATTACCCAGTACAGCAAAATGGTAGTCCTGATTCCTCTGTCAGAGGTGATAAACATCACCACAGGGAATACATATTGCATATAAGAATTTACATAACACCACCATATGAACAAATAAACCAACATTGTGACCAGCTACTAAATAGTTAAATAACTAATATAATACATAAACCAGATTGATTTTAACATGCTGTAGTCAGATCTGTCATTATCTTAACCCTTCATACCCCACACTGGGTGCCAAAAAGGACTGTTGTAGTTTAGGTCCAGCTGGCAACTAAACACTAACTACACGGCCACTCGCTCACTCCTCCCCCCTCTCTGGGTGTGATAGGGAGGAGAATCAGAAGAAAAAGGTAAAAAAACCTCATGTGTTGGGATAGGACAGTTTAATAGGGCAACAAAAGAAGAGAAGAAATAATAACAATACTAATAAAAGAATACATGAAGCAAGCGATGTGTGATGCAGTTGCTCACCACCCAGAACCCAATGCTCAGCCTGTTTCAGAGCCACAATTCCTCCCATTCTCTGGCCAGCTGCCCGAGTTTATATACTGAGCATGACATCATATAGTATCAGATATCCCCTTGGCTATTTCAGTTTAGCTGTCATGGCCATGTCCCCTCCCAGGTTCTTGTGAAAATTAACTCTATCCCAGCCAAACCAAGGACATCTACAGCATCCCCAGTCCACAGCAAGGAAAACATTAGAAAACTGCTGTTTGCCTCAGAGGAAAATATCTGATTGTTCTCGTGATATTGCCACTCTTGCTGACCTTGCTGTGAAGAGGACCAGTATCCTAACCACTCAAGCATGTCTGATACTCCTTCACATAGGAGATTATATTACATGGACTAGCCAGTTCACGTTTACTACTCCAGTTGGACTGTGCCAGTCTTTAAGCAACTGGACTTCTCTGTGGAAAAATACTTATCTGGGAGTGGCAGAGATTTTTCTTTCTGTTTCATTTTTCTTTGGTTTCTTTTTCTTTTTGAGTTTTTCAGTCCAGTCAGACTTAATACCAAGTTTGGCAAAATAACTTGTTATTATTGATCTTTCTAAAAAACAGGTTTGTGTAAATGGTGTCAAATCTAAAATATTCAGTCCAGAAAGATGTCAAGATCTTACTTATGTGCCCTTTTAAAAGTTCAGGAGTTTAAAATACAGCGTTTGATAGGAAAACCTTACACAAGTCTGCCTTCATTTTGTTACATCTGACTGTCTTTTTCTCTGATCTTCTACTTATAGCGTTGCACAAATCACAGGTTTCCTCAGATTGGCCCACAGTAGTATAGTCTTCATAGTATTTGCCTAGTATAACTCATAAAGTATGATATTGTCTATGAAGAAGACTCACAAGAACATACCAGGGTCTATAAGGCATTAATTCATCAGCATTATAAGGTGCACATTTGGCAAAAGTATCTAGTGACAGCAGAATATGGATGAACACAAGGAAGAAAAGGGATTTCATAGGAACCCTCAAATTATGTGCTAATCTAGTCATAGAAAACTCATGAGCATGGGTTTGATTTTTTTTTTTCTTTCTTGCATCCTTCCACTGACTGGAGGACCTTAGTGAAGGAGACTAGTGCAGGAAATCCTGCTTCACAGTTGGGATAGAAGTATAATGGGTTGTTGGTACCTTATTTAATGTCATAGCAAAGCAATATTTGGCCAGCAACAAATAGAGTACATGATGCAATTTTTCTGCTATTTCTTTTGGGAATAAACAACAAAACTTAACTTTTCAAACTACCATTAAGCTCTGATAACCAATGCATATTTGGTAGTATCAGCAAGCGCCTCAGACATGCTGAGAATTTAAAAATCCTCCATGTTTGAATACTACGCATTTAGCAAAGAGAAATTCACCTAATTTCTGTCCTTTTTCTCATTTATTAGAACCCATCTTTACATTTTAACAAGCTCTACTTTTAACAGTATTTAAGACTGAATTTTGATAAATTAAAGAACAAGGTCATAACAAGCTCCCCAGGGCTTTGCATTCTGTGTGCTTCAACTTCAGATTCATAATTCCCCTGCATATTTTGTGCTTGATATCATTTGGAGTAGTAAATGGAATAATTTAAGAGCAACATATTTCCCTTGGATAACAACCATCTATGATCTCTTCTAAAACTACAGGAGGCAGAAAAAGGGAAAGCCCTTCACAACATCTCATCTGAATTTCAGAGATGATGGCACTATATTTGAAAGTATTTTTCCCAAGGTCTTCCAAAACCACTTAAAATCTCACACATACTGAGGCCTCCGCAATATTTCAGTGAACTGTGTCATGTGTAGTCATCACTCAGTGACAAAAATATAGGTACACCATTTAACTATCATTCAAGGCCTGTTTCAATGCCTTGTATTTTGCTTCAGGGAAGAATAAGCATCAGTTACCTATTCTTCTCAGGTGACATACTTTTTTTAATAACACTTCATGAGAAAGAATTTGCAAGGAGCTAAGCAATACAGTATCTGTCTCAGGTTAGGCTCCTGACTGCTTTGACCTCCAAATTGCTTTTCAGAAAATGAGCAAGCATACCAACTTTAGATTCCACAAGATGGGTGGTCATGATGCCGAAGACCTGAAGAACTTCTGGGAAAAAGTAATCCAAGAGCAAACTAAGCAACAAGAAAGTGAAGAGTCTAGGTTAAGCAAAAGTGCCCTGAACAAGTAAGTGGTATTTTTCCTTTTGCACAAGATAGCGAGGCATATTATCACGTGCTTTAAAATAAGGTAACCTGTTATTGTACTGCTTTATTCATAGCACAGATTGTGTTCTGGATCTTTGGCACTTTTTCTCTCACAGCTGCTTGTCTCATATTTCCATGGCTGTTCTGCATGGAAACTCAGATACCCCTCACCCCTGAACCTCATGAGCATTCTTCAAAGGCCTTGAAGCATAGCCACATAAAAATAAAGCACTTTGGCACTATGGCCTGTGACAGCCAAAAAATATCAGGATTTTTGCCTGGAACTAGTACAGCTACACAAATAAATAAAACAGTATTACATTAAAGGGACAGGCAAACCACCCATTTAACATGTAGTGTAAACAAATCCATAGCATCTTTATCATGTTTAACAGCCCTTCACTTCATATAAACCTAAAGAGAGAAATGGTACAATAAGGTTTTCCTGTCCCATGAAAGACATTTCATAATCATTGCTGCTATACAACAAACAAAAAATAAGGCTATACAAATTGATTTAAATTTTTTTTCCAAAAGAGCATAAAACAATAGGCACCAACTAGAAAGAGCTGTGACTGTGCTACAGATAGTCCACACAAGTGTGCTAGACTGCTTCAAATACTTGCTCAACCTGTTGCATCTTAGGAGTTTGAACCAGGGTGTCCCACACACTAAGTGAACCCCCTGACTAATAACAGATGAAGAAAGAGGATAAGAAATACCTGTACCTCTTGTGATTTTCTGATGGGCTTTCCTCCTGAAGTTGACAAAGGTTTTCCTGCATAAAATTTCCTCAAAACTGGGACATCCACATAAATTTTTTGACTTCAACAAACTGGAATGTGCTGATAAAGGGCTGTTTCTTTAAAAAAAATTCCAAGTACTCTGACCCTAGTGCCCAAGAAGGAAGCTACTGTCATCACTAAAGATGAGGAAATCAAGATCTGGGCAGGCCTCGTGTCCAACAGAGTCGGATGTAGACAGTCCTGCTCCCAGTATGCTACTCCAGCCAGTCAGTAATATTTCCTAACCCAAATCACCAAGTTGATGGAGAGAAAATGTGTAATGAAACTCAGGGAAGTGTTCAGCTGCACTGGAAACCTTTGTCACTGTAGCTTCACAAAAACTATTACAAGAAAACATCACAAACCACTTGTCATTTGGGATGTAGGTAATACTTTTAACTTCACAAAGTTAAAAATGTTAAAAGCTTTTATAAGATCTTCTCTGAATAGAAAAAAACAAGCAGCAAAAGAACTTCGAATACGTCTTAACTTACATATTCAATAGGTCTTAACCGGCTGACTGGTCACGACTGAAATAGACCCAAGCAAGTTCATTCAAGGTCACTTGACCAAAGCCCAGATTGTTCACAAAGTGTTCTCTAATTTGGAAAAAAGATACTTTCCGGAGGAAATAGACACTGTCATCACAAAATCTACAGGTCCACTACCTCATGTAAGTGGCACCTGGGAGAATTAGATGGCTCTAAGTATAGGCAAGTGTTCCCTCTGTGACACCTAGGACACTAGTTGACAAGGAACACAAGTGTTTTAAATGGCTAATTTTTACTAACTAATTGCAATGATTTTTTGAGTCCTAACTATATGCACAACAGAATAGTGAAGCCAAGACAGAGTAGACCAAACAAGAAAAGTTTAAAACACAAGTTGAAATCAAAATCAGAAGCCAAACTAACACAAGCATCCATGTGAAGCAGCTACTGCTCAGTTATTCTCAGATGAAATCATTGGCTGCTGTTCTTTTTAATACACCAAATGTAATATAAAACCCCATATATTTCATGATGTATTTGGCTTTACCATATGATATCTAATCCTATAGCATTGCTAGGTCAGGCATTCCATAACAACATTTCCTTTGGAAAATGACACAGCCAACAAGATCTTGCAGTGGTCCCTAGTGATTTTCTCTTCTGTCTGTACTATGCTTGTGTATTGAAGCTATGTGGCTCCTCTTGCATGTGACATCAATTCCTTTAATTAAACACATGCAAAGCTTGCAGAGATTTTGGGTACAAAATGGTTCCTTTTTTTCCCCTTTTTTTCTTCAGAGTAAACCCAAATGGACATATCTAAAGTTCTGCTTGCTCTTCTCCACAGCATTTTACAGTAAACTTGGGGGGTCAGGGGGTGCAATTGTTTTTTTTTCATTTATAAATTGAATGACCTTACTGGATAGACACTACTTCTGTGTGGCTTTGAGAATACCCCAGAGGAAAAACCGGAGCTCTTCACGCTGACGGTATTTCAGCAGCTGTTTGACTCATTAAGAATCCAGCAATGTCAACCACTGATAGCATCAGCCCTATCCCTTTCTCCCCTACATTCTCAGTCTAGCAAGCTAGAGAGATGTGTAGACAGTAAATAAATACTGGACAAGTGCTATGGTGATGAAAGAGAGAAAAGCTTCGACCCTGTTGAAAAGCCTGGATACATCTGAAGGATTTGGCTCGGTACCTGTTAAGCTCTTGTCCTCTCTTTTCAGACTCCGCCACGAATGGACTTTGCGTCTGGAAGGCCGAGCAAGGCAGATCCAGGCGCACATGAAAACGCAGAAAGGAGAGATGACGGTGCTGTCCATCGAGGCTTTTCCCTCACCAGATAAAAATGTTGCTTGAAGTTACTGTGAAAAGACAGAAAGCATTGGACCTGACTCTGACCTTCTACATCCAGTAACTACACTATTGAACAAGCGAAAGATCAGAGTCTGTGCCTTTTCCAGATTACTCACTAGAGCTACTAATAATGTCCTACTGAAATTCAGCGCAAGAGTAAGGCCACAGTACATAATCTTGAAAAAAATGCAAAGGGATAGATGAGAAGCAGACACCTTTAATCCTCCATGATATATTATTACTGCAATGTAGCAGGACTTTCTTATGTAACTCTGCATTTCCAAGTGACAACAACATATTCCTAGGAAAGAGGATCACTTGTTTAGTAGGAATAATACATTCAGTCTGCTGCATGCAAAATCGCACATTTCCATTTACAGAGCTCACAGAGTCTGGCTTAATGCAGATATAAACTTTTCTGCCTGTCTTGATGAGTCACAGTGAAGTGAGTTAAGGATTAGTCTGATAGTCTGACAGCTGGACAGAAGGAGAAATATATTCTTTAATGGAATCAGGAAAAAAAGAATGAGCTTTTCTGATCAACATATAAGAAAATTTACAGATCTTAATCATTAAATGAACAGAGGAAATGTTTTTTACTTTCACGGGGCGGGTAAGAAAAGACTACTGAGGTTATTATGAACCAGCATGAGAAATGTCAGAGCAAGTAAGTATGAAACAGAGTTTGAAATAGAAGGCAGTGAATCAGTTCATCATAGAAGCACAGGAATGCTTTGCAAGGTATCACTTGCCATACCTGGTGTGCACTAATCCAAACACTGGATGCATTTCATCTTCTTCTAGGTCAGGTGAAATACAAGAACGAACAACTAAACACAGGGTAATAATAGTGTGCTCTGTTTACCTATATGTCTGTGTATCTAAATACCATATCTTCTGGGTGAAAACATTTACTTGTTATCTCTTCAATTAATTTATTCGATATGCAAGAAGAGAGTCATAATTCTAAATAACTATTTTTCTTTAACAATATTGAGCCAGATGGAATTTTACCTTGCATCTTTGTTTACACTGAAGAAGTAGATAGGAATACATTTGATAAATTTCAAAACAAAACAAAAATTAAACCATTTTGGCCTCACAGAAATCTTTTTTTTATCCTTTTAAAACAACATTTCATTAAAACACACAATTTACAGAATGTTTCCACTTTTACATAGTGACATTCTCCCACAGAAAAAAAACATGCTATCACAAAAATGTTGTTATTCCATGAAGGATTAAAACAATTAAAAATTTATAAAATGTTCTTTGGTTATTCAAGACTGAAGGGAATGTAGATTCAGTCTCTTCATATAACCCAATCCAAAAGCAATTGTTTCTTCCTGTGGTTTTATTCTATTAGAAAAACAATGCTGAAAAATAATAAAGTTGTAGCTGCTTTTGCCTTTGCAGACTGGTCTCTTTCGTCTGTGTTAATTTATTTTCCACTATTCTTTAAAATGATTTTTTGCTACCACCCAAGTTAAACATTATCTCTGATGAAGAAGAGCAAACAGGACCTGAACCTGCTGTCACTTACGTAAAAAACACAGTAGTTCACTGTTCTGTAGCAGTAGCTAAAAGACATAGACAAGGCCTATTGAAATGGAGAAGTGACAGGTTCCCCACTTCTGATAACCAGGATCTACTAGATTTGCTAACTTAACCACTGTTGTATGGTGGTGTAATGCCACCCACACTAGTGCATACCCTTACTCTGTGCAAGCCTGACAAGATCCAAGAGAAGCTGGCCCAATAAGCATTTATTATTCTTTTATATTTAATGTCAACGTTTTAAATCGTTAAGAACACTTTTATGACAGTATATCTGACTGTTTATGAAGTTATATAAGACACAGGAAAAAGACCACACAAGTAAATGTAATCCATACACCACAATTTTCAGCACTCCCCAGAGAGTACCCAAAACAACCTCATGTCCCTGAGCAGCAGTTTTTCCATGAGGAGCTCTGAGGAGGTTGAGGGATGTGTGAAAACACGTTCACTACAAGCAGGTGGCATCACTCCTGGAGGAGTGTTGCAGGCATTATTTATCTTCACAAGTACACGGAACCCATTTCAGTCACGAATGGGTTTCTGATACATTCACTGCTGCGCAGACTGCATGTATTGCAAGTAAAATCCTCCTATTCTTAGACAAAACCAGCTCTTTGTGAGTTGCTCAAGTGCATATGCATTAGTCATGCTTACCTATTCTAACACATATTTTACAGTACAGCAGTATCCTGGCACCTCCATGGTATTGAACATCAGATGCTTTCTGTACCCAAATGTGGGTGTTCATCCATTTTTCACTGCTACTGCCACTGCTACTGCACATACAACCAGACTGAGAAAGGAATAAAGTAGAAATAATTAAGTCTAGCAGACAGATGTAGCCAGATAAGCTGCTTGCAAATTGCAAAGCCAAAGGCAGACAATAAGGTGACTGAGAGCGTTTTGTCCTTTTGTGTTAGTTACTGAATTGGTGAAATTCAAGCCTGAATTTAGGCATTTCAGACATGCCCAAAAATTCCAAACCTATCTTTCATTTAAAAAGCAAGCAAATAAGTCAGTTCAAGTTGAATTGTTATATTAAAAAAACCCTGTCTCGTTCATATAGACCACACTCATTGATAAAATAGGATATCCAGTGAGCATAAGCTGTTGGGAGAGTAGACACCTTCAGCTGAACATAGCATTTTCTTCCTCCCTGGTCTCTAGTTTCTCCCCCTTTCCAATGAAAAAAAAAAAAAGAAGATTCATATGAAAATTTAGATTACAATAGTTATATTAAGAAAGTTGAACTAGATGTTTGAGAAGAAAATCTAATTACCCATATATTTTTTTCCTTGGAGTTTATTAATTTGCCTAATAGAAAAAGAATTGGAATTGAATATCAGTTATTCTGCATAATCAGTACCACCCTGAGCTGCACTAGCAAGATGTTACCATGTCTTACATTAACATATAGATCAGTTCAGCACTTGCCTAAGCCAGTAAAGGACAACTAAAATTGTACAGGATAGGTCAAAGACTAATGTTTTTGGTCATGGTACTTTAATTGTATGATACATGATGCAATAGGTGTGGATCATATCTATGAGGTAATGCACTTAAACTGGCATACTAATGTCATCTGCAAAACACTCATTTAGCGCATGCAAATTTATGTGCATGGCAGATAATATGAGCACATACTACACTCATTCACATAGTTACTCTTAAGTGCTGTGTCCAATCCAGGAACCAGTGACTAATACTTGAGAGATAGCAAGAATTGCTTTCTTAAACTGTCTCTGAGTTGTGGCCAGTTGTTGAAGCCCAGCTTACTCAAATCAAGGCAGTCAAAAGGGTGAATAAAACCACATTAAGCTGCAGTTTGACTTCATTCAGACACCATCCAGAAGCACTCACACAATCAGTTACAGATAGGACATGTTTAAATAAGCAGCAACTCAACACCTGTCAGCTGCTACACTTGAATTAGCATTTAAATTCAGAGCAGGAAATCCTTTTTTAAGTGAAACCCTCAACTGTCTGCAGTTACTACACACTGGTTTGGATCACAGAGCAAATTTAAGGCATGCAAACCAGATTTCTTTGAGAGGAAACTAAACCAGACCAGAAGCCATGTTCCAAGTACACACCAAAGGACTCTAGCCTTTAAGGACCTGAGACAAACACTAGCTCTTCAGACAGTTTTGAAACACGTGCATAGTGGAGATACTTGGTCCAAGTAACTAAATTAGATTGAGTCTGATGTAAACCTCTGAACCAGGTTTAGTCTAATGCAGGGGCCTCAGCAGTAGCCACTTTGGTCCATGAGCTGTTGGTAATGTGCTGAATCACTTGCTAATGTAGATTAATATAACCCAACCAAAACAATAGAGATGGGATCAAAGCACATTAATACCTTTCATGTAGATCTAAAGGTGGACCTTAGCAGATGCAAGGACTGAGCTCAGGAATGATAATTTAATTATACAGCCATGCAGATGTGCTAGCATGCATAACTATGCACAGTTTGGTCAACTTACCTGCTGAA
The DNA here is from genome assembly GCF_031877795.1 of Strix aluco. Classification (NCBI taxonomy): domain Eukaryota; kingdom Metazoa; phylum Chordata; class Aves; order Strigiformes; family Strigidae; genus Strix; species Strix aluco. The sequence goes on from NC_133971.1 coordinate 69,693,626, forward strand.
GCTGCATGTGTTGGAACAGAGCCTACCCACACTACAATAAACCTTAGCATAGATCTGGCTTCTGGAACCATAAAACAGCTATGTGAGGTGCAGTTCTACAGTTAGGAGTATGAGGATAATTACCAAATTCCTAGTCCAAATATTCCTCCTAATTGCAAACTGGCTGTGTCCTGAGGAAAGCTGTTCTCTACCTTGCCTATTAAACAGCACTTGACTGGGGCTTCACTGCCACAGTGTGAATAAGGAATAGTAAATCACATAAATAACACCCGTGGATTGAAAAGGGCATCTGTAGATAAATGAGGATGAAACAAAGAGTAGCTCTAGAAAATGTTTTACTTCCTGAGGACACTTGCCTTCATGAATTAAGCACTACTACACTATTTATTTCTTACAGAGAAGGACAGGAGTTTTACATGGTGTTATGCATTTGAGACAAAATTTCACACAAAAATTCAGTAGTCAGGACTGACAATACAAATACCTACTTATTTCTCTTATTTCCCATCTATTTCAGCTGTGTGTATTTATCTGTGTGTTATCTAGCAGTCAGAGTTTTAATCATATTTCAAACTAAGGTGGACACACAACACAGAAAATTCCAGCCCCAAAAAAGACAGTCTCACAAATAGGCTGAAAAAGAGTTATATTACCAGGGAAGCCAAACTTAACAATAGGTTGCTATGTGCTGACTCCATAATTAGGTGTACTTATCTCAAATGCCATTCCTTAAATTAAATAATTTCCTGCTATTGACTACTGAAATGTAAGAGACTACTGGCCTAATCTTCACCTGGTACTCAGTGCCAGTTTTCAGCCTCAGTGGGTCTACTTGCAAAGGTATGACTTCAGAGGTTCACAGTCAGGGTCGCTACTTTTTTCATAACCACAGCAGCAGCAGGTAGAGCTATAATTTCAAACAACTGCAGTAATAAAATAATCATCTGACAAAAATCAGAGGGGAAAAAAAGATGCAGTAACAAATCTGAAAGATAATATTTAGTTTAGCTATTTTGGTCAATTCTTTAAAAAATAGTCCGTTTGTGTTTGGATTCCACTGATTGTACTGCATACCCGACATGAACACTGGTGTCATTTGATCAGAACTGTAACTTGCCAATATATTTTGACTGTTCAACCACAGGGAACAGTTAAAAAAAATAGACAATAGTAAAAAGTTCTTGATTCTCTTAGATACAGTGTCCAACACAAAGGAATTATATCCGCAAAATACTGATACAAAAAGCTCAGTCTGTATTGTCTATTTGCAAATAAGCAGCAGAAAATTATGTTATCGAAGAGATTTTGCTACAGGTAATTATTTTTTCCCTCTAATGTGCTATTCTAGTTAACAATTGCATCACTATTGTTAGAGTTCAAGGTTGCAGTATAGGCTATGAGTCTAATTAGGCAAGGAAAAGACATTAGTGGAGTGACCAACAGTGTTATTTCAGACAATCCTTTTGAAAAAGTACTTGTGTTTGCCCTGATATCTTAATTTTATTTTTTTCAGGGTGATGTTGATTCTACTGCAGCTTCTCTTACAGAAATTTATTCTGTAAGATTTGTATCAGTGTTTTTATATGTATTCTAATAAGTGAACAAACCCACACAGTTGTTTATTTTTACATGTAAAAAGTTCCAAACAACCCTGTCTCATTAATTACTGGGTATTGTTGCAACAGAGCTCTTGTTAGAGCTTAGTTAATGAAAAAGTGCTAACTAATGTATTGATACTTTGCAGCTTTTGAACAGTACACCAGTTTACTGATTTTGTTGATATTGCCTCAATCATTAAATATGTATTTGTAATAACAAGACAAACAGTCACTGAAAATAAGCCCTACAAGCAGTAAGGGCAGCCTAATCTAAAATATCAGAAGTAACAGCTATTATCCACCATCTCAAATGAACACTTAATAACCTGGAACTAAATCCCTTCAGGCTCCATTTATGATATGTACACACTTCTGCTGCAGTGATGACAAATATTCCATTTTCCCAGAACTAATGACCGCTCTATAATATGTACTAGGGGGCTGACAATTATGTGGAATGAGTCTGTCAACAAACTAACAGAGTGCAGCCATGTTTGAAAAGTTTTATGCCTAAACCACAGGCAAATTTCAGTACTTCCAACCTATAATAAGCCCCTCTGGAGCCATATCAAAATTCTGTAGCATGTGTTTGGTCGAGACAGTCTCTGCATATGCTTTGTTTATTTTCAGTTTGGTTACCTTTGGCCATTACAGATAATTAGGAGCAATACATGGAAGTAATTAATATGTAACACTTGACTGTGTTCTGACATACTAGTGTCTCATGGGAAGTTTTATTGCTTTAATTGGTGGATGCACTAAAGAATATCCTCTTTATCTCAAAATCAAACCAGTTTTTTTAATTCCAAGGCAGCTCTGAAGAAGATCTCAAAGTAGGTGCAAGTGTGTCTTACAGCTTTACTGCAGGGACTTTGACAGCACTCAGTTAATATATCACTACAAAGATTAAGGATGCAGAAAATAAGTATACCTTCAACTACATTAGCTGCTATATTTATAGTGTAACTTGGACACTGCCATTACATACCCTGGAATCACCAGGGAAAACAGTCAATCCCAACGACAAGGCCAGCATCTCTGCCAGCAAACTAGTGAAATACTGACGCTCACCCAAATACCCCTAGATTTGAGCTATTGTTTTCAACAAAAGCCAGCAAACTTGAGCAGGTGCATTGCCTAGTTCCATTCGTGTTATCTTCTCTTTCAGGTACCTGCTTGCCTGGAATCTCTGTCACTCAGTCGCAAAGGCTCCCACCCAAGTGCAAATTTTCCTGGTTGCCAGTCCTCTATGCACCTTAAGAAAGTCTGGTATTTCTGTTGGCAAGTAGGCAACAAGAATTCACAGCTAGGCTGCAGGATTTTTGAACAGAGGAGCTTTATTTATGTTGTCAAGAGGCAAGAGCAAAATACAGCCTTCCAGCAGGAATTCTAGTCAATGTGACAGGCTTCTTGAGCTTTCCTCTAATCTGGCATGTAATTACTATGTGTCTCTGATCTGCAAGCTGTATCTCCTAAACTGCAGAGTAATTCCTGACTTGCACACATATACTTTCTAACAAGAAACTAGTAGTTAGAAAACTTTTCTCAGAAAAATAATTTTTAATCATTGAAAACAAATAGAAATAAAAGCAATCAATCATGCCTTCCGATGCTCAGAATTACTCCAGATTAACATGTCAATTAAAAAGTAAACCAAGCGAAACACGTGTATGTGAATTTTACCTGTCTGACAATATAGTTTTTCTAGCAGCATCATTTAATCAGTTATAACTGAAACAATGAAAGCCTTCCACATAGAGGACTGGAATTACAGTTAAAAATAAGTTTTTGTGTTCCAAATAAAAGTACATGCAGACATACTATCCTAAATGCTTCAGCAATTCCAATCTCGAGTTTAGGAAAATGTCAGTTTGTAATGTCCCATCTCTAATCTGGAGGCAAGACAGACACAGAAGTCTGTCCCCTGGTTTCTTAATACCTGGTGTTCTGCACAATTTCACCTGGCTGTTTGCCAGCCATAGGAGGAATACGTCAGAGAGGAAAACCATGCTAGAGGATGTAAAACACTGATCCAACACATCCCCCCAGCAGCCTCAGGAACACAGGTTCTCTGAAGTTCTAAACACAAAATAAAGCTGCTCCCAGAGCAAAAGATTTCTGTTCTCTTTGTTTGGTTTTCTGTTGGGTTTGGGGTTTTTTTGGGGGGGTGTGAGGGTCTGTCAGAGGAGCAAGGTCAAAGAAGGGACATTCAAGTTCCCATTATTGCATTGACAAGCTGAGCTTCTGCTCCCTCAGTCTGAAGACAAGTTTTGCCTTTTCCTGCAGAATGTGTTTTATCTGTGTCACTGAGTGGGGAGCTCCACCATCTTCTCCAAGTGCTAAAGAGACACACAGATCTGTGCAAAGAAAGCCATGTGAGAGGGATGGCCACCCTGGCATCTGCCTCCACAACTGCTATCATGCTAGCAGGGCTAAGAGCCAAAGTTACCACCTGATCTTCTTTCACCCCACTTTTCACAGCCTCCCCCATTTACTCAAATCTGCCTCTCAGTTATTAGGAGTAGTAGCAACAGCCTGTTAGGTCTATGAGCAGCAATGTGAGAAGGGGCTCTCAGGACAGGAATCTAGATACACCCTGACTTTCTCTTCCCTGTCACCTTGAAATTGCACGTGACAGAAGCTGCTTGAGAACTGCTGGCGGCTCTCATGTCAGTCCCAAATGCGGCACCAGGGCAGTCACAGAACTGGTCAGTGTACATGAGGCTGAGTTACTGTTCGGTTTCCCATGCAGCTCTGTGACAAGGGGAGGAATATATAAGCAAGAGCAAAATGAAAGATGGAAATTAAAGTCAAGGTAAAAGTACCAGGGCACAGTACTAAACGAACAAACAGGTGCACTGGAGCCAAACAGAAGATCCAGAAAGAAAGCTTTTGAACTGTTTTTGTATACTTTTCTAGGCAAATAAAAGACTGTTCAAATGAAAATTTTGAATGTGTTCTTTGAAGTCTGCTTTCTCAGGGCCCCTTTTTCCCTAGTTAACATTTCTCAGAATTTATGGTAGAGTTCTCATTAAAGTCATGTTAATTTTTAACCCAAACAGCACAGAAAATTACTTGGTACTGCCAGTCCCTGGCATTCAAACTTCATGGACTATCCTTCCTGAAATTCATAACACTTTTTTAAAAAATGAAGAGATCATTCATTAAAAATGCTGAACTCTTATTGTTCTGGAGTTTCAAGCTTTTGGGTCTTTTCCTACAACTTCTCAGGCTTTAAGCATCTTTTGCATCTTGAGTCCCTAAACAGCCTTAAGACATGACTTTCAGTCTGTCTTCAGCCTTTCATGCTCTAGAGACTTTTACTATAAGAGCTTGAAACATCCTGATATCTGAGATACTTAAGAGCTGTCAGTGCTGATTATAAGTTAAAATGGTCAAATTATTACACTGCAAACAAACAATGATGAAAGACTAGGGTCTTTTCCAACCTAAATGATTCTATGATTCTATTCTGCCTCAGAAACAAATTGCTCTATGGGACTATTTTTATCAAAGTCTTGAGCTAGTTTCATCCTCGAACTCGCAAAGCCACACAAAACGATTGAGCCACTGTAACAATTCAACTGCTACCAGAAAAGCCATGTATGTCCCCTGCTGCCCTGCCCATGCCTCTGCTCTGCCTCTTCCAGCCTGCAGCTGCAGGGCTCTGCATGTCGCTAATTCAACCCTCTGGCATCACAGAAACCTAGCCAGAGTTTTCCTGGGTGAGACTTCTGCTGGGTTAGGGACACCTGTCTCGCCCAGGACAAGTCCCCTTAGGTAGGCACAATAAAACTTCACAGAAGTGAAATTCAGAGTGCAGCTGCAGTGAGGAAGAGGTATGTGGCATATCTTCACATTGAGATTGCCTAATGTGACACGTCACTGGGGGCAGTAAACATGCTGCACCAACACCAAGCAATTTCATTGTGCATGTAATAAATTAATGTGCAAAAAATTATTTAGATTCAACAGTCTTCAATATCTAGGGTTACATCCAGAAGGTTCACTTATCCCTTTGCTGTCTTTAGCCTTGAGAACTGTGCAGGTGTTTCCAGACACCCTGGAAGATCCCCTGGGAGATGGAATCAATGCAGAGTATAGCTTCCTGCTTCCAGCTTTATGGTGGTGTGAACATACAGCCACGTTGTGTTGCCCCCCTGCTTTTTTCACTCAATGATTCATGTGGCCTGAGGATGAGCAGTCACCTTTTGGCTAATCTTTTCTGGCTATAGTCCTGGCAAGGCTTTCAGAGTTGACTTGGAAGCCCTCGCCTTCAGGAGATTCAAAATTCTGTGACTAGTTCTGACTACATCTAGCAGCAGAGGAAATCCAGCAAAGTCATAATTAATCCCAATCGATTAAGTGTGTCTTCTTCATCAAATTATCAGGTCTGGTGAGGAGTCCTGACTTTTAAAAATTCCCTCTTCACTGGCAGTTTTTCAGAGTCCAGTGTTAATGACCTTCAAGTCACACTACAAGATATAAGTATCTTAGAGCAAAGGTGCCACAGAAATAAGGAAAATAATAATTCATTGTCTATGGCGTTACGGAGAGTTCATGAAGAGAGAGACAAGGAGGAACAGTCATTCTCAGTAGTTTTATGTTTCCTCTAGATAAAATTCAAAAGATTGCTTGAGACTCAATTTACAAGGAATTGAGATTTCAATAAAATTTGCATCAAGGGAATAAGTAAAAGTAGAAAGTTATTCAGAGTTAAAAGAGAATCTGGGAAGGAGGCTACTGACAAGATTTAACATTTCTTTGTCTCTAAAGAGAGGAAGCATCATTAAAAGATGCAGCTCAGCAATTCTCACAGGGGAAAGGAGATCAACACAATATAGTTCAGTTCCCAAAACTCAGGAGACTTTTGCCTTGTTAGTTAGGTATAGACTATTAAGCTCAGGTAACTAAATTCATGTTATAATTAGCATCTTTCCCCAATTGCCAGGTAACATATTGACATTATTTTACCTACTGACTGAAGAAAGGGTTTGTTACATCATAATACAGAACTCCAAGAGCACACGCAGTATTGCTTTTTTGAGGAAATCTCAAAAAGATCCTAAAATTTCATGTCAAATTGTATTTGTGAGAACTGTGTATTTTAAAATATCTGTCAAAAACCCCCAAACCTTCTTTCTGTAGCACAGACATTCATATAGCTTACATCTTCAACACAATCAAATACAAGATATGATTTATGTTAAAAATTAAATCTGTGTAGGCATAGACTCTCATAAAAAATATAAATACATTTGAACAAAGTAAAATGCTGAGCAATAATTAACAAAAATATTATTTATATAGTCAGTATATTAAACAGTGTACAAAATTTCGATATTAAATACATGATATGCATATATCAAAATGTTTTAACAATTATACATATAGATTTCCCCCAATTATGATTTCACAGATTTATTCTCATAGCTAAGCTAAACGCTAAATTTAAATGTTTTTGATGAGTTCAAAGCAAAAGGAGAGAAGAAGAGTCAGAATTCTTGGATAGATCTGATTTTTTTTTTTTAAGAAATTAAAACTAAATGGTAAATTCATTCCTTCTTTTCTTCTGAAGAGCTGCTGCTCTCTGTCTTGAAAATGGATCTACTGGTGCAACACAAGGCAGATTTTCCAATTTTTTGTGTTTTCTAGGACTCCCACAGAGATGTTTTGGCGGATTTAGTACTACAACACATAATTGTTGGTCCCAGTTTTCTATCTCCCAGGTTCCCCAGCTCCCAGTCCATCTAAGCATACAGGTACATACAGGCAAAAGTGGAGGTAAAACACTGAATCCTTCACCAGGAAGGAACAGCAATAAATTCACTCTTCTGTCTGACAAGTATCATCATATTGCTTTGATATCTGAAACCATGTAATGAGCAAGAATGTAACATGATAAATAGCTGGACTTTTCAAACCTTCATGAGGCTGAAAGATGCTTGTTTGTACATCAAAGTTATCTGCTTTATACTGCCTTTTAACATGCTTGTTTTCTCTCCAGATGAATCAAGGACAAGTAAACTGGAACAGAGGGAAGCATGCCACAGCTTTTGAAATCTAACCTCTCTTACCTTATACTGCTAATTTGGGGATAGAGGAAATTATGTGGTTCAATTTACAATTAGGATTCCTCCATAATGATGCCTTTCCTCCACAGCTCTCACATAGGACACAAACCTTTTGCAGAAACCTAAAAATAGAGTATATTGCACAGTCCAGCCGTAGTGTTGTTTAACTTGGTGTCACAGATTGATCAACACAAATATAGACAACACAAAAAGACAGCAAGGTGCTCTGACCTAATATGATTTGAAGGACATCGCGAAGGAGCAATCTGAGCAGCTGTCAAAAGGGTAGACTTTCTACAATGCAGTTAATATTCAGAAAAGTTCCTTATTATGTGCTTACAAACAGCTCTTCAGAATGAGGCAATGCATGTTTACATATTGGTTTTGTGTATTGATGCTCACTCATCCCATCAAAATTAAAAATAATATATTTAATATAAGGTAAAGCTCTCTGCATTCCAGGTAAACCTGCAGTGAAGGCAAATCCTGTGCCCTTTACTGCAAACATGAAACTAAATCTACACAATGCCAAAACTTCTTAAGTAATATTACATCTGCTTTTGGCTTGCCAGATTTCAGCAAGTTTACCTAAAAACCACTTTTACCCTTCAGGAAGTTTGGTTGCCACCTCCATTAACCATGTCAAGCTGTCCCTTAGGAAATGGAGCTAGAAGTTTGTTACTACACTGTATATTAACTCAAAGACATATTTTACCTTCAAATTTGCTTCTTTTGGGGAGAAAGATGAACTGTTACCCAGAATGATACGCTGAACATCTGAAATAGCACCCATAAACTAAGAGATCACCAAGGCATTATTTTTCACTTTACCGAAGTTTGCCTGTGCAAGATTGACTCTCCTGAATAAAACTAAAGATCTGTGGGAAACACATATAAAACCAGCAGCATGACAAGTTCCCAATCATAGTGCTGCTGCTTGGCAGATCAAGCTCTTCTGGAATGAGATGCCCCAGCCTTTTGAACCGTATGTCCTTCCTCTGCTGGGCACACAGAGTGACCGCACTGAGTCACCAAATTTACCTCATGTAAAGTGAAGAACATGTGTTTTTTTTCTTGACTCAGCTAGATTTAACGAGCATTCAGAACAAATTGTGGTTCTTCCCGTAGCTCTGCTGTTCTCTATATCACAGGTGATGGCTATGGATGGATGGGGGATAAGTACCACAAGGTAAAATCTCAGCCCCTTTCAACTTAATGGAGCTCTACCATTGAGTTCAGTGTTGCCAGGGTTTCACCCCAGCTGCATTCATCAGCTGAAGAATGACAGGGGGCTGGAGTCAGCTCAGCTTTAGGAGTAAGCAAATAGACCTACTCAGACTATTTTACAGTTATTGTGAATTTAGGTAAATCCAGCTGCATAGTTCCTTCTTGTGTCCTCCTGTAAACCGGTCTCTATTACATATGTTTTTTCCCTTTTTCTCTCACTGACAGTAGCTCTTCTGAGGGCCAGAAGAATCACTCCTTTGTTGAGTCAAATGCCAGAGCACCCCAGGCAGGAAAGCTGCCCTCATGCCAAGCACTCCAGACTTCCTGGGCAAGGACTGTAGTGGTCTCGGGAGGTGACTGGAGAATACTAAATCAAATTACCGCAGTGCATATCACAACATTTTATAAACCAACAATTGCACAAATTCCTTTCCTCTCCTCCCCTCTTATTTCCCCAGTTTACAGCCTGGAACATATAATTCATAAACACATAAGATTTTGGTGTGATGTCTAAAACAAAATAATTACAAATCAATTTTTCATTATTTCACAGACTCTTCTGCTTTTGCAAAAGTTCAAACAGCATAAAATTTACAGAAATTGTTGGAGTGCCACCTATTGGAAATTGATGTACAAATGAAAAAGACCTTGGTTAACCTGCTTAAAATAATCATTCATTACCCAAGTGTTAGTTTAACTATATCAAGTTAAAGGGTTTTAAAATGCATACACTTCATGTTCCATTCATAATTATGTTAAAATTTAGATCAGCATGTAACTTTTAAAAAATAAGCCTCTCTAAGGGGAAAACACTGAAAATTGGTAAAGATTTATAGCCCTGGAATTTAAAATAGCAAAAATCAGAGCAGATCCACTAGAATAATCACCTGCTTAAAACCTGGGTCACATTACTAAGCTCTATATCCACTCCTGGTGTAAGGTTTATATCAGATCCTGGTTTGTACTGTACAGAGCCACATGTAATCTTCAGCTTCACACAGTTCGGCTGTGTTTTTGACTTTGTAAATGATTGATTTCCCCTATGGGAAGTAGTCACCTTGGGATAAAACAACCCTGTCCTCCCATGGAAAACTTAACAAATCAGTCTTGGGATAGTACAACCAGCTTTAATAAAATGATCTTCCACTGCCATTTCTGTTCAGAAGATACTCAGTCAATGCCATGACTGACTTATCTCCTTCTCTGTCTTCCATGAACAGATAAATATATGTTTTTTTCCTCACTCTCTCCCCAGATATAACTTCAGGCCTTCTAGCCTCTATTAAGTGAAAGTGCTGATTTACACTTAGAATTGAATGACACTGCAAAAATTTTAAGCAACTGAAAAATCTAACCCAGTTTTAAACCTTGAACTTGATCCCTGAACTGCCTGCCCTCCCTCCTTCTTTATCACCCAACAAGAAGCAGGTTTGGAGTGCCACTGCCTGAAGAGCATCACTACTGAAATCCTCACACATCCACTTCATCTCCTTGTCTTTACTATTGCGACTTCCTCCTCTGTGCCTTTATGAGCTCTTGCACAGAAAGAAGCAACTGGGTTGCCTAGCTCTTTTCTGCCCAAACATCCCAAGCTTGATCTCAGAACCACACTAGTCCTCTTCCAAGTCCTTCTATTAATTAGCACTGACCCCTGTCCAGCTCATGACAGCTTATTTGACAGCTCTTTTTGTGGTTGTGCTTAAGAGAGCTACACAAATACATAGAGTGGAAGCTTCTGTAGACAGCTCTAGGAAAAAAACCCAACAAACTGCAGTTAATTATACCTGATAGCACAGAGTAGAAAAAGAAACGGAAGACTGTCACAGCACAGAAACAAAGTGAAGCAAAATATACTATGTGGGATAATACACACACTGTATTTCATATATTCAGTTCTCAAAATTATTCCAGCAGCCAGCCATTCCAATCCACTCTGTCATCCTCAGTGGTCTAAAATTCCTGATTCCAATTCTTTGGCTAAGTAGTATTTTATAACACATTTACAAAAACGACATACAGAACTGTATGAATAAAATACATGCTATTTTCTCTTATTTGTAGCAAAGGTTAAAAACATCTTTTCCATTTGTGTTGTTTACGAACTGATGTAGATAGTTAGTGACAGGATCACTTTCTAAATCGATTCCTAGTCTGTCACACCTTTACTTCCAGCAGGTGTCTGATACATATTTTCATTCTTCACAACCACTTCTTCTTTCTCCAGGTAGCTTACATCATTCTATCAGTACACACTTTTTTATTCCTTGGTTTTATCTCTTCCTCCAGATCCCACAGAGTATGCTCCAGGCTTCTCTGTGGTTTATAAAAGACTTTTTTTCCTATGACTTTCTCTTGAAACTTCGATCATTCTCTGCCTCCTCTTGAGGCATGCTCTCACATATAATTTCCCTCCCTTAACAAGCATATTTTCTTCTTCTGGGGACATACTTACATCAGAAGTTCAGGGGCATCAGAAATAACATTCCTTTGGTGCAACAGTTGTAGACCCATGTCTGAGAATAATGACGTGTCTCCTACGCCCACTGTAGTATCTGCACTTACATTGCATACTAAGAAGAAGGAAACATGAGGAGAATAAAAACATTTACAACAAAATTCTCAGTGAAATCAACAGGTCTGCTTCAGGTTTCATGCCGTATTTCCAGTTTAAAATGACTATGCCATAAGCATTTTAGGTGAGAACTGGTAGGGTTAAGCATAGCAGTAATTCTCTGGTGCTGACAAAAGTCTTAGAAGACTTATTTGTGACCAGATTTTTCTGAGTCTGGATCCTGGTCTCCTCCTAGTCTTCTTTTTCTTCTAACTGAAACTTTCAAACAACTCTAGTAGTAGTGGAAAACGAAACTGGGCCTGTTCTCCCTCATATTTTGGAGTAGTACAGAAACAGGAGTTCAGCTGCGCCTATCAGCTAAAAGTAGAAAAGGTAGATTTAGGAGTCCTGTTGGCCAGGCTATATAAGAACTCTGGTCAGATGACATGGCAACTGTAAATGAAAATTAAATTAATAGACATATTTTTCATCAACAATTAACATAGCTGGATGAAAACAGAACAAATAAATATGCAACCATCACTCTCCTCAAAAAAAATCCCCAAACCCAATAAAAAAAAACCAAAACAAAAAACCCCACAAAACAAACAAACAAACAAATGATTGTAAGGCCTGATTCTAGGATACCACTGATCATTCAATTTAACATGAATAGGCATACTAAATGAATGAGGGGATTTACAATTTCCACACTATGGATTTCTCCCTTGTGATATAAATATCTGTAAAAACCTCCCATGAGGTATGGCAGAAGACACCTTTAACCTTTGTATACATAATTTCAGATCAGCTTAGCATAATTTTTCTTAGAATGAAACCATATGTCACCTAATGGCTCAGGGGAGATGCTGGCATATGGAGCCTTTCATGCTTTAACTGCCAGTTTGAACCCAGTCCAGGTCAGTAAAAACCAACGCTGCTGTATCTGAAGGCTGTTGGGTATTCTGTGTGAAATGAATTGGACATCTCAGATCAGATCCTACAACAGTCATCCACCAGAACTCGACCACTGCAGAAGCTCAAACTTGCCTTCTGTCGGCAGTATCAGCAAGTCAGCCGAAGATTAAATGGCCATTGTACATCCATGAGTTTTCATTTTGTAGAAGTCACTCTCCCAAGCCAAGGATAAGAAATGGGGCAACCATTGTGAGACATTTCCCTGGAGCAGGACCTTCGGCACTCCTCAGACAGTCACCTCTAGCTACTTTGCATTAGCATTACAACACCTCCTCCCAGCTCTTTCTTCATACAGATTTAACCCATTAGACAGATCAACGTTTAATGCCAACTTTAATGCTCCATGCAGGATAGCAGTTCTTTCAGTAATGACAACTCTGCTGTCTAAAGTGAGGATTCAGACCTGGGAGAAATCTTTTTAAAAAGAAGGAGAAGGCAGAATTAAACAGTGTCATGATGAGGGGAGGTTAAAACATGCAACCGTTTTATGAAAGTTGAAGAAAATACTATATGATAACAAACAGTTAACTTTCTTTTAAATAGTATCCAAGAGTAGAAACAAATTAAATAATAATATTAACAGATGCATTGCAGCAGAGAACACTGAAAGCCTGATAAAAAGACATTTTAAAGACTCTTAGGAAAAAATTACCAGGGAGCCTGTTCCTAATTTTCAACAGGAGAGATTTTTATCAGTATGAAATGCCAGTTTTCCCTTTGCAGTAGTGAAAACATTGTATGTCTATATTATCAGTTCTCAGTTAGGCTTCAAAAAGTACCATTCTGTTTTTATTTCCTACTGGAAAATTTACGAAGACAGCTCTTTTCATGCATAGCGTGACACTGATGTACAGCTGGGAAATGTAGCCAGGCAAATTAATTGATAATGCAGTTTTTTATGCACTCTGTGGGAGCTGTGTCACAAAGGAGGCTAACAGTAGGTGTTTACAAATAAAACAGAAACTGGGAGGTGATTTTTAAAACAGGACTATTCTTACTGATCAGATTCTATTCCAAGATCCAAAGATCTTACATGAAAGCATTAGTGTGAGTCATTATTTCATTGATGTAACTGTTCATGTGTACCTATTTATATTTTTTTTTTTCTGTTACCAGTCTTGATATTTTGCAGCTTTTTCCCATTGTAGCTTTGTGAAATAAATATGCATATACTAGAAAGCAGCATATACAGTTTACACATTTGTCTTTTTTTTGGCAAATCATATTGTTATTTTAGAAAAGATACGTATTATGTCAAGTGCTGAAAAGGACACTGTCACATTCAAGATATAGTTCCCTTCGTCACTATAGTAACTAGACTGTTAATCTATATCTCAGCACTTCCTCTTGTGTCAGACTTGACTCAGTTCACTCGCAAGGTTCCACACTCCCAGTCTCCTAGAGTATTTTTCTGCATCTCTCCTATGTTGTTAAGCCTCATAATCAGAGCTGTAGCAAAGATGCCACGAGGGGGTACCAACCCTGGTGTAACTGTGTGGAAAGATTTCAAATGAGGGTATATACATCCCTACAATCCACTGACTGCTGTGACCCAAGCGATGAGCTGAGCAAGCAGTACTGCAGGAGATGAAGAAATGACTGGTGAGAGCTGTATGCTGTGCGGGATGCTTGCTTACCCAATTCCATTGCTGGGAGAAGTGTGAGAGTGAAGTGTTGTGGAGGGATGATATCCTAAAGCCACCGTACATTGCCCTTTCTGAAAAATATTCAACTGAATCCCACTGCTTATTTCTTGAGATGCCCAATAATACATCACTGGAAGCTATCTTGACTCGTCTCTTAAACACTACCCAATCGTCTCAGCATTTATATCCAGCTACAGATCAGAAGCTGATCTGATAAATCTCAGCCTTTGTTATAAACTCAAGCTGTGTCTTCTTTTAAAGCATTTGATTTCAGATAATTTATATAACTATGATATGTTCATGTAATATGTATTACATTAACTTCTTCCTTTTCAAATGTTAACTTCTGCCTTGTATTTCTATTAAGCCCAGAGTTCAGATTTGCAAAGGTTTTTGCAAATGGAGTACAGACTATGGTTTCTTTCACTTCTATCTTCTTTATACTGATAACAAGGTGTTCTCCTCTGGGTTGAAGAGAATGTAGAGGGCAGTTTAAAGCATATGTGTATGGATTAATCTAAGATTCACTAAAAGAAGATTAATAACAATATGTCCATGATTGATTTAGGGAATTTAAAAATAGTACTTTTTAACCCCAAGTTAGCTTCAGCACAAAAAGCTTAAACATATATCCATAGGTACAGTAAAGGTGATGAATCATGAAAAACAAACATTTACCTCAGTAGGCTAGATAGTCTACGTGAACTTCAGAAACAGTGCCAAATTAAAAACACAATACGTATAATACTGTCACCAAAATGGGATAAAAGAACTTATCGACACCAATTTGATGTAGATAAGCAGACACTCCTTTCTTAACGGATGGGTATGCAGGGGAGTTGTCTCACCAGCAACGCACACCTAACTCATGTAGCATGCTGATTATATTGGATACAGTAATACATATCAATCAAGTTCCCATACATAAACATGATAATCCCTGTAACTCATTTTCATATTCCCACCTCTTTCCGGTCATGTGCACTTGAGTCCTGAAATGAGTCGGGGAGCTGCTTTTGAGACCACCACGGACTACTGACCCAAAAGAAAGACCCTCCAACACCCTTGACTCAAGGACTTTGGCTCACATTGCAATTTTAACATGCTTCGAGGCCCTTTCACAACGCAACTTTTAAAACACCTGGTCTACAGGGCAATAAACCATCCTCACCAAACAGTCTAACAATGGTACCTCGTCCAGCAGCATAACTGGTTGTACGGTTACTTTAAACTAAATACAACATCTCTATGACTACTTAAAGCATTATACCACTCTCTTTTATAAAAAATGATATTTCTGTGAGATTCCATTTAATTGATTAGTCCTAATCATTCCTTATGAAAATCAACAAAAATCATCAACTCAAGTTAATAACAAATCAGTAATAGTCTGTATCAATACCCTTAATGCAGTTAAACTGTTTACAGTTTCTAAAAGTTAAAGAAAAAACACTGTTCTGGGACAATGGTTTAAAGGTATTCAGCTCAGAAGTACTACTGTTCTGGCTGAGGAACAGATATGATGTAATTAGTCTTGGCATGAAAGACTGGGATATTTCAGCCAGTTAAGGTAAAATGGAATCAACACAGAGGCTGACACTTGGAGTAAAGAGCTGGTTGCACATCTTTTATACCCTCTGCTGTACCTCTTTTGTATTTGACTCCTTCTGTACTTAAAAATTAAAAAAAAAAAAAAAATCACAATGGTTAGGTAAATGGTAGATAAAATGCATGTATCTGTCATTAATTAAATAACTCACTGTACAGAAAAAAAACAGCCTGTCATCCCCTCCTCAGAGATGGGATGGTTAAGTATTCAGGCTGACTCCTCATTAATGGCCAGGCTCAAGTACAATTCAGGCTTGGGGTACCTTTTCTCTGACAGGAAGCTTACTACATCATGACATGACATGTCTATCCCTTTTTCTAAAGCTTTAGCTGGAGCACTGTATTTTTACTTCCCTTGGATTAGATAAATTTAACCATTTAAGTCGTGTTTTAGATTTTTCTTACATGAGATTCACAAACAGGCAGTGAAGAGCAGTGGAGGGGAACCTGGGAAGGTATCTTGAGTAAGAAGAGAAAGCAGATCAGACAGATAGGTTAGCCTGGTGATAGATGTAACTGCCTGGCTGGGGACACCTAACGGCCTTGCTAGGAAGGTCCCCATGGGACAGCAAGATCAACCTGAGTGAGCAATGTGCCCTGGCAGCAATGAGGCCAACAGAATCCTGGGCTGTGTCAGCCAGAGGTAGCCCAACAGTTTGGGAGCTGTTATTATTATTCTCGGCTCTTGTCTGGCCACACCTGGAATAATACATCTTGTTTTGTTTTGCAGCTCAAGAAGGAGACTGAAGGACTGGAGAGCGTCCAACAAAGAGCCACCAAGGTGATTAGAGGATTGACGAATCTGATATACAAAGAAACGTTGAAGAAATGAGGTTTGTTCAGCCTAGAGAAGAGAAGGCTCAGGGGAGACCTAATGACAGTCTTCCCATAACTAAAGGGCAGATGCAGAGGAGGTGAAGGTACTCTGTGCAGGGATGCACAGTGACAGAAGAGCAACAAACACAAGTTGCTTCAGGGGAAATTCCATGTGAATGTAGGAAAAAAAATATTTCACCTCAAGTACACAGTCCTGGGCAACTTGTATGAACAGGGGAATTAGACCAGATGACTTCCAGAGGTTCCTTCCACCCACAACCATTCTTTGATTCCGTGATAACTAAACGCTGCAAGTGATGAAATCTCCTTTGTTGGAGATACTGAAGACTCAGCTTGACAGGGCCTTGTTTTCAACAGAAAGTTGGATGAGGTGATCTCCAGGGGTTCTTTTCAACATAGACTTTTCTATAATTTCTATCCTACTGGAAATTTTTTTTTTTAAATTTGTTTGCAACCAGATTGGACCAAAAGACAAATTTTTATCAAGAATAACTATTAGTTTGAAGCAGAAATTTCAGGAAAAAAAGCACAATAAAACAACAGTTTTGGAGCTGCTCAAATGTATTATTCCTGCTCTGTTCAGCACAGACCTGTGTCTACTAAGCTGCTACCCTGTCTCACTATGGTCCAGAGACCTCATGTCTCCTTTTCCTGCTATGGGCCAGACACCAAACCAGATAACAGGCTGCTGCCATCACAGAAATTGTGGCCAAAGTCTGGTCAGAAGAGAAATAAGAATATCAGTTATGTTCAAATTATACCTTTGCATTGAAAAACTTAGTGATATCAGTACATTTCAAAACCGTTTAAAGAGCCATCAAAAGTGCAAAAAATAGTGTCTACCTATTCAGACTTTCAGACTACATGTGTCTACCTTACAGACTTTCAAAAAGGCATATATTTCTTCTGTGAAAAACTTGGTTTATACAGATTGCTACAGAGGGCCATAACTATTCTGGGAGTGCTGCTGAGTAAAGAGTGAGCATACTCCTTGTTTTCTGGGAGTTTTAAAAGGATGATGCTAGGACAGGACTACATGCCTATTGGTTTGTTTAGAATGCAGTATAATTACCTTTGGGCAAAACATTCACAAACAGAATTAGCTACATTTTAAAAAATCATTACAGACTCTACCTTTTTAAAAAGCTTTTGTCAGTGCACAACATTTCTTTGCTTCACCTCAAGGCTTTTCACTTTTGGAAATACCCTTTTCTGGTACAAAGTTACCTGACTTCCAGTACTTCCATTAGTGAGGTACTTGCTTCTCTCTGACTGACCCTGAACTCTGTGTTGCACACTTTCCCACAGAGTTACATACTTTCCTTCCTGTGATGACTAGTACCACACATGCTATTCCTCTTAGATTGCTAGATTCCAGTCTAAGGAATAATCATAAGAAATCACAGTTCTGACATAATTTAGCATAAGGAGCTTAAATTGTTATGGTGCAACCCAGCCAGCTTATTTTCTCTCTCCCCTCTGTTATTACATTCAGATATCCACTCTCATTTTTTTTGTTGCTTCCATAACTTTGCTATTCATCACACTTCCTGGTAAATTTTCCAGACTAAAGAGAAACCCATATTAAACATTATTTGCTAAGAATACTAACAACTTTAAATACACCACTGGTGTACACAGCTTGTTCCATCATTCTAAGTATGCCATAGATCAAGCTATCTACCTGCAATGGTGAGCATATTAAATCACTTGAAGTTCCATTTGCATGATCATCTTTCCAAACACTCTTGCTGTGTTGCTGACTCAAGCACTTTGAAAGACTCGCTCAAAATTACTCTTTAAAAAAACTGCAAACATTGTCTCACTGAGTTTGCAGGAAATTAAATGTGTTAGCACTTATCCATTTCAAATTAGATTTAGCACATAACTGTCTAACGTAAGCGCACCTAGCTATAGTTTACATTTGTCTCTCCAGCAAGCTTTTTAATCAAAAGTAATTTAGTGTTAAGCGTATCAAAAAGCCTTTCATTAGCCATTGATGGGACCTGATTTATTCATATGCTGTGCAACTGATGTTGCTGATGCTGCTGTCTACCACATCTCCAATTTTAAATAAGTGTTTCAGTTTTGGAGTGATATTTTTGCAAAGATCTCATCTGCAGTTTTGCATTGTGCAAGACAGGAACTTTTGGTGTGCTCAAGGTGTCTGGTTTGCACTGGTAACTGAATTGTAGAACTAGTCATAGGACATCAGGTGGCAGACTGAAGAGGATTTTTCTGTTTTCTTGGGTCATGCTGGGTTTTGTTTTTCCAGAAGTGGTTTCAGGGCACCATTGTCATTTGCATACTGCTTTTGTAGCTGTTGCAGTCACCTCCCTGCAGAACTGAGATGCAGTTCAGAACTTTGCAAGTATGCAACAACCAAAGTCACAAGGCCTTATTTTGAATGAGGCATCTATCCTTAATAAGATATTTCATTGCACAGTCCCACTGCATGTGAAAGCAAAGCTCAGTGGTTGTGTCAAGACATGGTTGTGGAAAGTGGTTTGATGCCTACATTCACCAAGGTGCCATCAAAAAATTCACACAGGAGTAGAGTTATTAGAGGTGCATAGGAGTACAGGGGGACTGCCGGGAATCCTGTTTAGTTTGGTATAATACATGGGCATTTCTGATAGCTCCCAGCTAGATCTCCATATCAGCTATGTGCTTTTCAGAAAGTCCCACCTAGCTTCCTTGATATCTCAGTTATCCACCTCTAGACTAAAAGAAAAGCTTTCTCTCATGCCTCCTTTTAGTCTAGCTACTTTTAAGTCCTTCAGAACAAGTTTCTCACACTGAAACTTCACTTGTAACTTTATTTATTGTAGCTTCACTGTAGTCAAAATTTCACTTCTGTTTATCCAGCAAGAATCAAGAAGGGTCACTTTATGCTCGCATCATCTAGGTAGTGTCAGAAAATGAGAATCATGTTGCCAAGCTCATATCAGTATGGAAATCAGGTATGCCACCAGTCAGACACAAGCATCAATAAACAGGCATTTTCCACTGATGATTCAGATAACTCAGCAAGCTCACACGTTATCTTACACATTTGTGTTACCAAAAGACATATTTTTGAAACACTGTTGTGAAAATGCTCAGTGCTTTTAACAAATTGAAAGTTGAGGTGTTCCAATATATTGCAAAATTCCTAGATATTCTCTAAACACAGACTACAACTAGGCAGGGCAAAAACATTGTGCAAATAGTTTCTTACCTTACTAAAGTAACCAAAAGAAACTCAACACGTCAGAATGAAATCTCTAAAGATGAATGCTTATAGCTCACAGATTTAGTTACATGGGAGCAAGTCTTTTGAATTCCTTCAGTAATGTGCACTCCTGCAGAACTGTCTTTTTTACAGGAGAGTTGGTGACTGTGTCTGGTAAGAACTGTTCAGATGCTCTAGTGGTGAAAATTAGCAGACCCTTGTCAATTCAGGAGGCTAGAAGGAGAGTAAAAGGAGAGACAAGCAGCCCACCAGCATATAAAATAAAGTCCATTTCCATTCATCTTGACAAATCCCATTCAAATGAATATCCATCACCCAAAATATTTACATCTTTTTTAAAATACATGTCATCTCATGTGTGGTAGGAGACACAGTTCAGCCTTATTTCCTCACTACCGACCTTCTGTCTCCTCAAAACTTTTAAGGCGAGGAACAGAAATTGAATTTTTTTGCGCTGTTCTTCCCCCCACTAGCATGAGAGGTGGAAACATGCTTTTACATGCTCTTGCTATGTGCCCATACCTCAGTCTCTTTCTGCCAGTCTCTTTCCCTTTGACAATATTTGAAATTTACATTCAATTTCAGCCAAATAAGACAAAGGGTTGTCAAAGGAAATTGCTTGGAAATAGACAGGCAACGAAAGACCAAATTAGTGCCCGAAGATGGAGAGGCTAAAGCATGCATTCTAACATTATTATTCACCTGAGACACCCCCTGAAAGAGAAACTTGGTGTTACTCAGCAGTCTCTGAATATACCAATTGCCAGCAAAGATTAGATTATAGCTCATACCTATTAGACTCCATAAGGCACAGACATCCGCTGGGAACCAGATTTTAATAGTACTGTAGTTCCTGGAGGAACTGTTTTTCTCTCCCTCCCCCAACCCTGCTACCCCTTCCTTCATTGTCTCACAAATAAGCTTCACTTTGTGTGTATGTGTGTGTGTGATAAACTGGTAAAAACCTGCTAAAACAACCTCCCTCAGTATCACCTGATTCCATTTTGCCTCTGTGGTTAAATGCAGCCTCTTGTGCACAGAGTCCTTCTGCTCCCCATGTATTACTGCACCCAGCCCCCGGGACCAACTGCCTCTAGTTATCCACGATTTCATGTAAAGAAGGAAGGCACCAGAGCCCAACAGTAATAAAGGAGCGAGGAATATCTTCTACACAGACTGAAAAGGGAGTTACTCCTGCCTTTCATCACTAGGAAAGTATTTCCTGCCTATCACTTTTGACAAAAGAACTTCCCCCTTGCTCACCTCTCTACCCGCACAAAGACCTCCCTAATCTGTAGGGAACTGACTGGGGGCTTACGGTCTACATGTATGAGTCAGGATGCTCTCAAAAACAGTCTTCAACTAAGCTAGAGCCGAGCAGAGAAAGTGATACAAAGCCAGGCACAATTAACTTGCAATGTTTCCTTCACTAAAAAAAGGGTATTGTTTGAATTATGAATGGGCATAATTACCTGTATTTGCTATACAGAGTTATCTGTCTGAATAAAATAATACTGTGTGGACAAAGACATATTTTATGATATGGAACGGGGCAGGGAAAGAAAACATTTTACAAAACAATCATTTTTTTGCACTTTTGCACTCATCAATCTGGCAACATTAAAACAACGCACGATGGTTTTAATTTAAACAAAATAATCAAGATTATTTAATTAAATAAGGTTTTTATCCTATGGAACTTTTTAATATATCATTCCACTAGCAAAATCTGCTGATGCACTTGGAAGATATCCCACTAAAGCAGACGGAAACAGAATCTGGATACACATTGCCATCTAGTGGAGCCCTCCCCGGCAGAGCACGCTACAGACAGATCAAGGCTTGCTTTACTCGGGAGCAACTCTGTTCAGAGCTGGTATTGATATTTAACAGGGTAAAAAAAGGGGTTTTAATATACATAAGCAGCAGAGAGTCTTAAACGCAGGTTGCACAGCCAGATATAATGTTACAGTTTAGGTCAGCTGAATCTCTGTTGGGATATCTTAGTTGGGAAGTAAGACAAAAAACCTTTCATCCTTAAAGCACTGCTTCAAATCAGAAGTAAAACAAATAAATACACTTGTCTGTTCCATTTTACAAGAAGTACGTGACTGCTAAAGTGTTCTATTTCAGATTTAAGACCACACTTGACAAGCAAGATAACTGAATGGTTATCAAGCTCAGAGAGGTGTATCATTTAAGGAAGGTTTGAAAAAGAATGGTGGGCCAGTGGTGGAAAATCCGAAGCTCTCCTACTTAAGACCTAGCAATTAGTAGACACTGTACAATTTTGTCAGCTCAGCAACTTTCCCAAACATGAAATTTCTTTCAAAATTGAGATGGCTAGCTCCAAGTTCAGATGAGTCAGGGACTTATTTGTGGAGTGATTAATGAATACCAAATAAAGAAAGCCACAGAAGGATGAGTCATATCACCATAACACCAAAATAATAAAAGGTATAACCCTTCTGGTTCTTACTCGTATTGTGGCTTTTTATTTGCTTGGTCTCTGTTTATTCTCATCATTCAGAGTAATTTCCAGCTATTTCACTTCCAATTTTAGTTTCTTTAATTATTTTTTTTCTACAGCGTTGACTCACAGATGAAGGAAGTATTTGTCCTCCTGATACAGTATTAAACAACCTCCAAACTGCAGTCTCCCTGTCTTTTTTACCCTGAGTCAACTTGAGTTAACCCTAAAGTCTTTTCACTGTGAAGTAACAAAG
Organism: Strix aluco; assembly: GCF_031877795.1. NCBI lineage: Eukaryota > Metazoa > Chordata > Aves > Strigiformes > Strigidae > Strix > Strix aluco. Next base: position 69,716,106 of record NC_133971.1, read on the forward strand.
TCCAGTCCCCTCACTAGCATTATCACTCCTTAAATTTATCAATCGGGACAGCCGGTGCAGCAACAGTACAAGAGATTGCAACTTCTTCTAACTTCTTTTGACAAAGAAAAAGCTATCCTCACACAGGTTTCATAATACTTCACTTAAATCAACACTTTGCTGAAAGAACTGGTGAAAGCTGAACCCCAACAACAATGAAGTTGATGGGCAGTCAACCATGTGGTAAAGATGACTAATGTGAGAGGAAGGACTAAAATCATCACCACATGGAAATGAGGCAAATGGGTTTCTAGCCAGATAGCATGGTCATCTGGCTAAGAAAGTAAATGTAGCTGCAGTGTGAGAAGAAAGGAGCAAAAATAAACCCATTGCAACATGAAAGATGGCTTCAAGGTCACTCAGTGACACCTTTAAGTTTAGGCAAAGATAAAGACACCCACTTTTAATAAGTGCAACAGAGACCATAGGCACTGCTCAGCCTGAAGAACTAAACAGATTAGTTGGTGGTTGTGGTCTTTTTTGTAGACTACCACCAGTGAAAAGGATAAAAGCAGTCATTCGTTACTGCAAGGTGATGTCACCAGAGGTGTCAGGAAAGTATGTCACAGGTGTGTACAGCAGTATGCTGGTAAAAAACAAGAACTTAAGTGTCACTGTTCAGTAAACAGAAGCAGGACCAGAGATTTGAGCTGACATGAAGCAATGACTTAAGCAATAGCTGTGAAGAAGAGCTTTCAGTTCATAATTTAGTACCACAGACAGTCAATAAATGCTTACTGAGTGTTTATTCGATTTATTCAGTTGCTTTCATGTAAGTAAGAAGAATTAGAACCACAAATGGAAATGCCAGGAACACATGCCAGTAGTGACATGTACTTGCGGAAAATATACCAAATGTATTTAAATTTCATCAAACTCCTAGCCTAAACTACACCCACTGATCGCAATTCTGTACAGATCAATTATATCTTGCATCATACACTTTTATCAGTTTAATGTTTTCCACTCAAAGTTTTATTATGGTGTTTTTTCCTTAACCTTTGCCCCAAGGAGGGATCTACATAGACTTTTTTTCTCATATACCTTCATTAAGATTATCACTGCTACCAAGCAGGATTGGGCCAATGAAGTTAGGAAAAAATGCTCATAATTCAGATCACAGGTTGGATTGGCAGCTAGGAGAAAAAAAAAAAAAACAAACCACACACAAAAACCTGCCTTATGAAATGAACAAAATTCTTACCCCTATCATTTAAAGAATAAATATACTGTCACATAATGCCAGTGATTCAGAATGAAGTGTTATAAATGTCCGTTCTTATAAACTGTGGTGGCAGAGATTAGAAAAATATTTTAGACTATTTTTCCAGGCACTGTATAAAGGTGGTGCAATATATTCCCCTAATTCCAAAAGTTGTAACAAAAAATAATACATATTTGCCATATTCAAAAAGCACCTCTTAGAACCATCATACATTATACTTATATGGCTGGCAAAAAGTTTTCTCCACATTTACAGTCAGTTCAGAAATGTTCTGTTTTAAATACCAAGGACCATGAAGTAAAGAATTTTAGCTCATACATGCTTTATTAGCATAATTTCTACTGACAATAGACATACAGAAACAAACAAAAATCACTTATTCCAGTAACAGTCTTATGCACCTCCATTACCTTTGAATACAGCTTAATATAAAGTTAACCCTGAGACTTCTGTGGCTACAGGAAGAATCGCATCAATGCTGTGTAACATAAACTAAGCAAATTAGAATAGAGCAACCATAACTCAGGATAAATGAAAAATAAAATCAATTTATCAGACTACCTGACATAGATCTGTAGGTAGTGGTGAGTTCTGTCACATAAGGACTAGGCTTGATTCTAGCACTCAGCAAGGAAATACAGCAGAATATACACAGCAAGAGATGATCTTGCAGTCTCTAAGATGAATTACTCTAAAGACCTTGATGCACTGCCATGCAAATCTTTTACCTAGAAAACCAACATTACAGCCCAGAAAATACAAGACGATCTAAGGCTTTGACCCTGGTGACAAGAGAAGCGCTCGGGGGAGTAGGTGCACATGGAAGATCAGGGACCAGGAGGCTTTACCAAAAGATCCTTTTTGAAACCAGAGGAGGCTGGCATTCTTTTTTTTTCCTTTCTTATTTCTTCCTAAGAAGAGTCTCAGTGCACTGTGTTTATCTGAAATCAACAAATTGAATTGAGACTGTTGTATAGGTAGCCCTACAGGCCTGTAATATCATTAAGCACAGACCATCAGACAATCAGAGCAGCCAGAAAAAAACAGTGGGCCTGATCTGCCTTCCACTACAGTGGTGTAAATAGGGTATCTCTGTTTTTAAAAGCATGGAATTTATCCAGATTTTTAAGAGTGCAACGGAGGGCAGATTTGGCCCAGCTTGTTCAGTGGCCACTAGGGCCCACAATACACATGCAGTGAGGCACAGGTGTACAGTGAAGTTTGAAAAATATGTTCTGTCTTTTTTCAAAGTGTGTACAAAGAATACTAAACAACCCCCTAAAGTTCACATTACCACTTGCCTGGAATCAGCACTACAGTCCCTATTATATGCTGCATTATGTGGAATGCTAATGATTATTTAAACTAATTCAGAGAGGATGTGTAAAGAGTCGTGGCAGTGACAGGGATACAGCACATAGTAAGTGCGAGAGTATTCTGTAGCTTTATATATTCCTTTTCTTTATTCTTTATTTCAAGGAGACAAGACATTTTTTCCAAATTGGACTACTTTTTATAGCCTTGGAGGACAGAAAATGAGATTTCCACATCCACATGGGGTTAAGATACCCACAGGTCAATTTTGATTTAGGAAAAAGGAAAAGCTGCCAGGTACCAGAATACCATGTGAAAGGCAGGGGTAACGCCACATCCTGCTCAGACAAGGGAGATTCGTAAATCCCCAACAGAGTGGACAACGGTGAGACAAGGCTCAAAGTTCAAACATTTATTAACTTCCCACAATGTACTAATTAGATACACAATAATTGACTAAATATATAACGAGTTGTGGCAAGTAATACAGTATGCCTTGCATTACTTAATGGTAATGAAGGAAAAGGGGAAAAAGGAAAGAAAGATGATGGAGAGAATAGAAGAATAGAGATCACCGGTCTGGGTTCTTGCGTCGACCCCGCCAGCAAGGGTTCCGGGAGGCATCTGTCTTCTTCACTTCAATTCACTCTCCAGGCCCTCCTCCAACCCCCACTTTGCCCTCTCTCAATTTATACACACTTTCCTTGGGTCTGTCCCCTGGGTCAACCCACATACCTACGTATTCCATGTATGGGGAGGGGCAAGGTGTTCCATGGGATGATGTAATTAGCATGATCTTATTAGTCTTCGTTAGCATATTGAGGGGTGTTAACTTTAATATACATTTTGTGGATAATGAAGCAAAGTTCATTCACCTGACAGATGGCCCTTGAAATCTGGCCAGGTACACCAGAGCAGAGCCGTCCTGTCTCCACAGGGCTCCCCCCTCCAGCTGCATCCTGTGTTATTCGGGCAGCCTTATCAGCTTCGACCTCCACACCATCCACCCCATGACTATAGTTTCGTTACTTGCGAGTGTTTGAGACATTCCTTAGCTCGGAGGGTCTCCACTCCCCCTGCTAACTTTTATCTCTTTCTCAGGCTGTTTTTCTCAGTCCTTGTTTCTTGCAGACCTGCTTTTTCAGGGCCAGTTTTTACAAGTCATGTCTCACAGATGATCAATTGAATCATAAAGGAAATAGATAAGAATCTTCATTAAAAGTTTGATATATGGAAATTCCCTGTAAGCCACAATGTTTTGCAACCTCATACTTGCCTTCTAAATATGTTTGCATTAGATTTCAAAGAAAATCAGGAAGTTTTAGCTAGGAGATAGCAAGCTGTGCTGGTTTTAGCTTGGGTAGAGTTAATTTTCTTCATAGTAAATAGTATGGGGCTGTGTTTTGGATTTCTACTGAAAAGTGTTGATAGTTCAGAGATGTTTAAGTTACTGCTGAGCAGTGCTTGCACAGAGCCAAGACCTTTTCTGCTCCTCACCCACCCCACCAGCAAGTAGGTTGGGGGTGCACAAGAAGTTGGGAGGGGACACAGCTGAGATAGCTGACCCCAGGCTGATCAAAAGGATATTCCATACCATATGATGTCATGTTTAACGTGTAAAGCTAGGAGAAAAGAAGGAAGTGGGGGGGATGTTTGGCGTGATGGCATTTGTCTTTCCAAGCATCCATGACACATGATGGAGCCCTGCTTTCCTGGAGATGGCTGAACACCTGATTGCCGATGGGAAGCTGTGAATGAATTCCTTTGGTTTGCTCTGCTTGCACACATGGCTTTTGCTTTACCTATTAAACTGTCTTTACCTCAATCCATGAGTTTTTTCACTTTTTTTCTTCCGATTCTCTCCCCCATGCTATTGTCAGGGAGTGAGCGAGCAGCTATGTGGGGTTTAGTTGCTGGCTGGGGTTAAACCATGACACAAGAAGATGGTGTGACAGCCAACTATTCACATAACTAGAAAGACCATACACACAACAAGATACAATCCTCACTAGCATATCTCACTTTTTCCTTGCATTTTCTAAAAAATACCACAGTTAATGCATCAGTCAGCAGTAGAGTCAGAGGATTTCACTTTTTAGAGTTCACTACAGCTTCCACTTATTAACTCAAAAGTGGGTTAGCATCTTTTTTAAATTGTTTTTCTGACAGGGTTGCTTGTGACTTGAAAGAACCAGCATTCAGATAGTGTTCATCTTAGGCTACAGTAAACTCCAGTTAATAGGATCTACTGTGTTTTGGTTTTGTGCCTCTACGCTCTCAGAGGATGTCTTCCCCAAACCACCACTTCAGTAAATTCCAATCTAAAATTAAGTCATTATTGGACAAATATATATTCTGAGGAGTGCTTCCTTGAAGAGGCAGTCACAACCTAAGTTTCATTTTTGTTGCAGAGGAAACTTGCACAAAACTGAAGTGAACTGTGGATTCTCTGACAAATATACTGGCACAAAAACATAAGCACCTGAGCTACAATTAACTAAACAAGTAGACAACTGAATATCCAGATGAACCTTCTTGGCTTCAGAGTAAGTCCTGCTCTGTTCAAAGGAGAAGCCAGGACCTCTAAGAAGCTGTAATACTTTCAAAGATTAACTCAAATTGTTAAACCTGGGGACAAACCTAGATTTAGATACTCTAAAATACCTTGACACCATTGTGTTAGATATGACTCTGTGTTTTAATTTGAGATACATGAAATATAGCACACTATGTTTCTCCAGAGGAAGTTCTTGGCTAGAAATGTGTATACTAAACCACATTTCTATATTATGTTCTCCACTTGGCTTATCAGACCTGTTCCTTACTTTCTTCTTCAATGCTCAAAGCAGCACAGTGGCAGGGAAACTGGCTGCAACATGAACTGTGCTTTTCCTAAGACAGAGATAGCAAAATGGTTGCTGCTATGGCTTTGCAAAATGCTCCTAAGGTGGGAGGGATGGAGATACGCTGTTCAGTATCTTGCTGAATGCTTGTGCAAAGGTTAGAAACAATGTAATACAGAAGGAAAAAAAGAAGAAAATCCCATTTAAATCTTAAAAGGAACATCAGTTCGTTATCTAGCTGTCCTTGATGTTCTTTGCTCAGTTTATAGCATCCTTTTCCCCAAGTAAAACAGTGGGGAGTTTTGTTAATTTTTGAGTAGATGTATAACCTACTTCGTTACTCCCCTGTATAAAACATTCTAAGGCTGGAAAGCTTCTTTTAAAGATTCATTCTTTCAAGCGGCAATTCTGGGGACAAATTCTGAGCACAGAAAATATCACAGGAAAGGCTTGTGTTTCTTGCACACAACTCCCATCAAACACATTCTAGCAGGAGTTAGTTTTAACAGCATTTTAACAAACCAAAATATTCAGCTAAAGAGCAAAATAAAGATGAGGGGGGGGGAAAGAAAATTAATCATGAAAATCTAAAGATTGGAAAAAAGAAAACTAAGAATAAAGAAACAGGCGAGCCAGCCTTTTGCTGAAGCCACATCTTCAAAATAAGTCCTCACAATGTTAGCCACAGTCAGCCTGATTATCATCACAACATCTGAACAATGCTGGGCTATACTTTCATGACACCAAGTGGTTAATCTGTAAAGGTGCATTCTGCTGATCTTTTGAACATGTTCCTCCACGTTCAAAAGGCTGTTAAAAGGAAGTTGTGCTCAAAGATGCTTATGAAGCCAATCCTCCTCAGCCCACCCTTGGTTGGGTTACAGGTCCTAAGACACTCTTTCATAAAAATGCCACATGTCATTCACCTAAACATTTTTTTTTTTTAATTTCACTCCAGCCCCTTTACATTTCAAATTAATTTTCATTTATTCATATTCAAAATAGTGTTCAATTCAGAAGTCAGATTAAGTATTTTAAAAGATCCTATCTAAGAGAAACCATGCCACATTCTATGGAGACTACTAAACACCTACATTATTGATTTTAAAAGTCATTCACAAACAATAAAAGAGCCCAAACAGGAGTTAAAACTAAGCTTGACATGGAACAGACTTGTCCCCCTCCCCTACTGCTATTACAGAAGCAAATCAGAAAAAAAACCATACCAGCCAATAAGAACAGAGAAACAAAAGCACCAGCATGACTGTCATTTTGTTGAGGCTAACTGTTTCTCAAAGTTAATGATTATTGGGACCCAGATGTCTTCAGACTCTCTCAACAGTAAAAAATCTGCTCCTATTGACTAACTGTGATCAGCATTCTGGAAAAATAGTCCCATTTTCCTTTTAAATTTCTATGTCTAATTAACAATTAAAATGAGTGCAGTTATATTTATTTCTGCTTACTGTAAGTCATCACCACAATTCCTATACATTGTCAAGTCTTTAGGACATTCAATGAATGCTTCATAGAGGACCCTGCTCTCTCTATGTCCCTGGTGGACATTTAAGTCAAGTATGTCCAAATTCTCATTTGCTTGCTGATTTCTTTCATTCCTCACCTTTCTATTAATATGATTCTTCTGCAGCAACACAGAAAAGATTTTCCTAGCAGGTAAGCATTGCAAATTGTACTTTAAATACATGTTTATGTCATCCATTAGCTCCCTCTGCAATCAGGTGACCTCCTCCAAGAACTCTCCTCATCTGTCCATGATTCCCTGAGAGCACAGTTTTTGTATTAAGCTGCAAATGAAGAAAAATAGATTAAGGGCTCTTGAATGCATACTAGAAGTCAAATAAGAGACTGTGGAGGATCCTGGGTACTATAGCAACCTGCTGGTAGTGTATTTTTTATACAAAGAAAATTAACTGCAGCATTTACACCAGGTAAAACTGGTGCCTACCACAAGCTTCAGATATAAATTATTACAGCAATCTTTGCTGAGGTGATGATCACAGGGATGAATTGTTGTCAGTAGTTTCTTATGATAAAGAGCAAGAATTTTTGCCTAGGAAGCTAGGCATGAAAGAAAGCATCTCCTCAACCTTCATATTAACTCAGAGCTTTGCAAGACTGATCTTTGGTAATTGAAGGCAGATACCTTCAAAGAAAGTCAGTGTTGTGACAAGTCCTTAACACATTTAATTTCTGAATAGCCTCACTTTCAATCCCATTTGCTTTAATTTTTGCTCCTCTGTTTCCAACTGTTATGTCCAGTGGAAACTGACATCCTTGTGGAGAAGCCATTTTCAGAAGAGACTTTGCTACTAGTAAACAAGAAGTGCAATTGATTTCTATATAACTTGTAACTATTTTGTAGATATTAGGTAACAACTCACAACCACAGGATAAACAAACAAAAAGGCAGCAAAACAGCATTTGCTATTTAAGTAGACCCTGAACTAGCTTGGAATGTTTTGGAAGCCCACTCAGTAAGAGTTTGTCTTGCAGATGCACAGCATGCTGTGCCAAGAGACTGCACCCATCTGCTATTGAGCACAAATATGAGGTTTTCTGTAGCCCGGGACTTCAAGGGTGCCCTGGAGGAAGGAAAAGATTAGCTGCCAGGTGCAGTCAGAGCTCCTTCCAGCTGGTTCTGAAATCAGTGTGCACGAAGTACCACACACCAAAACTTCAACCAACCACACGGTGCCTCTGTTCAGACATGTTTAAGGAAGAGTGGCAGCTGCTGGAAGAGGAGAAACAGAGGAGATACATGGACAGGGACATCGCTGAGGGCACAGATGGAGATGTGGTCCTCAGACATGCCCCATGCCAGAGGAGGTGCGCCTCTGAAGGGACTGCAGACCACAGTGGGGATGCACTAAAGGGACTGTGGCCCACAAGTGACATGCACTAGGGTAGGGACACCCCTGAGGGTCTACAGTCCATGAATGATTGCCACTAGGACAGGGACATTCCCAAAGGGACTGTGGCTCATGAAGAATATATGCCAGGGCAGGAACTCCCTCAAAGGGACTGTGACCCATGCATAAACCACACTGGAACAGAGGAAAACAGGTAAGAAGGAAAGACTGGGAGAAAGAAAACGTGTACAACCCCAACCCCAGTTCTCCAAACCTTGGCTGTTTCGCTTGTGACATCACCTTAGCTGGTCCCCAGTGGAATCCCACTGACTCAGGATGTTTTTACAAGGTTCACTGAAGAAAGAAACTCATGGAGCCTGCAACTGAGACATATTAGTGTGAGGGGTACATGAGAGGTGGATCCCCCATAGGCTTTTCCTGCACACCCAGCAATAATGGATTTGTCTCAGTCCTCACATCAGAGGTTCACAAATTCTTGTTCCCTCTAAGTCCTGCTGTGTATGCTAATCCTCTGAAAGACTATTAAATCTGAAAGATTGTTAAGCGTAAATTATATAAAATGTATGTTGTATGGTTTGGGGTTTTTTTAAGGTAACATGTAACTGCTAAATAGCACCTGGTTTTAGGTAGATAGCAGACATTAACACTAGTGCTCCATTGGTAATATCCTTACCCCTGAGGTGGTATTAAATAATATGTCAGCATGGTGTCAGGCTGAATTGTTGGAAGCACTGTCTTTAAGATACAGTATTAAACCTATATCTGAAATATTTACAGTCCTCGGAGATCTCCACTGCACTGTGAGCAAGGCTATCCCTGGAGTTCTGACTAAATCACATTTTTGCAATTACATTCTGTCAACCTAAATTTCCACTGCATTTTTGTTTAGATACTGTACACTCCTTTGCCTCTTGTCTTAAACTGTTGTGCAGTATTTGTGCACACTTTTAGAAGACCACGTGTTGATAAGTGCTTGGAGAGGAAAACATAAGGTCATGCCACAGCTTCAATGAGGAAAGTGCTTTTATTTCACTCAGACTTCAGAAGAGTGGTACAACCACATTCCCCACTTCAAGTACAGGCAGAATATTGCGGCATTTACAGGAATCATTAGAAAGAAATGGCCACTGGTAACTTCAATATCACCAGCTTCGAATAAAGGTGGCTCTTGACCCAGAATCTTATCAAGGGGTGGGACATTTGGGGATCTTTCTAAGCAGAGTTTGCATTTTTAGGTACATGAGTACTATTTTCAAGCTTCTGTTTGTTACAGAAGCAGAACTAGTAACTTTTTAGTGAAAGCTTGTGATTTCAGGTTGACAGTTGTCATTCAAATAATCAGGAGAACTAATAACAGAAACTTCTGCACTCATGACATACTACTTTCTCATTCCCTTCATCTTTTACAAGACTTTCATGCAAGTTCTAGTACATCCTGCAAAAATGTAGGACCAAATTTTGTGGCAGAAGTAAACTACTGTCTAGATCCCACAAATGCATCAACAATGTAGAGGAGATAGTGTACCCAGGAAAATGGAATTTTTACACCCACCACAAATAGCTTTTCATGTATCATGGGGAAACTCCTTCTAGGGCTCTAACTCTTTAGAATCACAGAATCATTCAGGTTGGAAAAGACCCTTGGGATCATCAAGTCCAACCATCAGCCCTACTCTACAAAGTTCTCCCCTACACCATATCCCCCAACACCACATTCAAACAAACCTTAAACACATACAGGGATGGTGACTCCACCACCTCCCTGGGCAGCCTATTCCACTGTCTGACCACTCTGTCTGTGAAAATTTTTTTCCTGAAGTCCAGTCTGAACCTCCCCTGTTGGAGTTTAAAGCCATTCCCTCTTGTTCTATGGCTAATCACCTGTGAGAAGAGACCAGCACCAACCTCTCTACAACGTGCTTTCAGGTAGTTGTAGAGAGTGATGAGGTCTCCCCTCAGCCTTCTCCTCCTCAAACTAAACAGTCCCAGCTCCTTCAATCGCTCCTCATAGGATTTATTCTCCAGGCCCTTCACCAGCTTCGTTGCCCTCCTCTGCACTCGCTCCAGCACCTCGATATCTCTCTCGTATTGAGGTGCCCAAAACTGGACACAATACTCCAGGTGTGGCCTCACCAATGCAGAGTACAGGGGGACTACCACCTCCCTACTTCTGCTGGTCACACTATTTCTGATACAAGCCAGGATGCCATTGGCTTTTTTGGCCACCTGGGCACACTGCTGGCTCATGTTCAGCTGCTTGTCAATTAGAATCCCCAGATCCTTCTTGAGGAAGGTACTATCTCTCTTTTTTTTTTTTTTTTTTTTTTTTTAAATAATACTTAAATTTGTATAGAAAACTTCAGACAGACAGTATCACCCTCTCTGTGCAAAAATTTGCCCATCCATCATTCGGCACAGCAAGCCAGCTGCTAAATCCCTGTTCTTTTATTTTTGGAACTGGAATACAGTAAATAACTTACTCTAGAAGATTACCATCAATTTTCTTCAAAGAAAGCGGTCCTCTTAGCTCAATTTCACATTAAATAAAAACTCTCCTATCTAAGTGACATCAGAGACAATAACAAAGGGATTTCAGAAATCTTTATCACCTCAAATTCCCATAGAAAGCTAAAATAGTTCCACACTAAAAGACTTCTCACAGCTTGTCCACAATATAAGGTATAGATATTCTGAACAACTTCATGTTTTTCCATGTCTTTTCCTGCAGAATTATCCCTTATTCTGATTTAGTCTCATTATTTGAAAGTTATTTCAGATAAGCAGAGTTCAAATAAGCACATCCACAAGTGGAGTTACTCAGCAATAGCTACAGAAATTAAATTTACATCTACTTTAATCAGAATTAACTTTCAGGTGTGAACAAGCTCCTTATTATGTTGTTGGAAACAGGGGCTGAATTACAATGATCTAGTTAGAATACAGCTGCACACATACACAAGGAAAAATAATTAAAAGTATGATTTTTAAAAGTATCTTATTAAAGCTTTTATTCAAAAATCACTACCATAAGGACATAGAGGCACAGGCTATGGAAGAAGCATTCCAAAGTAGCTACACACACACACACACACCCTGCCCATGTGAAAAATGTGTTATGGAGAAAAAGAATAATTATACATGCATGTCCCAAGTGGACCATACTTCCTGAAGAAGACATTTGTAGAGTAGAATAAATATGCCCACACACTAAGCCAATCAAAAGCCATTTTGTATGTTTGTTTATAGAAATATACATACATATATAAACCCTGCTCAGACTCATCTTGTTTAGCTATTAGCAGCCTACTAAGCAGTAGGACGGAGGTAGAATGGGATCCACAATGATCACCCAAACAATTCTGACTCTTTTTTTTCTGTCTTATGGTCTTTCCATTTAAGAGAAGCAACAGTGGTTATAACCACTCAGAAAGGGATACACAGATTATCAAGAAGTGATTCCTGCTGCCATGGCAATTACAGATGCTGCGTTGATCCCACTTGGACTGTCAGCCAGATTTCTTCACTCTTCTGATACTTTCAAACAACAACTATTGCTTCTTTAAAGAATTTCCCTTTGTAGAATTAATGGTAGCAACAGCATATAAACAAATATGCTTTACAGATTGACTGTTATGATACCTACTTGTATGATCAAATCTATATTGATGTCACTAGAGTTCTATGTCAGGACCTTGGAAACCATGGCAGGGCTACAGCTTGAGTGTTAAAGTGCCCAATAAGAATATTTAAACAGTGGCTGTTAATCATTCTTTCTGGAGAGAGCACAAGAGCAAGTCTGAAAAAATAATCTGACTCATGTACTATGAAGAAATGGCAGAACCTGCTTTTAACAAATGGTTGATGCATGAAAATCAGCATCAAGGAAACTAAGTTAAAATCATTGCAAATGTTTTATAGAAGAACAATGAGGAAAACAAATAATAATAATATTAATAATAGAGTTTTGAAGAGAGTATAATCAGCCATTTTTCATTCCTTTGCCATCTTCTTTTTTAAATTTTTTTTGTCTGTACTTTATTCTTCAGCTCTTACGTGCAAAAATCTTTGGTTGCAGACAGAAGGATATTGCACATGCTAACTTATGAAAGATGATGGTGTAATAAACAAAAGTACATAAATTGGAACTAATTTAAATGACCTTTCACCAATCTGCAAAGAAAGATAATACTTTTCTTACATTTACAGATGTTTCAGAGAAGTTGTGTTTTAGCTGATATGTTAATACATTTTTATTTATAGTTGCCTATAACTAAAGTATATTTAATGCATTTGTATTCACCCCTTTTATTCCATTCTTCACTTTTACTGCTAGCTTTGTGCGTAAACAAATTACATTAGAAATGTATGTATAAAGAGAATTGAAAGTATCAGCTGAAAAATAAGGAAAGAATATATAGCTTCATTAAGAAGTAAAAATCTTCTGAAGCAATTGACATCTTTGTTGAAGCAAATACCATAATTATGATGCAAACAGCAGGAAGAAATACAACTTTCTTGTTTAAACACTGGAAGATACAGCAGCGGCCAGATTCTTGAGCCTTAAGCCAAATATCACCTCTCAAAGCACCAAGTTCAGGATTCACACCAACGCTCACACAAACTCCAGACCCAAAAGGCTTTTGGGACTGAGCCCTCTGCCTCAGCTCTGGCATGAATTTTACTGGCGGTGGTGGAAGCTTTCATTGTTAACAAATGAAACACATGATTTCTACTTTTGAAGGCCCTCTTAGGAGAGCCAGATGGAAAACTGTGAACTCTGAAGTTCCTGACAGGGGCTTCACATGATGACTATTAGACACTTTACCTTTGAGCTCCTTTTTCTTATTTAAATAACTTCTTCAGGAAGGCCTTACTAAATTAAACCTGTGGCTTACTTCATCCAAGTTTAGTACATACATCATCTCAGTCCGATACACAATAGTAAGAGATTATTAAGCAACACATTTTAGCCATTTTGAAAGGGAGGAAGGTGGACATGGGCCATGGATTTGCAGTCCTCAAGATACAAGCAGTCAGTCAAGCTTAAGTGCTTGCAAAAAAAAATCCAATCTACCTCTATATGGGAATTGTCCTGGGTTCCTAATTGATCCCTCTAGCAAAAAGGCACAAGGGATGTCTGATGTTAAAGTGATGCTACTCTTAATTATATACCACGAAATAAATGAGATCTGTTTCAAGTGTGCACTAAAATTATCTCAAGTGATTAGCCTCCAGCAAATATACCATCCACCAACCTCAAGAAGGGAATTTCTTACTGTAGCTAAATATCAACATTGCCACATGTAAAAGATCCATTTGAATTGAATCCACTGCTAAATATACATCCAGATCTCCATGAACACAGAAAATAGAAATAGCAGCTGGGAACTACAACCTTCTTACAGTATGCTTTTCCTACATAGGCAAAAAATGGGGGGGGGGGGGGGGGGGGGGCGGGGGGGGGAGGAGAAGGAAGTAAAGAAACCGATATTATCTAAAGCTTTTTGTTTACCTTGTAAAACACCAGTGCAAGAGTCTTAAATATTAAGGCCTAATTTGGCATAAACACTCCACAAGATCACCTCTGTTTTTCTTCACATTCTTCATCTCTTAATACTTTGATCTAGTTTACACTATAATTTAAACACTAAAGATAATTAGCTTACTTTCTAAGAGCCTTACTACTAACAAGGTATAAGACAAGTCTGTTTGGCCAGTTTGGATTGCAGCATATCTTTATTTGCTTTTTGACTGTGTCTTATCTATTTACGTAGTGATTTTTTCAGGTGAGAAATTTGCTTCCTCTTAGTTCTTTAAAGAAAGAGTCAAACCAGTGGCACTTGGAGCAACTAAACAGCGTCTTCACATATAATTTGCTAGTCTGGACATATAGATGGTCATCTCTGGTTTTCATTTGCAGCACACAAAGTAGCTGTAAAGCAGAAATAGATCAAATACAGGGAGCTCTTACTAAATGCGTTAAAGTCTCTCTACACCCTGAGGCTATATTAACCAAAATGTGGGCATTTCATTTAACATTGTTACATTTTGTTGTGTAGTAAAGTTTGTAGTTACTGCTCTCTCTGTCTGGTTTATATTACAAAACTAAATACGCCAAACATAACAGGAGAAAATGTTTATCTCCATATGTCAGTATAATCACTAAACTATTAAAGTAGATTTTAAAATATATTTACATTATTCGTGTTGTGAAACAACAGTTAATCAGTATACAACACATGCTGACACTGCCACCAGATTCACAAGGCCCTTAGTCTCGTAAATAATCTTGAATAATTTTTAAAAGGAGTGAAAAATCAAAGTGGAAAACTTAGGCAAGTTTTGAAACTAGTATCTTCTCCCTCAGCAAAAAAATAGAAAGAAAAACTAAACAGAAATCACATCAGGAGATAGAGAGCACACACCAAGTAGAAAAAATGGAGATGAAGCTAGCATTTGCAACATGACTTTCAAGGCTGCAAATTATTCCCCTTGCTGATCAAAAGAATCAGTCCCATGACCTTCTGCCAATAAGTCTAGTGTACCCCCAATATATCATGACACTAAAGAAACAATGAAAGGCAGCCATAAAGGAAAAAGTCTCTTATCTATAGGACAGTACACATTTTACTGCTTTTTAATTACAACAACAGTTTAAAAACAACTCATACTTAACTAGCACTTAGTGATGTCTTTACTCTGGAATTGTAAACACTAATTTATTTTTAGCTGATAAGTAATAACCATGTTATCTCTAGCTAAATAACAGATAAAGAAAAACAAATATACTTGTGCTAAATAAACAACACATCTTGCAGTAAACTCATAACAAAATGTTGCTTTACAGCCATATACTCTAGACAGTGTTTACGCTATTGATATAGGCCACGCCTCTCTTGTCAGATATTTTGTTCAGCTGTTGTAAATAAAGGAATTCAGGTTGCATAATTGCAGCTGCTATTTTGTTTCACTAGTCAATACAGAACAAATAAATTATTCCACATCTGTGTGTAATTATTTTTCTCCCTCTTGAAATGGTAGGAATCTGAATTTTCTATCCACAGCACAAAGTAGCTCAATTGCTGGTTAATTAAATATTAGCTAAGTTTCTCTTTACAACTGTAAATTGCCCTTCAGTGAAGAAAGTGACTTGCACCTTGAATGTTACATCATGATTAATAATGTCAATGTATTAATCAATTCTCCTTAAGACACTGAAAAAGACATCACTCTGATGACTACATTTTTTAAGTTGCCATTTCAATATTTAAGAGCTATAAAGAAAAGAGGGGAAGGGAAAGAAGCGGAAGTTTTCCTAATCACAGCTCATACTAAAGAATTACATGGTTATAGTAGACCGCACTCTTAGACAGTCAGTACTGTCCAGAATAGTAACAGATACAGAGTTCTTCTTTCCATCTAAGTCAATGGAGCTTATGTCTGTGTTTTTGTTATGCATACATAAATGAAAGGCTTTCAGCTTCAGCTTTCA
Organism: Strix aluco; assembly: GCF_031877795.1. Lineage (NCBI taxonomy): Eukaryota > Metazoa > Chordata > Aves > Strigiformes > Strigidae > Strix > Strix aluco. The sequence continues at coordinate 69,731,910 of NC_133971.1, forward strand.
AAAGTGACTGCCAATTTTAAGTGTTTCCTCTTTCAGAGGATATGTCAGAGTTCAATTGCCTTCACCTCTGTTTTTTCTTCATAAAACTGGGGGTGGCAGCAATTCATATTTGTATTCTAGCAACACTTAAGAATCTCCATCAAAAATTAGAATCATACTGTTTGAGGGCCTTTAGAGAATGCTTTGGCAAATATCCTTGGAAGAAAGTTGCTATTCCTTAATTGTACCCTGCTGAAACCAGATGTTAAGGATATGCTTCTTCATCTAGTTTAAAGAGGCCAAATAGCATAAAAGAGCGAGGTCTGCAGGCAGTCTTGATTGGCTTAGTAGGAATTTTTACCAGCTCTACCAGACAGGCTGGGCTCCTCAGAGATTTCATTTCCAGTCAAGAGACAACAAGCTCGCTGGACTCTACGCACTAGGTTAGCTCTGCACAGACTGAGCCAGGACAGTGTCCTTTGAGTTTGTGATACCACCCTGCCCAACTCTTTTCATCAGCAGGCTCATCCCTATCTGTGCTCCCACTCAGAGGCTGTGGCAGCAGATTCCCCATCATGGTATGACTGCCTCTTCTGCAGGCTCTGATTTCCAGCTGCAATGGCAAGGGCCCTGGTACAACCTGTAATTCATGACCAAGTGCTGATCTGTGCCCCTGGGCCCTGCCCAATGCTACTTGGAGGTTTTACTACAGCTGTAACACTGCAAGGTTATGTGCTCACCCTGCCCACTTCAGCCCCAAGACGAAGAGCAAAACATGTCAAAAGTGGTCAGTTCTCCCTGCTTTGCTATATCCTGTAGTAGTCAAGGGTAGGTAGGCCATTCCCATCAGTACTGCTGAGGTGCTGCAGAGCAGTGCTGCACAGCCCACGTTTGGTTCATGGGCTGCTGGTTGAAGAAATCTGTCTGACAGCATAATACCTAGGCAACTGTTAACTGAACAAAGAAGCTGGATGATAACAGCAATGGGGAATTAATACTGCCCAAATTCTTACAGAATCATAGAATCATTTAGGTTGGAAAAGACCCTTCAGATCATCAAGTCCAACTGTATCTAGCAGAATGTAAGTTTCACGATTTTCAGAAATTCTTTCCAATTTGAACTCATTGCATTTTAAATCAAAGTCATTTTGAGGTCATACTGGGCTGCAAGATTAGTCCTTAAAGTACACAGCCATAGGCAAATACACAAGTGCTTTGCTAATATTCAAACACTGATTCACTAGTTCAGCAAAGTATTATTATTATTATTACCATGGCCGCAGTTAACCTGGCAAAGCCACAAGCTGGATCCAAATAATACAATAAGCTTTCATTACTGAAACAACAGGGCTATACTAGTGGCTGGATAGTTTCACCTGTGTATGTGTTGGAAACTTGTAAAGAGCTATCAGTCAGGGACCACTTTCCCTCATATTGTTATTTATAATGCAGAGCTGACTTGTCTTTCCTGTTAACATGGCACAAAGCACATTACATGCCCTGAAGGCCTTTTTGGCAAGAGTCTTAAAACAGAGTTGGGTTGTATCCTAACTGGAGGGCCAACTATGTTGTATCATCCTGTATAAATGTTTTACACAGAGCTAATTTGATTCAGACATTGTGACATTAGAAAGAATTTCTTCCACTGAGTATTGTAAGAGAAATGGTGGTAATGCACTCCCCTTTTAGGGAAGGTCTGGAGCAGAGCAGCTGGGAGTGATAGTGGCTCTCAGGTCAAACAAGAGTCAAAAATATGCTGTTGCAAAAAGCACAACCACAATGCCAGCATGTTTAAGTGGATGTACAGACCCAAGACCTGAAGAAAAACTAATGCTTAGCTAAAATACTGTGTCTAGTTTTAGGCACTGAACTTCAAGAATGACAGAAACCATCCAGAAAGTCCAGAGGAAACTACAAAATCTGTATTCTAGAAATTCTAGAAAACATGACCTATGAGAAGAAAGAACTGTAAAAAAAAAAAAAAAAGAGTGGGAATTATTTAGTCTAGGAAACAGAATACTCAAGGCAACATACCAATAGTCTGTGTATAGTTGAAAAGCTGACGCAGTAAAGGGATTAACCTGTTTATGTGCTCACTCGTGGTAATATAAAAGCAGCGGGCTTAACACAAAGTACAGGGGATGTAAATTCAAACAACATAAACATTATAGACACTGGGACAGATTGCCAAGAGGCACTCTGGAACTAACATCATCAGAGAGCTTCATAAAGAACAACTGCTGGAGATCCCCCCAGTCCTATTCCCTCTGATACTTCTTTGCCCACTAAGAAAAGGAGAGTGCTCTCCTGCTTACATAAGTTTTCAGCTAACACAACAATCCAAGCAACTATGATACTCTTCAACTGTCTACTGTTCTTAGTTATGTCCTTTCTGTGTGCACTTGATACTCTCACACAAGCATTTGCACTGCTCAGCACCCTCTGATATTCACCTGCCAAAGTCCCATGAAATTCCTTTACTTCAGTAAGGAAACGGGGTCTGCTTTTTCTGGTAGAGCAGCTCGACAGCTCCTTGAAACCCGGATTTTCTAGTTCGCTCATAGCCCTCTGAAATGCTGTGCCATCCTGCAAAGCGCACCCTGGCCCTCAAATTGTACAACAATGTCACTCCTTCCGTTTGCACACAGCGTCTGGGAGGCTCGGCTTGATTTCATTACGTTTTCCAGGCACAAACTGCGTACCGAGTGCCACCGAGGCGTCGGGATCTTGGCGGCGGGTTTTTCTCTCTGTCCTGTGATCCGAAGGCCCTGAACTCACCGACTGCCCCTTGGGCGAGGGCCGTGCCGGCCGGCCCTGACTCTCTCCCGGGAGCGGGAAGGAGCCAGTGCCCTCCCGCCCAGCCCCGGCGCTCCCCCGCAGTCATGCAGCCCCCGCGCTTTCCGCTGTGGCTCCGCCTTATCTTTCCTCCTTCTCCTCCTCCTCCTCCTCCTTCCCCGGCCGGGCGGGCCCGGCAGAGGCGGCGGGGCCGGAGCGGGCCATGGCCGGGCAGCCGGCGCCGCTCGTCACGCGGCAGGTCGGCAGCACGCGGGGCGGCGGGCAGCGGCCGGAGCCAGCGGAGCTGCGGGCGGCCGCCCGCTGCCCGGTGGTGGACGCGGGCGGGAGGAGCGTCCCCTTCGCGGCCCTGTACGGGGAGCGGAAAGCGATCGTGGTGTTCGTGCGGGTGAGGAGGGAGCGGCTGCCCGGGGGGGTGACCGGGCGGCCCGGAGCCCAGGCGGGCTCCCTGCGGGCGGCCCCGGCGCGCCTGTGAGAGGGGCGGGGAGCGGGAGAGGAGAGTTCACACAAGCGAGGCTACAGCAAACAGGAGAGAAAATGTAGAGCGGATCGGTTCTGCTTCTGAGAACCCCGTTCTTTGGTAAAATTACAGTATTTACTTGAAAGGACATAATAATTCTTCAGCCGTGTGTTTAGGGAAACGAGTATGGTGTTCCCTGATTTCCCACTGGCAAGCCAGCTCTTGCATTCCGAAAATATCCAGAGATAAAAATATTAGCAAGGCCCCAAGCCCAGTGTCCTTGTTCAAGATTGGGGATTAAACCAGGATCCAAATCCAAATTTCATGACCACAAAGAACTTTAATCCTTTCTGTTCCCACTTCTCAATCACCTCCAAAATGATTTGTGCCCTAAATCATAATCTGGTGCTTCATTGCTATAAAATTATGTCTGTTTCTGACACGTCCGACTGGCTATGTTGCAGAATTTTTTATGTTACACCTGTAAGGAGTATGTAGAAGACCTGGCAAAAGTCCCCAAGGCGTTTTTACAAGTAAGTACTCTGTCCTTAATATGTACCTGGTGTTGCTGTAGTTGAGCAGATTTCTTACGTCCCACTGCAGGCTTGCATGAGGCTTAAACCTTCTAGGAATCAAAGAAAAAAGCTCGGAAGAAAGTTAGCGCTTTCATTGCTTGCTACAATAGCAGTAATGTATCTCTCTAGGAGACACAGGAAAGGATTTATTGCACTACATGCTCTCTTGCAGCAGCATTATTTCTCCCTGCCCTATTAGCCTGGTGCTGTTTTTTCTGCTGTGTTCTGAACGGTTAGACAACATCTGACAGGCATTTCTTCTGGTATTAGTAGTGCCCTGGGCAGCTGTCTTCTCCTGACCACTATCTACTGCCCTTTCCATTATGCCAGTACGGCTGACTGATGGTTGTACATGGAACAGGATCAGAGAATTGATCTGGATTAAAAATAGTCTCTTTTTCTATGGTTGTGAGCTGCATCAGTTGTGTGACCTGTTCTCCAGGCAGCTGCACAAACAGGAGTGACATAATGACAGATAGGAGAAATGGAGTGGGCAGGGGTTGCTATGGATGGTTATTTGTTGGGTGGTAGGAGATACAAGAGAAAGACAATGATCCCCTGCTAAATGTGGAAGGTCAGTCTGTCTCTTCTAGGCTGCTGATTGAAATTCTGTCATATTTTATTCCCAACAGCAGCATAGCTGATGACACTGACTCAGCTCCTTGCTGACAGCAAGCTTTAGATGGAACTTGGGGATGAAAAGGGGCAATTTCTTTAGCAGGTCTCCTTCTCAGGACAGATTTTTCCAAACTGCTTTATCAGTGTCACTCAGAATGATATTTTCTTAATCTGGCTGCTCAAATAAGTTTATACAGAGAATCAAAACCATCCATGCTTTTCTTAGTGAGAATATTCTGGTTTTAGGAAAGCTTCTTTTCATATCAAGCAAAATGATTGTATATGAGAAAGGCAAGTATATTAAAGCAACCTATTTTATTAACTGTTTTACTAACATCTAAGTGAACTTAAGTTTTAGGCTCTGTTTTAGACTCAGGCCTAATGTTGCACCTGCAAAAGACAGCAGTACACGCAGATGCAAGTTATATCTATTCATGAGCATCCATGATGTATTTGTATGTGCACCAATATTTGCATGCTGCTTCTTTAGATGCAGGTGCAACTGAGTGGAAATTTTGAACTTCCAGGATCATAGCAGGTTGCAATCTGTTGAAAAGATGACACTACTAATGCTACAGAAAGCTTAAAAGTTTACTCATCTCTAACTTAAAAGTTATCTTTGAAAATAATTTTTCACATAATAAATTAATGTAGCTGCTAATTGTGGGTGATAAGACAAAGGTGCAGGCTCCAAATGTGTAAGTGATGTTAATTTCAAATAATTTTAACTCAGTGCACTGTGATCATTAACTCAGGACACCAGATTCTGCTAATGCTTTGAAGCCATGCAGAAACACCGAGTTCCTCTTTACAGTTTCAATACCCATGTTCTGTTCTAGGAAGCAAATGTGAGACTTATAGTTATTGGACAGTCATCTTATCATCACATCAAGGTAAATACAGTAGTCATTAAATACATTCTATCGTCTATTGTGTCTTAATGGTCTGCGTTGAGCGATTTCGAGCTGAGTGAAAAGATGGTCATTTGTAACCACAGAAAAGGAGGACAGTATTCCTTTTCATGACGCAGTTGTAACAGTAGTACATGAATAAAGCAAATAACTAAAACTTTCAGTTTAAAAACCTTGCTCCCTACGGAAACGTCTTTTCTTGATTTCACTGGAAGCTTTGTTTTAGTAAAAGTTTTGGGGCTAAAAATTTTTGGCCTTTAATTTAAACGTGACAAATTCACAGGTTTCCAAATTGGGGGGTGGGGGGCAGTAGAGTGTACTTTTTCCACTGTCAGTAGATCCTAATTACTGTCTTAACCTTAAAAATACTACTTTTTTTGTATGCATATATTTTGCAGACCTTTTGCAGTTTGACTGGGTATACTCACGAAATGTATGTAGATCCACAAAGGGAAATTTATAAAACACTTGGCATGAAAAGAGGTGAAGGTAATAATGTATCAGGTAAGAATAACTTTCTCACCTTGTTCAGACTCAGAACAAAATGAGAACTTTCTGACAAAACAGTACAATCACGGTGTCAATAGGGAGTTGCCCACCAGACCATCTCTTGTAGGTTAAATTTTGTTAAAACAAATGAAGAAACTCTAAACTATTTGTAGCAGCCGTTCAATTTTGTTTTCTCCTTACTTGCCTTTGTATTTCTAGATAACAAGTATTCTGCTGTCTTGTTTAGTGCGGAGCCCTCATGTGAAATCAAACGTGCTCCTGGGAAGCATTAAGAGTGTGTGGAGAGCGATGACTGGTCCAGCTTTTGATTTTCAAGGAGATCCCGCTCAGCAGGGAGGAACTTTGATTTTAGGCCCAGGTGAGCTTCTTTGTTTTGTGTGAAAGCTACAGTCTTCTCCTTCAGCCATTTGTTTTAACACTACCACCTCAGCCGCTGTCCCTGTGGATCCCAAGGAGACAGTCTTGTGTTGAACTGTGTGGTTTTGCTGGCTGAAGGAACCTGTGGAAATGTCATTGTGTAGTCCTGCCTCCCACAGAAGTGACACAAAGCTGATCACAGTCCTGATAGAACAACTGCCTTGAAGTTTGGAGGGGTTTTTTTAATATTGTGTTGTTCACCTACATTCTGCTTTCACATTTGATTCTAGGCATTTAATGTGCTCTTAGTAGAGGAGTAATGCATGAAGGGGGGGTGCAACATGACAAAGTCATCTCATCAAATCATTAGTAAACATCATGCTAGAGCAGATTTGATTCAGTTAGATGCCTCAATGTTCCTTACTTCTATAACTTAAGGAACAATCTTTGTCATTGTTTAAAATACAGTGTATTGTGCAGTCTATAGAGCTAGTATGCATTTGTACAAGAACTAGTAGGAAATCAGAATGCTTCTTTGATTTACTTATGTATTTGAATAAGTAAATATTTTATTCAACTATTTACATGTTATTCTCATTCCATTCCAGGCAATGAAGTTCATTTTTTGCACCTTGATAAAAACAGGTTGGATCACGTTCCCATTAACACAGTTTTGCAGCTGGCAGGAGTTAAACCAGTAAATTTCACAAACAAACCCCAGATTATTGACATATGACACACAGTAGATTTTTTCTTTTTTTTAACTTGTGCTTTGCAAGAACAATTCTTCAGTGAATTCCCACCAGCATCGGTACTGTTGTGTCTTTATGGGACATATGAAACCTTGTCTAGAAAATAAGAGCACAGAATAAATTACCTGGCACTGAAGATGGACACAAAATTGCTATTTCCATTGTGTATAAGATAACAAAAACTAAAACACAACTGAGGCTTAATGCAAAAAATCCTTTAGCTTATTATTTCCTCATCAAACAATCTTGCTAATATATTTTAAAAATCTTTGTTCAAGACACACTAAACTAAAAATCTGGTTTTGCTCAGGAAGAACTTGGGATTCTTGCCTTCAGCAGATCACACTGGCTTTCAATCCAATACTTCTCAGCAATGTTTTAAAGCTTATGGAACCGTGTGACAATCTTGTATTAAATATACCTTGAAAAACCAGAGTTTTGAACACCGGGACTTCAGCTTATGCCTACTTTTGCATCTGGCACTGGCAGACATTATGAAATACATTTTATAGTTTTAAATAAATATTTCAAATACATCATCTGTTGTCTTCAATTCTTCTGTGTTATACAGAAAGGTGGGTCTGTAAGACCAAGGAGAGGTGTGCCTTAAACATATTTCTGATCAGATTGTCAGTTTTCGAGTAGGCCATAGTCAATTACTTCTTTTCCTATAATGATCTGCAGTAGAATATTCTCCCTTGTATGCATGTACTTTATCTCAGAGCAAGACATCTCTGAAAAAATGTTCTTAGTTGTTTCTGTCCTAGACAAAGGAGCTAAGAAAAACAGCATTTTGGTTTCCAGTTCTGTCAGATTTCATATTATCCATTTTTCTAGAAATGTTTATGTTCAGAATCTATTGCTTTCATTAAAGTAGATGTGTCTTCTTTCATCTATGAGTCACTTCTTTTTAGCAATTTTAAAATAAGATTGTCCAAGATTTATGGAGGAGCATATTCTCTTCTGCAGTTTCTGATCTGGCCTTCACTGTAAAATGCTACTGTTTGTACCTATCTCACCTGCGGATTCTCTCCCCGTTATAAGCTTTCTCACTAATGCAATTGTAAAACAGTATTCTGTGAAGAGATTTGTCCCTGCATCCATTAAGGTCACTGACAGGCCCAGAGCAAGCTTCAGAGAGCTCTACACCATTAAGAGCATGTGAAATTAAATGTAGTGTTCCTTGACAAAGGCCTGCTTAAGAAACATGATGATACTGAGCAATGTAATTCCATCAAAGGTACTATGCCTTAGCACTGTATTAATTACATACATATTTTGATACGGTGTGTTCAGAAGAAGGATATTATTAATGTACAGGGCTTGGCAACAGGACTAAAAGTAGTCATGTGCAGACTCTGAACTCATGTGATTTCACAGCTTGCCAGAAGCTTCCTCAGAACTTGTCACAATGGACTGGGACTGACAGCTGAGGCTCATGGGGGAGTAAAGTCCACTTTTCATGAACCATTGCCCCTACATTCATAAATAAAGAGCTGTCCCCCCCTTCTGAGGCTCCCCCAGTTCATCAAAATTTTTGAGTACATCAGAAACGCTGGCGTGCAGCTGCCTCTATGTTACTTAAAGCACAGCAGAAAGCAAGTGAGAAAATTGGTCTTATGTTTGTAAAACAAATGCAGAAAACTTAACTTTCAAAGCAAAAGAATGCTAGCTATTGTTTATTTGTAGTGAGTGCTTCCACTCTGCTTCATTCACCTGATCATCACTGTCGAGGACACAGACTCTTGTTTCACTTTTGTTTTGTAATTATTTCACTTTCATGTTCTTGGTGCTTTCGATTTTAAAGGAAGTGTTTGGCTAGCTGTTTTTCTGCTTCTTTTGCTTTCAGTAGAATTAAAATAATATACAATGGGAATAGTTCTATTGCCACTAATACACGAAATAAAACTAGCTAAAAGAACCGCAGACTCTTGAAAGGGATTGGAATGAATTAAGCTGTAGTTTGACAGCTCTGTAGGTTGCAGTCATCCACCTTCACCATTTCAATACTGACAGGAACCACATCATGGCCTCCATGTTATCCCAGCAAAATCACTTCTTCAGAAAGATTTGCAAAGTGCAGACAAACAAAAACAGGGAAGAAGACAGAGAGGAGGATTCAGCAGAAGAGCATTCTGATTAGGCCGCTGGCCCTGCATTTTGCATCTGGGCACAGGTTCACCGCGTTCGCTGGTGCCCTGCAAGACAATGATTCCCAAGTGCATTGTGAACTGGAACATCGATGGCCACATTCACAAACAGGAGAAACAGTTTTTGAAGTGTCAGCAGAATTTTAGGTCTCTGGTGTTATTTACAAAAAGTAATTTAAAAAAGTTATGCAGTGAAAGGTGGAAACTACTCTAAGATGAACGCTGACCTCACACGCAGCAGATGGTAGAATGCTTCAGCAAAGGGTTTTGTCACGGCCAACGAGACAGAGGTCGGGAGGGAGCCGTTTCCAGAAGCTGTTTCAACAACTAGCTTGATTTATTTCAACATATACTTAAAATAATAGCGCGTTTTAAAGTCACCACTGTGTCTGAGAAGCAGACTGAAACCCAGCGATTTTAACCTTCCAGATAAATCCATTTAATGTTCAGACCAGAAGAAGACTGCACGCACCGGACTGGTTTCAGGTGGCCTTGCACAATGCCATGTCCTTTGGGACCCTCTTTCGGTATGTGTCGTGAGAGGCACCTGGAACCCGCGACGCCTCAAGACTAACGCAACGAAGAACGCTCCTTTCCAAAGGCGGCGGCTTTATGCCAGCGCAAGCGGTGCCGGCCCGTCCGTGGGAGCGGACTCGCCCCGCAGCCGGGGCCCTCGCACCCCCAAGAGTTGCGTTTCGGTCACGCTGTCACCATCCGCGCCGCCCCCCTCTCTGGGGGAAGCCCGGCGCCACGTCAGCAGCCCTCACCGCGGCGACCGGGCAGGGGCGAGGTGCCGAGAGCCCCGCCGGCCGCCAGCAGCCCCGGAGCGGCGGCGATGGGCGGGGCCGCGCCCGGCCGCGCTCCCCCTGCCCACCTGTTACAGCGGCCACTATGACATCACCGCCCCCACCGCTCCGCGCCGGTGACGACACACCGCACTGACCCAATCAGAGACGGTGGGGTGCCGGGAGGTGGCCGGGAGCTGCCGCCGGCTCGGGGCGGGGGGGCCGTAGGTGCATGGGGCGGTGGGAGGGGGCGGTGTCCGGGGAGACGCGTCAGCCGCCGCCGCCGTCGTCGTCGTCGCGGGGTCCCTCCCCTCCGGCGGCCCGAGCCCCGCGGGGAGCGGCGCGGCGGGGATGAGGCGGGCCCGCCTCGCACCCACCGTAGCGGCGCGGCCGCCTCCGCCATGAAGCGGAAGAGCTGGGCCGAGGCCCGGCGCCGCACAGCCCCGGCGCCGCCGGCTCTGAAGAGAACTCGGGGCGCGGCGTCGCGGGCGGCGGGGAGCGAGGTGGAGCGGCAGCAGCCGCCCCCCGCCGGGCCGGAAACCTGCCTGAGGATCGCCGGTGAGGGGGGCGTGCCGGGGGGGCGGGCAGGGTGGCGACGCGGCGGGAGAGTTGAGTAGCAACTCAGGGCCGGGCTGGTAGCGGCGGGACGAGACGAGACGGGACGGGACGGGGCGGGACGGGACGGGACGGGGGGGGCCGCTGAGGTGTCCGTCCCGTCCCATCCCCGCGGCGGTGGGCGCCGCGCCGGCCCCGGGGCGGGAGGCGCGGCGGCGGGGAAGGAAGATTTCAGCGGTGGGTCGCCGCTGTCCCGCCGGGACCCCGGGGCGCGCGGCCGCCGGCGGCCGCCCCTGCCATCTGTGCGACGGGTCAGCGCTTGCGTCTCGCCGGCGTTTCACACAGCGCCGCGAGTCCCGCCGTTCTTCCAGAAGCGTAAATAGCCTGGTTTCATCATAACTCTGGCTGTACCGAGCAGTCGCCGTGTGCTGTCTTTCTGCTTGTAGGAGAGTAAACGGAAAATGTATTTGAACCAGTAAAACATGTTCCGGAAGGTGGGGTGAGGAAATAACATATTTCTCTGTGTTGGGGATATATCTTTATCCCAACGCTGTGCTTGCCGACTAATGGGTAAAATAATGGACAAGCCTCACACCTCTTCTCGACAGTCGAGTGCCAACGGCTTCAGCAGGCAGGCTTGCTCAGTGTCCTCTGTCCTTTTCGTGGCCCTATGATTTGAGGCATGCTTTGTTTTGGCACAGAACCTGCCTCTGTGGAGAAGCAAACTGCATCACAGCCAAAATAATCTGGATTTCGGTTTGAGTTCCCCAGCTAAAAGACATGCTTGAGAATAGTTTGCCTAAAAGCAGAAAAATATAAATTACTTTTTATGTCCTCGGTCAGAATCTGAGAATGGTAGTATTTACAACTTCTCTTAAAAAACAAGAAATAAGCCTCACTTACCGCTCCTCTGTGAAGGACATGGAGAGCTGTCTGTAGACAGAGCAAGTAAAAATACAAAGAGCAAAGGCAGACAAAAGGCACCACTCTTACCTGTGCCAAGAAACAGGGTTCCTTGAATTAACTAGTGTGTCTCCTAGATAACAATAAATATACATAAATAAAAACAACCATAAGATTTTGTTTTGAAAATTGGGTATAGCAATGTAGGAAGAATGTAAACTCCCAAAGCATACCAGATTCCTCTTTTTAAAAAGCTCTAGTACTGTCAGGAAGTAAAATCCTAAATATTCCTGCCTACACAGAGAAACATAATGGTGTACTTAAATGCAGAACTCTAATGCTACAATTACTCCAGATGTGTATTTTTCTATAACTGCAACCATTTGTATAGGAAATGATGGTGGTACAGTTTTAAGGTTAAATGTAAAACCCCCTCATTTAGCAGGTGATGACTTTTTGATATCAAAGGCATTTCACTACCTAGAATACCATGCAGCCCTGTCCAGCTCAGATCTCCAGCAAACAGCTCCATCTAACCATTCTCATGCAGCAGTTGCTTGGGCCTGATAATGCACGTCTGGCATCAACAGGCCCCTTAAATTACTGTGTTTTCTCCTCCAAAGAAATGTTCACCTATTTAAATAATACAGTAGAGCACCTAGGCTTTGACTTGCATTTTCTCAGTGGGATTTCACCATATGCAGCAGTACACAGTATAACAAACCTGATTAAAATGCAATAAATTATTATATGTAATATTTCATTTTGTCTTTATCTTTTCTTACCATGTACAGTGGCTGCTGTTTACAAGCTTCCAGAAATGGAACAATTACAGTCTAATTGTTGTTATGCTGGTATGTCATACGTATTTTTTAAAAGAGAAGCCGTGAAAGAATAAGCCCACAACCTTACCTTTTTATTCAGCTGTTTTAAAAGTTATTTCAAGTTTGGAACTGTCAGTTCTGCCTTCTCATAATGCAGTTCTGAGAAATGAATTAATAGTTCTGGACTGTATGTAGAGTAAAGCATAAGGCCTTATTCTTGCAAATGGACATACTGGTAAATATTTTAGCCTCTGTAAAGGCTGAGAGATCTGCATTAGCTTACCTTCTTACAGAAACAGTGCTAAACTCATTAAGAACGTTGCAGGCTACCCTCATTTTCATCTTTGCTAAAAAACAGAGGCAGAAAACAGATGTGAATAGCTGTAAAGATTTATGGATCTTTTCTTGTGTGATGTTATTCATAAACGGCAAAAGTTTGTAATCCATTATTTGCAGGGATTTTATACTGAAAATACAGTAATTATTGCATTTCTTTATTTCCTAATGAATTGTATGCATCAGCCATATGTCAGAATAATTTTTAATCAGAATCATCTAAATATTTTTGTTTACTATTAAGACTAGTTCAAGAAAGCTACACTTGTAAAAAATTGTTTGGTTTGGTCTGTTAAGCTGCACTGTAAGCCTTACCATTTTCTCTTTGTCAACTAGTGCGTGAGACTTGCTGGTATGAATTCAGTTTGCTGAAACTGACTGCATTTCTTCTGTTTATTAGAAGCATATTTCCATATTCTTCTGATCTCTGAAAGAAGTAATATATATGATCTAAAGAAAATGTAATAATTGAGTGTGAGATGCTTGAAAGCTGTTGATTTCCTTTCCTTGGCTGCTGAATTTATAAATAACATTTTAAAGATGTGGAATTATAGTGCATAAACCTCAGGCAAAAGGTGTGTGTTTCTCTCTCACCTCTTTTCAGTAGTTAATTCTAAAATGACATAACTACAATGACTATACATGGAATTAAATTTTACATGATATAACACGGTGGGGCATTTCTTGACATTTGTTAGTCCTTCTGCTAAATGTACATCCAGTTTGTTTACAGCGAGGAACTCGCATCTTGAAGGATGCTCTAAACTGTACTGTATATGCCTACTTTTTTCCTGGTTGAGAATTGTTTTACTTACACTGCCACTTTGTTTTTTGTGAAATAGCATTTGGTTTAATATGTTCATTGATAGATCAGTTGGTTTTTTGATTTTGTGTTGGGTTTTTTTTCAAACCATTGAATTGTCTTTTGTTTTTCCAATATTGCTGGCTTGTCATTATAAACTTTATGTATTATGTAGAAAAATATTTTTTTTTGGAATGCTAAAGACACTTCCACTGAGTATCATTAAGCTTTCCAACATTTTGACTATCAATACTTCCAATTAGTTTTCAGTATACAACTATCTCAGTAGAAAAGTTGTATTTACTCTTTTATTAATATGACCTCAGCTACTTGCACGTCTTTCTCAAAGTTAAGATTTTAAATATGAGTTTAAGGCTTTTGGTATCTAATGCAGCACTGAAAGTGCATGAACATATGTAGTGTTGTGTATCAGACTAGAACAGCAGAATGCAAGGACTCTTGAGTAAAGTAGCACAGTGTTGTTGATCATTTGTGATGTGGCCTTGAAAACAATTTTTTCATGGTTTTCTGTTAAATAAAAAGTTCCTCTAGCTTTTTAGTGTGCTTTCATTATCTTTTGAGAATCCAGGCTGTTGTTCTAATTGCCAACTCTGTCATCATAGTGATGAGTGAATGAATCTTTTCAAGGATAGAATGGCTAAAAAGAAAATCTTGTACAATTTTGCTTTTCATCTTGACATTGCAACAGAATTTGTCTTTTATGTTTTCTCATGCATCTTCCTGGTATTTTAGAGTCTTTTAAAGCAAATGCAACAAAATACCATGTACCAACTCTGAATTTAGAAATAGACTTCTCTTACAATAGTAAATAACTCCCTGCTTACTTTCCCGGTAATTCAAAACAGGCCGTTTTTTGTTGTAGTGTCAGTCTCCTGTGACTTTCTCATTTAAGGCATCTGTTTAACAATGGAACTGTAGAATTTATCTTTTTATGAAATAACCTTTGCTGATCATATGCAGACTTGCCCTGAAGTGAGTGCCTGTTTGGTATTTAGTTGTCTCTCAAATTACCGAAATGTCTTTCTCGAAGGCTTGTGCAGCAGATCCTGAGAAGCATCAGACTTATCGAGAGTAAAGGGAAGGAGATTATTTTGTCATCTCTATACTCACATTAACATTATTTTGAAGCGGTAGCTCTCAGCTTTCTACATGTCTATTTCCACAGAACACTCTAGATCTGAAAAACAAGCAAAATGCTTTTCCTCCTGTAAGCACACTGCAGATGTGTGATTATTATAGCTTGTGTAGACTTGCTTGTGCTACCTTTAGTCTCACTAGTTCATGTACCAGCAGTAGCAGAGCTATGGTAACATAGTCCTCAGTTAGGAGTATGCAGGCTCGTTTTGTTGTACATAGGATGCTTACTGAAATTAATTGCCTACTGTGACATCTGTGTTTCTGTATTTTAACTGTTTTATTATATGAGGCTAACAAAATTAAGTGTAATTGAAGTATACCTAACATGCTGCAGTCATGTCTTCTAATTGCAGTGCAGATGCAGCCTGTAAAGCAGTGAGCCCTACTCTCTCATTCTTCCAAGAGACAATTAGAAAGGTCTGTTCTAGTTTGATAGTTTTAGGAAGACGTTTTATCAGAAATTTGCAGGAATCTGGAAGTGCTCAAGCACACTATATGTGAATGAAATACTAAAAACCTAAAATTAGCAAAGGAAGCATAAAAATAATAAAATGGAAGCCTTGTTCCTGCAGTCCAAACCTTTGTGGAGTCCTACTGAAATTAATTCATCAGTGCTCTGGTGTATTTTATGTATAAGCCCTCATCTTGTAATCAGATCCTTAATGAAGGAATTCTCCTTTCTCACCATGTGTTACTCCTATTAAAAAATCAACAAACTAATCTTTGGCTAAACAGAGCTGGGAATGTGTTTGCAAAAAAACAGGTAAAAACAGACATGGTGAGTAATAAGAGCATTAGTCTGATATCAGACTGATAAGCCAGTAGAAAGGTAGATACACTTATGGGAAAGGACTTCTCTGTGTAGCTCATTTCTAAAATCTTCATACAGGAGACATGGAGCCTGCTGTTTACGTGATAGGGAGCAATTGTTAGCGATGCACAGGAATGAGCAGCTTGTCAGGATATTGGCATTTGACATGCACTGCTGTTATTGTGTGGTAATTCTGTAAATTCATTAAATTCAAGTTTCTTTCAGGTGTTTTAAAAATAGCAACAGTTAACATGATCCAGAGATACCAGTGCAGAATTGAATGCCAACAGCAATTCGAACTGTTCACTCAAGATAGGAATTCTTATTTTTGTTGGACATTTTTGTAAAAGTTGAAAAAGATTTTCAGTAAAAGTAGGAGCACTGAGGAAGCAAGTGGATCTCTTACGCCAAATCCCGTTTAGGAGCAAAATGATAAATTGTTTTAGGTCTTTGACCTGTGCAAATATATTTCCTTTCATTTTGATCCTCCTTTTGTATTTGAGGATTTTGGATTACTCTTTGTGTAGTGCTTTTATATTTTCAAAAGTGATGTGAAGTTTATGGAGAAGCTGGTGTGCAAGAAGGTAGCATGTCAGTTTGAATACACAGCCATTCTGCCCAGTCTTCAATGCGGATGTTGTTTGTGTACATGGAGAGCTCAGTCTAAGTCAATAATTAAACTGGACCTAAAGGACAGATGCCATTGAGGGAAAAATTCTGGCTGTGTATCCCCACTGTTAACCCCCAGTGGGCTGGTTCAGTGAGCTAACTCAGAAGAAAACTTTTTCTTGTAAGGAACCTGGTGGCAGCTAGCCATTAAATCAGTTTAAAAGTGGTGTGAAATTATAGCTTGGGGTAGTAGTGTGACATGTGTTTGATCTAGCGATGCCAGTTTAAACACAATCCCTAGATACCATATCCTCTCAGTTCTCCTTTCTGCTTCCTCCTTTGCCCTCAGTCCTCCCACACACACAGGTTAGCTGTCATTCTTAGGGCAGAGGGAAGTAAATCCAGCAAAGCAGGTTTGTTGGGGTTTTTTTTTAAATACTGTGCTAGGATACCTGTTACCATTTCTGATTTACACAGACCCACCTTGACACAGCACAGGGGAGTAACACAGTGGTGGGGACAGTAGCTGGAGAGTTGTCAGTGGCTGGGGCTCCCTCCACCCCACATCCCAAACATCCCAGGACTGTCTTTTCTGTAAAGCAGTTTTCCCCATAGTGTACTTTGTGCCAGTTGGAGTATCAGTGCACTTGCTTCTCCATATGTATTTCTTTTTGTGGGCCAGTTTAGTCACTTCTTAAAAATGCACAGTATTACTCTAAATTTTATCCTTTGGCTTGTTTTCAGGAGATGCTTTGGTAAATGCTGGGAGGTACAGAAGTTCCTAAGTAGGTAATGCACCTCCCAGGTAGTACTGCAGCTGCTGTGCCTACAAGATGTGTCTATCAGAAATTAAACAAGCAAGTTTGGTGCCTTGCTTCTGCTGAGAGAGTCAGGAAGTAGGTGCCTGACTTGCTCAGGAGTTACCCCACTGAGTGCCCCGACCTGTAAATGTTTAAGCCAAACCATTCACATCAGGCTGCTGTTCTACTGAAATGTGCATTTAGCAAACGTATACTTTTTGGTGGTGTTGTCTGCCTCCACCCCCTGAGATATCACTGTACACAGGTGAGCACTGAGCATGTAAGTGTTGAAAGACAGATGTGGGGACTCCTTTCATGGCATACTTTACTGTGTATTTTCAAGACACAAGTAATGTTTTCTAAGTGCTAGTCATGGAGGATTCTGTTTTGAAACATAAAGTGATTTTTTTTTCCTGCTCTCTGGAAAAGGAGATACAGTTTTTCTTTATCAGAAATTATGCTTTGAAATTTTATTCTTATATGTAGGTGATCTGTTTTTATATTTAAATCATATATCCGTTCCAGGCAACTAGTTTGCAAAAAATAAAATTTTTTAGGTTTGAATTTTAATCCATGTATTTTATAATGATATTTTTTCAGCAGAAGGAAGAAAAGTATTGCTGTGGTGCTGCAAGGCCTCAATTTTTATTGACCAATTACCGCAAGCACAGCAGTTTACATCAGCAGCACAGTTGGTGCTTAAAGTTCACAGGGGCAACAGCTCCCCCAGCCATAAAAATAATTTATATCTATGTGAATACCACTGGTGGGTTTTTTTTTTCCCCTCGGCTTGAGAAAGGAAGCCAGGGCAAGCACAAGATGCCTCCTGCCTGCGTGCACGCAGGCTTTGAAGGGGCAGCTGGGGTGGGGATGGGGATGTGGATGGGGATGGATATCCAGGTGGTGGCTCCTCCGCTGGTGCTCCCGCGGGCGGCAGTGGGCTCCCGCATCGCCCCTCGCATCCCTCCGGCATCTGTCGCCTGCAGGCTTTAATTGCACACCACTACTGTTGAGATCATCGTTTTAGGGAAAGATGGGAAGTGCCCGTGTTTCGGCACGAGTGTGCTTTGCCGCTTAGTTTAACATAGGTGTTATGAGGTGCTGAGGGATTTGTGGCTTAGTTGGGGGTGGGGAGGCGGGGGGGTGTTGGTATTTGGAGTGCAACAGGTGGGGTCTGTTGGCAAAAGGAGGTAGGTCTCTGCTGTGTTTGTGGGTGCAAGTCGGGCTCCTGCTATACCGCAAAGTCGTCAAACAGGTAGTTTTCCTGGGAACACTTTGTTTGGGAAAGAACACCAAAGAGCTCTGGATTACAGAAACACTGCTGAGCAAAAAGCCTAATCTTTGTGTGCCTTGTTGCTTAACACCAGAGAATAATAATATCTTGTTCAGTAATATTTAAAAGAAGATTTGGTTCATTTTAAACCATTTAAAGTTGTTCTGTTGACAGGTAATACTTCAAATTTTTAGCAGAAAAGTGTGATGTTTGTAAAAGCTTTACATTTTGTTGCATTTCAGATCGCCTTTATTTTGCAATTCTCTGCCAAAAACCAAAGAGTGGAGCTGCAAATACCCATTATTTCTGCACAGATGATGAACTTGTATATGAGAAGTAAGTACAGACTTATTTTTTCCAGTTTTTTTCAGAAATAAATTAGTCAGAACAACAGCAATGACAAACCAGTCTAACTGACATTCTGTTTTTAAATGTAGCTGAGGGAAACATACCATTCCCATTATAGAACTAATTACACGAGTTTGGTCCTCTCAGGCTTCTCTGCCATGATGATTTATATGTCTTATAAAGGTTTTTTGGCTTCCCATCAGGGTTTCTTAAAAATCTTTTCAAAGCAGAAGTTTTCACTGTATCCATTCTTGTTAGAAGACACAGGAACATGATGCAACAATATATATTCAGAAGGGCACACTGGACTGCTGAGCTGAAGGGGATGTCTGTGGTTACTTGAGTATTAAGTGGAATGTCTAAACTTCATAGAATAAGAGAAAAAACTGACAAAATCAATTCAAGCCTTTATGAGTTGACAATGGGTATATTATTTCCCCAGTACTGAACAATGTATGCCTTTGTATGTGATCTGCAATGCTGCTAATTCTTTAAATATTTCTGACCAAGAGTGTGCTTAATGGTTTTGAAAGTACTAATCAATCTTTATTCTCTGTGTTCACTTTTGTCTAGCAATATTAATTCCCTTCTTTTAAAGTAAAGCTTTTGGGTTGTTCTTAAAATAGAGTTTCTAAACTGGTGTCACGGAGTGATACAGTGAGAATTTTTCAGACCTTGAGTATTCCAGTTTGCTTTTGAGTGGTGGTGTGTGGAAAACAAAGAAAAAAGTTTTACTCCCTGTTTAAAGATGACAAAACTTTCCTCCAACAAAATAATATGTATGTAAGAAGGTATTCTTTTTAGAATGATGCACATATATCACATGTATTATTACTCCTTGCTTTGTGCATCTGATTAACAAAAAAAGGCTTTTACAGAGGTTATGTACAATTTTTTCCCTTTCTCCCACCAGCTTCTATGCAGACTTTGGACCACTCAATCTGGCAATGGTCTACAGATACTGCTGCAAGCTAAATAAGAAATTAAAGGTAACACCTGTTTTTTTTATTAAATATTCTTGACTTTTTAAAGAACAAAACCAAATGGGCCAAAAGTGGTTTTTTTGCTCAGGTGCTTTCCTGGGTTCCTAATCCAGCTAAGTTTTGAATATAAATGCTGAATTTTGTCGAGGTGAATTTAGGGAGAAGAAGGATCAGGAGGGAGAACTCAGTTTTAAGATCCGGAAGATGCACCACTGTGGCAGTAACTGATGTTAAACTCCTAAAAGATCAGTGGCTAAATGGGTACAGACTTCTTTAAATGAAAATCTCCCCCCCCTGGAGTTCAGTCTTGGCAATCTGCCAGCATGGAGTGTGCTTGAGGGTGCAATGCAACACATTTTTATTTGAGATAGTTTTTGTTTGACTTAGGCTTCTCATCTGGTCCTGACATCTCTTTGGTAAGAAGAAACATTTGATCTTTGATAGTGTTTATGGCATTGTCCTGAAAGAGACTGCTGTGCTCCTACTGCAGATTTTCTTCTCTGAGGGGTGCTCAGCAGTTTTCAGGATTAGGATCTTGATAGAGCAGTGTCTTTAAAACAGATATTTCCTCTATTAATTAACATGAATGACTTCAAGTTAGTTGACCTCTAACAGATGTTGGAGTATAAAACATACTAGGAAGATAAAAAAAGCTTATTAGCATTAATGTGAATCACAGTTTGCCTCTTCAAAACTGCTTAGATCTTGAAACTGCCACTGAGCTGTGAAAACTGGAAAGTATGCAAAACATGATAGTTTAACAGATACTTTTTTTTTTCGTGGCTTGATGTCTGTCACTGGTATTAGTTTGCATAATTCAGGCTTGCTTTGTCCCTGTGGCACTATGAACAGGTTTGCTGGAGATCAGATTCTCTGATTTTTGTTTGCAGGATGCTCTGAAGCAACACAAGTCTATATTATAATCCCTTTGAGTATCTTGAGTTTGATACTGGAGAGTTGTGTTAGGATTGATGAGAACACAGTGCTGCTAGTGATCTGGGGTTTATTTGTCTTGAGTGCATTGAATAGTATTTGAGTAACATTGCTATTTAAATAGTGACATTTTATGATGGTTTAGCAGTTGATCAAAGTATACAGTTTCATGCACATAAAAATTTGTTTTGAGGGCCAGTTAGAGGATATTTTTTGCTGCCACTACAGATATGTGTCCTTTCTACTGGCAATGCCAAGTAGAGATGAAATTTTATATGCCAAGCTGAGATGAAATTTTAAGATGTTTATGATAAAGTTTAGAAATACTTTCAAAATATTTTAATCTAACATATATTTTTCCAGTAGTTCTGATCCTTAGAAACAACTACTAGTTGATTTATCTAGTCAGGTTTTCTATAAGAATAAAAGAAGTCTAAATTCTGTTTTCAAAACTATTGCAACTTTAATATGCCCATGATGTTTTTGAGAATGCCACTTTGTATTTACTTAGCCATAAACGCCTGTCTGCTACATAGGGCTTGAAGTCAGAAACACTAAATGCATTTAAGGAGTAAAAGAAAGATTACTGTAATTTGTATCAAAAGTTATTTTCAGCTGAATACTGGGAAAAATAGTGGAACAATCTAGGTAGGGATGCAACAGAGTCTTCCAAAGCTTTTGAGGGACTAGTCTACAGTGTACGTAGTCCTCTGAATACAGGTGACTGAAAGTAGGTGAACAGACCCCAGCATTCCTCTAATTTTATAAAAGAAGACATGAAAACTCTAAAATACAAAATCATAATCTTGTTAATTTCTCATTACAGTCATTTTCATTGATAAGGAAGAAAATAATTCATTATACTGGCTTTGATCAGAAAAAACAAGCAAATGCTGCATTCCTCATAGGCTCCTACGCAGTAAGTATTTAAATTTTTGCATTACATCAGCTTGCTAAATGTGTTCACTTCTTCATATTCAATTTTTAAAACAGCAAGATAAAACCAATTATTTTCTCTTGAATAATCTTCCTACTAATGTATTTTATAGTAAGGTACCACATACTAAGACAGTTTTTAAAGTCTCGCAGGTGAATAAAGTTGTGTGGTTTGGTTTTTTTTCCTCTCTACTGCAATCTGTGCTCCTAAGAAATAAGAGCACCACTGAAATAAAAAAATCTTTATATTTTAATTTAGAAATATCTTGATGTTTTTCCTTTCCCCTATCCACATATACTCTCTTTTTTCTTTTCTAAATAGAGAAATAGTATCTTCCACAAAGTACAGTATATCATTTCCCATTTCATACACGTTTAAATATACTTGTTCTTTCCCAGCTGCTGCTTTTCTAATGTAAGGTGATCTCTTCAGTTAGCCTAGGAGAAGGAGTGAGATCATGTGGTAGGCTTAGAGCCAGTATAAAGCCTGGGAATATACAAAGTGGCTGGAAATGTACTTAGCCAGGTCCCTGACTGCAGAAGGGAAAATGACTGGCTTTACTCCACAACTGCAATGTGTTTGGTACACAAAAGTGTAGTCAAGTAATAAAATGCTGAATGCTTCAGAATGAAGATGTAATGTGCCATATTCATGTTCTACTTTGACTTGTAACACAGCTTCATCGTAACCATCTCTCTTGTTTACTGAGTAATAAAATGAAGTGAGAACCTATGTGTTTTTTGATGTGGGAGATATGAGGAGTCAAAGTTCATGTAGCCTTAGGTCATTCCATTTATTAGCTGCACTACTATACAGTACTTGCTGTGATGCTAGCAGTCTCCTTGCTGCCTCTCTACATCATGCATGAGGTGCATTTCTGGCTCCCTAGGTTTTCTCTTTTGCCTATTTTCTACAGTACTTAATACAAATTAAGCACTAGATTTCAAAACGTGTCACCCTTGGTATTTGAAACACAGTCATTTAGGAATTTTACTGTAGACTTTTGCATTCTTAAACCACATGGAAACTGGCAGTGTGACTTACCAAACTTGTTTGCAGTTAAGGCATTATGTTGGCAAAACAGCTGCAGCTTTTAGGAAAACTGCTTCCTAGTGACTTAACCATGATGGAGGCCCAGAAAGCGAGAGGGGACTGGCTTCAGTTATCAGCCATTATTTGGAGGGAAGTGAGTTTTGTTTTTCCCTAAACTTTTGTTCTGAATATGTGTAGTAGTACTGTGCAGCACAGCAGCTGACATTTTGAGCAGGATCCACGGTACAGAAAATTAATAGCAAAACAATCTAATACAAAAATACTGTGGTTTACTATGTAAAGTATACAAAAAACCTGACACAAACTTTACTTCTGATCCTCTAGTAGGCCTGCCATGTTGCAATAACAATATGCAGTTGAAGGGGAATGCTTGGACAGGCTTGAGTAAAGCTCTAAGATTAATTTGTATGGATTATGACAGTCCAAAGCACGATAATTAAAAATGGAGGCCGTTGGACACAGGAGTAGGCAGTTTTTGCTTCAGAGAACCGCAGTGAAGGAGGTGGGAGTTGCAGAGTATGGAAAGGATGTTAACACAGATCCAGCTGAAGTATGGCATGAGATCATGACTGACTAGCCAATGCATGAGGGAGGGTTAGTTGCAGATAGCTGACATATGGCAGAAAGAGACTACTCAAAACCACTGGTAATTTTCAGAGTTCAGAGACTCATGCTTACGTTATTAGGTACAGGTTGAATATTTCAGTGGTTTCCCTTAAAGACCAATCGCAAACTGAAGCACTAGGTGAGTGTTAGTCCCCTCCTTGAATGAGGGCATATCTGTCTTGCATAATCGCAAATTCTAGATGGCGAGGTAGCTCTAGCTAGATGCTGATTTTCTTTCCAGTGCAACACGCTTTGGTACTGCTTTTTCTATAAAGTAGGGTACAGTTTCTTCCCAGATTGATGTGTGAGGCATTCCAGTGGAGGAAGATCACAGAAGAAAGACTGTGCCCCCTCTGGCACCCTTTGATGATCTTTCATGAAGAGGCAGGCTTAATTACAGCACTCACTGCTGAAGTGTTCAAACATACCAGTCCCACGTTTCTGCTTTCTACAGGGAGAATTGGATTGTTCTCTATGGAGCGAACAATAGTATAGGATCTGTTCAGAATGCACGATAAATATATGTTTATAAGCATATTTCCTGATTGAAATAATATTGAGGCCTTCTTTATTTAAAACATACGCAGGCTTAAGCATCCACCTGCTCCTTCAGTTCAGAGTGCTTTGGTTTTTGATGAAGAAGGATCCATCCAGCTATTGGTCAAAACTAAGAAGCTTTTCTGTAATTTTAGGTAATCAGACCATGTCCTGTTGGTATTGCTCTTTGCTGCTTGAACTGAGTATCGTCATTTAATTTCTGATCCCTTACAGTGTAAGTGGTAGGTTGCCACAGTGTTTTGTTTTCTGTGGGTTGAACGTGTTTTCTCATTTGATTTTGGTTTTTTAGCTTCATGGTGTGTTCCCATTTCAATAGTTTACCTTAGATTGCGGAACTGCATGGCAGTGCATCAGGTTGGAGGAGTTCAGATGGGAAGACCGAGGAAGTAGAAAAGGAAAGTAGCCTTTGCAGAGTTAGTCATGAAAATAATGCTTGTCTGTGCGTGTTGTAAGGCCTTTGATAACTTAAGCGTAGATTTGGGTGCAAGGTGCTCTGTAGATACGGGTGCTTTAAGTTACTTGTTAGGAATAACAGGCTGCCAGCTTTTCAGGAATAGCACAGACACAGTGAGTGTATGTGCTTTCTGATTTTGTTCTCTTTTTTTAACACAGTCACATTTTAACTGTAAAGCTGTGGTGAACTGTATATCATTAGTTCTCTGGAACTTGCATGTCCTCATAAACATTCAATATTTTATGCTAGCAACTTCCACATCTATCATTTTAAGGACTTGTTGACCTTAAATTTATATTCTTAAACAGAATATTATTTAACTTCTGCTTAAAGGAATATATTAGCATGGTTTATTGTTCAACATCTTTTGTTTAAATATATATATGTGTGTATCTATATCATGTGGGGATATGCTAATTTTGACTACTAAGACAATTATGAAAGTCTTTATTAACTGTGGTGAAGTGTAAGGGCAGCTGTTTGTGTTCTGGTTACAAGCAAAGTCTGTTCCCAGTCTTTTCCTCACAGTTGGTCTGTTTTAATGTTTCTCCACCTCCCCTTCATCTAACTTGTCTTTCCCTCCTCTTCAGTGGAGATAGTTTCTGAACTCTCCAGGCTACACACTTCTTTCTCCCCCCTCCCGCATCTGCTGCTTCCTTCCAGGTGTACTTTCATGTGACATCACAGCCTAACTCAAGCTACAGACCTCTTCAGTATAACATGGCCTTAAAAGAGAAGAACAAAGTTTTCAAATAGATTGTTATGTGTGTAGTTTTAGAATAAAATATGATTTTTTTAGAGTAAATCTTAACAATTTAGATCTTAACCCCTTTATTGTTCATCTTCCATCTATTCTGTATTTTGTTTCATTTTTACTGATGTTATACTGCGTAATGGGAATAATATTTTTCTGTGTAGATTAGCATAAGTTTGGCACATTCTGCCACACAAAGGGTAGCCAGAATTCGGTGTGTTGGGGTTGAATGTTTACACTTTATTTGGGCAGAGGGGGTGAGGGGAAAGAAGGGAGGGGGGAAAAAATCCACCTTTGTTCTTCACCTTTTAAAGAAAAATTGCTTTTCCTTGGAAGCTATCTGCACTGTTCAGGCCTTACCACTCTACCAAAGCAGCAGTGATCCTCTGAGTTGATCTCTACAGTGGCTTCTCTTGATTTTCGCCAGGATCTTGACTGTGGGTGAGGAAAGTCTGCTTCTTCCATCATTGCTCCTTCTATACTAAGAAAGAATATGTACCCTCTGTGCCCTGTCCACCCAATTCCCAAGCTCCCCCTCTCCCCTTGGGTGCATTAACTTAGTAACAGTATTTTTTTTCTCAGGCCTGGCATTAATTATGTACTTGGAGGGTGACCCTCCGAGGGTACCGCCCCATGAGCTGCTGTAATTCAGGTCACCTTCTCCAGGACTCATCTCTGTACTTTGTCTATTTTCTCATCTTCTTTCTTCAGGGTAAGCAGCGTTTCCTTCATCCATTCTGATCTGCAGTACTGGTTTTTTTTGCCTTTTCAATTTGTTAGTGTCCTTTCTAGCTGTGGACCTAATGCTGGTAGAAGCTGAAGATTGCACTAGCAATCAGCACCTGTCTGTGTGATGTTGAACTGCTTTGTTCTTAACGTGTCATTTGCAAACTATCTCTGGCCAAGCCCTGGGAAAGCAGGCAAACCTGTTTGTTTAGTGGTCCAGGCAGAGGGGCAGTAAATGGGTAACTGCAACAGTGCTCAAATTACAGGTGGGTAAACCGTGTTTACCTTCAGCTACGTTTTGGTGAGAGGTGCTTGTGCTTGACAAGCGAGTGGCAGAGATGAGCTGGACAAAAGGCTTGCTTTGTCCTCGTGTCCTCTAAAAAACTACCTTCCCTGAGTTGTGTTTGGAAAATCATGATTAGTCTTCATGATGGCAGCTTTTCCCTGAGGTTTGTACTAGGTTCTTCCTCATGATGTTCTTACCAGACCACTTGTCTCCATAGCAGAGGAAGCGTTGCTCTTTGTGGGTCCCTCACTATAGTATTAGCTTGCTTTCCCAGCTGTCCTGAAGTACTGATGTGCCCAGCCCCGTCACTTCCCAGCTAATAGGGTTTTCTAGACCTCCCTTCCCCTGTTGAAAAGGTAATTGGAGGTTTCTTGCTTTTGTTCATGGTGAACAAAGAGTTCATCAGTTATTCCCTCTCTGCCACTTTTATCCACTTAATGACTGTTTCTGCTAATGAAGGGACTGTTGGCCATGTGCATTTCTTCAGTACACCACAAATCCATACAGGAAGCTTTTTATTCTAATATATTTATATTTTAATTTTGCTGTATTTAATGTTTTTTTCTAAGGGATATTGCTAGAAAAATTAATGTATTAACTGACTAGTCTATCCAGTGGAGGTTTTAATCAAAAATATTTAATACTTTTAAGTTATAGTAAAATTACGCATGCATATGAGCTTGTGTTTGAGTCTGGTCACACACAGTAGGTATTTGTATTTGTTCAGAATGGGTGGGTTGTGATTATTTGCAGTTTGCAGCAGTTCAGGCTATTTTGGGTGAGTGACATTTTTGGAACTGTATCACATGAAATTTGCTTGTAAGCAGTTTAAAATGAATCATTTAATTATTTTCTTGCTTTTAAGTCAGTATGGTTGGTAAAATGTGTGATTTAGGTAGCGACCTTGAGTAGATTTTGCAATTAAGGGTGAACAGGTGGATAAACATGATTACACTAAGTACATCATAGACATGAATTTAAAGTGCTATTTACAGACTTGAGCTGATACAGTTTCTAACAGTACAGCTTATTTAAATGTCCTATTTAACTTGCCTGAAAAAGCAACAAGTTATGTCATAGATGGTTATTATCAAACATGTTTTATCTTGCATGCAACATTACTATTTCACTTGGCAATCCCTTGTACTGAAGATTAAGATGCCTTTTTTCAACCAGAGCCTCCTTTCGTTTTCTACCAGGAATACTTTTCATCCTATTGTGAATACTGTTTTCATGATTGTAACGCTAGTCTAGGAAACCTTTGTTTAAAAAATAGGTCTAGTTTGAAAACATTTATATGAATCGGACAGTAACATGGCTTGCTAAAAGAACTGTCATTCTATGGTTGATTTTAAATGCTCATAAATAAAGACTGAGTCACCTAGTCCTGCAAGCCCTTCTATTTCAGTGAACATTACAGCAGCTGTTTGACTACACAGCAATGTTGGCAGGAGCAGTGCTTGAGTGCACCTTTCCCAGTACTCAACGCTTGGATGGTTCTTGACCATTCACAGAGCTGCCTGCAGTCCCTTAATTAGAAACAGATGTCCTAAATGAAAAGGATGATTAGAGCAATGTTAACGGTTCAACTGGTAATCGCAAATTTCTGTCTGTATTTTAAAGTTCAATAGAATGGTTTTTTGTATGCATACAGAAAGCAAATTTCTAAATTGTTGGTACACAAGTAATTACACAGTGTGGTAAAATGTTATTTTGGATTGAAAGATGTTGGTTCCTTATAGTAACAATTTTTCTGGAAGGTACTTAAGTAAAAGATTTGTAAAGGATTTTAAGAGTTTCTCCATGTGTATTTGTGTGTGTGTGTGTGTGTATGTAGAAGTGTGTGTACACCCATCTACACTTGCGTATGATTGTAGGAAGATTCTAAAACCAATACAACTGTACTTGTGGATGATTTATTTCAGGTCTGCTAAATTTTCTAAGTGTTTTTTAAAAAGCTGCTTTCTTTCTTTTTTAATATTGCCTGACCTGCAGGAAGGGAGCCCCTTGGGAAATCAATGTAAAATTCCAGTAGACTTTTCTCCATTTGTATATATAAGAATGGACAAAAACTATCCCAGAAAATGCCTGCTTCTGCTAAGTAACAGTTAATATCATTGCTTGAAATTTATTTTAATATTTTTCATCTGTTGTTTAATAGTACTTCTATAGTACTTCTTGGTCACTGCTTTATTGGCATTAACAAGAAAACAACTTTATTTGTGAAAGTTTCTGTCATCTTAGAAAGCACGCAGAAACAGAATGTATAACTGGCATCTGGACAAATGGGATTCAGCTGTTGTATATTTTGATTTCTGGAGGTTATATCTTCCCAGTTCCCCTCCTCCTCCCAGTACACACCTTATGAATTTACAAATATAACTTTGATTTGCTATTCATGCAATCAACATTTCCATTCTCTTTTGAAACTTCAGTTCTGCTTACTGCCTTAGAAAGTCCTTCTGTCTTTCAACACTTCTGTCTACTACAGGTCTCTCTGATCACTTTTACTTTCTCTCTCTTGTTTACTGCCTTTCTTCAGTCCTTTGTTCACCCACATCGTTCCAGTGAAATTGTTCATCTTTAAGGCTTTAGTAGCCTCCTCCTGGTCAGAAACTGTATTATATACAGTTACATATAATTTACTTATATATGAATATATATATTAAAAACTATGTTACAGTTCCAGTTTGTGTCAGGAGTATATTCTTGAAGTTAATCTTTCCTTAAACCCTGCTCACTGCATTTTGGTTCACTTCATGGAGCAGTCTAGGATCAATCCCAACAGGTAATGGGTGTTCAGACCACAGGTCCAGACTAGGACTAGCTGTTAAGGTTGAAAGCTGTTGGAAGTGCGTAGTGCAGATGTCAGATCTCCAGTGCTGGTTCTCAGTCTACATATGCATTTCGTGCACACTGCTTCCTGATGCAGATGTGGCCTCTACTGCCTTTACGTCTGTTGCTTCCTCAGGCTTTGCTGCTCCTTCCCTCAATCCTTCAGTCTTACCTGTTTCCATATCTGAAATTCAGTTCATCCACAACCTGAATCCAGGCTCATTCATGTTCAACCTCCACCCCGCCTTGCTTGCATCCAACGTTTCCATCTGGGTGCTCTCCTGTGGTGTTAAGCTGTGACAGAAACTGATCTTGTGTGCACACACAAGTCACAACTTCTTGTTTTGTGTTACTGCCAGAATACTTTCCTTGTGAAGTAAGTATCTGTTTATGGTCTTTCCCATTCTGTGTAGAGACTGAATGCCATTCTTCTATTTTGAAGCAGTCCACACCATTGCACCTGTCCAGATATCCTCAGACTAACCTAATTTTTTTTGTAAGCCACTTCTCACTGAGAACACCATTTGACTATTTCATCAACTTGCTGCCTCTGCAACTGTTCATATGTCGTATCTTGTGTGTGTGGTAGTGTCACAGCTGAAGTGTAGCAGGATCTCTCTTTCAGAAAATTCTGAGAAATCCAACTCGAAGAGCTTCCTTTCTTCATTGAATATACTGTATATATTGCTTCAGTTGTACAGGAAGTACTGTGTATTTTTTCTTAGTAGCTTGTCCACATTGAAAAATACTATCTTCTTGCAGTGTGCATTTTGTACGTACTAAACGATGGCAGACATTGGATTTTTGTGTCAAAATCAGGTTGGCTTTTTAAATTGTCCTTGTATGTAGCAAGTGTTCATATAACTATGTTAAGGAAAGTCTATACACACACGTGCATGTGTGTTAAAATGGTGTTTCTGTCAACTTCACTGGTAATGTAATTTCAGAAGTTGGATCTGTGCTTAAGAACTAATATGTTTCAGTATACTGTAACATTTAGACTTATTTTAATACAACAGTTAATGTTATGCAAAAAAACTTGCCTCTTGCAGCTCTTATATTTGCAAACAAATGCTTCTGCATTAAAACTTGTTTTCCTTAAGAAGCAGGTAAAAGCTCAGCCGAGATACGGGAGAAATCCTTGGCCTTTCTGAGCTACATGCACTTTACAGTATTAGCAAGTATTAGCTGCATTTCTATTTGCCTGTTGTACAAGTAATACTCTCTGTGTATTACCCAGGCTTATAGTACTGAATCCCAAGTTTTTTCCGGGTGACTCATTTCTGGCAACAAACTCTGTCTCTGCTGTTTAATTACCTTCTCTTTGCTAATGCCATTTCATGTCTCTGGTTTGTAAGTTTCTCTGGAGCAGGGCTCTTTTTCTGATAACAAGCAGTGAGTGCTAGATTTTTATGGTTGCTAGCAATATGTGTTCACTGTGCTACACGACACAAAGTGTGACTGTGTCAAAGCACACAACTTGAAATTTCTTGGAACATAACCTTTTATCCAATTCAGGCAATGAATATATCAGCAGAATAGAAAGTGAACTCTGGCATCTGAGGAGCAGCTATTCAACAATATTTTGGGGGCTTTTTATGTCTCTTCTATTCCTATTGTATGCTTCAAATATAAATGCAAAAGTCACTTATCTCTCCCCAGCAAAAGCACACACACACAAAACATGCAGTTTTCTTACTCAACTAAACTACTTAAGTAAGTTTTTTCTTTGGTTTTGCTAATTGTACAGGAAGAATGTTCAGAAAATAGTTCACACAGTAATCGAATCAGAGGAAAAATGAAAGGGATCACCTGTTGCTATGTATGTTTTAGCTGTCTGTTTAGGATATGTTTCAAACTGTTTTGTTGGGTGTTCTTTAACAGCATCTGTTTCATCTCCCATTCTCACCTCACAAGAATGTGTGTGTGAGGTTATTAATATATGTTATGTAAATAATTTTACAGAACATTAATGAAAAAAAAACTTTCTGTAGTGTTTTAAAGCTTAGTTAATGCAGTTTTAAAGAAGTATTAACTTGAAATTATTGAATATTGACCTGTTAATGACAGCTTGTTATTAACAGTTGTTATCTCTTGGCCATGCTAGGGATGGTGTTTGGTATTGGAAGAAATTATTTGCATAAAAGTGGAATTTTACAGTATTTTTTAAGGAGACCTTAGTGTTAGAGACTATCCAGGAGAGATCAGGCATGTCGTGATGGAAGACCATATGGATATTTGTTATGAGTTGGTCCTTTGTGAATTCTTCTGTGAGTGTTTTTGACAGTAGAAAGTTTGATACATAGTGCTTCAAGTATATTACTTCATTCTGTTCTTAGGATTTTGCTTCTGAAGCTACAGTTTTCTTTCTTTTTTTTTTCCCTTTATGGCATCTGGATTTAGTTACTGGATACTGCCTCACCAGTGGAAAGGAGGAAGTACAGGATTTGGAATAATGCAGATGTACTGCTATAGGAAAATCAAAGAATACTGTTTTAATCCTGTCTGATGAGTGTACACACTGTTTTGTAGACCAGATGATTCATAGCTTTGCTGATATCTCTATGGGGTTTTGTGTTTTGGATTACATCTGAAAAGCTTAATTAAAAAGAAAAAATCTATAAACTGGTCCAGCAGCGTTGCAGTAGAAACATGGAAGGATCCAGACAGACAGAAGCTTTTTCACTATAGCCTATAGTTGAACAACTGCACAAATTTATAAATTTTGTTTAAAAATATATATTTCTCTTGGCTGACTAGTATTTTATATTGTTTATTTTAGTTTTATTGTTGCACACTTGCATACCACTGTTCTTGATGCCACTGTTTCCCAGCACTTTTGAGCTCTGTAATAATTAATTACGCCTTCTGTAGTAAACAAGTGACTTGAACGTATTAATATAAATCTTAAAATCATATTTTTATTTTCTTTTCTGTCTTTTTCCACAAAAATAGATAATATACCTGGGAGAATCTCCAGAAGATGTGTACAGGCTTATATTGGCTGGAAGCATTTCGTATCTTCCTTTCAGGTAAATAACAAATTGTTAGAACTTTCTGTACCTTGATATTTTGAAGAAGAATGTAGCATTTATCAGTACTAATTCAGGGTTGGGTTTTTTTCTGAAGTTTTAACACGTTACACATTCACTGCCTGAGCTTTTAAGTGTAGACTGCTGAACAGGGGTGTTAGCAGCCTATGCTGAGTATATAGATAAGTGTTGACTGGGAAGCTCGCTCTGGCTTCCAGGATGGTGGTTTCAGGATTCTCTCTTCTCTGGGATCACTAGCTGGGAACAGGCTGGGCATTGGTTAGCGGGTGGTGAGCAATCACATTGTGCATTACTCATTTGTATTTTCTGTTATTACTATTATTATTATCATTATTATTTTAATTTTATTTCAATTATTAAATTGTTTTTATCTTAACCTACGAGTCTCCTTACCCTTACCCCTTCAACTCTTTCCCCCATTCCCTGGGGGTGGGGGAGGGTGAGCAAGTGGCTGCGTGGTGTTTCACTGCCAGATGGGTTTAAACCACAACACTCAGTCACATTCAGAGTGAAAAAAATGTTTCCTGATGTTCAGAGGGAACGTCCTATGTTTCAGTTTATGCCCATTGTCTCTGGTCTTGTCACTGAGCACCACTGAAAAGAGCCTGGCCCTGTCTTCTTTGCACCTTCCCTTCAGGTATTTATATACATTGATAAGGTCGCCCCTGAGCCTTCTCTTCTCCAGGCTGAACAGTTCCAGCTACCTCAGCATTTCCTTCTATGTGAGATGCTCCAGTCCCTTAATCATTTTTGTGGCTTTTTGCTGGACTCTCTCCAGTGTGTCCATACCTCTCTTGCACTGAGGAGCCCAGAACTGGGCACAGTACTGCAGGTGTGACCTCACTAGTGCTGAGGAGAGGGGAAGGATCACCACCCTTGACCTGTTGGCAATATTTTTCTCATACGTCCAGCCTACCATTAGCCTTCTTTGGCACAGGGCACAATGCTGACTCATGTTCAACTTGGTGTTCACCACGACCCCCAGGTTCTTTTCTGCAAAGCTGTTTTCCAGCTGGGCAGCCCCTGGCCTGTACTGGTGCGTGGGGTTGTTCCTCTGCAAGTGCAGGACTTTATACTACTCCTTGTTGAACTTCATGAGGCTTCTGTCAGCCCATATCTCCAGCCTGTCAAGGTTCTTCTGGATGGCAGCACGACCCTTTGGCATATCACCCGTTTCTCCCAGTTTTGTGTCATCACCAAACTTGCTGAGGGAGCTCTCTACACCTTCATCCCATTAATGAAGAAGTTGAACAGGATCAAACACAGTATTGACTCCTGGAGTACTCTGCTAGTTCCTGGCCTCCAACCAGACTTTGTGCCACTGACCACCACCCTTTGGACCCAGCCTTTCAGTCAGTTTTCAATCCACCTGTCTGCTCAACCAGCCCACACATCACTAGCTTGTCTATGAGGATCTTACAGAGACAATGTCAAAGGCCTTACTGAAGTTCAGGTAGACAACATCCACTGTTCTCCCCTCATCTACCAGGCCAGTCATTTCATTGTAGAAGTTTATCATATTGGTCAAGCATGACTTTTCCTTGGTGCATCCATGCTGACTACTTCTTATGATTATCTTGACCTTAATATGCCTGGAAATGGTTTTCAAGATTAGCTGCTCTATCACTTCTTTGGGGGTTGAGATGATGCTGACTGACCCGTAGTTCTGTGGGGATTCCTTCTTGCCCTTCTTGAAGTTGAGCGTGATACTTTCCTCCAGTCTTCAGGCAGTCCTCCTAGTTGCCATGATTGATCAGAGATTATTAAGAGTGTCATTGCAATGACATCAGACAGCTCCCTCAGTGTTCATGGGTTCACCCCATCAGGGCCCATGGACCTAGATATGTCCTGTTTGCAGAAGTATTCCCTGACCTGGTCCTTTTCCACCAGGAGTATATCTTCCTCACTGCAGCCTTTCCCCCTGGTTTTGGGGACCTGGGATTCCTGAAGGCTGGTCTTCCTAGTAAAGACTGAGGCAAAGAAGGCATTCAGTGCCTCAGCCTTTTCCGTGTCCTGTGTAACATGATCCCCTGTCTCATTGAGCAATCCACATCTTCCCTAGTCTTCCTTCTGTTGCCTGTGTACTTATAGAAGCTCTTCATGTTTTCTTTGACATCCCTGGCCAGATTAAATTCCATTAGGGCTTTAACTTTCCTAATCCTGGAACTTTCCTAACCTTCCCTCATCCCTGGATACTCAGACAATGTCTCTATCTCTGTATTCCTCACAGGTTACCTATCCTTGCTTCCACCCTCTGTATGCTTCCTTTTTGTGTTTGAGTTTAGCCAGGAGCTCTTTGTTCATTCACGCAGGCCTCCTGGCATTTTTGCCTGCTTCATATTCATTGGGATGAACTGCTCTTGAGCTTGAAGTGGGTGATCCTTGAATATTAACCAGCTTTCTTGGGCCCCTCTTCCCTCCAAGGCCTTATCCCATGAGAGTCTTCCAAATAGATCTTTGAAGAGGCCAAAGTCTGCTCTCCTGAAGTCCAGGGTTGTCAGCTTGATTTTCACCCTTCTCTCTGCCCTCAGGATTCTGAACTCCACCATCTCATAGTCACTGTATCTGAGGCTGCCTTTGACTTTCACATCCCCATTGAGCACCTCCTTGTTGGTGAGTATGAGGTCCAGCAGAGCACTGACCTTATTGGCTTCCGTATCACTTGGAGAAGGAAGTTGTCACCAGTTCATTGCAGGAACCTCCTGGATTGCTTATGTCCTGCTGTGTTGTCTCTCCAACAGATATCGGAGTGGTTAAGTTCCCCATGAGGATCAGGACCTGCAGATGTTAGGCTGGTCCTATCTGTCTGTAGAGGGCCTGATCCACTTGTTCTTCCTGGTCAGGTGGCCTAACAGACTTCCACTGCAATGTCACCTTTACCTGTCCTCTCTTTTACCTGAGTGGGGTTCTGATATTTCCTTCTTCTGGTGACTTTTTTCCCCCCACCTTTCACACTGATTCATTACAGAGGAAAGGGATACAAACAAATTGCAGAGTCAGCCATCCAGGTTCTCCAGAAGTTCTTCCTCCTCTCAGCTGAAATTTGAACATGATATATTCTTTACTTTTTTGAAACTCTAATGATTCTCTGCTGATGAGGGATGCAAGGCCTCAAAAGAAGGTGTTCTGCTAAGACATAATATTCTTTGATGTAGATTCATTTTAAATTTATTTTTTGACTTGACTATAGTATTCCTGTAGAATGCTTACTCTGCAGTGCTTATGGAATCTAATAATGGTCACATACTAAGAACATGCCATTATTGGGTCTACAGAATTTAAAAAATTGTATGTAATGGAAACCAGTTTCTCCTCATGTTTAAGCATAAACTATTTTGTGCATCTTAAGGAAATTATTTTAATATATCTACACAAATGCATATCTTGATAGTTTTAGTAAGAAGATGCTGTTCACATATACATAGAAAGCATGTGCACAGCATCTTTTTTAAATGGAGTTTGAAGAAAAAATTTGCAGTGTATTAAAATTTGACTTACTTGAAAGTGTACTTCAGATGAAAATGTTCTAAGAGTGTATGTTAGAATATGATACTAATTTAGGCATTAGCTTTTGCCACAAGGAGCTTCTGTTGTCTGTTCTATGTTGACATGAACACTGAAAAATGCCAGTTCAATGTCCATGTCAGAAGTTGAATACGTCGGCTTCACCAAAACTATAACTGGAGTAATCTTACTCTTGGATCATCTGTTAACATAACTTATTTTATGTTTTGATATTATTGTAAGATGCAAGGTGGGGAAAACAAGGTAATCACTTGACATAATTATTTCATTCTAATAGTAATTATCTTGAAGCAATTTTTTAAAGGTGTTTGAGAGAACTATCTTTAGTTGCTTTCACTTTTATTAAAATGGGATAATTTTACCATTTTGGTCATCATATTTTATAGGGATGCTTCGTTTGGTACTTGCAGCTTTCATCTGACATTGCTGGACTGTTTTCATGCAATAAACAAGGTCAGTAAAACAATATTTTTTGTATTGCAAAACATCAACTAAATATTGCCCAGCAGAAAAAGAAGATTTAGGAAGCTAGGATCCAATGAGAGCTATGCAGTAGCAGATTTTTCAATTTATTATGCATTGTAACAAAACTTCTACGTACCGCATTCATAGAAGCCAACTGATACCTTATATGATCAACTAGTGAAGATTTTAAAGAGGGAATCTTTCAGGGCAGTAAGTTACACCTCTTAATTCCTCAGGGTTGTGTGATAAGTTTATTATATGCCCCCCTGATGTTACATTTTAGGCTAAATATATCCTTTGAAAGTGGTTTTGAATTGGTTAGTGATAGTTTTTAGGCATTTGCAGCATGTGGTAATGACTTCGGGTTTTGTCTTAGTAATACAAATAGAACAGGAGGCAGGTGCTTTTTTTAAAACTACAAATTATCATAATCTAGTGTTTTATAGCAATACAGTGGTGAAGTAATGTGGCATTGAAGGACAAGGAAATTTATATGCATTCTTTTTAGTCTGTGTGAGTAGTGCAATGGGGAATTCTGCAGCTCTCCACCCTGCTACTGTCTTTTGTATATGAGTATCTCTGCCAAATACTGGTGTTCTTACTGATTAAGACAGCTTCTTGCAGATTTGTGATTTTCAGCTTTTTTTGGATGTTTTGACATTGACTGCTTGTATGCCAGGAGTGGTGAATTGCTATTATTCTTAGTACCGCTGAACAACAAGGAAATTTACTGAAAATTATGTAGTGAAAGAGGAGATTAGAATGTAGTATTTTAAATACCTGGAGATATGGGATTTTCTCTGTTTGTGCTTCCTGACTTAACAAGTGGGTGAACTGCCAGTTACCCAGATATTTATATTTTTTATACAGTATTAAATAGAATTGTGGATAATTACGGTACATCAGAGACCACACTAGTGTGTGCTTAGGACTGTGTGTCTGCAAACAATTTGAAATCAGTGAAGATATTATCATCGTAATGAGATCAAATAGTATTCATGCACAAAAATATTTGCAATCCTTGAATTCAGACTTTAGAATGTACTCATAATTTCAATAGATAATTTATGCCAGTTATTTTTCTCTTTTTGATTTTGTACCTCTAGCAGTAATAAAAAGACTGAATATACTTCTGTAGTCTGGAATTTTGTAGTGATTCGATGAAAGCAGAAAAGAGTGAATTTGCTTGTCTAACTTCACTTAAATTAAAATTTACAAGCCTGTTTTAAACCAAGACTGAGTTGGTCTGTATTTTTGTCAAATATATGAAGACATCTCTCTGAAAGAGTAGAGCAGGTATTAACAGAGTTTCAGTAACCTAGAAGAGTGATAAACTGTCCTCATTGAAAAGGTGCTGTCTTTGTTAAAAGCTGTATTTTGAATTTTAGGCTTTTCAGTATGGTTTCCTGGATTTCAATACGTTTGATGTAAATGAATATGAGCATTATGAAGTAAGTGTTCAGTAACAATCTCTGATTTGTTTGCTGTTATTAATGCTAAGATGATTGTTTATAATATGTGTTATTTTTTTTTCTAGTATTAGGTTCCATTTCTGTTTTGTCTCCTTAAACTTAGATTGTTAGATAAAGATGTGTGGTCAGACAGCGAATATTAAAATTCAAATTTAAGCATAGTCAGCCTCAAACATGAGAGGGAAAGCAGAAACCAAAATGGAAATAAATGCTTTTTTCCATTATTGTTAAAGCCATGGAATATGACTGGGGAGTGGGAATTTGGCCACCTTTTAGAGGTCATGCATATGCTCGAGCAATCTTGATGAGAAGTTCAAGGGCATACAAGTCCCAAGTCTAACTGAATTCTGGAGAGCAGTTGAAGTGTGTATCTGTGAACACATGGCAAGGGTATAATAGCACTCTTTGAGGTAAAGAGTGAAACAGGGCTGGGAAACTCCAGGTCCATAAAATTCACTTCGGGGCATGGGAAATTAATGTGACAGTGAAGGACTGCAATTCTTGACTATATGGAGTCTCCGAAATGCAAAGCTGCCAGTTATCTCAAAAGAGAAAATTGTGTTCTTAGAATCAAAAAAAAATCATGATTTAAATAGTGAACAGAGATAAGGCCAAGGTCATAATCTAGAAACCTATAAAAAATTAAAAATTGAAGGTTGCCCTTCATCTGAAGGGCATCAGTTGTGTTGTTCTAAAACTCTAATTTAGAAAGAGAACACAGGCAAGAAAAGTGAGGTTGAGAGCATCTGGCATCCTCCCAATGGAACAGAAAACAGGAGATTAACATAACTTCCTTTGGCAAAAATTGTACATCACTTCTATCTAGCATGTATTTTGAAACAATAAGGAAAAGCCTGAAAATACAGGGATAATGATAAACCAAGCATTTTCTCTTGACAGAGAGCAGAAAATGGAGATTTTAACTGGATAATACCAAACAAATTCATTGCCTTCAGTGGACCTCATTCAAGAAGTAAAATTGAAAATGGTATGCTTAAAGAAGGAGGTGGGGGACACAAGCCCACTGCTTTCTTAGTTGATTGTTATCAGTAAGAACAAGCTTTAAAAATTGTTCCTCAAACAGTGTGTTTTTTCCTTGGCTCTTTTTCTTTTATAAGAACCCTGGCAGTAAAATTTTAATGCTTGGTTTAATTGTATCTGACCTAGGTGATTATGTTAAAATTCCATTTTCAGTTAGTCTATTTCTTTATGTTGAACATGAATTCTATTTTGAAAGTGTTTTCATCTCTTGTTTTTGCGTCTTTGTTTATTTCTACAGTTTGGGCCTTACTCTCTTCTTTTTTTTATCTTATTTTTTCAAATAGGGTATCCCCACCACGCCCCAGAGGCTTATTTCCCATACTTCAGGAAACATAAGGTCACCACTATAATACGCCTCAACAAAAAACTGTACGATGCCAAACGATTTACAGATGCTGGATTTGAGCATTTTGACCTCTTCTTTGCTGATGGAAGCACACCTGGTGATACTATAGTTAAAACATTTCTAAATATTTGTGAAAATGCTGAAGGTGTTATAGCTGTTCATTGCAAAGGTATAGTATAAAACCAATTTATATTACAAGTGATGCTTATAGTTACAGTTCCTGAGGTATTTTGTGCTTTAATACCATTATATCTAGTTATTATTATCTCTGCCAAACTGCAGCTTTTCCATACAAGTTCTTGCTATACTTCTGTTCTGTACTTCATCTTGTGGTTTTTTCAAGTTCCAGAAAAATCTTCCCAGCTATTTTCAAGAATGAGGCTGGGGAAAGTGAGCTTGCCAGTATTAACAGCTCTTTCTGCTAGAAAGTATTACCACTTCCAAAGGATGCTTTTGAGCAGGAAGTCTTGGCAAGGTTTACAGGTGTTTATGAAAATACATGGTTAAGTATACTAAGTGATAGACTTCTGAAAATACCAGTGCAGCTTTCTGAGGAGATTCCTCATGAAGTATGAACGTTCTTCCAGAACCACAGAAACCTTTATCCCTCAGAAACCCTTTATACTAGCTACATTGGGCATGCTCTGAATATCTGTTCCTCCAGAGTTAGACTGCCAAGAAAAAGATACTCAGAGCATGCCCAATGCAGCTAGTATAAATAGATGGTTTTCTGTGGTTCTAGAGGGACCATGTTTCCCTTCCCACACCATCTTTAAGAGTCTATCAGATATTTGTTCTCCACAAACTTTGCATCACTAGCATACCTGCTAATGCTGTGATTGAAGGAGAAAGTCCTTTTCTTAACCCATTTGCCTGGGACCTGCAAAGAGTGAGTTCTTATTCGTGGATCTGCTATCCATGTTTAACAGGATTATACTGTGAAGAGGAAGAATTGGTAAAAACAGCATCTTGACTGTTAGGAAGCCAGTGCATATTCTTACTCTCCACTGAGATGATAAATTTGGGCATGACACTTAATTGATTATGCCTGAATATTGAGTATCAGTGGTACAGGTGCTTTGTTTTCATTCAGATTAAGATGGTTTTTGATATTTATCATACTAATGGTGTCTAGACTACCTTATGTTCCTCAACCTGCTCTTAGTCTTG
Source organism: Strix aluco (assembly GCF_031877795.1). Taxonomy (NCBI): domain Eukaryota; kingdom Metazoa; phylum Chordata; class Aves; order Strigiformes; family Strigidae; genus Strix; species Strix aluco. Next base: position 69,771,416 of record NC_133971.1, read on the forward strand.
AGAAAAAGTAGAATGCTGTAGCCTGTTGTTGAAGCTGGGCAAGGAAAGTGCTGTGTGATTGTCTTGGCTATCGGGCCATACTGAAGATTTTATACTGGTGTTGATCAGTTGATTGTTAAATGAGAGGGTGATGTGTGGTTTGACATTTACAGCAAGTGATAGAGGAGAGGAGCCACATAGCTGGAGCTGTCCTCCTTTCCTTTTCATGTTACCCAAGGTAAATAGAACTGTTTTGAGGGCCATTGCAAATAAGGTTCCTCATTCTGAAGTACTTTTTGCCTGTGTTGGCTAGTACCCAGATTAGCTTATTGCAAAATTTGTCTTTTGCTTGGGAACAAAAGTAAGAAATTAGTTAGAGGAGGGGTTGGAAGAGCAACTGGTTTCAGTGCAATGTATGATCAATTTGCAAGAAGGTGCTTTGAGAATTTGGAACAAAGCCAGCTGGTTTATTGCATGCATAAAAACATTTCCATACGTATATACATATTCATAGACAGGTAAATAACAATAGATAGAGTTACAGATATTTGTAAGGTCACTGCCTTTGGAAGGTTGCCTCACTCAAAAAATGTGAACAATGTGTTAGTAACCTTGTACATGGTAAAAAAAAATCAAAAGGTAAGTTGTGTTTACCAGGTTTGATCAATAACAGGTTTGTTTAATAAACAAAGCAAGTAACTATTTGTCCAAGTAACAATGTCTGTAGCTACAGCAGATTCCAGATGAAGATGGATATATAAAAGAAGCCATTCTTTTATCTTACACAGCTGGTCTTGGACGAACTGGTACACTTATTGCCTGTTATATTATGAAGCATTATCAGATGACAGCTGCTGAAACTATTGCCTGGATTAGAATAAATAGACCTGGTTCAGTGATTGGACCACAACAACACTTCCTGATGGAGTAAGTAGATTGACTATAAATGATTTCAAAAATAGATCTAGATGTTTTTTTCTTCTTCTTTTGTTGTACACTTAATAATCTTTGGTGTTAATTTGTTGTGTTTGGGGCTTTTTTTTTTCATATTATGATAGCAAACAGGCAGAACTTTGGAGAGAAGGAGATATTTTCCGTGCAAAGTTGAAAGGAAACCGTAAAATTGCTGTAACAAGAATTCTGTCAGGAGTAGATGATATTTCAATCAATGACACAAGAAACAGGAGAACCATCCAAAAGGACATTGAACTGGTAACCATCTGAATATTGTGTTCTTGTAAAAGTTGTAACTGCTGTTGAGAATTTTTCAGGTTCTGAACAAACCTGTGGGTACACTAAAACTCTGTTAGTCAGATTCTTTTTCTGTTTGCCATTTTTATATCAAGGGGTATGAGGGGGGAAAAAAGTATGGACAGCAAGTATGAAAAATGAACTGCAGTACATAGGTGAAGTAGGAGCATCCTTATCATACTTTAGTCTTTAGTAATTAGGTAAGTATTAGAACAAAAAAGGTGCTCATGACTTGCAATCAAAAACACTGATTTTGTTTTGGATTATCTGTTACTTCACTGTGTTGTTTAAAGGGAAGAGATGAAAGGGGTTTTGCTATTTTTGGTTTCTAAGTAATTGCAACTTCTATAATACCTTTTGATGCTACCTTTTTTTAAAAACGGTAGTGCTGTTTTAAAAGGCAAGTGAAGGAGGCAAATGCTGTACTTGAGTGAAGATTGTACTGTACCTAAGCAAAGACTTGATAATATGTTTCTGCTGTTTTAAAGGCAGATAGCATTCTGATGCATGTAATTCATGACACCACTTGAGGGTTTACAGCTCTAAAAGCAGCAAACAGGAAATGGGAAAGAACAGAATTGTATTTATGCAAGTGAATTTCCTTTGATTTTATGCTGGCAAACTTTCCTGTTGGGATAATTCTAACTTTAAGATTTAAGATAAGGTTAATTCTTAAATGTCTGTCTATATTTTAATCTTGGTTCATCCCTTCCCCCCTCCGCTTACTCAGTACAGCGATGAAGATGAAACAAACTGTGTAACACAAGGTGATAAGCTTCGTGCTCTGAAAAGTAGAAGGCAGGCAAAAACTCCAACTGCATCTCCTCTAACGTAAGTCAGTTTCTGAATGTATAACTGCCAGAAATACTTTTATCCTCTTCTTTATGCATACTTTGCTCTGCCCCCAGAAGTCTGTTGCCAAGACTGCTTTCACTGCTTTAAAACAAGCACGAGATTCACCATTTCTTTGAAGGCTTGGTGAGCGCTAAGGAGGCAGGAGAACCTGGTTGAAGAACTGCATTACTCAATTTCTAGTTTTCTGCATTGTTTTTGATTCCAGTAGTCTGCTCTTTACAAGTTCCTGTATTCCTGAATGTTTTACTTCTAGTTTAATCACAAACATTCTCTTGTCTTTCCTATGGTAGTATAAAAATGGAAGAATGTGACTCTGTGTGGTGGTATTTGATTGGCTGAAATAAGGTACGAGCTGTTTTTTGAAGTAAAGTCGGCTGCCTAAGAAGAAGAGTTGAAAGAAGAATCTTTAGCTTCCTTTCATTTCCTCTTCCTTGGAAAGAACTTTCCCTAAATCCTGTGGGCTTTGAGTTAATGGCTGGTAGATCTGGAAGGCAGAGAGAAGCACTATTTCAGTGCATTTCTGTCAGGGAACCTGGTATGCTAGTCTCTTTATTTTAGACAAGTACCGAAACACCACCTGTAAAAGAAAGTTCATAGTCACCTTTGCATCTGTTGTAGCTTGTAGCAACTGTAGGTAGACAAACTTTCTGTCTGCCCTTAAATAAACTACAAAAGAATGCAAGACATACCTGGATCTCATTTGATTGCTAGGAAAGGAATGGTGGTGACCTCTGACTGTCAGATTTTTGCAAATAACAGCACCAGAGTTACGTACCAAAGGCAACTTAGCTTTTGTTATGCTGTCTTTCTGTAGGGGATGATGGCTGCCTTTTTTGTTTTAAGTCCAAACAGTGTCATCAGACTTTTAGAAAAAGTGAGAGGTATGTAGTAAGAATGTGCTGAAGGTAAAGGAATATGTCTTTGGAAACCTTCATGCATTGTTTTATATGAATTCTGCTTTTGTTTTAAAAGATTCTCTTTTGTTCATGGTCATCATTTACACAGGCAATCATATAAGCAGATTTAGAACAAAGCCTGTACCCAAACAACATTAAAAAAACCCCAAAACACATCACCTCAGTTACCTCAAATAGCACAGCAAAAACCAGCTACCTTGCACATTAGTTTCTGAGGCTTAGTTTCCACTTCATAATATGTTTTCATGAAAGGCACTTTAAGTCATGTAATAAACATTGTAAAAGATGTCATTTATTCTATGCTCCATAGAATGAATGTAGACTGTATAATCTATTCAGAGCCATTGTCTTAATATGCAGAAGGCTTATCAGCTATTAAAATATTATTCCATTCATGAAGCATTCTGCAACATGACTGCTCTAATTAAAACTAGTTAGCGTGTATTTCTGTAGAATTAAAATAACTGATCTAGAGCTAGTTAGGTTTTATAGTATGCATTGTGACACAGGAAGTTGGAATTTCTCTCCTCCTGTCCCCCTGAGTTATTTGTATGGTTTGCAGCTTGTGCTGAGATAGTTTGGTAAAAAATGAATGTATAACTTCTTACATTCTCTGTGTTACTATTATTAAACCAAAATATTGCTAGGAATATTTAGCTGCCCTACATGAGTCAGAAGTCTTCCCTACTAGAAGAGGTGTCAGTCTTTTTTCTTTTTAGTTCAGACTGTTAAAAATAATTAGTCTTGCAGTAAAATTGATAAAATTTATCTAAGCAAACAAAAAGAAGCTTTTAAATCCTCTATGTAATTCTGTTTCACATAAAAATTTTAAAAAAGGCAAAATAAGAGCACCAGAACCTGGGACAATTACAGTCTTTGAGAGCTAGTGGCATTGCTTATGTTGAACTCACAAGGGATTTGTGTATAACGTTTGTTAACGTTTATTGAAGTTGGTTGTGTAAACTCTGTATGCTTTGATGAATGGATACTTTGTATGTGTTCTAATAAGCAATATTCTGCACCTTTAGCAAAGGATTATGAATTAGTTTTTGCTACTTTGAACACAGAAGGGTAATATACCCCATCATCTGAGTGTTACATAAGTTATTTGTTCCTTCAAACTGATCTAGCTCTGATCTAATGTTTTAGTATTAAAACATATGATTGTGAAGTAGGATGTATGAATATAGCTCATCAAACTGCCTAAGAGATGACAGCAAGTGGTCAGAGATGTACTGCTCCACCATGCACTTGTTTTCAACAGAGTGATAAAGACTTTCTTTGGAATAGACAACTTTAGTGAGGATTTCAGAAAATTGTCTTTGATTCCAGCAACACACGGACGCTACATTTGGCAATTTATAGTTGCATGGATTATTACAGTCATAGAAAGTAAGAAAATGCTTGGCAAAGGTTATAGAACAATATGCTTTTGAAGAACTTGAAACAAGCTAAAATGCACCAATAGCTTTTGCTTTTGAATTTTTGTTCATCTTTTCCTCCCCCTCCAACCCCTTTTTTAGATGGCTCCTAGCTATGCTGGTGTCTACACTGTGTAGCATTGTCATCTGGTGGATTGTATGTGGCTCCCTTCTGCCCAGCCTGCTATTCTGTCTAGATGGTTTAAGAACATAGTAACCATCAGGACCCCCTGAGAGAGCCACTGTGTAAGTGTCCCATTCCATTTCTCTACAATAGTTCACACTTTCTGTCTAGTATGTCTCATAAATGCATGTTTTCATATCATGTTTCTTACTGGCTTTGTTGCAAGAGTAAACTTCACTGCTCTGGCTTTGTTGTATTTTTGTATATATTATTTGGAATAACTGAGTTATTTTTCTGGCTGGCTTGCAATACAAAAGGTGAAGAGCTTTTATAATTAGGATATTTCATAATTTTGAAGACTTTCTTCTCTGCATGCTCCTGCAAATAAGCAAAACTATATTTATAAAAAAGGAAAAAGTACTGCTTTAAAATATGATCCTATCCTTTGCATATTGCAAATGAAGATGTTAGCTCCAGTTTTACTTTGAAATTCATGAACTTGCACATGTGCTTAGTTTCCCAAAGGGTCATTTTAGTCGTGTGAAATGTCAAGAATTAGAATTTGTTAGAAATGTCAGTAGGTCTTTCTTTTACTAAGAGATTATAGTATTACATGCCATAAGAGATGGTAAAACGGGACTTTTTTCCTTTTTAACATAACAGGAGATGAGGCAGGGTCAAGGCTCACTTGTTTACCCAGCCAATCTTGTTTCATCTTTTGTTCTCAATTATTTTTTTATAGAGCTTTATGAGAGTAGTTAAACCCCTTCTTTCCATTACTTGGATTGAGGAGCTGAGTAAAGCCTTAAAAGCGTATTAGTTCCTTGAGTACAGCTTTAACTCTTTCTCTACTCTGCTTTGTCAGAATGGTTGCAGTGATTGCTGTGCCTCACCTCCACTTGAAAGATGCAGCATTTTCATCACAGGACAGCTTCCATTTTTTGGCCAAACAAAACAGCAGCCCTCAGAACTGCCAGGAAACCCAGACAGGAACTTTTTGCTTGCTACTGTGTCTCCCTGGAGCTGCTCCACCACCACCACTCTCAAAGTGAAATGGTTACTTTGGGTGAATGCTTGAAACTTTGGTGCTCTCAGAGAAAAAGTAGGTCAGAGAAAGTGTTTTACACCAGAGTAATAAGTAAGAAAAGGCATTCTCTCCTGGCAGAACATTAAAGTTAAGGGTTTGTGTACTTCTTACCTTTGGCCTTGCAACTTGTCTGCACATTTAAAAAGCATGGGACGTTTCCTGCTAAAGTAAATGGTGTAATAACTAAAGAATGAGGACTGGGGGACTTGTGAACAACTTAGTTATCCTATTAGCCTTAGCTAAGGTCATCTTAATCTATTCTTTTGGAGGAAAAAAAAAAAAAAGAACTGAAGATCACTTTAGCTTTTTTTTTTTTCCACTGGTACCTAACTTTATCAAAGAACATACTTAAATGAGAGGCTTGTTTTCAAAGTTTTGCACTGAATGTAGCAGTATTTCTTGTCTCAGTGTTTTCCAGAAGTCAGACCTCAGATTTCTAAACACAGACTAAAAAGCTAAACTTAAAACACGGGTTAAAAATTTGAAACAATCTGTCCTTTGTTTTCCTGTACTGAAAGATCAATTTCACTCAACTATCATCCTTTCTTTCTCTTATGGTATCTGTATTCTGTCTAAAAACTCCCTTGCCAGAGAGAAAGAGAAAAGACTGTGTGGTGATGGTAAATGTGTCATAATGCAAGCAATTGGGTTACTGGTGCTGCTGCTCATATCCAGGATTGACAATCATACAGTGTTGATTTATGTCTGGAAGGAGAAAACACTTAAGCTTTTCTTAAAAGGTAGACAAACGTTCTTTCCATTATGCAGCTAGTGTCCCTTGTGTTTTAAGAGATCAAATTATCAATCAGGATTGTGAATCTGTCTGGTCTAGCCTGGCAGTCCTGTTCGTTGAAGTCCTGTAGATTGAAGAGTATCAGTCACTTGTTGCCTATCACTGACTTGGAACAGTGATAGAGGTCTCAGGCCTGTTTTCCTAAAAATCATAAGGATGAGGTGATGAAGGAGAAAGGGCTATTGCATTTGACAGACCTCATAAAACAGGTAGCCTTGGCAAGAATAAAATGCCCATGGCAGGTCAGAGAAGACATGCTCCTGTGTAACCTCTCTTTCCCTCATGCCTCCCTAGGATACTGCAATCATCTTTCTTTCAAAGAAGCTTGTGTCGATTGATTTCTCTCCAAGATATATTACCTTGCTGGCATTTCAAGTTTTGTGGATTTTGTCTTGGGTTGTAGGGTTTGGGCTTTTGTGTACCAATGGTGTACCCGTCCTCCCACCCTGCTGTGAGTTAAATGGTGAAAATAAGTTGTGAACTATTTAAAACATTGTTCCATTTAAGCAGGTTTTGATTTGTTTAAAGGCCAGTATATTACCTTGAATAAGAAAGTAGTGTATAAACTAGTCCAGTGTTTGGGGAGTACGTTAGGTTCAGAATTACCAAGCGCTACTTCCATTACAAATTAACTGGAGATGAAAAACTCTTATGAAATATGGATTATGTATTTTAGTGGGGTGGCTATTACAGCAACCTGTAGCCTGTGTTCAGGAAATGTTCTGCTTTTTTTTTTTTTTTGAATCATACTTCACTGAGTTAGAAAAGCCTTTGTGTATATTAGGTGCCCTTTCTGCTGGTGTTTCTAGAAGTTGGTTGTTGTCTTGTGCAGCATGACATGCTAGTTTACATGAACGGTTACAAAGCAGTAAGGTAGGTGTCCTGAGGATCTTACCCTTCTCTAATATAGTTTGGGGGTTTTTTTGGTGCTGAGATTTTGGGAGGATTTCCTCTGCTATGGCCTCACGTCCATTATAAAGCCTATCTATCAAACCTACTATCACATGAGGCTGCTAGTCTAATTGTGTTAAACTAAAATTCCACACATTAGTTTCTTCTCTTACCTTAGACACGTACGCAGTAGCATTCTAATAAAAGCTCTGATAGCACTGTTAACTGCTCCTAAGCTGACAGTTGTTGGGCCCCAAGACAGCTCTGGGTGTTTAGTTGTAACACCATATCAGACGATGGTGTAAATGGGACTTTGTGTTTTCCCTGAGGTGCAGTCAGCCTTGGAAGCCTAGAATTTTCGTCTGATTTAAACATGTCTGTGTGATCATTCAGCTAACGTTTTGTTCACAGGGATTTCAATTAATCTTTACTTTTGGGTAGCCATGTGAAGTTGTGTATTGCTGAGATGCAAAAATGACATCCTGACTGAAGAGCAGATTATGTTAAAGGTTCTGCCATGCTCACAGCTGGCTCTGAGCTGATCCCATAAGCCAGCTCCTTCTCTCCCTACCCTTTGGTAAATACAGCAATCTTAGGATGATGTACTTTGTTTGGTTTAAAGGTGCAGTTATATATGGTGACTATTTTTATAAGTTATGTTCCCATTTAGAACTTTCTTTGTTTTGAACAGATAAAATGAAATTCTGGGGGAAGTAGGGACTTACCTATGGTATGTTGAAAAGATGAACATTTAAGTGTTTGTGCAAGACGGTATCTTAGCACTTCGTTGTGTTTCAGTTCATATTAGATAAGTATATGGGTTTAAACCATGTATACAGACCTGTTTTCTGAACTTCTGGTGTCTGGAAAGAATGGACACCTATAAGAGAAAGACTATAACCATTAGAACATGTTCCAATAACTTTCTTTCTTTTATATATACATTAGATGTATGTTATACAGAGAGACGTTGTATGTATATATTTAAGGAGAAAACATTATTTTTCCATATTTCTGTCTGCATGAGCTCTAATAAACCAGCATGTGCCATGATTTGGTCATACTTATATTTCAGTGACTAAATGTTACAGGGTTAAGCCAGCTTTGTGCCTTTCCATTCGGTCCTGGAAGTTCCTAGTGACACAGATAAAAGGTACAATGCAAGTCTTTTTTCACCGCTGGTGTCATTTTTAAAGCTTAGTTGAAAGTGCAGTAGCCCAGATTTGTTCACGTTGTATGACAACTGTGGCACTGAAAAGAGAATTTTAAGTTTTAATATTAGAATTTGTTAGAACTGGTTTACAAGCACAATAGAAATTATAACGTGAATGTCCAGGTTTTGAGCCTTTTCACCTTGGGCATCCAAGGAAAACAGATTCTTGTTAGATGAATTTGTGTTGTTTACAGAAGCATAATACGATGTTGAAGGTATCTGTTTCTTGTTTTTAGTCTTTTGAATAAACGATTCCTCTGACTTTGAATGTATGGTGTTTACAGTAGAATTTGCTTTCCATTTTGATAGTACCTGCCATTACAATCTTGTATCTTATCTCAGAGGAAGAGAAGACTGTTTGGTTTGAACTTTTGCAAATTAAGTGACAAGATTTTGCAAGTCTGAAATATTAAGAGAGACTTGTTCAAGTAGAAATACTTGAACTTTGTGGTTCTATAGTCATCTGTTTGCTAAACAATCTAGAAGTATGTGGTACATAAGGTTGCTGAACAGTTTTACTGCTGTAAAGAATTTCTTTTAGCTGAAATTGTGTCATCACTGATGCATATTCTAATTCTGGTATCAAACCCAAATAAAACTATGAAAGCATAGGAGTTTTCTCCATTTCTGTTTTTGGTGAATATATTACATGAATATGAAAATATTCATGCTTTTTTCCATGTATGCCTGTCCACTTTTGCTCCAAAAGTTACACTTTATGTTCATATCTATGACTCCTTGAAAACAGTTTCTTCAGCGTATTAGGGAACTAGACTACAGTTTATACAACTTAATGAAAGTTTTGATTTCCAATCTAATATAATCTGCTGACACAGATGGACTCAGTGAAGCCACAGAAAATTAGAGTCAAATAACAACGGGGGAAAAAAACCAGTAATAGCTAAGTTACTCTTAGCTCTGAATCTCTAAAATGATGCATAGTTTTATAGCTGGAACCTTGCACAGATAGAATGACTAGGGAATAGACATATAAATTTATGCGCTAAATAGCTATCTGTGGACTCCATTGACCAGTTGTCACTTTTTGTCTCCACAGTATCATAATTTCACTACAAGTATTTAGGAATACCAAAGACGTGGTTTCCCTACAAACCAGTTGGCTGGTGGCTAAAAATAGTTGTTTGCATTTCACAATCTGGAATTCATGTAAAGCTGAGTTTTGAGTATGGTGTAGTAATTCCCTGTAAGAGCAAAATGCCAGCATATGCAATGATTTTCCTAGCCTACCGTATATGAAGGGAGTATCTCATGGTTAATTATAGGAGATTTAGACATAGGTCTTCACAGATTGCATTACTTGTTTTTTTTCTGATTTCCTTTCTGTGTCAGTCTGCAACAAAACCAAACATTATTTTCCGGACTTCAGATTTTATATTTTTTTGTTTTGTTGCAGTAATTTAAAATATGATTTCTTAGCCTTTTGTCTTCCAAAAATGTAACAGGAAATTCAAAACCATTTATTCTTTGAAAATCAAAAAAAAAAAAACCCCAACCCAACACCAAGAAAGCAAACTGCTGTGCTCCTAATAAAACAACTTGCATTACCATAATCATAACAAGGATGCTGTAAAGAGAAGGATGTGTTTCAGGCAGAGCAGTTTGCTTTTCAGAATGATTTGTGAAAAGCCAGCTGATACTTGTTAGCTCTACTGCAACTGTAATAGCCTCTTTCCAGTGTTTTCCTAGAAACTTTCAGGTTATGTAATCTTTCTTTTTTCCTACTCTTTCCAGAGTAATTCTGCAGTCCAGTGTTCAGAAAAATAAAACCTCTGAACCTAGCATTTCTGACAGTACAGACATTACTAAAAGAACTACCAGGTCTGCCGCAAGAAAAAACAGTTTAAAAAGGTGAGAGTTACCCTCTTTACAGATCCAGTAACTGTTCTCTAGGTAAATACTTAGAGCTGGCATATCCATTGCTGACAGGAGCTTTTGCTACAGTTCAACTCCTTCTCCTAGTGATGGGAAATGAGAAACAATTTTATGGTTTATGTCCTGTACTGAGAATATCTGGAACCTTAAATCTTATATCATTTATGTTGCTCAGTCTTTCAACTTTGAGAATTTTGTATTGTAATTCCTAATGTGAGTCAAAATTACTGAAGGTGAGGGATTTTGGTAACAAAAAAAGCCTTTCTTTACCAAACCTCTGCCTGGAGTAAGAAGTAGAAAAGTTGTTCACAGCATTAAGTCAATTATTAGTCAGTACATGAAGTCAAAACTTAGAGGAATTTGATGGACAACTGAAATGCAATAGTAGTGGAGAGGTGGAAGTGTATAAAATGCATGTCTATACCAGTATGAGATTTTATACTGAGAGTATGGCCGATACTGAACTTAACCTGTTTGGTAAAGCTTAGTGAAATTTTAAATTCGGATGGATTTATGCAAGACTGAAAGTGCCTTTTGGCCCAGAAGCATATGGCCACGCTACTACTGTGTTTCTTTGTGTGTGCATGTGTTCATGTCCCTCTGTGGCAGCTCTCCAGGTCATTATCAAAGATGAGCCTGAGAGTGTAGCTTAAACAACTTCCAAGCAATTTCCATTGGTTACAATTGACCAGAATTTGTCTTTGTGCTTATAGTGAAAAACTTTTGAATGGATCTGTCAGGTGATTAAAAGACTTAATTTTGTTGGGAAGAGTAAAGGTGGCAAATGACATAGAAGGTAGTTGCGTAGCTTGATTTACAAATATTGCTGAAGATTCCAAGTTGTTGTGCAACTTTTTCCCCACAGAGCTTTTCTTTCCCCTTTCTTGTTCTGTTACCTGAAGGTAACAAATGTTATGAAATATTCACTTTATTAGGCAAAGGAAATAGTCATTAAGAGTACACTGCAGTGAATTATAGTCAAAGAATTTTTAGCAGTGGCTATATGAATTACATTTTGATTTGTATAACAATCTCTTTAAAATAGTATCTTTTTCCTGAAATGCATGTTTTACTAAAAATCTCAAATATTTCTCAGGGTTTTCCTGTTTGGTTGGCTGTTTTTTCCCTCCACTTTGCATCGTTTTCCCCATGTCAGTTTTGGCCCAAACAGAATTGATGGAATTCTGCCTGCTGTTTTTATTCTACATGTCCTTCCCAGTTTTAAGCTCCTCGCAATGCTTGGTAGCTGTGTACGTGCACACGAGCAATTGAACAGAGATTTTCAGTTCCTCGAAAACACACCTCAGAATTGACCTTTATGTTGTGTGAGATGAGAATACCTATCCTTAGGAGGAAACAACATCCCTAAAAGAGTTCATAGAAGATTTCAGTTATTTTGAAAGAAGTCCTTTAGACATATTGCCAGATTTATGACTCTGAGGGCCAAGGATCAGGTTGATCTCAGACTTCATAAACTACTTCATATTTTAATGGATTTTCTAAAAATTCCATATGCCGTTTCTTCTAACTTTTGAGGTCAAAAAAATTCAGTCACTTTGTGCTTGGATCCAATAATCAAATTTGTCCTAAACAGTTATGTCACAATTCTGGAGTTCTTAATTATCTTGTCCTCTGAGAGGGCTAATTGGGTGCTGATCCCTCTAAAGGGTATTTCAGTATGACTGTAAAATTGCATGGACTTAGAATGCAGTACCTTGTTGTTAATCTTGTAGGTGTCCTTTTATTTTTCCTGTAGCATTTGACAAAACCTCCCTCTTTTTTTTTTTTTTTTTTTTAAGCATCCCTTTGTTTTTTCATCTAAGTTTATTTTAATTTCTTGAAGTCTGTGCAGTTTGCATTTCCTCATAGTGCTCAGATTGATTGACCTCCAGATCAAGTGGATTGCAGGGTAGAGGAGAATAATTATTATTACAAAATTGGGATCATGCCCTAGGCAACATCTGTCTTTGTCAAGACCTGGTTGCCTTCTCTGAACTTCCAACATTACTGTGTACCCTTATTTTGTAATTTTCTCGTCTGATGTGTTCCAGTGGAAACATCTTGCAGTATTTTTACATTAATCTTATTTGTTGATGCTTTAGGTCATTTTAGTCAATTTTTACTGTAAATGAATCACATTTGCGACCCATCCTAATGGAGAGCCGGGTAATTCATTTGCCATTTCATCCTTCAAACTGTTGGAGATGCTATGATAGAATGCCTCCAGAATGATTTTTCAGCCAAAGCAGCCATTTACAGCTAAAACACTCTGTTCTGACTTTGCAAAGAGAATTAAGGGAATTTCAATCCTATTTGTAACATCCACTGCATTTCCTTTGCGGAACATCTCTAGATGTCAGCTGCCATCTCCAGAAGATCAGTACTGGTAGACAAAACACATTATATCTTGTGACTGAAATAACACTACCACTGAACTGCAAGAAATTTCATTACTAGAGCATTATCCAGAGTCGTCTTCTGTTCATGCCCTTGTTTCTCAAGTTAAGACATCTTTCTTGTAAATTTGCCAGTTACTAAGAAGTTTGTGTTTATATTTTAACAAGGTACGTGCATCAGATCCAAACCAACTGAATCACAGTAAGACACAAAGGAAACAGTCTTTTCTGTGTTGCCACACATAACAGAATTAGCATTGTGTATATAGTAACTGGTTGATTAGAAATGAAATCTTGAGTGATGAAGGAATTTTAGTAGGTAGAGGTGCTTAAGGGAATGCAGGTCAAGTTATTACAAAATAATATTTGGGAGCACGGGGGGAAATGTATGAAAACTGTATGTATAGATTCCTTTATTTCTTTTAACCAGAGAGGTTAACACTAAAACTAACAGAGAGGAATACGCTTGAAAAATCTCTCATGCTTTTGCTTTGCTGGGAATTGTAAAGCAGCCTTCTGCACCCTCGTTCAAACACTGAAAACTACCTGCAGCATTTCAGAGCTTGTCTATACATAATCTAAATCTAGCTTTAAAAAAATTAATGTTTCTTTACTATTCTTTCTACTTTTCCTACAGTCTGATACCTCACAGGGAAAGAAAGAAAAGGAATGCTTTACAGCCAGTGTGCTTAATGAAATTATGGTACTTTGAATCCTCTGTTTCTTTTCTGTATGGAACGGAACCTTTCTTCGTATTGTCTGTGATCAGACCAGTTCGTGCTTTCTTTACAACCAATATTGCTGTGTTCTTAAATGCAGTGACTTTTATCTTCTACTTCTTTCTTTGAAGTATCATTTGCTCATTTAATCTTGCCAGAAATGTTTGCTTCAAATACATACTGAGTACATATTTAACTTTTTTCCTCAAATATGTTTTATTTCAGCAGGCAATCCGTCCTAAGGACTAGAACAGTATTGCGTTAAATTTCAAGTAAGCAACCAGTGTTGAAGAGGATATTCAGGAGTGAAGGGGATGTGACTAGGGGGGATGTGATGCAATTCAAGGAAGATTACTTTGGCTCCATTTTTCAGCGAAAGTGAACCAGAAGAATCTCTTCCGTACTTGTAGAATAAAATGGACTGTCAACATGCTTGGTAGACACTTTCCTTATGTGCTAACACTTCCTCAAACAAAACCAACAAAATCTGTGTACATTCAGACTCAGGTGTAAATATTTAAGCTCTCTATTATAAAGAGGGCTTGCTAGTATGTATGATGCATGTGTAAAATTGTGATGGCAATCACTTAGCTGCTGACCATCAGAAATGAAAAGATGGTGGGAGCTTTTAAATATATAAATCTGTGTTGTCCATTCAGACTGGGCTCAAGTCTCCACTTAAGACTGAAAATCAACCACAAAAGCTTTTTTATTATAGTATTGGTACTCTCCTGTGTTAATTGGCTATTCTTTCTTATTTTGTATGAATTTTTTTATGAAGCTGCAGTATTGAGTACACAAAGTAACGGTTGTCCACCAAAGAGTGCTTTATTTTCAAAGGTTGTGTGGTTTGTTTATTTTGAAAAAATAACTATAAGCAATTAACTTGTTTTTAATAGTAATAGATTTTTAGTTGTTCACAACCAATGGCTGTTAACTAGTTGTAATTGCTTTAAATCTGGTATGATTTTAAGGGGGAGGGAAAACAGCTTACCATTTAAAGCAGTGCTGTCATATTGAAGTGTCGTTACTGTTTCTTCTGCTGTCTTTAAGTCTTTCAGGTGAGACTTCAGATTAGCACATCTAAAAGGTAAGAATAGTTCCTGGGCTTTATTGGTACACTTGGTAACATGTGGATGTCACCGGGTTTTAGCTTTGAGACACTTAACAAGTGCAGCACACAAAAAAGGGAAAATAAGCTTTCTGTACAACTGAGACTGGTAGTGGAACTCGGGGGCAGGCGTAGTTTTTAACATCCAATTAACACTTTACAAACTACAGTTTACCTCTGTTAAAAAGCAGTGTAATTTTTAAAGGAATCTGTCTGAGACCACTGAAATTCTTATCTACTACAAGACTGTCTTCAAACACTGGGAGTGTTTTTTCCCTACCACTTTTCACATTATGAAATCTCAAAGCTGGCTTTGCAGTAATCTATCCTTGTCTGCCAGCTGAAGTTTATAGCTGCATATCCTTCAGATGAGGACTGTTACCACATAGCCTTAAATATGATACAGTTATCTGTTGTTTTAGTGTCTCTTTCAGTAGAAAGTAGAAGAAATTGAGAGATCTGAAGCGTTAGCAATGGAACAACTGAAGTTTTTAAAGACAGAGATTACATCTGCAAGGGGGAGAATTTTCTTTTTACGAATGTCAGTGGGCAGGGTCAGTGACTAGTTTCAGTCTACATCCTTGAAAATTAGGCTTTCTGTTAGGCTGGTGATTTTTAAATGCCAGTATGAATAACCACACACTGGCTTGTAAATATTTGGTGGAAAAAACATCATGAGTTGGAGGGGAAGCAGAATGTGAAATCTAAGTAAGCTTACAGGTAGCATCCATGAGTTTGGACAGTCAAAATTTGCAAGTGTGAATACAAAGAAAACAGAAGAGGCTCAGACCTCAAGTATTTTTTGTTTTCCTCTTAGTCTTCACGCTCCCCACCATTTTGTTCCAGGTGAAAAGCACCTAAAAGAGAGGGACTGAATTAACCCTGATACAGTCTTTTTTTCTTTGTTAAGTAAGCCACTTGCCCAAAAGCTGAAGTACGGATAACCACAATAATAGGTATATTGTGCAAATATGAATCTGTGTTTATTTTTGAAGAAAATTCTTATCTTGGAAGGCAGGAGGGATGAAACTATTGAGGTGAGAGGGTGAGAGTCAAACCAAGAAAGACTGTATTATTTATTGTGTTTGGCTTTGCCCTTCTCTCAGCTGAGCTTCCTCTTTTAGCATCTTTGTTTTTAACCTAAAAAGAATCAGTCCATTTCACATTCCAAATTGGAATTTGCCTTTTTAAAAGTAACCAGCAGAGCTGTTAGAACTTTCAGGTTCATCAGAAGTAAATTTGCCTAAAACAAGTGCACAAACACACACAATAGCAACTCTAGCTAAACCAAAACTGCATGTTTGGCATGAATGTGTTTCAGGATACCCCTTCGACCACCCACTATCTTAGTGAGAAGCACATAAATGTCAAAGGGATTTTACATTTGAACTCTCCAAACAGCCTTATATGGAGAATTAACTCATTACCTCATTGTGTCCCATCTAATCATATTGCTTAGTTTTCGTTCTTCTGAATTTTTAGTACTTTGTCTAGCATTTTTATTATACCATACCAAAGCTGTCTTAAGTACAAGAATGAAGAGTGGGCACAGGTGAGGGAGTCCTTAGTTTCTAAATCTTTTTTGAATTGTGAAGTATTATGTGCCAAAATGGAATGTGTGGCTGCATCACCATTGTACCACAGAACAGCTGAAAGAAGTTATTTCTGCTGTCATCAATTAAGAGTATTCCCTTAGAAATTCTTTCCCCTCTTTCAAATACATGACAGATGGAGTCTCTCTTGATCTCTTACTCAAAAGTACACAACATACTCAAAAGCTGTAATATCTTGGGTCAAATTGCTAGCTTCCATTACAGTATCAATAACTTAACTCAGATGTTAACCCAGACCTTGTCTTTTTGCCCCAGTATGACAATAAAGGAAGTGTTACTGATGCAAAACAAAAAAAAAAGTAAGATTTGTAGAGACTTATGCATTAAAATGGAAAAAAAAAAAGAAAAATGTGTTGTTCACCAGTTTGTTGCACTGCAGTTTTTATATTAATGGTTTGCAGACTGTTTGTCTTGCATAAACTCATGTACAGACTATCAAGATCTAAAATTTCTTGACTAATCAGTACTGTTCATCCTGATTATTTTTAAATTGTATATTTCTAATCATATTTTTTTAACTTGGATTGACAGAATGGGAGTTTATTTTGCTGAAGGTATTTTTAAGATAAAGCTTCATATTATCTTTTAATATTAAGTAGTTCAAGATGCATTTGTGTCTCATTTGAAAATACTACATATGGTATTTGTTTTTATACAAAATAGTGATAATTGTAAACATGGATTGTTTAAAATTAAAAATAATCAGAAGTTTGTTTTCTCACTTTTATTTCCAGCATTCTAAAAAAAAATTCAGCACAAAACCATCATATCTGTACCACACTGACTCATATGTGCTCTGAAAAATAATGCAAGAAGCTCAGCTGCTTGAAAACCTTTAAATAAGGCACAGATCCTTAAAACATACCATTTATTAATTTCAAAAATAGAGAACTTCTGGCTCTACATTTCAGGGGACTCACTTGGAAAGCAGTAGTAATTATATTTCAATTGTTAGGATACTGTTACCCAGTAAAAAACACAGAAAAGACAGAACATGGAGTTCTAGTTAGTTTCCTTCCTCTAGAATCACACAGTAGTCATTTTTGGAAACAGGTATCATAATACTATATACTTTGATACTTACCGTGGAAGTGAAGGTTTCTCAAAAGTAAAAACAAAATTTTCAGGAACACCATTTCTTGCATAAAAGTTGATAGTGGTCTAGTTTAGTCTTTTTAAAAAAAAAAATCCAAATACAACAGCAGAAAATATTGAC
Source organism: Strix aluco (assembly GCF_031877795.1). Taxonomy (NCBI): domain Eukaryota; kingdom Metazoa; phylum Chordata; class Aves; order Strigiformes; family Strigidae; genus Strix; species Strix aluco. The sequence goes on from NC_133971.1 coordinate 69,788,895, forward strand.
CAACTCAAATACTTCTAATCACCCTTACCTTACCTACATTAGAAAGTTCAGAATTTACACCCCCCAAGCAGAGACTGTTTCACAAGCAAGTAAACTTTCACTTGCCCCAAAGATACAATTTTATGGCTGGAAAATCTGTGTTCATCTGTTGCAACTTACATGAACGTTTAAACCACCTTCTGACAAACTAGTTGCCAGCTGAAGAGTGAATGATGGGTTTTGCCTGGGAAAACATCAGTTTATGCATGTGATGTCCTGAGAAAAACACAGTTAAGACCTATCACATCTTTAGCAATTTAAGGAGCACTGGCACTGGGCAGGGGAGGGCAGAGGACTAAAAAAAATCCGATAGAGAACAACTGAACAGCTGCCCAGGACAAATTCATTCACAAGTTAGTTCACTGAAAGAATAATCTGTTCACAGTATTTCTGAAAAATTTCAATTTGGCTCTATTTAGCCTCCTTTGCATTACAGTTTCTACACAGCCTATGCAGGAGTAGGTAAAAATACGCTGTAGCAAAGTGGATATGCCGTGTAGAAATATTCAAGGCTGGCATTGAAGAGAAACTGCATGCTTTAAGCCTAAGTCACTAGGAGTTTGTTGAGGAAGAGATGTTTGCTTTTTCTTACATTTGTGGTTTTGGGTTTGGTTTCACACAACTTACCAGTAAGCCCCTAAAACAAAATAAGGCTGAGAAGAGATGGACAAGGGTGATGTGCTTGTGAAGCTCCACGGTGTGATAGACCACAGCTGTCACAAAGGAGATAACTTTATCTCAACACACAGATGACTGGAGGGTGGCCTTTGTTTTAAATAAACAGCTATCAACTGGTAGTGTAATGTTTCTCTCCGAGTTCTTTAAAGAGAGTGAAGGTCTCCCTGAGCTGGCCAGACCAGCATGGGGAGAGTGAATATGTAGAGAATAAACACTATTACATATAAGTGACAGCTGTGGAGAGGGGTGAATTCCTTTCTTTGCAAACTTACCGTGATTTACATTAATCTAAAACTCTAAGCTGAAATACAGTAGTTTTTCCTAGGCCACTCGACTACAGTAATCCTAACAGCAGAGTACCTTGTAGTAGTACATTAAAGAGTAACATGACTAAAATCTGCAACACAATTTAATCTCTTCCTAAGATACATGCCATGTTTTACTAGTGATTGTGTATATATTTACACCTGCTACCATTTGCTTTACCAGGAGTGACTGTTAGCAGCAGACATGTACTTAACCAATACAGCTATTTTGCTACCTTAGATATGACGTCACTGAGATTGAATAAGTTTTCTTTCCACAGCCAGGCAAAGGAATTGGATCACTGTCACCACTTATAATTAATAATTTCTTCTCGATACTTAGATACTATCAACTAGATAAACTTGAATATGGCTTAAGAGTTTAACAGACTGAAAAAATTGTCACACCTACCTGCTCTAAGACACTTTTGGTTTAATGAGCAGTAACCAACTACACTTAACCTAATTCTCACAAAGTTTTGGCTTGGGTGGGTTATGGTTTGGGTAGCAGGAGGGGGTTGTTTTGGTTTTTTTTTTAAGTTATTAAACACTTAAAATCAGCTTTTTAAACAATCTGCTGACCAAATGCTGATTATATAGATACACTTTGACAAGTCCTTCAAAGCATTCCCCAAAGAACCTATTTGTCATTCTGTTTTGAAAAACAAATCAAAATTAGAGGAATAAAGAGGAACTTTGCAGCAGCAGGAACCAGACTGAAAAATAAACCAATCCTTTCAGCCTTCCCAGAGAACAGTCAGAACTGAACCAACTGCATTACACCAGATTCAGCCCAGTAGCATAACAAGGTTTCAGATTTTTAGTAGAAAAAGGAAGGGTTGCTTTTAAGTATTTCACTGCTTTCCTTGGCAAAAAGAGGTGTTAGTAGAAGAGAATACACCTTCAAATCACAACAAAAAAGAGAGGTGAGCCTTGCAAAGTTCTCCACATCTAGACGTACACTCACCCTGCAAGCAGAAACATAAAAATTCAGACACATTCTTCCCTGTCCAATGGGGTAAGGGGGACAGGAAGGGAAGAACAAGCAAAAAAAATTCCAAGAACCCCATAGACAAAATCACTTCTGTTCCACAATCATGAAATTACCATTTTTGGCAGAAACACTCAAACACTTATTAAAAGAGCAGCAGCAGTTAAATCTTAAAACTGCAGTGATTTCAAGTAGCTTGTTCCTACAAGGTGAGTCATATATGTTATTTCAACTACTCAGAAAGCAGTAGCATGGGTTCCTCTAACACCAGCACTTGTTTCCTTTTGCACATTCTTTCTACTGCAAGTTGTATCTCTATGCCACTAAAAGGAGCTCCTTGTGAAATCCAGTATCTCATGTTACAGCAAATTGTCATGTAAGTAATTTAACAATCTAAGAAGAGTCCTTTGGGCAGCACTACTTTGCAGACCATCTATTTAGAGCATATAGAAGAGTCAGTATTCTTTCTAGGATGATTATGTCCTAATTCTGTAAAGCCTGAGATAAAAAATAAAAACTGAGATAAGAGTTGCTTTAAGTTTCTGAATACTTAGAGCTTACTCCAAAGCAAAATAGTTTTTTCTTCCAAGTCTCATCCACTATTTGCTCTCAAAGAAGACTAGTTAAAAGTGAGGCAGAGAACAGGAAAAAAAATGAAAGATTTATATTCATTTGCTTTCCCAGTAAATTGAAAGAATGAATACAAGTTGAGCAGGCATTTGAAGACTCCTTTGAGGCTGACAGCTACTTCCAAAATGTCCAGTGTGGTTGTCCTCTCATTTCTTTCCCTCATCACTTCTGGTATCATTTTCTTGTTTCTCAGATCCCCAAGAATGGCACTGAGTGTCCCCTTTGACATGTAACAAGTTGGGGTATCTGGCTCAAGTGAGGAAGTATGTTAAAGCTGCAAGGAAAGGACATTGCACCTCATCCCCAATGCCACACAAACTTCTTGGTAAGCATGAAACATCTTAGTTTGTAGTTGCTCCTGCTAAAATAAAAAACTCCCTTAACAGTTTAGTTCTGTCTTCAGCTCAAAATTCTTACTTTACTTCACCTTCAACATCTTCAAAGTAGTTGTAGATTATATCTTGTTACCAAAGCAAGATTTATGGTTACCTATCAACTCAAAGCAATTAAGCAATTAATTTTAAAGCTCACTTCTGTTTAGAGAGATGTTCAGTACAGTTCTGGGTGAGTAAGGCCTGCTGTTTAGTGGGTTTTTGTGGGTTTGGTTTTTTGTTTTGTTTTTTTGAGACTACATCCAAATATCAAAAGCTTCAATCTGCTACTCTGACTCATGAAACTAAATACCTCAAACCCAAACCAATGGACACTTTCCTTTATTTGCCAAACTCTGTGACTGGGTGAAATACACACTTCAAAGAAACAGGGAAAGCAGCTTTCAAATGTGCAGTTAAGTACAGTCTCAAGTGCAGACCATATTGTACAGTTTACATTTCACCATGGTGTCATGGAGAACTTCATATAAACTCTATATACACATTTAAACACTGTACTCTTGAACTTCATTTGAAGACTTGTAGTGAAGTACTGTAAGCCTTCACACAGAATTTCAAACACGGAGGCAGATACTGGAACCTGTGACAGGATCCCAGCCCACTGGTACCTCCAGAACCCAACTCCATTAGCAGAGGGCTGCAATCATTCCACACCAAACACCCAAACCACCTTTCCAGTAGAAACAGACTTTATCCGCACCAGCATAAAACTGGTCTCTTCACAGATACACCAAAGTTACTTTGAGATAGCACCATTCATGATGGTTCTTCAAACTAGAGCCGGAAAATCCTCAGGATCGTCAGGATTTGGAGCAACAAGCTGCACCTACAAAGTAAGAAAGGAAGCTTTATAAAAATTAATGCATTTCAGAAGCTTCTGATAGCTATGCATAGGTATTTTACCCTGAAAAGGGTTCATTATTCAATGCTTTGTATCCATCAGTATCACAGAAATGCTAAGCATTATCTCAGAAGTTAAGACTACTATAATTTCTTCAGTGTGAATGTATTTATAATGCTGATCTACTGCCTGGGGAGGACCAGATCACAAGTGAAGAAAAAAGTAAAGACATCTCATCTAAAACACTGTCTGTTTTTAGAAGCAGCATGATTATCTTTTTACATTCTAAGGCTACTGCACATGTTAGATTGTAGTTTTAAACTCTGTGCTCTGTTATGACAAAGAGCCTCTTTCATACAGATGAAACAAATGAATCAAATCACTTCCGTATCATTCTGTAAGTTCCCAACCTTAAAGTATTTTACTCATACTAGACAGACGTAAACTGAGACCTTCAGTTAGTATGAAGAATAAAGATGTTGTTTTTCAGTGCAGAAACGCTTTTTTTTTTTTAAAGAAAAAGGTCAGTGGAAGGGTTTTTTTAATTGATTATATTGAACACTTGTATCATTATGTAGGATGCTGTAGGATTGTTTCATTGGTAGGATCCCAGATTTACTGATCTCACTCTCAATAATCAAAGTACTATTACTGTACTACACTGAAATTTTTTGTAAGGGATACAAGCCTTTAGTTATTTTAATTACTTCCCAATTTATATCAAAACCCATTGCAGAAACAAATCTTCATTGCATCCTTTCCTCTAGTTACCATTACAGCAATTAGTAATCAGACCTTCTGAAATTTATGTGTTAAGAGTGGTAAGCCTGAACCAGTATTTAATTTTAAGTAACATGGTATGGGTCAGCAACTCAGAATAACCAGGCCAACTTACTATGAGGCAGGAATTAGAAACAAGCCTGTCATTATGGAAACCAGTAATTCCACATGAAAGAAGGCAGGACACACACACCCTCCAACAAGCAAAAAAAAAATCTCCAAGAAAACAACAACAAAAACCATAAAAGCCATTACCGCTACTTCTGGTCGCGGTCCTGCCTCTTCAACTCGTCTGCCACGACCACCTCGTGCTCCTCTTGATCCACGGCCAGGGCGAGAAAGACTCCCAAAATTAATATCCAGCTGAGATGTTATGTCATTCACTGGTCTTCGAAAGACATGAGAGTCATCTTCAAAGTATTTCTGCAACTAAAAAGAAGATCTGATTAAAGCCAACAGCTTCCACATACAGCCTTCTCCCCTCCCTGATACATATACACATGCACACTTGTATTACAGACTAAGAAGCAGATAAATGAAGATGACATCCAGAATAAAAGACAGGCCTTAACTTGCACAGGGTTTTAACAGAGGTGAGGCAATTGCAGCTTCCCAGATGTCTGGGATAGTTCTTTGTTGGCTCAGGGAGTCCTGGCAACAAAGTCTTCTGTACCAGCTCTGTAGCACTGAAGAGGTTTTTCAGAAATCCCACCCATGAGGTTTTCTAAGAGACCAGAGAATAAGGCTTAAGCTACTTACTCCTGTAATTATCTTCACGTAATGGTTAAAAGGCCATAGTAAAGCACAGTATTTGACCACTAATCGATCTATCAGTCTATTTGTCTGCAGCTAGGAGATTACTGTTTTAACTCTGTGTATTCCTATTTCCCATCATAATTTTAATGTGCGCTGTAGTAATGATAACATATACATAAACTCACCCCATGGAGTGATGAATCACTTATTTTATTCAATGTCTAACACAGGGATTTGACTTGTCCATGTCACACAGTTCCTGTACATCCTATTTTATGTTCATTTTGACAAGGCCCCTTGATACTGCCAGCCAAGAAACTTCACAGGCAAAGAGAACAGAAACCACCATGTACTGTTCACACACTTGCATACTCTCTTCAGAGCTTGTGAAAGATACTTTCCCCACCCCACCACCATCCCCCTCAGAGAAAGAAGAGGGGATAACAGCAACTGTGACCACCAAAAGGCATGCTAAAAAGGGCACAGGTCACTTCAGTATTAGTGTCTGTCCCTGGAAGAGCTCAGTCATCTAAGACAATTAAGGCTTAAAAAGCTGCAAGTTTTGATGTTAATATTACAACCAGACAAAGGATAATATGTGTATTCATATGTGCATGCAGACTTTAAGGATGAGAATTCCATCATACTAGACAACAACTATATGAACATACTTCTGTTATGCCCAGAATCTGAAATATAAGTAAGGAACTTGTCATGTAGTTGTAAGTAAGAAACCTCCCCTCTCTCCCCAATTATATCAACTAGAAGTTGTCCCTGAAATGTCAATCCCAGTAATATCATGGAATAAAAATTGGGGAAAAGGAGGCAAAAAAAGCACATTACTACAGAACAAGCTCTTGAGAGTTACTTCTAAGAAGCAGGACCCTAAAACTGAAAAAAAAAAAAATCCATATATTTCAAGAGCACAATGAAATCTGGGATCCAGCACAGATGAGAAATAGGACACTTAGCATCCAGACTAACAGATGACAAAACCCAAATTTAATACATACATGGAAGCGTATACTGGCAAGTAAGCTAAATTGGATTCAAAGTTAGGATAAGAATTGTTTAGTAAACCAAAGTTTCTCTAGCAGCATTACCAGAGATCTACATAGGTGGCAGCAGCAAGGACACAAGTTTTATATTGCTAAGATTGAGCCATAAAGTAGAACAACTTCATATATTAGGTGTTTGCATACAAAATAGGGGTGATGATCTGAGAGAAGAAAATGAACAGACGGTAAGTTTAAAGCAAGTTTTGGGGCACATATGTCATTACAGTAACAGAGTTTAGATACTGATTTCTAATCTGTTCAGATTATAGTAAAACTAGTAGAGAAAGAATAGAGACAGTTTCCTAACACTGGGCATAAAGCAGAGTTTACAGAATTCCTGAGGCAATGCTTACATCATCACTATATTTTGACTTGTGAATCACCACTGCTTTGGAAGGAACAGTGGATTCTGGCTTCCGGATGTTGAATTCAGGCTTTGGTCGATTCTGTTGCTGAAGATTTTTCCACTCATCTAACGTCATTTCTTGAACTACTTCTTCCATTGGCTCTCCTTCAGCAACTCTAAAGGTTTATAGTTGTAAAGTAAAAACCATTAAAAAAAACATGCCAGGATGAACAAGAACACTAATCTCTAAAGTAAGGATACTAAACAAAACATTTGGAATGTTTCTCACCAAATTACTATCCTCAATTTCACTTATTCCCCACAGTAACTTGATGTGCAAGTTTTAAATTAATATAAGTTGGAAAATATACTTATGGCCTATTTGAACATAGTTGTATGAACAAATGCTATCTCCAGCCTCCTGTAGTAAGTTCTGGTATTTATCCAGTCTCATTGTAAGTTCAAGCACTTCAGATTCTAGACAAAACCAGGCTGTGTTTTGATCTGGCATATTTTTAACCCTACTGTTTAAAAGTGGATCAACTCCTAGCAAATACAGCCATAATAAAAAAGCATAGCAAGAAGTTTTAAAACAACCTAATTGCATGTTTTATTGACTCATACTGCAGGATGACAATATGAGATGGATTCACGGTTCAGTGCAGCTTTCAGTCAAAAAGACACGATGATCACACCATGGGATCTTCTAGGTAATTATTAACATTTCCTTTGTTAATTTCACAAGATGCTTCTTTGATTTCTTTTGTCAGATGTAGTAGCACACAAGGAAACAGTATTTATCACCTTGCAAAACCAGATTAGTCCTAGTCCAGTTTTAATTTGTCACAAAGGAGAACATATGGAGTACATCAGAGTTTGCCTTGCATATTTTTGAACTGTAAAGACAGAGTCCAAGGCTTTATGTCTGTATTCATAAGACTAGATACATAAGACAAAACTAAACACTACACTACAGGTGTACTTTTAACGATATTTGCAGAGAGCTATTCCTTACTAAGCAGCATCACATGCAGGGAGCACAACTCACTTCATCACCATAAGATCACTTCTTCCCCTGCAGAAACAAGCCAGGTACCAGGAACTACAGGAAAACTTGCAGTGATTGCTCCCAGACACTTGAAAAAACATTTATCTCTTCTTCCACACAAAACCGCTATGCATCACAATAGCGGTCAAACCTGGTTAAGTATTTCCCCAACACCGATTTTGCAAAAAAAAAAAAAACATTTCAGTAAGTCCCTTCTGGTGGAAGAACCATGGATTTGTTCTTCCTCACTCAATCACAGTTCCAAGTTTTCTTCTACCAAATGCTGATGATTTTTCCAATGGAAATACACAGTTGATTAGATGCAAGTTGGAAATTTATCATGGAAAGATGCAGAATCAAATGACAGTCAGTGAACTGCACATTTTGTTTTTGAAGTTGTAGAAACACCCCATCAGAACACACACATTTGCTGGGAGTGTTCTGTACATTTAGAACTAGCATATATATAGGAACTGGCCTGTTATATCTCTTCCTGTATCTCTTCCTCCTTGATCATGCAGAGAAACATTCTGTTTCTTGCCAGTCAAAATTATCCAATATTTTCCTTGAAGCACCCAGTATATGACAGGTAGAAGCAGAACTGATTGGATGAATAGGATGAATACAGTTTTAAATGCGCTTCACAGAAAAATAAAAAATATGCAAGTCTTGCACCATATGCCTACCCTCTGATATGCCTTCATGCCCTGTTATTTTGAAAATTCAGCTAGATTAACCAGAAGTTAAATGTTAAAAGACTGGTAAGCAGCTTGAAGTTCCATACTAATTAAGAAGATCTGAAACTATATTAGAAGGACTGTTAAGAAAAAAAATTAACGGTAAATAAAATAAAATAAATGCTTTAAATAAAAAGGATACTGGTGAAAGATGCAGCTTCTTCTGAAAAAACAACAACAGATAATGTTTCATGTATAAGACCATTAAGAACCAACTGCACCCCAAACATTTTGTCATCCTCAAGAGCAAGAAGCCAGATAATTTTTGATCAATTATCTGAAGTTTCAGTTTTGGGAATAGGTGTTGGAAAAAGCAAGCACCCAGGGGAAGGAAAAAAAAAAAAGGAGAATGTAAACTAATAAAAAGGGGCTCTATTAAAGTGGTTTAATCTCTTCCTAAACAACTACCTCAGGACAGAATCAGTACACTGCAGATCTGAACTTTAGGAAGCCTTTTGTCCTCCTCTCCCATGAAGTTTTCACCACATTAGGGAGACACTATTTCAGTCTTGGCAAGAGCTGTAGAAGGATAACAGAACTCGTTGCAACAAGTACTTGAGAAGTAGCTGTCAATCTCTCAATCTGCAACAGTAGGACAAACATCTGAGTGGGGCTTTAAGGCCAGCTCTGTGCTGTTACCCGCAGTGTAATGTATAATACATGTACTGCATTTTCTATGGCACAACAATTGCAAAAGAAAAGGGCAATAGCGCAAGTGTTCAAGAATACTGAAGGACTGACTGACCAAGCCAGTGATTTGAAAACAAACAACCAAAACAACCACCACCAGGTAGTCCCAAGGACATGCAGAAACACGTACTTTCAGGCAAAAAGCATCAGCCGCCCAAATACAGAAAGAACCACTAGCAAAGCAGAAGCTCTGAAGGAGGGACCCCAAACTGTGCAAGAGTATTGGAGGTAACCCAAGACGTCAGTGCTGATAGGGTGGAACAAGGTCTCAACTGAGTAATGTTTTCTACATGAGAACAGGTAGAAAGTTCATCTGCAAGACAGATATGAGGTCTAAACTACATGATCTACATGGGAAGCCCTTAAAGAGATGCTGAGGAGAAAAGAAAGAAAAGGCAGGGGAAAAAAGACAAAAGGGGTGGCGGGGAAAAACATAATAATTTTTGGCGGGGGGAAAAACATAATAATTTTTGGCGGGGGAAAAAACATAATAATTTTTGGCGGGGGAAAAAACATAATAATTTTTGGCGGGGGGAAAAACATAATAATTTTTGGCGGGGGAAAAAACATAATAATTTTTGGCGGGGGAAAAAACATAATAATTTTTGGCGGGGGAAAAAACATAATAATTTTTGGCGGGGGAAAAAACATAATAATTTTTGGCGGGGGAAAAAACATAATAATTTTTGGCGGGGGAAAAAACATAATAATTTTTGGCGGGGGAAAAAACATAATAATTTTTGGCGGGGGAAAAAACATAATAATTTTTGGCGGGGGAAAAAACATAATAATTTTTGGCGGGGGAAAAAACATAATAATTTTTGGCGGGGGAAAAAACATAATAATTTTTGGCGGGGGAAAAAACATAATAATTTTTGGCGGGGGAAAAAACATAATAATTTTTGGCGGGGGAAAAAACATAATAATTTTTGGCGGGGGAAAAAACATAATAATTTTTGGCGGGGGAAAAAACATAATAATTTTTGGCGGGGGAAAAAACATAATAATTTTTGGCGGGGGAAAAAACATAATAATTTTTGGCGGGGGAAAAAACATAATAATTTTTGGCGGGGGAAAAAACATAATAATTTTTGGCGGGGGAAAAAACATAATAATTTTTGGCGGGGGAAAAAACATAATAATTTTTGGCGGGGGAAAAAACATAATAATTTTTGGCGGGGGAAAAAACATAATAATTTTTGGCGGGGGAAAAAACATAATAATTTTTGGCGGGGGAAAAAACATAATAATTTTTGGCGGGGGAAAAAACATAATAATTTTTGGCGGGGGAAAAAACATAATAATTTTTGGCGGGGGAAAAAACATAATAATTTTTGGCGGGGGAAAAAACATAATAATTTTTGGCGGGGGAAAAAACATAATAATTTTTGGCGGGGGAAAAAACATAATAATTTTTGGCGGGGGAAAAAACATAATAATTTTTGGCGGGGGAAAAAACATAATAATTTTTGGCGGGGGAAAAAACATAATAATTTTTGGCGGGGGAAAAAACATAATAATTTTTGGCGGGGGAAAAAACATAATAATTTTTGGCGGGGGAAAAAACATAATAATTTTTGGCGGGGGAAAAAACATAATAATTTTTGGCGGGGGAAAAAACATAATAATTTTTGGCGGGGGAAAAAACATAATAATTTTTGGCGGGGGAAAAAACATAATAATTTTTGGCGGGGGAAAAAACATAATAATTTTTGGCGGGGGAAAAAACATAATAATTTTTGGCGGGGGAAAAAACATAATAATTTTTGGCGGGGGAAAAAACATAATAATTTTTGGCGGGGGAAAAAACATAATAATTTTTGGCGGGGGAAAAAACATAATAATTTTTGGCGGGGGAAAAAACATAATAATTTTTGGCGGGGGAAAAAACATAATAATTTTTGGCGGGGGAAAAAACATAATAATTTTTGGCGGGGGAAAAAACATAATAATTTTTGGCGGGGGAAAAAACATAATAATTTTTGGCGGGGGAAAAAACATAATAATTTTTGGCGGGGGAAAAAACATAATAATTTTTGGCGGGGGAAAAAACATAATAATTTTTGGCGGGGGAAAAAACATAATAATTTTTGGCGGGGGAAAAAACATAATAATTTTTGGCGGGGGAAAAAACATAATAATTTTTGGCGGGGGAAAAAACATAATAATTTTTGGCGGGGGAAAAAACATAATAATTTTTGGCGGGGGAAAAAACATAATAATTTTTGGCGGGGGAAAAAACATAATAATTTTTGGCGGGGGAAAAAACATAATAATTTTTGGCGGGGGAAAAAACATAATAATTTTTGGCGGGGGAAAAAACATAATAATTTTTGGCGGGGGAAAAAACATAATAATTTTTGGCGGGGGAAAAAACATAATAATTTTTGGCGGGGGAAAAAACATAATAATTTTTGGCGGGGGAAAAAACATAATAATTTTTGGCGGGGGAAAAAACATAATAATTTTTGGCGGGGGAAAAAACATAATAATTTTTGGCGGGGGAAAAAACATAATAATTTTTGGCGGGGGAAAAAACATAATAATTTTTGGCGGGGGAAAAAACATAATAATTTTTGGCGGGGGAAAAAACATAATAATTTTTGGCGGGGGAAAAAACATAATAATTTTTGGCGGGGGAAAAAACATAATAATTTTTGGCGGGGGAAAAAACATAATAATTTTTGGCGGGGGAAAAAACATAATAATTTTTGGCGGGGGAAAAAACATAATAATTTTTGGCGGGGGAAAAAACATAATAATTTTTGGCGGGGGAAAAAACATAATAATTTTTGGCGGGGGAAAAAACATAATAATTTTTGGCGGGGGAAAAAACATAATAATTTTTGGCGGGGGAAAAAACATAATAATTTTTGGCGGGGGAAAAAACATAATAATTTTTGGCGGGGGAAAAAACATAATAATTTTTGGCGGGGGAAAAAACATAATAATTTTTGGCGGGGGAAAAAACATAATAATTTTTGGCGGGGGAAAAAACATAATAATTTTTGGCGGGGGAAAAAACATAATAATTTTTGGCGGGGGAAAAAACATAATAATTTTTGGCGGGGGAAAAAACATAATAATTTTTGGCGGGGGAAAAAACATAATAATTTTTGGCGGGGGAAAAAACATAATAATTTTTGGCGGGGGAAAAAACATAATAATTTTTGGCGGGGGAAAAAACATAATAATTTTTGGCGGGGGAAAAAACATAATAATTTTTGGCGGGGGAAAAAACATAATAATTTTTGGCGGGGGAAAAAACATAATAATTTTTGGCGGGGGAAAAAACATAATAATTTTTGGCGGGGGAAAAAACATAATAATTTTTGGCGGGGGAAAAAACATAATAATTTTTGGCGGGGGAAAAAACATAATAATTTTTGGCGGGGGAAAAAACATAATAATTTTTGGCGGGGGAAAAAACATAATAATTTTTGGCGGGGGAAAAAACATAATAATTTTTGGCGGGGGAAAAAACATAATAATTTTTGGCGGGGGAAAAAACATAATAATTTTTGGCGGGGGAAAAAACATAATAATTTTTGGCGGGGGAAAAAACATAATAATTTTTGGCGGGGGAAAAAACATAATAATTTTTGGCGGGGGAAAAAACATAATAATTTTTGGCGGGGGAAAAAACATAATAATTTTTGGCGGGGGAAAAAACATAATAATTTTTGGCGGGGGAAAAAACATAATAATTTTTGGCGGGGGAAAAAACATAATAATTTTTGGCGGGGGAAAAAACATAATAATTTTTGGCGGGGGAAAAAACATAATAATTTTTGGCGGGGGAAAAAACATAATAATTTTTGGCGGGGGAAAAAACATAATAATTTTTGGCGGGGGAAAAAACATAATAATTTTTGGCGGGGGAAAAAACATAATAATTTTTGGCGGGGGAAAAAACATAATAATTTTTGGCGGGGGAAAAAACATAATAATTTTTGGCGGGGGAAAAAACATAATAATTTTTGGCGGGGGAAAAAACATAATAATTTTTGGCGGGGGAAAAAACATAATAATTTTTGGCGGGGGAAAAAACATAATAATTTTTGGCGGGGGAAAAAACATAATAATTTTTGGCGGGGGAAAAAACATAATAATTTTTGGCGGGGGAAAAAACATAATAATTTTTGGCGGGGGAAAAAACATAATAATTTTTGGCGGGGGAAAAAACATAATAATTTTTGGCGGGGGAAAAAACATAATAATTTTTGGCGGGGGAAAAAACATAATAATTTTTGGCGGGGGAAAAAACATAATAATTTTTGGCGGGGGAAAAAACATAATAATTTTTGGCGGGGGAAAAAACATAATAATTTTTGGCGGGGGAAAAAACATAATAATTTTTGGCGGGGGAAAAAACATAATAATTTTTGGCGGGGGAAAAAACATAATAATTTTTGGCGGGGGAAAAAACATAATAATTTTTGGCGGGGGAAAAAACATAATAATTTTTGGCGGGGGAAAAAACATAATAATTTTTGGCGGGGGAAAAAACATAATAATTTTTGGCGGGGGAAAAAACATAATAATTTTTGGCGGGGGAAAAAACATAATAATTTTTGGCGGGGGAAAAAACATAATAATTTTTGGCGGGGGAAAAAACATAATAATTTTTGGCGGGGGAAAAAACATAATAATTTTTGGCGGGGGAAAAAACATAATAATTTTTGGCGGGGGAAAAAACATAATAATTTTTGGCGGGGGAAAAAACATAATAATTTTTGGCGGGGGAAAAAACATAATAATTTTTGGCGGGGGAAAAAACATAATAATTTTTGGCGGGGGAAAAAACATAATAATTTTTGGCGGGGGAAAAAACATAATAATTTTTGGCGGGGGAAAAAACATAATAATTTTTGGCGGGGGAAAAAACATAATAATTTTTGGCGGGGGAAAAAACATAATAATTTTTGGCGGGGGAAAAAACATAATAATTTTTGGCGGGGGAAAAAACATAATAATTTTTGGCGGGGGAAAAAACATAATAATTTTTGGCGGGGGAAAAAACATAATAATTTTTGGCGGGGGAAAAAACATAATAATTTTTGGCGGGGGAAAAAACATAATAATTTTTGGCGGGGGAAAAAACATAATAATTTTTGGCGGGGGAAAAAACATAATAATTTTTGGCGGGGGAAAAAACATAATAATTTTTGGCGGGGGAAAAAACATAATAATTTTTGGCGGGGGAAAAAACATAATAATTTTTGGCGGGGGAAAAAACATAATAATTTTTGGCGGGGGAAAAAACATAATAATTTTTGGCGGGGGAAAAAACATAATAATTTTTGGCGGGAAAAAACATAATAATTTTTGGCGGGAAAAAACATAATAATTTTTGGCGGGAAAAAACATAATAATTTTTGGCGGGAAAAAACATAATAATTTTTGGCGGGAAAAAACATAATAATTTTTGGCGGGAAAAAACATAATAATTTTTGGCGGGAAAAAACATAATAATTTTTGGCGGGAAAAAACATAATAATTTTTGGCGGGAAAAAACATAATAATTTTTGGCGGGAAAAAACAATAATTTTTGGCGGGAAAAAACAATAATTTTTGGCGGGAAAAAACAATAATTTTTGGCGGGAAAAAACAATAATTTTTGGCGGGAGAAACTAATTTTTGGCGGGAGAAACTAATTTTTGGCGGGAGAAACTAATTTTTGGCGGGAGAAACTAATTTTTGGCGGGAAAAACATAATTTTTGGCGGGAAAAACATAATTTTTGGCGGGAAAAACATAATTTTTGGCGGGAAAAACATAATTTTTGGCGGGAAAAACATAATTTTTGGCGGGAAAAACATAATTTTTGGCGGGAAAAACATAATTTTTGGCGGGAAAAACTAATTTTTGGCGGGAAAAACTAATTTTTGGCGGGAAAAACTAATTTTTGGCGGGAAAAACTAATTTTTGGCGGGAAAAACTAATTTTTGGCGGGAAAAACTAATTTTTGGCGGGAAAAACTAATTTTTGGCGGGAAAAACTAATTTTTGGCGGGAAAAACTAATTTTTGGCGGGAAAAACTAATTTTTGGCGGGAAAAAATAATTTTTGGCGGGAAAAAATAATTTTTGGCGGGAAAAAATAATTTTTGGCGGGAAAAAATAATTTTTGGCGGGAAAAAATAATTTTTGGCGGGAAAAAATAATTTTTGGCGGGAAAAAATAATTTTTGGCGGGAAAAAATAATTTTTGGCGGGAAAAAATAATTTTTGGCGGGAAAAAATAATTTTTGGCGGGAAAAAATAATTTTTGGCGGGAAAAAATAATTTTTGGCGGGAAAAAATAATTTTTGGCGGGAAAAAATAATTTTTGGCGGGAAAAAATAATTTTTGGCGGGAAAAAATAATTTTTGGCGGGAAAAAATAATTTTTGGCGGGAAAAAATAATTTTTGGCGGGAAAAAATAATTTTTGGCGGGAAAAAATAATTTTTGGCGGGAAAAAATAATTTTTGGCGGGAAAAAATAATTTTTGGCGGGAAAAAATAATTTTTGGCGGGAAAAAATAATTTTTGGCGGGAAAAAATAATTTTTGGCGGGAAAAAATAATTTTTGGCGGGAAAAAATAATTTTTGGCGGGAAAAAATAATTTTTGGCGGGAAAAAATAATTTTTGGCGGGAAAAAATAATTTTTGGCGGGAAAAAATAATTTTTGGCGGGAAAAAATAATTTTTGGCGGGAAAAAATAATTTTTGGCGGGAAAAAATAATTTTTGGCGGGAAAAAATAATTTTTGGCGGGAAAAAATAATTTTTGGCGGGAAAAAATAATTAATTATTTTTGATTTTGGGGGGGGGGTGTTGGTGTGGAAGCGGGGGGGCTGGAAAAGGGCAGGGGGGGAAAGGGCAAGGGCAAAAAGGAAAGGGCGGATGTACTGGGTCTGGTTGAGCCAGAATTGGTTTTCCCCTGTAGCAGCCCTCATGGTGCTGTGTTTTATGTTGGGAGCTGGCAGGGTGTTGATAGCACACTGGTGGTGTGGCTACTGCTGAGTGGTGCTTACACAGCACCAAGGCTCTTTCTGACATTTCCCCCCACAGTGGGACGGGGTGGGCAAGATCTTGGGAGGGGACACCACCAGGACAGCTGACCCGAACTGACCAAAGGGATATTCCAGACCATATGACGTCTGCTCAGTATAAAGCTGGGAGAAAGGAGGAAGGGGGTGGGGCCACCCTTGGTCCTCCGAGGCAACCACTACGCGTATTGGAGCCCTGCTTCCTGAGAAGGCCCGACATCGCCTGTTCATGGGAAGTAGAGAATAAATCTGTTTTCTATTTTTGCTTTCGCGCGCGGACCTTTGCTTCACTTTGCTTTTAAACTTTTGCTTTAAAACTGCTTTTGTTTTACCCACAAAGGTTGTGGGGTTTTTTTTCCCCCGTATCTTATTTTCTTTCCCCTCTTTGCCCTGTTGAGAAAAAAAGGGGACAGTGGGGGAAGTGATAGAGCGACTTGGTGGGTACCTGGCATTTAGCCAAGGTCAAACCACCACAGCAGAATAAAAAGAAAGGGGAGGAAAAAAAAAGAAAAGAAAACTTTGCATATCCATGATGCTGAGGAGACACACTCAGGAGAAAATAATAAAAACACACACAGTAGTTTGTTTTCAAAGTATTGGAGAGACCATCAAGGGACATTGAAATGTCTTATCAGTAGAGGACATTTAAATCAACTAGACAGGAATGAGAAGCGGCACAAGTATGGTTGGTCATGCCTTGGGCCAGCAAGACCCCTTTCATATCTAAATTTCTATGATCATAAGACAACACGAGGACATTTCACCACACAGCAACTTGACCTCAAAAAAGCAATCACAGATACTGCTTTGAAAACTACACATCTATCAAAAACAACCACTTGCCTGTCCTAAAGGAAACACTGGTGGATTTACACTGCAAGTGTTTGGTTTTTCAACTGCAAAGTACAGTGTGATTTTTACTTCGAAGGATGGTTTCAACCAGCTAGGTTATTAGCAGTACAAACTTGTTTTAGGATGCCAAGACTCCCAAGGGGTAACACCTCCCATTACTGAAGCACAGCAACAGGAACCTGCATATCACATTTTGACAGAGACTTGGCTGTAGCAGGTTATTTTGGGCACCAAGCCTGCAAGGAAGTGCACTCCATGCATTACTTTCTACCTTCTAACCTTATGCATTTTGGGTAACTGCTTGGTGTGCATTTTCATTAATCAGGTTAATAAGCTCCTTGACACACCAATCATGCTTACAAAATATTGCCAGACAGCACAGCCTCTGGACACAAACAAACTGAATTCACAATGCAAGTACATACCGAAATATCAAATGGGAACCTTCAGTAATGGAACCTCAGTGTTTTCAATGGGTGATCATAACCCTCTAAGTCACACCTTGGTTACTGTGCATACCCCTCTCTTGCAGGAACTGCTCTACATGAACACATTAATATGCAGAAATGCAAATGGAAAAGAATGTCATTCAGCTCACTTGTTTGGCTGATTATTTTCATGTCATTAAAAATAATAATAGAGGGCTTTTTTCAGATCAGTTTTTGTATTATTCAGCAGCACAAAGCAAATGTTTATTCAGCTTTTATCAAGAAATCAATGACATGAATTTTTCAAAATATCATTTACAGGAGCATTACCACCAGTTATAGCAAAATTAAAAGTATAAACAAGGTAAGACTAAGTGACAACTGTATATATTAATTATAGAAGAAAAACACTGAACCAAACACTTATGAAGATCTGGCTTGGTCTATGGATATCTTTATGTCCTTACTGGAAAAAAAACCAAAACCAAACCAGAGAGGTAAATACCTCAGTGAACTTGAAGACAAGTTTTGAAAGCTTCCTATTAAGTAGCCAGAAGAATACATAGCTCCAGCAAAAAGGAAGAAAGTCCTGTGTGAAGAAATGGAAGAAAACCCCAGAGAATAAATACTAACTCTGCAAATACCTTTGATAGGAATTGATCAAACTGTGTCATCCTGAATAAAAAGAAAAATCTACTCATTTGAATTACCACTCAACACAAGTGTGTTACATGGTTCAGACTGCAAAGACAAGTTCAACAGAAAGCAGCTGTGAGGAAATTTTATACTTACTACTTGCAGGAAAACAACTATTAGCATGCAGTTTGGGATGCTATAAACAAAGATAGATATTGTTGATACACTCAAGGAAATTTGGAGATATGGAAGGAAATAACTTGATTTATATTAGAGCAGTATTAAAGAAACTCTTGTCCTGCAATACTTTTCAAATGGAAGTTCAAGAACAGCAATGTTGACACAGTCCCTGAGACAAGACCCCATGAGTTACAGAAGCCCATAGAAGTTTTTCCAGAGTTGGACTGAAATTATCCAGTACCACACCAGAAAGCTATACAGTACCTCCACGCAGACAGATTATTCCAAATTTCCAGAAATGCTTTTTTCTTTTTAATGTAAACAGTTACAACAGGTGCCCTGGTTTTGGCTGGGGTAGAGTTAATTTTCTTCCTCCTAGCTCATATAGTGCTAGATTTAGTGTGAGAATAATGCTGGTAACACACTGATGTTTTAGTTGTTGCTAGGTAGTGCTTAAGCTAAGGACTTTTCATTTTCCCATGCTCTGCCAGTGAGCAGGTTCACAAGAAGCTGGGTGGGAGCATGGCCAGGACAGCTGGCTCAAACTAGCCAAAGGGATATTCCATACCATAGGATGTCATGCTTCACATAGATACTAGGGGGAGTTGGCCAGGGGGGGCAAATCACTGCTGAGGCACTGGTCAGCAGGTGCAATTGCATTGTGCATCACTTGTCGCTTCTTGGGCAAGTGTTATATTCCTTGTTACATTCCTTTTCATTACAATGATTATTTATTATTGTTTATATTTTATTCTATTTTAGTTATTAAACTGTTCTTATCTCAACCCATGACTTTTACTTTTTTACAATCCTCCTCCCCACCCCACTGGGAGCCAGGAGTGAGTGGCTGCACAGTACTTAGTTGCTGGCTGGGCTTAAACCACCACAACAGGGAAGAGAATGAGAGAAGAAATAAACCCAAGTTTTCCATCTCTTCCTCAGTACAAGCACACAACAGCAATAAGCAGTAGAAAAGAGATGGATTCCTTGAAGTCACTGCGTGTAAGAGTCAGAATGAGAACAATCCTAGCAGTATCTTAAGCAAACACACACTCCTACACCCTCAATATTGAAGCTGTAGCGAAAGCAGAAGGTAGCCTAGCTAGAATCTTTTCCTGATTTATGTTACCTGTCAGAAGACAGCAACTCTGGAGAGCAGGGGCAACCTAAGCATACAAGACCTTAAAATACATCCTGAAGCCTGAAAACCATATCCCACCAGCTTTTGCTTTTAAATATTAAAAGAACAACAAAAATAATTCCACCTTGTTAAGGCATATGCCATACAGCCATCCCTAATTACCTAGGCGCTATTCTCATAATACACAGAGTCACCAAGATGACACTAACCCTAAAGGTAAGTGCAATGAGGTGTATGTAATTCATATTTTGTATACAGATCTGTGAGTCTTCAGGACAGTACTTACCACACTGAAAAGAGTACACCATGCAGAATTTTGTACTTGTAGGTTACTTGCATTTTTGAATCTTACAGGTTTCA
Organism: Strix aluco; assembly: GCF_031877795.1. NCBI lineage: Eukaryota > Metazoa > Chordata > Aves > Strigiformes > Strigidae > Strix > Strix aluco. Next base: position 69,808,812 of record NC_133971.1, read on the forward strand.
GTGGACTATTCCTAAACGAAGTTTTTTTAAAAAACACAAAAAGGAGTAAAATTTCCAGAAAGGCTCACAGTCTGACTGAATACCTAGTGATCTCTGAGAAAGGGAAAAGAATTAAAGACAACTGGCAGATTCTATGAGATGCCTTTTCCACTACATATACTTCTCATGCCTTGCACTCTACAAGGAACTGATGTCAGGACACATTTACAAAGAGCTTGAATTGGAGTAAAAACAATCTAAAACAAGTAAAGGTACCAGAAGCTGAAAAAAACCTGAATAACTGTTCTCATATTTAGCTAATACAGTGCATTTTTGACAGTTTATCTACACTACCTATCCGATTTAACTCTTCCTAGACTAACTTTTCTGGAAATCCAATTGTAGTTATTCAATTTCAGAGACTGATTTCCCCATGTATACCCACCTCTAGCTATATTAAAAGCTAGTTTAAAATTAAAAGAATCAAAGCTGTATCAACTCAGCTTCTTACAGGGTTATACAACCTGAACCTATAAAACAGGTTTTGTAGTCTAGCCAGCTTTATGATTAAGAAATGAACGAAGGCCACTAATAACTGGAGCTGCATCAGTACATAAAAAAGGCTTCACAGCAACAGAAGAGAAGGCTGATATATTACACTGACCCTCTTTCACTCATCAGGAGATGCTATAAGCTATTTGATTATTCCTTAAAGTATCTTACTTGGACAAGATTGTTCAGTTACTTTTTCTTAAGTCAGTATTTATTTGCTGTGAAGTAAATTCTCACTGGACACTGATCAGAATGAAAGCTAGAAGACAAGGGGCAGATTTCTCTCTGTTTCCCTACTTCTAAGGTTCACTGCAATACTATTTCCAGCAAGTTTTTCAAGTTCTGCAGAGGGTCTTAATGAATAGATGACAACTGCCTGGTATTAGTGACTGATGAATCCTGAGTCAGAGAATTTTATCTTAGTGTATTTTACTTGTGTTTGTACAATTGCATAGGCACCTTGAATACCTTTTTCTCAGAGAACTTCAAAAAGCAAGGCAGTTTTTACAAATTAACCAATTAAAAAAGGTAAGAGACAATAGGTAGCTCCTCCTTAAATTATCACCAAACCGTAGGAATGTAAGCATCACTGGACAACTAAATGCAATCTGCAGCCATATAAGCCAAGCTTTAGCCAGAATTAAGGATGCATTTTCTTGACTCACAAATATAGGCAAAGCTTTTCTATTTATAAGTATATGTGCTCTAGCAAAACTTCATAGTTCACATTTCAGGTATGCCTTCCCAATTCAAGTATATCAGTAACAGTCAATTGTTTTCTTTGTATTTAGAAAGAAAATATTTTAGTCAGACTATACTTGTTCAGATGCTCTCCTTCAGATGCCCCTGGCTGCTCAGCTGTTTCTGCAGTCTCTTCCATTGGAGCAGTCTGTTCCATCCCACTAAAACAGCAAACGGAAGAAACAAAGTCTTCATGAGGCACACTGGGAAAAGCCTTGCAGATCAATACATCACTTTTCCCCAGAATTCCTACGGAGGGGAAAAAACAGAGAACCACCACCTCTAGGAACATAAACAGAAAGTAGATCTACTAAGTAGCTAGTTGAGCAACTAACAATGTGAGAAGTATTAAGAAAATCCAACTTCTATGTACTTTTAATCAAAAGAAATTAAAAGTATGCAGGAAAATAAAATAATTCAATTGTGAATACTAATACCAGTACTTGGTTACAGTGTATCACTGATGTTTGAGCTTGCTTTTTTGTTTCTTTTCAACTATTCAAATGGTAAAATTCATACTCCAAGTTAATATTTTCTGTAACACAGACATTAGTTCACTGTCAAGTGGGAGCAGTAGCATTCTTACTTTCATTCTACTGGTAGGCATACACATTTAACACCTTCTGGCTTTGATGCATCACTGAGCACAATTAAGGCACTGACATGCTTTTAGAATTGTTGTTTAGACAACTCCAATTTAATGTCACTGTCACCACACACACAACCCATATCACAGGAAAGCATTAATATCTCATGATTATATCATAAGTTCTGATGCTACCGAACTAGAAAAATTTAACTAGTGAGAATAAATATAAGGAATCTTAAATTTCTTTTACTTTAGGAAGTTCACACAACCTTCCCTGACATCATACAGAAACTACTAGCTGTGCTTTTGGTCAGCTAGTTTTGTGCTATCAGCTCACAACTATGTTAACCTAGCTGATCCTCTCTTTTCAAAAGCCAGAGTACCTAACCAATCTTTTACTTTTAGTATGAAATATTACAACTTTCAGAAGAACTTGAATATCAAGCCCCAAAATTATTACCCATCAGTGCTGTATTTTTCAACCTTTTAGTCAGATTGCCTGAATCCACAATCTAAATTTTAAAAATTTATTTTTAAAACAATTTTGTGAATGAAACTGTGTCCAAAGATGTTTGCTGTAAGTTCAAAGCACTGCCTTTTCTCTGTCCTTTATCAGCTTTCAATTAAAGAGTTCTAGATGTATATGAGAACAAAAGCTACTGGAAAGAGTAGCATATTGCTAGGTGCAAAGAATGGACAAAACCAGACATTTCCAGTGAGCTTTTTGCAAATTGAAAAGAAACCAGTAAGAGAAATACAGAATTGAACAGAAAATTCCCAATTTTCTTTTATCTAACTGACCATTAATAAGCCATCACATTCTATTACTGATCCTACTGTGAGCTTTAAAACATATTTCAGTGCTAAATATTACCTCCAGAGCCACAATGAATCACATTACAGCTTTGCAATTTAGAAATGATCCATAAAATTTAAGAGACTGGACTTTAAGCCCACTGAGAGTTTCAATCTTTTAATCGGCATCTTGTAGCAATGCCATTAAAAACCAGAGTCCCACTTACTTGACTATTGGGAAAAGTCATAACTTACTTCAGTTAAAAAGACAACTTGGCCCCAGTCAAAAGATTTTGGCAGTCTTAATTGAAGAAACATCACCATGCCTTTGATACAATTTAATCCCACCAACATGAAGGAGACTAGTTCAGAAAACTGTAAAGCTACATTCACCACAACAATTAATAGAAAGGAAGGCTTATAAAGCTAAAAATGGACGTGAAACTGATGAACAGAAAATCGTGATCTAAGGTGGGTCACAGAAAATCATGATCTGTGGTGGGCACAATGATAATATTTTACCTTGTATCATCTTTAACTGTTTCCCAGTTGCAAGCTCCACCTCCACCCTTTTTGTCATCTGCTTTCATTCCTCTAAAGATAGAAACAGGGTTCTGTGAGTTCAAGAGCTTTTTTTCATTAGGATCTCAGACTAAAACCAGTATTGACTTTTTGCCAGCCTACCTGGATATAAAAGAAGGGAACAGAATACTTAGGAGACACTACTGCAGTGCTGACTATTGTTTACTTGTACACCAAGTAAGAAGCAGCACACAGAACACTTACGTTTTATCATTCCCACTTCGTCTTTCAAACTCCCGTTTTCCTCTTTGGTCAAAGCCATCGAAACTTCTATTTATTCCACTACCTCTTCCTCTACCTCGCATTCTACCTCTTCCTGCACCACGACCTCTTATTGGCCTTTCACGGTCTAATCTTTCAGTTGGCCTAAAAAGAAAGTTTCTAGTGAGATTTTTGTTGCTACAAAACAGTTAACAAGGAGAAAAAAAAATTGTGTGGTTGTATTTGTGCAGCTGTGAGACATCAGTATATAAGAGCTACTGTACAATTTTTAGAGTGCATCTTTACACAGCACACAGTACAGTTGTATTAGTTTTGTCATTAAAAATGGACATAAACTGAACCCATGGGAATTATTACAGATAACAGGAATAGAAAGATCAGCTGTTTATTGATAATACTGAAAACATGAAATAAGACATTACAAAACTGTCAAATCTTCAGCAACTTTATCAGGCAATAGCTCCACTGTCTAAACCCAGATTTATATGCAACTGCTAAAAATTTCAGGGAACTTGTTAAATACCAACTATTGTGATGTAAATCAAGAACAGCCACACTCAAGCGTTAAAGGTTTATGTGGAATTTTCTAGTGCTTATAAAGAAAGCAAAGTTGATATGCATTCACTGACCAAGCAGTAAACAGTATGACAAACATTTATTTTCACTTTGAACAGTAAAATTCATTCAACTTGGAACCCGCACCACATGTTCTGCAAAGCTTGGTAGGCAAGCTCAGAAAAGAACATTTATGTTCCAGACTAGGGGTTACATTTTCAGATCTTTACACTTTTCAGTTTCATCTTATATTTCTAACATTTAACAAAACTGCTCCAAACCAATCTGTGACGAAGCTGAAATTACAGCTCTGATGGGCATGAACTAAATTGTCTTGCAACAAATCTACATGTTAATAATGCAACCATGCCTTCAATTCATGTCTGGTTCCCAGATCTGCCTTAAGAGGGTTAAGTCTTTCCCTTCCCATTCCTGTGCAGATCCTCCACGAGGCACCTTACTTCTCCCTGTATGACACATACCTTTCCACTGTGAATTCCACTTGTCTTTCTGTTTCATGGGAACGGTATTCCCTGAAAGATGGTCTCCATTCAGTTTTGTCTTGTTTCACCTCTGCTCCTCTGTTATTGAATCCTTGCTGTTCTCCCCGTTTAGGTGCTCGCTTCTGGCCTACACAAACACACAGATACAGGTTACTAACAGTTTAATAACAAACTGAATTGCAGTTACCAAACTACTGACTGAAATGAGTTATTTACAGTCTTCTGATTTACCCTCTCCACTCCCAAGTCCACCAAAATATTAAAAGCACTTAAAGTTCATGTTGTCAGACACTGTGTATTTTAAAGGCATTTACTTACTTTCCCTTCTGCACTGATGAATCTGCCTCAGGCAAAAACTCTATGGGTGTTGACACAGCTCAGACATTTCCAGAAAAGACAGGCTGAAGAAAAATCTCATTTCACTCACACTAAGTCACAGAAATCGAGAATAAAAACTGTTTCTCTCATGATTTCTCAAAGATCTTCCCAGTGTCCTACAGGACAAGGCAGAGAAGCTTCAATGGAAAATGTGAATTGCAAGATGGCTGCAGGAGCAATGAAAGTGGGGGAAAGAGAAGGACTGTTAGAGACAGGTGTTAGTTGTTGATCATGAGACAACACACCTCCTGCCTGATGAGCTGAATTTAGAAGTATGAGCCTGGACCTCTACTTTAAGCTCACAGCTATGGTATCCAACAACCAGAAGAGGGTCACCTCCTTCTATTACTGTTCTATGGAGAAGAGGACCATTCACCAAGACTACAAGTCACTGAGTTTAAGTGACAGAAACCCAAGCAGTAAGCACAAAGGCTTCCACACCACTAATTGATTCTAGAATGTCAACATATTCCAAGATAAAAATGTATTTAAGCTTTTCTGGAGTTTGTTCAGCCACTGTCGGGGTTAAAGAAGAGCAGGTTGGGTAAGGTGAATGCAGAGAAATGGTGTATTTATAAGAGAATAAACTGAGGTTATCCACTCAACCCATATACATCTAGCATAAGAATAAAGTTCATTATGTGCTTCCTTCCCCATTTTCCCAAAGCCTGGGCTTTATTTAGGACAAAGTTTTCCAGAAGCAAGCCTTTTGTCTGCTAGGCCCCTGTACTTACACTATTTGCTGAAAAAGGTGTTGGTTTAAGTCAGTCAGTCTCAGAACTAAAGAAACACTCTTCTCAGACCAACAAAACTAAGATATTCTTTCCACAAGTAGCACCCTTGCAATGCCGAGAAAGTCACTGAACTCAGGTTAGTGAACAAATGACAGTCCTGACTACTGTGCCTCTCTTGCTAGCACATAAAGAGAAAAAAGGCTATCCTATGTCACAATATTAAGATACAAATTAATTCATAGCTCCACAGAAATGCACATATAAGATGATCTCTGATCAAAGCTTAGGTGGCAAGCATGAAGTCTGTAACAACTTCTTTAAAAAGAAAACTTCAAAGATCTACTCAGTGAATAAGGTAGAAGAGTGATAAATAAAGCTTTTTACTATGTAGTAAGGACAGTCATATCTGTAAACAGAAGATAGTTTTATTTCTGCTGCAGAAGCAACCCTAGCTTTGGTTTTCTTTAAGCTACAAACCACTTGACATAATGTATTCCACTAATTCTGTTTTCAGGGTTTGGAGTTGCTTGATCATTAAAGCAGCAAGTATATTTGCAACCCAAAAATTATGATGTAATCTCTGGATAAAGGACAACTTTTGAAATCAGTTTCTGAGTACGTTTTTCAAACCAGGATGCTTTAATAAAAAGCAAAATTATAAAGAATACAGAATTGACATGCTGCTGGGAAACATGTCTGTTCTATGTACATCTCAACTGCACCAACTATACAAGTGTTAATTCCAAATTGGAATCTTGCTGTGGAAAAAGTGACTGCTCATTTCTGACCTAATTTTTACTTTGTTCGGGTCTGGATGCACAACTGCAATACAAGAGTGCATTTTTATTTATTTTTGAGCCTCTCACTGGCTATCAAAAACATCAGTTATCCTAAACAGAGTAACTTGGCAAGAATGCAGTAGTCGGAGCCCACCTTCCCTACATACTTAGAATTATCCTCAATTTCAACTTCAAAGAGCTCCTTAGAACTAATAAAGCAATGGCAAAAAAATGAAGATGCAAAAGTCATTTTAAAAAGATGGTCTCTGGTTTTAGTACTTAAAAGTACTTCAAAACAAGTCTTCTTGCCAGATATGCCAGTGTATTACTTATCACTAGCACTGACCATGCTAGACAAAGCAGTTAAGCTCTACTATGATTTCAGTGCAAGGCTATCTCACTTTGATGCTAACAATTACTGCAGTTGGATTTTTAAATACTAGAAAGATTATTTGTGGCACTTATTACCTGTATAAAAACATTTTTAACTGGTTTGTCAGACATGCAGCAGTGGATTACAACAATATGCTGCAACTACACCTCTCTAATAAACCAAATCACCCTCAGGGCAGAAGCTTGTGACCTGTTTTATCAGTTAAAATACCAGCACAACTTTCAGCTCTGTATATAAAGGCAAACTAACTAAACTGGACCTTGGCAGCAGTGATAGCATAAGCTATCTGATTTTAATCCTCTGCCGTATGTCTGTCCCAACACAGGCTCATTTTTATTTAAGGAGCTGAAGGGCCACCTACCCTTTGGGGAAAAAAAAAAAAAAAAAAACAAACATGAGCAATCTTGTTTAGCACTGCCATAATAGCTTTTACTTAAAAAGAACTGGGATACGGTTTGAATGTTCACTAACTACATCTCCAAGTACACCCCAATTTTGTCTGCTTGTTTGTATATACAGACTGGTATGCAGGTTTTCTTCAAAACCACAAAAAAAGCTCTGGAGTTTTGTGGATCATCTACCTGAGGTCTTACAAATAAATATCATGCTGAAAGCACAGTAACCTAGTTTAGACTCTCTTTAAGGTGGTTTTCCTGTGTTTTACAGTTGCCCACCGTTCCCCACCTCACCACTGCTTCCCCAGGAGATTACTGCAGCAGCCCAATCTGTTGGTTGTTTGTCACTTTACTTTCTAAACCGAGGAATCAGAAGAGAAATCTGATGCTTAAACTGTTTCAATAGACCCAGCTTTTCTTTTTTTCCAGAAGCAGCAGCTGAGCTATTATTAGAAAGACGTCTGTCAATACTAAAATTACCAGCTACTAGAACTAGAAGTTGCTAAACAAAAAAAGCCCAGTTTTACAAGCCCTTGTTAAAACTCTAAATCATACAAAGCTAATGTACTTAAGTAGTTTTCACCTTCCTCACAATAGTACTTTACTACCAGTATTAGTTTTATTTATGCTGCAGCATTTAGATAGGAAGACTTTCTAGAAAAGTGTTTTTAATAAGCGTGTATCACAGAACTTGCAACTGGGAAAGCAGAAACTGTATTTTTAAGACCTGCATTGCCCGATTTCGCAGACACTGGATAGCTATGTATTAACAGACAGATTTAAAACAACACAGCAAAATCTAGCTGCCTTTTCAGCATTGTTGTCTAGCTCTCACCAAGCTTCTCTACCCAGATATTTTGCTTGGAAAGAGATAGTTTTCTAGGTTTTATGGGCTCTTCACTGGCCCCCACTGAGACAGTGTGCTCTCCTTTATTTTATTTTTTTTTACATTTTTAGTTTTAAGGTAAAAAACAGTTTTGGTGCAGCAAACCTTGATTTTAGACAGGCACCACAAGGAGCCCAGCTTGCAACTGCTATCAGTAGCTACAAGCTAAAGCAGAAATCTTGCTCCATTTCCCCCGTTCCCTTACGTAAGGAGCATGGCAGGTGAAGGTGGGAGCTGGCATGCAATTCACAGTCTGAGGGAGGTTACTGCTGCAAAGAGCACCAAAACATTGTATTCTGACCTAATCCAGCTGACAACATTGCATCATAGTGTTTTATGATTTCTCACAAGCCTGAGACCAACTCATCTCACCAAAATAGGTGGCGCTCAAACCCAGCGAGACAATTCCATCCATGCTGCATTTCCACAAATGCAGTCTGGGATGAAGATGTGTCAAATGAAGAGCATTCCTATTTTGCCCAAGTAGCACACACAGGAACAGAGCAAAGGCAACCTGTGTGTAGTTTTGATTCAGTTCGGATGAACATTAGAGCACCTATAGTACCTGGATGAAAGACTTGTGTATCTTATAGCATGTATCTGAAGGAAAAAAACAATGACAAAATACTTTCCACATGGCAATCTTCCCTTAGTGGTTTTCTGAATCAGAGACTATTAAGCATTGATTCATGGAGGACAGATCCACAGATGGGTTGCCATGTCTTCATCCAGACTCCTGCCTGAAAAGATATATGCTTTGATATATCAACATCACCCTACAGCAAGAGGGCCACAGCTCAATTATATTCCCCGTAGAAAAAGCATTCTTTATTTCAGAAAATCTGTCTGAAATTATATCCCTTTATTTCTGTAAAATAAGAACCAATAAATATTCTTCACCTTCTCCAAGCCTCATCTGCAGTCCTATATACACTCCTTTTGTATCCTCAGACACCCCCTCTCAAAACAAAAAACTTAATCTAAATTTCTCCCAATACATGAACACTTCTGTAAGTTTCATCATGCATGTCACTCTAGTATGCTTTTTCTAGTTTTAACATCTTTGAGGTGACCAAAAGAGCAGACACACTTCAAGACATGGGAAGGTGAGATTACTTCAAAGGCATAACAATTCCTTTTCTGCTTTCCTTGCTACTGCTACCTCAGTAATTCCCAACACTGCTTCTCCCCTAGATGGCAACTGGAAATAGACCTGCTGTTCTATTCTTAACAGTTCCAATGACTCCAAACTCTCTTTCCTAAACTATAATAGTTTGAATTCGAAAAATCTTCCATGTTGCTATACAGCTTGCAACACTGCCCCCTACCTCGATCCACGTTCTCCCATACATATTACTTTACACTTACTGATAGTGAATTATCCTGCGTCATTTTATAGCTCGTTTACAGAATGTAATTTGTATCACTGCACTGCAACTCTTCTACTAGGCTAAATAACATTGTACCAGCAAACTTCAGTTATTTGTCTCTCTCACAGCTCTTTTAGTACAGACCTCCCACCCACCTACAAAATAAAAAATTTAAACTAGTCTTAAAATTTTTCATTATGAACAAGATTCAACTGCATTTTAGATGTTAAAACAAAGATCACAGCAGCACAATCACTGGTCCTAGGTTCAAATCTCTCCACTTACTCGAAGAAACCCTTCTTTCCTCTGCTCTCAGCTTAACAGCTCATTTTTAAAATGAAAAAAATCTGAGCTTCAAGAAAGAATTTAATGGGAGTTCAGAGTAGATGAAGCAAGTACAAAAACCAAACAGGAATACTGTTCCAGTTGGTCTGGAATAAGGGCAAGTGGAGAAATTGTGCTATAATGCAAGGATCTCTGTCATTAATTATGGTTGCATGCAAAGACACTATTTCATTACCACCTCAGTAACACAATAATACCTATACAAGGAGAACCGATCTTCCTTTACAATAAAGCTGCTTAACTGGAAATAGTAGAAGACTGTTCACACTCTCAGGGACTTATTTCAGAGTATAGCAGATTTAAGTCTACACAAACAACCTTACTTCCTCCCCTTAGCGTGTGTGTATCCATGTGATTTTAATTCCAAACTTCAGACAATTAATTTTGTGAACTAAAGCATGGCTAATTACATGATTTGCAGAATAATACCACAGTATCCCAAAATACAGAAAAAAAAGGCTTCAGCTATTGCATGCAACACACTAAAAAAACACACATGGAGTTACTCTATTCTGTGGTATTTTGTTTCCATGTGTGCCAGTACTCAATTACTGAATTATCTACTGCAACTTCCCTCTAGACAATCCTTATGACTATGCAACTGAATTATATTTTAATAAATTATTTAAAAATAAGAAAATTGCAGTCAGTATAAAATTCCCCAGATAGATTCTGTGTCATATTAACTTAAAACTGTAGCTAAAAACTCAAACACATAGTATTCAGGAACTACATCTAAATGTTACACGAGTCATCAAATGTACATGAAAGAAGAAAACCTTTTAGAGGTATTAGCAACAAAGGTTTAGAGATTTCAACAGAACAGAGCTTATTACTGCATGATCAACAAATTTAATTTGCCTGGACCGGTAAAGAATGCAAGCTCTGCAACTGGGCCTTTTGAATAAAGAGCTGGCAAATGCTATTTGGCCACTGTGCTAAGAATGAACTGAGTTAATGTTAAGTGGTGCAATTATAAGAGCTGTAATACCTACAAACAGCCTTTACCCAAATCCTCAGCATACAGTCTAAAAATCACAAAACAAGAGAGTCAGTAAAAGAGAAAAGATACATCATTAAGGTCAGAAGTGTAGGTTTTCACAGACTAGGAAATAGGAGTCTATTTTCTACTTAAACAGTCTCCTTACAGTGTCAATTCATAATAAATAGTTTGGATTCTAAATGTCAAAGTACTGAATTATCTGGAAAAGTCCTCTTAGGAGGTTTGTTTCAAACTGAAAACATCTCCAGAAATTCAGTAAAAGTTCCTCTGGAAAAAGCAGTGAAGAACTAAATAAAGAAGTGTCCACTTACAGAACTTTGTGAGTAAACCTTCCACTCTAACATCAAAACATAGCACCAAAAGAAGTCCCTCAGACTGCTGTAAGACTTCTTATATATTGCAAGATCGAAGTACTAGGCCTTCTTCAAGTCCTTCTAAAGATGAAGACTATTTTGTTCAGATTTAATATGCTCAAGAAACAACACAATAATAAAGCAAAAATTGTGAAACTTTTAACGAGACTTTTTGTAACCCAAACAAGCAAAACACCCTAGTAATTGGACAAAACAGTCTGGACGGGGTTCAAGGGAGGGCTATGAAGATGATCAAAAGGCTGGAGAGCCTACCCTGTAAGGAAAGACTGAAGGAGCTGGGTCTCCTCTTCCTGAAAAAGAGAAGGCTCAGTGGGGGGGCCACGTCACAGAGCTACAAAGAGGATAGAGGCTCTCACTTCGCAAGGAGCCACATGGAGAAGACAAGGGGCAACAGGTACAAGTTGCAACAGGGAAGGTTTCATCTTAGTATCAGAAAGAAACTGATAACAGTCATTCAGTGGAACAACCTCCCCAGGAACATGGTGGAGTCCCTGTCACTGGAGGTTTTCAAGATGCAGCTGGACAGGGCACTAGATGATCTCTTCTAGATTGCCTTTCCCAGGAAAGATTGGACCAGACAGTCCTTTGAGGTCCCTTCCAACCTGGGCTGTTCTGTGATGATTCTATGAACACTAGTACAATGCAGACTGGATTTTGTCATTTCAACCATAATATCAGAATCTGATTCAGCTGTTCAGAGGGCTCTAGATGCTTCTTTATGGTGTTTAATTCCTAATCAGTGAAATGAAATCACACAGTTATGCCCAAAATCCAGGGGAAAAAAAAAAAATCACTAAGAGACTGGAAACAAAATATTTTGTGGTTTGGCTGTTTGGGTTTTTTTTTTTTTTTAAATACAAGTTTAGTCATTAGTTTCACAACTAGGGTGATCTCTGTCCTTCAGAGCAGGCTTGCTAACACAGCACATCCAAAGGAGAAGCACACAGACAGGGCCAAGTCTCAACTCTCTGCCCTGAGTTAGAATCCTGGGCGCTATACATTTACAGTCCTTACTTCACAACAAGCCCAAGACATAAACATACAGCACACACAAAATCCAGGATGGCCACTTCCTTTAAAGAAGGAAGTGCAGCGTTTTCAGAGCAAATAACTCTTCTTAAGATAGATGTTAATTCACTTTCACAAAGGCTACTATAAGCCAGCAGTCTTTTCTCCATTTTAAATTAGCAGGAAATTAAAACAAGGTGCACATGCCTGCTGTGTCCATATGAGAAACCAGATTTCTTAATATCAAGGTAGCAACAAATAGTCAAAGACACTCCAGTGGGTCACTGTGTATTACCACAGAATTACACTCTGAACCTGTGTGTTTAAGATACCTATAGACAAATAGGACATAAATGATGCTCTTCACAAAATTCCACACTCCTGGTAGGTTACCAATAACCACCCGTTCCTGTTCAAGAACTTCTTCATCAAAGCTTGAGACTCTGCTGTTCACTGAACCGGCTCATTTGGCTTCTGCTGATAACCACAGCCAAGTATCCTTTAAATAAAATAAGCCTGTTACTAGGGTGCATATTGGTCTTACTGGCAGAGATCTCTGACAAAGTCACATAACAACCACAGAGGGACAGTGACAACTTGTTAAAATAATCCTCTACAAAGATGCTCATTGACTGGTGCATATTTCGCATTGAAAGATTCTCTGCTCCCTGAGGTTGGATAATCACTGTTGGAGCAGTGTAAGACCACAAGTCTAAGCAATAGAATTGGTAGCACTGGCAACAACTTGATAAGCAAGAATCCCAATTCAGAGGTCACACCTTTTTCTAGGGCATTAAAACACACAGTTCAGTTACTGTTAACAGGACCTTTTACTACAGGAAGAAATTAATATCTTAAGAATAGCTAGTGTGTTAAGCTTCCTTGCCTGCTGCAGAAGAATGGGAATTTACAACTCAAGAGGCTAAGACCTGAACCTTCTGCGCAGAGATTCTCAATATTTGGAAACCATCAGCCAGCTCTCAGATACTTAAAATACTGAATCTAGCAACCTGAAGCTCAACACCAGGTAAATAATAACAACCAGACTAACAAAACCGCCTACAAATGCAAGGAGCTATAAAGCCCAGCAAAGCCTTCTGCTGCAAAGAGGACTGGCTCCCTATTCCCCCAAGCAACATTTACCATCAAAACCCAGCAGCTGGCAAGCAACCTAGACCACCGCCAAACACTGTACTAAAGAGTTCACCAGGAAACAAGTTTTTATTCAAAGGTTGGACGTCAGTGCAAGCTTAAGGAAAACTAAGCACAGATCCCCGGGCACATTATAACCCTGAAGAAGCTGAAGTGCCACACAACTCAGAGGTACCAAGAAAACAACCAACACCAACGGAAAACGGCCAGGGTGACAAGTGATGAAAAGCATCAGCAGGGGCGCTAAACCAGCATGAAAACGACAGATGCTGCAGTGGAAGAGTTAATGCTCTTCCATTCGTTTCTTAGGACTATTTCTTAAGTTTTCATTCACACGTGCAAAGGTCCGTTTCCCCTTGGAAGCCCTTCGCGTCTGGCGGGCGAGCTCTGCAAGACCGCGTCGGGAGGTGCCCAAGCACGGCCACCCGGAGTTACGCGACAGTTATCATCTGTTTGTCCAAGGAGACTTCCAGGTAAACATTAGCAACGACAAAAATACAGTAAACTGGGTTTTCTCAGTTCTGCTTTGATGCCGCTACCGACAAGCGCCTGCACGCCACGCCACGGCTGCCAAGAGGCGGGGCAAGCGCGGAGCCAGCGGCGAGCCACGCCGCGCTGCAGGTCCCGGGCTGCCCGCACCAGCACCCCGCCGCCGGGACCTCACTCCTCAGGGAAACCGGCTGGCGGGCCGCTCGCCCCGCGGGACCGACCGCCCGCCCCGAGCCGCCGCCCCCGGAGGCGCTCCCGCCCCGCTGAGGAGGCGCCGCCGGCGTACCGGGCTGCGGCGGCGCCCTGAGCGCGGGGGGACTCCCGGGCTGCTTGCGCTCCTTCTGGGACTCCCTCTTGCCGCCGCCCGCCCTGCCGCCGGGACCGGCCCTCCTGGCGGCCGCCGCCTCGTCGCGCTTCTTGCGCTGCTGCTGGCGGCGCTCGGCCTCGCGCAGGATGTCGAAGGGGTCCGACTCGTCGTCCAGGAGCTGGTAGAAGCGGTTGGCGACGGCGCAACCGAAGCTCTCCTGCATGACGGCAGCCACCTGGCTGCCCACCGTCCCCTTCATCATCGCCGCGGACGGCTACCCTCCGCCCCGCGCTCCCGGCGCTGCGGAGGTGGCAGCGGTCCCGGGGCGGCCGCTGCGTAGGGCTGAACCAACGGGCACGGCGGGGGGGGGGGGGGGGGGGGGGGTGTGGGGGTGTGGGGTGTGGGGGGCGCGGCAGGACAGCGGCGGCCAGCGCTCCGGCTCGGCGCTACCGACGCCACCGCACCATTACTAATACCGTTGCCCCGCCCTCCGACGAGCCGCGACAGCCAATCGAGCTTCGGAACTCCGAGCAGCCCCGCAGCCGCCGCCTATCAACGCCGCCGGGCCCACCCACCGCCAACACGCGCGGCCAATGCTTAAATAATGACAGGAGCGAGCAACCAATCCCGGGTTTAGGCTACGCCCGCCCCTGACGTGCGGCTGCGACCAATTAGCGTGCAGCACCAGCACTGGCAAAAACGCTCCTCTGGCCAATGCGGTGTGCTGCTCGGGGCGCTCGACCTGATTAATTATTCATGTTCCTGCATTATTCAAGAGCCGCTGCCGCCTGCCCCGCCCTGCCCCGCCCTGGCCGTCGCGCGGGCAGCGGCCGTGCAGCGCGGGCGCTGCGCCCGCCCCCGCCCGTTCCTGGGGCGCCGCGGCCGCAGGAGGCTGGCAGGCGCCCCGTCTGCTTGTACGCGTGCCTGGGTAGACTATTAGTAAGAGTTTGTGATCTGGTGTCATCACATAACTGTGTCGTCACCGACCTTTTGGTATAGTTCACGTCCACTTTAGCGACTCTGATGCCGGACGACGGAGCACACAGGCCCGGGAGCTCCAAGGGCGACTCCGCTTTAGGTGGCCAGCACACTTGCATAAACTTAGCCTGGTATTCCCGCAAAGTTTCTGAATTGCCCCTTTCTGCTTAAAACCGCAGTGGTGTTCATTACATCGGCCAACCTCCACAAGCACGTGCAGTAACGCTTCCGACAGCTTACAAACGCGACACTACAGTGAGACGTACAGGTTTCACAGTTTAACTTGAAGAGCTGCTCTGTTCAGCAAAACCAGTGAATGGAGCTCCCTGGCTGTCACTAAGCCTTCATGACAGGAGACCATACATGCAGGCACCCCTGTGACCATATCAGCCGTGTGGGTCACAGCCAGCGATGCCTGCAGTGAGCTGCAAGTCCTCTTACCACCGAGGTTTATAAATACAATCAACAGTGCAAATACTCCTGGACACTCTACAGGGTTCATTCAGGGAACACAGGCAACTGCGCAGACAAAACACCCCTGTCCCCTGTTTCAGCTACAGTAACACCAAACACGCTGTAAAAATCTCAGCCCTTCAGACACAATTGCCCAAAGAATGCCAGTCACAGTTCTGATTTCTGTGATGAGGCTATGTTTTTATCCTAACTAACACTTTCTCTATTATGATGCCTTCACTATATGTCTGACTTTGCTTTGAAATTAATCTTATCCTTAGTACAGGACCTGGAAACTAAACCAGACTGCCTGCTGTCCTTCAAAAGGTAGGATTAGAGACAGCGCAGGTGTCGTAACAATGGTCTCCTTCCTCCATCTCAGAGTGCAGATAGGTCTGGGCACACCACTGTAAAACAAAATACAGTGCATCCAGTACACTTTAGTCCAGGCCCTGAACATTATCATCGTGTCTCCCCTAGGTTTCACATAGATCCACTTATGCAGGGTATGCTTGCTACAGAATAAAATCAATTTCATTAGACTGTGCCCTTTCTAGCTTCCTCCTCATTCAAGACATCACAAACAGTTTTACATCAGTGGAAATAATGACAGTAACTAAGTTAGGGCTATTATCTGCTCACAAACAGCTTTACAAAATCCTGGTAGTCAAGTCAGATCTCTTAGGCTCTGACATTCTTCGAGTTGAAACAGGAAATTCTAACTCAGCAAAGAGAATGTATTTCCACACCATTCTTAAACTGTAAAAAAATAGCTAGCCATAATTATCAAGAAAATAAAAATTTCTGAAGATGTTTCCATGAATATGATGCAGTATTAAAATACTGTATAAGAACTGTTTATCTAGATCATCTGTGCCTGCCTCTGAATAGTTGCTTTATTTTGTAGATGAAACTACATGTATTTTCAGTGAAAAGAAGGAATTGGAAAGCTACTTTGTCCTGTTTTAGTCAGGAGAAATCCATTAATGTCACCACCACATTACTGCAACACATCGAAAAAAAAAACCCACCAAATCTTTTGCAGGCCTTTGCGGAACCTTTTGGCATCACTTGCCGCTTCCACACTAGATTTCTTCAACAAACATTGTATCCAGACAGCTTGTTAGAAATTGTTGAAATATTTTTATTTAAAACATTCTATAGGCTGGAATGAAAGCCTCCTGAAGTTGTGCTGTGTATGAAAGACAGCAGACAAAGGGATGTCATTACTGACTGTAGAGACGATGCACTTGCAGCTTTAATAGGCATTTTGAAGGTCACAGTATCTTTGGAGAGGGACAAATTTGAGGAATTCAGAAATATTTCAGCAGTAAAATTAGAGATTTTTTGTTTTGGAGAATCTGGCTTTGTTTTCAAAAAGTTTCAAAAGTATAACTTCTCCAAGAGATGCCACAATGATAGCCCCAAATAGCACTAGTTATAAACCTATCTTATCTTTGTCTGTATAATTGTTTACTAAAATGAATGTAAACCTTTACAAAAATTTCTCAGTTTTCTGATGCTCTGAGTTATCAAGCAAAACAAAATTTCTGTAATACAGATTTCAAACCCCAAACTGATTAAAAGTCCTGCATGGCAGATTAAAGCAATCTGTTATCTCTTCATTTGCAGCTTTTCACTATGTGCAATCAGTGTGTGATTGTCAAGTTACATACACAAACAGCAAGAGATGGACAAAAAAACCCTGAGTTTTACAGCTGACATGAAACCAAGCGTTTTGTCTGGATTTTTACACTGAATAAGTATCAGTGATGGATTTAGTATGATTACGTATTTGCACGCAAAGCCTGAATTTGCAGTGCTGAGCACGGGTGCCTAACATTTCTGACACCAGATTACTCATTTCAGTCAAGGTAAGGGCTGTCTGCCAAAGTTGCTCCTCCATCCAGGTTCCCTCCACAAGTGGATGTTTCACATGGGCAGAACCACAGCCCTACACAAGCTTCCCAAGCAGGTATAGATAAGGAATATGGCATCTTTACCAAAAGACCCCTTGCTTCATTTTTTTTTTTTTAAGGGCAAAGGTGCTTAATTACAGGAGACAGAGAATTGTGAATGGAAGCTGATGTTCCTCTGACCTTTACTAAGCATTAAAAGCATTTAATCACCAGTGAGGGGCATTCTGACCTTGACCTTTCCTACAGCTACTCTCTCATCCCCCAACATGAATCTCATTCTCTAGTGCCTAAATCTCCCCTGCCTGGAGTAGAAACATCCCAAAACCATTGCAGGGCCCAAGGTCCCATTCTGGGTCAAGGGCACCCAAACAGGTAGAGAGGGTAACACTGAGTCCCTTAGTGGACCTAGCCATCACATACATTTTCCAGCAGTGTAATTCTACTGAACTCAATTGACTACATGAAGTTGTAAGATGAGCAGTAAAGAGCTACATCACCAAAGATGGACCTGCTCATGGTAATGACCATTCTTCCATCACCTTCACAGGAAATTATGGGAGTTTATCTTTGTTATGGGCATGCTTACCTCACTGTTTCCTTTGCTCTGGAATATTCAGTAGCTGGCCTCAAGCTATTAACATAAGCAATTCTATTGTCTTGATATATTGATTTGATATAAAGCAGAACTTGGAAAATGTAATAATAAACACTTAGATAAAAGACACTATGACTTGCTAAGTTATTATATAAATCAATATTTCAACATACAACAAAGTTACTTGCAGTTTGGTTAAATATTTGCTGTTATCTACCTAAAGGCCATCACTGTCTCGAAGTTTTCTGATTCGAACATGCTTCAGAGAGACAAAGTACGTTCTTCCTCTTCATTTATCATGTATTAGTGTTCTGATTTAGTTTGAGAAATATAGCATTTACCCACCTCAGAGAGTTAGTTGTTCCACTTTTTTTTTCTGAAAGAGTTTATTACCCTCAAACTCCTGAATCGTGATGTCCTTCTTGAGCCTAACTGACTGGATAGAACACAGGTACTTTTCCCCTTTTTTCTGTTGAATTCATGCTCCCTATCCTTCCACTATTTCTGTATTATGATGTGTGTAATAAAACATATGCTTTGTTGTAATAATAGGTAAGATTTGATTTGATTGTAGGTTGTATAATGTTTCATTATCTTAGTCCTTTACCTCTGAGAGAGAACTGTTTCTTGCTTTTACACTAAGACTAAAATATTAATGCTTTTACACATTAAGCTAGTAGCATAGAATCAAAATACTGTCAAGCGCAAACATATTTAATATTGCTAAGATACTATAGCTCAGATGATTACTTTAGAACTGTTTTTACATAATGATACATGAACTATTAATTTAATACGTATGACTGTATGTACTAAAAAGCAGTGTGTTTTAAGCCCTTTAGGCCATGTGCATTCATTCTGTGTGCATGTTTCCTCTTCCAGCAGCACGTCTCTCTTTTTGGTCATTGTTATTACTACATGAAACACTATTGTTCAGAGCAGTTAAAATATTAGAAGTGGCATCAGCTCGCCTCTTCTTTTTCTTATGCTGCTTCCAGTAACAAAGATCCATTATTTGGCATTAGAAAGATTTACAAGATCCATGTAAAGAAGTTAATCTGCTGCCAGACCCTTGAATGTCATTACAAAATATAATGTGTACACCGAGGTGGCATAGGATAAGTATGGAGATATTCAGTTACTTGCAATGTTTTGCACCATTCACAATATCTACAATTTTATGTACCATATTGTAACAGTAATTCCATTGGTCACTGGACTTCCTCAGCAGCCACGTGTATTACTTGAAGCATCAGTCATGTAGTTTTGCAAAGTTATGAAGGGTATTCACAGTTTGGTTTTGGGATGCAGTTACTTTAACACGAGTAATTTTTTTTTTTTTTCCCAAATAGATTTTAATATATCACTTTGTATTACCACTCCTCTACACTGTTACCAGAACTTTCTTCCACGGGTTATTTTTAGGGCTGAAGCTTTTTAAGTGGGTCAGATCTAAGCATGTGGAAACTGTTTGCTCATTTTGGAAACAAAAGTTACAGGTTGTAATGTGCTTTTTTTCTGCCCTGGTTAGGACAGCCTGACCTGGCAGAGTAGTGGTAGGACTTTGACATGTAACACCAACTTTGAGAAACTGAGCTATCATTACTGTGAACAAGAATTTACCTAAGCAAAAATTAGGGGCTTTTTTTAAAGTTAGTTTAAAAGGATAGTTGTGACAAACTGAACTGTAATTCATAATGAAAGGGCTGCCTATATCTGGATGGATAATACTGCAGTCCAGTACTACAGTATCTACATTGGAAGAACTGGTAGGAGTCTTCCATTTTCCAGAGAGGCGTTAGTTAAACTAAGTCATACACTGCAAATTTGCTCTCCCCTGCACTTTCCTGTTCCTTGTCAGCAGTGAAGGTTGCTAACACTCTTACAAGGCAGCAGTCTACAGCATACAAATTGCAGTGAACAAAGCAGGACACGGAAAAAAACCTTCATTGTTTTTACAGCTTCATGGTTTCTTTGTACTCTTGATAGTTGTCTCAAAATTTATCTGTTAACGTAAGAAATGTGAGTTACTTATTTCACAACCTATACCTAGCCAGTAAAACTCACTGTGATGGTAAGACAGTGAGGCAAAAGCACCACGTTAATGTAATGCTACTGGTAAGCTTCAGCATAAAAGGCCCACAGCAAGTGCCAAGAAACGTTCCCCTGCTTTAGAACAGTGAGGTCTACTGCTTAAAAAAATGTAGAAAACCAGCATGAAATAAATGAAGTACTGCTGTGTCTGATAAAGCTAAAGTCTTTTTACTTTCAAGGAACCATATTATAAAGGATTCAGTAAATAAGGCACAATGGCTAACTGCAGATTTAAAAACTGAACATATAACCTGTTACATGTTTTTACCAGCTAAAGCCAGACCAGTACATGCCAGCGTATTTCCAAACCATTTCTCACTACCACCAAATCTTTTGCAGGTCAGCCACATAGCTCTTACTCATAAATGAGTTAAAGCCGACACAAATCCCAATTTCCTGTGGCTGCGGGAGCTTTGCACCCAAGCTGACCTGCAGCCTCCCTGCATGCAGCAGTTTGTGCTAGCGAGCTGCAGAATTAGACTGGGTCTCAGTTTCAAAGGATGTAGGCTGGAAATCTAGATTTTAAGATACCATTTTTGTAATCACTGTATAAATAGGTGAACAGAAAAAAATAAAAAGAACAAAACCCCATCCCTCAAACAGTTCTATATTAAAATTGGTAACCTGCACAAACTTTTAATGCCACGTGTCAGAAACGCCTCCTAAAATTCCCGTCTGGGGCCCGGTGGGAGCCGGTAAGCCGGCTGCGGCCCGGGGCAGCCCCCGCAGCCGCTTGGCACATCTCCCACCCGCTTCTTGGACTCCCGGGACCGGTGCCTGTTGCTCCGCAGCAGCGCGGCGTAGGAGCCGGCCGGGCCGCCTGCCCGGACCGTCCCGCGGGCTGCAGGGCCCCGCCAGGCCGGGCTACTGCCGGCTAACGGCTGCGGGGGCGCACAGCTCCGGCCCCGCCGCGGGGGGGCCGCTGCTGGGAGGGGCGTCTCCCCAGCGCCCCGCAGCCGTTAACGGCCGCGGTGACGGCGGTGGCACCTCACGGGCGAACCCTCCCCGTCGGCCAGCGCGCTCCCAGCTCTGCCCGTCGCGGAGGGCAGAGCCGCGGCAGGGGAAGGGGAAGGAACCAGCTTCCCCCGCCACCGCAGAGGGTGTCCCGCCGCCGCGGCGGGCAGCGCTGCCCCGCGAGGCGGCCCCTTTAAACCGCGCACACGCCGAGCCGCGAGGCGGGCGCGCCAAGGCCCCCGCGCTGCCGCGCCGATTGGTCCGGGTACCCGGCCGCGGCCAGCGCGCGCCAAGCCTGCCCGGGCGCGCCAGCCCCGTCTCCTCCCCGCCGCTCCCCGCTCCGCCGCGGCGGGCCAACCAGCGCCTCCTCCGAGGCGGGGAGCCGCGGCGGGGCGGGGCGGCCCCAGCGGCCCGCGAGCCCACTCAGTTTCGAATTCCGCCGGAGAGCCGGCGGCCTGTCCAATAGGACGGCAGAAGCGAGGCCGCGTCCCTCTCGGACCCCGCCTCCGGGGGCGGGGCTGATGGCTTCCCCGCCTAGCGGTTGGTCGGCGGGAACCGCCGCTCCGTGACGCTGGCGCCGAGTTGGGTGATTGGTTACGCTCAGGCGCGAAATGTAACGCGGGAAAATCCAGGGCTCGGCCTGGGCTGTGGGCGCGGAGGGGTCGCGGCGGCTCCTCCTTGGGCATCGCCGGGACCGGGACTGCCAGCGGGGCCGGCGCCGCTTCGGAAAGGTGCGGGGAGGCTGCGGCTGCTTCACCCCGGCCGCTGCTATGGCCGGGGGCTGCCGCTGACTTTGCAGATCCGCTCGGGGGTGGCCGCGGAGAGGGGGGTGGTGCACCGAGACCCCGCCGGGAGCCGCCGTCCGCGGCGATGAGCGGCTGAGGCGGGCCTAGGCGGCGACAGGTGGCGGCAGCCGCGGGACCTCCGTGCCGCTCCACACCACTCATCCCGGGACGCGGGCTCGAACAGCGGAGCTGAGCCGCCGCGGAGCGCCCCCGTTCCCTCGCCCCCCTTCCCGCGCCGGTGCCCGCGAGGCGTCGGCGATGGCGGAGCGGCTGCCGCCGGCCGCCCCGGTGTTTTTTTGCCAGGACTCCCCGAAGCGCGTCCTGGTTTCCGTTATAAAAACCACCCCGATCAAGCCCTCGCGGGGAGGCGGCGAGGACCCGGCGCCCGTCCCGCCCGTCCCCACCAGCCCCGGCTTCAGCGACTTCATGGTCTACCCCTGGCGCTGGGGCGAGAACGCCCACAACGTGACCCTCAGCCCCGGCGGCACCGCCGTCCCCTCGGCCCTCCCGCCGCCGCGCGGGGGAGCGGGCAGAGCCCCCGCCGGGGACGAGGAGAAGGCGGGGAGCCCGGGCAGCGGCAGACACCGGCACCTGAAGGTGAGTGCGGGGCGGGGCGGGCGCCGCTGCGGCAGGGCGGGCGGGCGGTGCCGTTAAAAGAGTGACTCCGCGCCGCGCGCCCCTCCCCCCCCCCCGCCCGGAGATTTAAAGTGAAGTCACTTCCGGCAGCGGCGCGCGCGCCCCCGGTGCCGTTCGGCGCGGGGACGGGACGGGACGGGACGGGACGTGGAGCCCAGCTCAGCCCGGAGCCGCCCGCAGGCGGAGCGGACCCGGCGAGGCTTCTGTCCCTCCTCCCCACGTTTAAAATTAAAAAGGAAAAAAAAAAAGCAAGGGAAGAAAACAAGTTGTCTTCTACTTCATCTGTTCCTCCCCATTTCATTGAGTGCGAGTCATCGCGCTGGCGGTGCCTGAAGTTCTCCAGCTGCACCTGCCGGCCGTAGCCAAGGCGTTGGGAGCAAGTTAGGGGAGGGCTTGGCACGCTCCGGTTTGGTTAACGACTAAACCACTGACGCTGTCACAGCACTGGTCCTCGGTCCCACTGGTGACTTGAAAGTCACTTCAGGGAAAGTTGTGGATTTTGACCAAACTGCAGAGGTGGGATTTCGGTCACATAATTGTTTCGATGCAGGATGGAATAAGGCGTGGCCGGCCGAGAGCGGACACTGTCCGTGACCTGATCAGTGAAGGAGAGCACTCTTCCAGCAGGATACGTTGCAATATCTGCAACAGGGTCTTTCCACGAGAGAAATCCCTTCAGGCCCACAAGCGAACTCATACCGGTGAGTAAAGGAAAGGTGTGAAGAGCTGGTGTAGGCAGCTTAGGAAACAGCAAGGAAGGAATTAAAAACACCCACAAACAATAAAGAAATGCCAACAAACTCAGCCTGTTAATATTTTATTGTAACTGTTAAATTAATCATACTTTTCTTCCCATGCTTGTTAGTGCAAGTCTTTGTTATGGGAAAGTGTAGCAACAATTTGGACTATAAAAGTATAGGCAAATTGTGTAAATATTTTATCTGCTGCTGTCATAGGCTTACTTCATAAGAGGGAGAACTTCTCTTGATCTTGGTGCTCTGTACATGGTAGCACATTTTATTCTGACTGCCTTTTCTGTGTGGTTTGTTTCCTTCTTGATGGTGTGTTTTCCACAGAACAATTGAAGTTTAGCTGTCATAGGAGACAGTAACTTAGAAAGTGACTGTGTAAGCTGACACAGGCAGGATGCAGGAACAATCACAAAACCACAGATGATATGGAAAGAGTAAATTTATTCTCTTTACCTTGCAACCCAGGGGATCTCCATAGGAGCACCTGGGCAGAGGCATGCAAGCGGAGATGCAGGCATTGTGAAGCTCAGGCCTTGCTAGCCAGAAAGAGAAGAAGATCTCGAACCTGCTGCTTTTGCAGGTGTAGTTTTCCCACAGCAGGGCAGGCATCTCAAGGATGTTTGATAAAGTGCCTCTGAGTCTCTCACAGGCCTGTGTAATCTAAACACAGACACTCTACCCATCAAGCACACAAAGCTAAACAATTAGTATGATGTATGTGTTTCATTTGAGTGTGTTTACAATCCTCTGTGCTAATTTTCCATTGTATTGCCACAGTTGCTGGTAACTTAGGCAGTGTAACACCCCAGAAGTGTAGCTTTAAATGCTGAGAAAAGCATTCAAATGCTTAAAATCACCACCCAGTCTCTCCTACCACTTAGAATTCATTTCCTGGGGTGGAGGTGGTCACACGAACTTACTGAACTGTACGTAGAAGGCAACTCGCAGCAAAGTTAAAATGTAGGATCAACTCACTCAATACCTGGCTGAGCTTCAAGTGAACATGAGATGCTATTTTTTTAAACCAAGTGAATACATTTTTTTTTTTCCTTGTTCCAGCAGGACTCTATTTGCAATGAAGTGTGAACTAATGTAGTTCACAATATGGACGCAACCACTAACACTCCCCCCAGACACCCAAAACAAACAAACAAAACCCCAGAAGAGCCTTTACTCTTGTGGTCTCTTTCTGACTCAAGTCACTAAGACTAATCTAGGTACTAATATTAAACAGCATTTTCCTCATGCTCTTTGGTCAAAAGATGTTTTTATTTCACACTGGTTGTATTGTATGAACTACTTAACTGAGCAGAGCTTACCCTGGTGTTATTCCTCTGACTTAAGTCAGCATCACCCTCATCTTGTCGTCCTTCCTGAGGAGCAGTGGCCTGGCATGGCTTTGCATAGTTGCACACAGTCAGATCCTCTTGAGGGAGGAGACACTTGCTATCTCTGTTCTCATTGCACCTTGCATAGGGAAATCTTCCTTGATGACTGGCACAAGAAAACTTTCTTGGCTTAAGTCTGGAATAAATTACTCTTGCAACCTCCATTTATCCAACTTTTCTCAAATAGTCTTCCCTAATAGATATTTCTACAACTTTGTATATTACTATACTGTTGAACTCAGTTATTTTATCGTAGTTCAGGCTATTTTAAGGATAAAACTTAGCTGGTTACAACTTGAATTACATTACTTCTCCATTTATTCATTTCACTTCATGTATTTCTTGCTCTATAGGTGCATAGTTTCATGGGACAAAGTGTATGTAGTGCTGTGCAAGAGGCTTAAATCAGAAAATATGACAAGGAAAAATATAATTTTGGTTTGTGGGGGTTTTTTTTAGTGATCTCTCTTATTTGATACACCAGGGCTTTTTAAGTAGGTGCAAGCATCTGAGTGAGTAAAAGGACAGCTTGCCTGTGTAAATCTCAAGCCAGGGACCACCACTAGTTTCTATGAATTTTCTTTTACATTCAGCTTTCATAAATCTGTTCTGTTATTATTTTTAAGGTGAAAGGCCTTATTTGTGTGACTATCCAGATTGCGGGAAAGCCTTTGTTCAGAGTGGGCAGCTCAAAACTCACCAGCGTCTCCACACAGGGGAGAAACCTTTCGTCTGCTCAGAGAATGGTGAGCCCTTGAAGAACAATTTGCAGCTTTCAGAACTAGGGTCAGTCTAGTACTGGAAATGTATGCACGTTCAGGTGGCAAAGATCTATTAAAGCTTCAGATTTTAATTTTGGAGGAGCTTGTAGGGAAGGGAGGAGCCACGTAGATCTACATAATTATGCAAAGATGTATCTAAGGATTGCATGCTTTATTATGCAAGTAGGTTATCGGTAATTCTGTCAGTTGATACTAATGTATAAAATGAGGGGGCATGTTATGAACCTTGCAACTAGAGCTTGCTGTTTTCAACCAAACTTAGGGTTTTGTGAGTGAAGAAGGTCAGGTTCACCAGCATCTTCATCCCACAGATGTTATGCTTACTCATTGGCTGCCTTCTGTAATGTGTTCTTCATTGTCACTCCATGTTTTTTAAGGCTGTTTAAGCAGATTCACGCATGCAAACCGTCATTGCCCCAAACATCCATATGCCCGACTGAAGAGGGAAGAGCTCCCAGACAGGCTGAGTAAGAAGCAGACGGCTGACAATAAAGCTGTGGCTGAGTGGCTAGCAAAGTAAGTTCCCTCATGGTGTCATCTTTTTCTAAATACTTATAAGGATGGTCTGAGAAAGCATGTTATTCTCAGGGACAAAAAACCCCCAAACAAACCAAAACCAGCTGTTCCTCCAGTACAAATCAGTCCAGCCTTGCCTTTCTGCATGATTTTTTTTTTCCCCCCCTCTGCTTAAATGCTTCTTTTTGTGTGATCAACACCTGCTAATACCTTGTTAGTGCTACAGTCTGCCTGAATTTGCACCAGTGTGAGGGGCAACAATTGCGTATGGGAACACCATGTAGGGAAGTCTGTCACAGATGTTCACTTGGGCACTTTGCTCCTAAAATACTGAATAAAGGAGGTTTCTGAAAGCTTAAGTACTACTATATAAGGGCTAAAAGATAAAGCCAAATGCAGTGCTCAGTTGGCTGCAAGCTAATACTTGGGAGGTTTTTGCCGACTTTGAACTGTTGGTGTTTGAGTCAGTTGTATGTATTTTAAAAGCATTCCTCACATTTGATTTTGTAGATACTGGGAGACTAGAGAACAGCGTGCTCCTGCTTTGAAAACTAAAACAATCGAGAAAACAGATCAGGAACAGCAGGACCCAATGGAATATCTTCAATCTGATGAAGAGGATGATGAAGAGGGAAACAGCGCTCATTCAGCTGCTCGCCGCCTCCGCCTCCAGGAACAGCGTGAACGCATGCATGGTGCACTGGCTCTCATTGAGCTTGCAAACCTAGCTGTGGCACCACTGCGACAGTAGATGAGAACAGAGTCTGCCTATACAAAATGTACTTCCGGGTGGTACTTAACCAGTTAGATCCTGAGCATAAGCTAAGCACCTTATTTGCTTCTCATAGGCTGCTATTCTGTAGAATTTATGAAGAATGTTGTTGCCCCATAACATGGGGTGAGAGAATTGCACTTTTTGTAGGGTAAAAGACAGTTGTAAAGTTTCTAAGTCTTTTGTAAATACAGGACTGCATAATGCAGGGTTGACAAATTTACGTGTTGTGGGAAGCTAGATTTTGCAAGGTTAACTCATTTATTTGAAGCAGTTTTCATAGAAAGCACTTTCTGAAGAAGGTGTTTGCGATTAGCAGAATGGTACACATGGCCAAAGAAGGCTGACACAAAGAAAAGTATTTATCTGACTATTTAAGCACATTTTTTATTAAGTGGTAGGTCTGAAGATACTGTTAAGCAGCAGTGAAATCACATTTCTCTAGTGTCAGTGTATCTTTACCTAGTATAACTGAGGTGGGAGGCAAAACTTAGTTAACTTGAAGAGGGGAAGAAAATGCTTCATGCAGGAAACTGTAAGATTGTTCAGGATTTTCACTGACTGCTCAAGGTAGGAGGCTTGACTTTGCCATTTTAAATTTTCTGATTTGATTTCAGTAGAATCTCTTGGCAGCACTTGTTATTCCTAATGTGATGTTAGGAAGTTTTGCACGTTGTTTGGTTTATCTGAAAATGATTAGTCTTGCAAAGTCTAGACAAAGGTAGACATTTGGTAGTATTTTTTTTCAGATGTTTTTGGACCCTGTAGTGATTTGGCACTTGATTTTCTTAATAAAGGGGATATTTACAGGGTGGTATGGATATGTAGTAAACTATTGTAGATCTCTTATTAGCAAACACTAAGTTTTGAAGTATTGCTTTTATATGATTATTAGCAAATAGAAGCCTCCGTACTTTCTGTGCATAAAGCCACCTTATTGCTTTACTTCAGGATAACATGCCGATCTTGTGTTCACTAACTGTAGCACAGCTATTAATTAAACACTGCAGAAAAGTATTCACTATACAACTAGAAAATAGGCTTCCAAAGATAGTTACAAGTGTGTTAACAGTGTGATTTCATGTATTTCCCAAATAAATGAAGTTACAGGACTCTGCCTAGTACTCAGACATTGATATAAAATGTTTAGCAGGATATCTCTTCACTTTGTGAATGTTGTATACTTTCAAACAGCATTGTCTCGTGATCTTTTTCTGTATTTTGCTTTGAAGGCAACTAGAGATTCCTACCATGGTAATGAAACTTTGTTTTCAGATTGGACTTTTTGTTGTGTGTTTAGTGTTCTGGTTTTGGTTTTTTTTTAAGCTACTGCTTTAGGGGATATTAATAATTTGTATTTACTGACCTGCTTGCTTTAACTCCTTCCTCTCACTGAAGGTCAGGAAATTCAGATGAGAAGGGAAGCTACTTTCCGTCTCGCTTAAACAAGAGGAAGAAATCATTTTATCAATCACTTGATATAGGCTGACCAGATGCGTACAGCTGTTCCAGAAAAGTAGCGTGATATTACAACAGAAACTGCAACTGTTGCATTATGTTCTCTGATTGATAATCTGTTGTGGTTGAAAATCTCATTAACCCAGTTTGTTTAAATAATATAGTGATGCACTTAACTAAAGAGTAATTGAATAATTAAAAAAAACCCACTTTCTTTGAATATAAATAATTCCACACCAGTGATACGGTTTAACTTTTGCTTTCAGCTCCTAAAGTCAGCTGACACCAGGCTCATTTGTTTCTGTTTTAAGTCTTAAGCTTAAAAATATGAAACACTGTAGTGGTTCAAGGCTCTTTAGCCTGTGTAAAACTGGTAATTTGTTTGTGCAGGTTTGGAGTTTCTCAAATGTTACTGTTTTGACTGTTCAGTTGGCTGAATGCAAATAGTCTGACCCCAAAATGAGCCCCGAGTGTAAATTGGTTGTACTTCTGAGTTGTAACTCAGAATTACTCCTGAGTAGTATTTCACAGGGCACAACTGTGAAATTACCAGCCAGTTGCAGACTTACTTCATTAGGATTGATTTTTATTTTTTTTTTCCCCCCCAGTCAGCTGTAACGCTTCGGGCAACTCACAGAGTATTTCTTCAAGTATGACAAGCATGCTAAATTGTACTTGGCTGCAAACAAAATTCAGGCAGCTGAAGCAGTTTTGTGTTGTGACAAGTTTTGGGTAAAATATCAAGTAAAACAAAATTGAGATGTGGAAGACTGTTTTATTAAGAAGTGATTACATACAGGTAATCTTGAAGTGTTTGGTGTTTCAAAAGATTAAGTTGTAGTTTGGCATGACTTAACAGCAGAAGAGTGGATGTGCTGTCATTTTGATGGATGCTTTGAATAAAAACTTCGTTTGATTTTAAAGTTTACTGTGTGCTGTTGGTAATTGTTAAATACTTGGGTTCTTTCTCGTTTCTGTAATCCTGCCAGCCTGACTTGTTGCGAAGCATGAAGATGTTTGTTTTCCCTGTTTTAGTCTGACACAAGTTAACCACTCACAGCAAATTTTTCACAGTTTGGCAAACTTATGAGAGTTCCCTTGAAGCCAAGTCCAGGCCTGCAGTCCTGGGGGAGCCATGCTGGGCTGGGGTGGGCTGCAGCCCTCGGCCAGCCGTCTGCCTTCGGGTGGTTCGACCCACTCCCTTCCCTGAGACCGAGCGCTCAGAGATGCTGAACTCCCTGCCCGTGAGGCTGGTTTAAAAACAAAGCCAAGGGTGCCGGGTGGTGGCAGAGGGTACCGGCGAACCTCGGGAGCTGCCCCCTGGCGTGGCGTCCCCGGAGGCGGCGGCAGGTCGTGCTGCATTTTTACTCCGAGTACCTTCCCTTTCGGCCGAGCCCCGAAAAGCCGCCGTGGCTGTGGGCTGGCACTGCCGGAGACCGCCGGCGGTGGCTGCTGGGGGGCCGGGCCGGGCGGTAGCGCCCCGCGAGGCGGAGGGGGTGCGCGGCTGCGGCACCCCGCCGGCAGGGCCCCCGCGCCCGGGCTCCGCACGGCGCCCCGCCCCGGGGCACCCTACGGCCGCCGCCGGCCCTCGGGGCCGGGGCGGGGAGTAGGGTCGACGGCCCGGCCGGCCGCACTCGTGCAGGCCGCCGTAGGGCCTGGCCCGCCGCCGCCGCCGCCGCCGCCGCTCCTCGCAGCCGCCGCTCCTCGCCGCCATGAGCGCCGGGCAGGCCGCGGGGGAGGCGGCGGGCGCCGCTGCGCCCTCGGCGCTGCCCAGGGTGCTCTCAGCTCTCTTCTACGGGGCGTGCTCCTTCCTCATCGTGCTGGTCAACAAGGCCCTGCTCAGCGCCTACAGGTGAGGGCCGGCGGCGCGGGCCGGGCCGCAGGCCACGGCGGAGGTGGCGGCGGGGCCTGCCCCGGCTGTGTCCCGGCCCGGCCATCCCGCGGGCTGCCGGCGCTGCCGCTTTTCCCTGGCGAGGGCAGGTTGTACCCCGCTCCCGAGGCGGAGCGGGGCCGCATCGCCCGTCGGGGAAGCGTTTTCATTACCGTTGACATAACTCGGGGGGCGTTGGTGCAGCTCGGGTCTCGGGGCAATCCGCTGGTGCACCGGAGATGTCGGGGAGTGTGCTGAGACTCGGGTCGTTTTCTGCACTTTCAGACCCCATTTATGCCTAGTACGCACCACTTCCGCAACACCGCCTGACAGTGGAGTCCTTGGCAGGCATATTTTTGAAGTATGACAGTCTTTTCCTCGAAGGCTTTCTGTTATTCCCAGTGTCGAGCCCGGTGTCTTGCTGGTCAGACCAGATCAGACCCTTCAGGGAAATAGTTTGCCCCACTGTGCCTCCCGAAAAATCTTATCTTCCTGCAAGCACCTTTGTTTCCTGAGGGAGCTGAAAATGAAAAGTGAACGTCAGAAAAATCCCTTAATGATAAAAACACTGAAGAACTATGTCTTTGACTTGATGGGGCACCCTGTATGGAATTGTCGTCCTGTAGGTGTGATCTCACTGGTAATGTGCTTTACTTAAAAGGTTTTGCTCTGGTTTTGTTGGGTTTTAGCTCATGAACTAAAAACAGAAAAGGAAAAAAAAAACCAGAATGGAAGAAAAAAACTTAAAAGCAAAACTAGCTGTGCTTTTCAGTGCTCTTTGAACACATAACAGCTGTATATAGCATCTTCCAGAAATGATACATGAGGCAAGCTGAGATTTTGTTCCATAGTGGTTTTCATCATACAGTCTGCAGCTCCCTGGCATATGTCTAGCACATCCGCGAAAGATAGTCAAGGACAGCATGACCATCAGTAAGCCTAAATTTTGTACGAAGAGTTTACAGCATTGATGGAAATGTTTGGGGCTATGCAGATCAAAAATGCCTGGAGAAATCTGTGTCGTACAGATGAGTCTCCATATTTATGTGTGGTGTAGCTGTAAGTACAAACCAAAACACAGTTTAGGTGTTGCATAATTATAAATGGAAGTCCTGTTTCTTCTCCTCTTATCCTCTGCCCCCCCCCCCCCCCCCCCCCCCCCCCCCCCCCCCCCCCCCGTTTCCTGAAATCACTTTTGCTACTGGTGGTTCCTAACCCCTTATCTGTGTTAGGACTCCAGTATCCTTATGGCCTTCCAGATGCAGTTCAGAGTGTTTATTTCTTTTGCTAATACTCTGTTCCCATCCCAGTAGTGCTTGTTGGAGATGTACATTTCTTGCACACTAAGTTCCTGGAGGCTTCTGTAGATAAATAGCCACAACCTCAAGGCACTAATAACAGAAAATTACAAAGCTTGTTGAGAGTGTGGACCCTCCTTAGGCATTTGTTAGTGCAGATATGCACAGAGAATTAAATGGGTTTTATTTAGAGACCCTGGATACAGTTTTCTGTGTGACCATCCCTGACAGTGCAGTCCAGCAAAATGTGTGACTCTTCAGAGGCAGCAGGAACTGTCACATTCAGGGACCTAAGGCTTTTGGACAGAGAGGCTCCAGACACTGCTGCAATATGGCATAAAGCAGCCATCCATCATAAATAACTTATTTTTCTGTATTTCAATATGCATATGGAAAATTAGCAGTTACTGCCACACCTTTACTGGTTTTAACTTGAGGTAGATTTAGGGGAAAAAATGGAGGCACTCAGGCTCTTTGGATGTCCTGCTAAAGTTTCTGCTTTCTTAATGTTCAAGTATCCATCCTTTCAGCTAAAGCTAATTGAAGGGATATGGTAGGAATTTAGCTGTTTTAGCAGGCAGTATATGTTTCTACAACATTTACCTAGGTACTTTCTTTTCACAAAAACATATTGCTAGTGTGTTTGGGCTGTGGAGGTAAGCTTCCAAGTTTGCTCAAAAAGTAATGCATTATTAAGAGTTCTCCAAGTGTGTTACCTTCACTTACAAATATTCCCAAAACAATTAGCAGTTTAGAATTGATTGCTACATTATTTGGATGCAGCTTGTGTTTTGCCACAGAAATAAAATACTAGGACTCCAATAAGTGTAGCAGTTCCTGAGCTTTTCTGAAAGACAGGCCAGTCATCCACATGTTCAGTTGTTGACTATGGTGCTAAATTTAAACCCTTTTGTTTTTCCTTTCCTCAGTGTTAAATTTATCTGTTTATGTTTTTCAGCTTCCCATCACCAATGTTTCTTGGAATTGGACAGGTATGTTCACAAGTAAAGCATACTAAATGTACTCCTCATTTTGTAAGTTAAACTAATGGTAACATAGAGATATATTTTAGGGGGGGAAATCTGTTATACCACACTGCTTGTCTTCTAGATTAGATACACTGTAAGGATGAGTGATATGTTTTAGTGAGATCAAGGAAGTTTCAGCTTATGTCAAAACTATTGCCTGGGAAAAGTCATGTAAAGTACTGGAAATGCCATTTATTTCCCCTTGCAGAGTTCAGTAATTAAGAGATCTGGCCTTCAAAACTGTCAAGATTTGGTCTAGCAAGTGCATAGATCCTGTAAGAGTCCTTGAGCTTTTGTGGGTTATATGCAGAGATATCGCCCCTATTTGTAGACAAATATGTATTTCTTCATAAATCTCTCCCCCTGTTCCAATCAGTTTTCCAGTAGGACTACCACACAATTTTGGTTCTTTGTTGCTTTATTTGCCTGTGGGCAATTTGCAGTACTGCAGCAGAAATATGTTTTTTGTTATTTCTTGTTGTTAGTAGGTATCATAGTAAAATCAAAATTCAAATGTTTGTGTACATAATCTGTAAAGAATGTGTGATTGCGGAGAGATGGCTAGGAAAGATGGAGCCCTGAAGCAAGTGTTGTTTAGGCAAATACATTTAAAAGAGAGGATTTGCTTAAGCCAGGGTTACAAGCTAAGGGGTAGTGAGGAAGAGGTGAGAACAGGGTACTGCAAGTCTGACTTCTCTGCTGTTTGATGCTGAAGAGAGTAAAATGTCTTGTAAAGTCTTTGCTGTTTGAAAGGGAGAGAGAGTTTCACACATCCAGACTGCTCAAGAAAACACACATCACGTTTCAGTGGAAGCCAAAGACTAGAAAATGTGGCAACAATTCATGTTAAGGGCAATGATATGCTTTGTTTCTTTGCTGAACTTAAGACTCAATGGCATTTCCATTTTGTGCTGACTGATCCTTCCAAGATTTCCCTGAACACTTTGTAAAATGCATATAATCCTCATTTTAGTCTGTTTTAGTCTGCAGAACCCGACTCCAGCCCATACTCTAGATAGTCAATTATTGTATTTTTGTATAAGAAAAAACCCTAACATTTTTTTTCCTCCCTGGGGCCAGTGTTAACTCTTATGATGTGTGATTGCTCAGGTATTCTTCATTCTGTCCATATCTTTATTATTTCTTCTTCATGTTGTCAACAGACTGATTGGTGCACAACTCCTGTCTCGCATTATCAAAAAAGCTGTGAGAGTGATTCTGCAGACTAAACAGCACTCTGAGTGAAAACATCATGATTATTCTGGAATTGTGTCCTGTTCTATTTTCTCAGCTCCTTCTCAGCATGCGTTGTTTCACAGGGTGCTGGTAATTTTTTCAAGCTAGTAAAGCATATGCCTATACTGTGCTTTTAAATAAATAGCTGGCAAAATTGATAACAATAAAGTTATTCCAGTTTATTAATTGCGTGCTGTGCTGTTCTTTGAAAGAAATACATAATACCTAGCATTTGTCAAGTGCATATAAAGATTTTGTCTTTGAAGCAGTTCTTTCATTCATATATTACAATTTTGCTCTTACATAACTTCTCGTTTTTTCTTTTTGTTTAGATGGCAGCCACCATACTTATCTTGTATGTGTCAAAACTAAATAAGATTGTTCACTTCCCCGATTTTGACAAAAGTATACCTGTGAAGGTAAGGGTTACATAAGTCCTGATATTAATAGGAAAATGTTATCTCTTACAGTGGCATTCTTTCTTATGGAGACAAGATACAAAAGACAAACAGGAAAAGTTTGCATTTGTCAAATGTGATTATTTGTATCTTTGTTTCATTTAATATTGGATTTGATAATTTTATTTTCACTGCAATATTTTGGCCTTTTGTTTGCAGAGAAATGTGGTGCCAATTTGTTATGCAGTACGTGGGAAAGGGTGCTGTACGTTCATACAGCTGGATGAACTCTTTCAGATACCTGAAGTATTTTTCTGGATGTATACAGCTCCCTGTGGGGTCAGTGGGAGATCTGTGTTTAAGAAATAATTTTGATTACAACATGAAGGGAGAAAGGCTGCTTGGAAGTAGGACATGTGATAAAACAGTAGGAAAAGAATAGGTGATAGACCAAAAATGTAAACAACAGTTGACTAAAAGGGGCTGAAATAATGCCCACTGAAAACACTGTAGGTAGGGGCTAGCTGCAGCATACAGACCTTAAGTGTGTGTAGTCTAAAGAGACAGAACTGAGAAAATATGAGAGGAACTTTTATTATCTCAGATTGGGAACTAGGATTTGAAATGACTACAGCAGTGATCTTTGGACATGGATGCAAAAGTCTGCAATGTTGCTGGAGCTTTACCTTGATGCATAAGCCTTTGTATCTCTGACTTGTTGCAGGGTATTGGTCAGTGTTTGCTCAGAGATAGAGTTAGCTCCCAGCTCTGCTACAGGGCTCAGATATCATAGCTTTTCAGGCCAGCAACTTGGTTGCAGCATCTTGTCTTGCCATCAGTATGAGGTTTACTATGAATGTCTCACACCCATTGGTGAATGCTGTTTATTCTTAATGCATGTTGAAATCATTAGCATTTCTTCATATAAAAATCCAAAATATGAAAGAAGGTTTCTCAGGGGGTAGTTCTGAGTTCCACGTACAAACAACTTGTTGAGACCTCAAGAAGTTTCTTCTCTCCGCCTCTCGCACTCTCACTACTCTCCCTGTTTGCTGTTGCCTTCACTTTTAGTACAAAGGCATTAAAAAATACAGCACCCATTTTTTTTGGTCTAAATAATATCTATCCTTTGGAAGACTTTCCTGGATATGGTGGAAGCAGTCAGCGCTGCAGCATTCAGGACTTGCATATTGCTGTAGTGCTGGATTTGACTAGTCACAGTCAGCTGGATTGCTCATTGTTCATTTCTTTACTTTTCAAAGCACCCTTTGACCAGCTCTTTATCCTTTTGACAACTTTTCCTTTCATTGACTCTAAGATTGCTTTTCACTCCTGGACTGGTTTATGTCCTCAGTGCTTTCAGATAGAGTTTTAAACTAGCAAAGTGGTTATTTTAGTGACAAAGCTTTGGAGTTCTTCAACCTTTTAAGTAAATGTTTCACTGATCTCTGATGTTGTGCTGGATGTTGCAATTTTGTCTTTACAATAGATGAATTTCAGAGGAAAGAGAATGTAATGTCAGCTCTGTTTTTATTCTATGAATGAAATAAAACAAATTTTTCTAAATAAAAGAGAGAGCATTACAAAATTTTGCAAACTTATGTTGACAGGCTGAATATACTTACACTTCTGTTTGCTTTATAGTCCTATTTACTTTCACTGTTATTTTCACTTAAAAGCTAACTTTAGTTAACTTTTACTGCACAATTCTCCTCTCTCCTCTTTGCTGTAAAAGAAATGCAAAATTTTTAACATAGATAAGATGCAGCCCACTCCTCTGTATACTTTTTCAGCACACAGTGCTTTGAGAGGGCATAGCCTCCAACAAACACAATGTCTTCTGAAGCATGTATAAGCACAACAACAGCAGCTGTTACATGTTAGGATAGAGGATCTGTTTTGTCTTTCTGCCATTTCAGCTCCATTTGACTGATAGTGAATGGGACTAGATGTACACACCACCTTTGTCCCCATTGATTACTTTGGCTGGTTTTAATCTTCTGCAGTTTTTCTGTAGTGGGAGAGTTAATACCTTTGAACTGCAGCTGAATATTGTGTGGGGATCCCTGACTTCTTGTACGTTTTCTTAAGGCTCTGAAGTTCTGTTATTGTTTCTCTGTATTGTGTTAGGGCCCATATGTTTCTGTGCGAGTCAGTCTCATAATGCTAGAAGCTGGAAAAGGTAAAGGTAAAGTTTCATTACCTTTCATTTCTAGTATCTCACATAGCATAATTTGTTGGGTAGATCTAAAATGGTGTATCTTCCAGACATACTAGTATATGCGGAGTACCTGGAGAAGCACAGCATACATACAATTTATTCATTTTTTTATTGCATCTGTTCTCTTGCTTATTTAGCTACTGTTATTAATACTACTTTTACACCTAAAATTCAAATGTTAGAGTGGCTATTAATCTGAGGGTTATAGTAATTAAAATAAAACTGATTAACATTTACTCTAAATGGAGTCTGAGTCTCATTAGAGGTAGATTGCAACTCTTCTAATGAAATCAGTGAAGCTGGGGTCGTGAATGATCACATAAGTGGGAGCTTCAGATCAGTTTGCAGCATAGTTTTGTTTTTTTTTAAAAACCATCTTTCTTGCTAAAAATATATCTGATATTATAGTTATAAAATTCTATCAAGTAAAGTTTCTCAACAGTGCTTCAAAACATAATAATCTGAGTTGTGCTTTTAATTTTATCACAGTTGTTTCCTCTGCCTCTGATTTATGTTGGAAACCACATAAGTGGATTATCAAGTACCAGCAAACTCAGGTATAGTAAATGGAAATTATAAGTAGACTGCTTGGATTTTACCCTTTTGGGGGGGGGGTAAAAAATAAACACTAAAGAGCATTGCTTAGGGCCTTAAATGCATGTGATGTCTGTCTGTCTGTCTAAACCCCTGATACTGTTATGAAGTTCTTAGCCAAACATTTGATCTCTTTACAAGTTCTGTGATTCCTTATTTAAGGGGGGCTTAGCCAGGCCTGTACTGACAGAAAATCACAATACTCCACTGTGACAATGAAAGTGCTTTCACTTTCCCCTCACACCCAAGTGTCCAGCTTTTCCTGGGAGTCCTAACCAGAGAGTTTGAAAGCTGAAAGAAAGATATTTTTGAAGGAAGAAGAATAAAGGAAAGATTCGTGATGTCAGTGCAGGTTATTGCCAAGAGATAGAGAAGCTGCTGTGTAGTGGGGTGGTGGCCATGGCTTAGCCCTGCTGAGCGCCAAAAGCAGGTTGTGGGGAGATTGCTGAAGGGCTTGCTGGCTCCTCTGTGCCTGTAAGCATAGATCCATGAGAATTTCTTCCATGCTAGTGTTAAAAAGGTGTAAGTTACATAGAGGACCTGCTGCAGTAGATTGGATGACCAAATTTTCTGTGGAAGAGGAGTGCAGAAGCATGATGACTGCACCAGGATTGGAGGATACAGCACTACCATTGCGATGGTTTCTTGTATGTTATTACAGGTTCCTGAGGATTTGACAGTAAGCTAAACCAAAATGGAGAATTTTGCAGGTTTTCAGCATTTTGTAACTTTGAGACAGATGCTGGGAGAGAAAATATATTTCCTTTAATTTGGTTACATTTGGTTTTATTTATAGAATTAGTTTTCTCTGACTAGCAGCATTAGATGCCTGATTCTGCAACTCTTTGTTGTATGCATTCAGAAGTTGTTTCACTGAAGTGACTGTTCAGGCAGACATAAGGACTTTGGCAGTACTGTCCCTAGTAGCACTTGAGCCATTGTGAATATGGAAGTAGTTTCAATCCTATAAAAGTCTGATTTATGGGTTCTTCTTTTCCATATCCTTAAGTGTAATTTTAAAATAAAAAGTTCAGTAGGTTATTTTAAACATCAGTGCACGGGCTCCTCCTCCTGTGGCTGACATACCTCTTTTAGATTTACTGTTAATAAATAATTTTGGTAACAGAAAAGTAAGAATGGCTGCAGTGTTTCTACCATTAACATTTTGGTGTGTTGTGTTTTGTTACATTATGTGACATTTGTTTACATTATGGAATTTTCCACCTTGTTTGGGTTGTCAGTAAGGTATAGATGATCCTATGCATAACTTCAAAATGTCTGTTGTAAACTGATTAAACTGTGTGTTAGGATTTGTATAATTCATGAATGCAGTTGCTAATAGTTATCTTAAACAGAGGATTAATTGGTCCATATGGCCATGCTGTCAGACAGAAGTGTAATCTCAAATTAATCAAAAAAAAGGTTTCCAACTGCATTACTTGATGTAGACCAACAGTATGTTGTTCAAAAGTAACTGTTTGTTTGGTAGTTGCAGCTGGTCCCACCTTTCATGTTTCTTGTACTTTCTGTGATTTTTTTCTTGTGGATTTATTTTACTTTTTTTAAAGTACAACTTGTTTACTAAGTATGTTTGCTTTGTATTTTATTTCTGTTACATGTTTTTGGAGACAGGTTAATTATGTGTTCTCTAAGTTTAGAACAGAAATAATTTTTACCTACCCATGAATTCTGCAGAAAGAATTATTCCATAGGGAAAATAGCTTTTATATTCCATTTCACTGATGCAGAGGAACATTTTAGAAGGTAGCCAGTTGCATATCTGATTATTTTTCAAAGATTTGGTTGTCTAATCTGCCTGTAGTGTCAGACTGACTTTTTTTTAAATATGCCAGGTGGCTGGGAATTTGTTTTGGTTGCTTATTGCTGGACTAATGGTTTCATCTTCTGGTTACTAAAATTAGGTAAGAATTAGGACATAAAAATGCTGTTAATCTGACACTATGCCTGGATTTTATTTTTTTTTTTTTTGACAGTTTGCCGATGTTTACAGTGCTCAGGAAGTTTACCATTCCACTTACTTTACTGCTGGAAATCATCATACTTGGGTGATCATTTTTTTTTTTTTTTTTTCATTTAAAATACCTTTATTTTAGATCATATCAAATGGATTACTTGTGACATCTCATCAGAATATTGAATGAGTGCTTTTTACTGACAAATAGAGAAAAGCAAAGAAAGTGGTTTTATGTAGCTTTTTTTGAAGACATAGATACCTGCATTTTAGTGAATACAGGAAAAAAAAATCAGCTTGCTTTCATTTATACAGCTCATTGTCTTGCCTGTTGCACAGGGATAAGGTAAGCAGAGCACAACTCACTTTTAGCGGTTATGGTTTGTGTCTCATCTCGGAGGCCCCTAAACTGCAAACTGCTTCAAACAGGGAGATCCGTATGTCCAAAACAGTGATGATAGTATGTCAGTCTGCTTGTGTAGAGTAGTTTTCTGGGTCAAGTCCAAAACCATACCAGTTTAATGAAGCAAAATGGTATCTACCAGTGTGCTGTCAGATCAGAAAACTCCGTAATTATAGATACCTCTGCTATTTTTAATGAGAAATTAAGAAGTGTATGCTATTGCAGCTTGGGATCACTAGTTTCAGTTGTACTATCTTGGAAGAGCAGGAATATAAATACATCATACTTTGTCACTGTCATAGTTCCATCCAGATAGCTTGTGCTTGCTTGAGGTGAGGTCATAAGGGGAAAAGCTGAACCTAGGCAACATGAGAGTGATGATCAGGGGAAAAGCTTTTCAGAAAAGCTCCAAGTAGACTGTCATCTCTTTTCAGATGAAGCAGCAGTTGATCAATGTGATTCACATTTGGGGATGCTCCAGGATTATTTTCTCGTTGTAAGTTCTCACAGGGAAAGCAGAACTTGCTGTCTTCTTCTGTTTGCCTGAGGACTCCCACAAGCAAGTGAGGAAATTGTGAGTTAGGTTGTCATCAGTTCTCAGCTAGACTACAGCAATATGGTGTATGAGTGCAAGCAACATCCTAACCTAAGGGAAGTTTAAGAGCAAAACACTGTATT
This sequence comes from Strix aluco, assembly GCF_031877795.1. Taxonomy (NCBI): domain Eukaryota; kingdom Metazoa; phylum Chordata; class Aves; order Strigiformes; family Strigidae; genus Strix; species Strix aluco. The sequence goes on from NC_133971.1 coordinate 69,848,724, forward strand.
TGTACAGACTGCTGCAGTGTATTTCCTCAGGGCTGGAAATGAAAGGACTCTAGAGAATTTATGCTGGCTTACCTCAGGATTTGAAAAGCAGTCAAGGTCTGGGTTGTTACTGTTGAGAGTCATAATCAAAGCCTAACATATCTAGAGACTACATACAGCTTTGTTGTTGGGACAGTGGTCCACAGCTGTGCTCCTTTGACACACAAGATTCCTCCAAGAGTATTGTATATTTCTCACAGGCCATCTCAGAGGTGGGGAGAATACTAGGGGAATGTCTGAAAGGCACATTGCTGTATGGTGCAAAAATAAGTACTTAAGGTATTTCTAAGTAAAGTAATACAGGTATAAGAAACAGAATAGTTTTATGGTATGCTTTTCCCTACTCCGTCGAGTGCTGGTGTAGGTGTAGTGAAGAATATGGTAAACTTCCATGCTTTCCCCTTCATGTACAATGTTTCAATTTGACTTCAGACTAAGTATCAATTTGAAAAATAACCAAGCTAGTGTGCTATAGGGCATCTTCCCCAAGAAAGGTGAGATGAAAAAATGCATTGGATTACTGGAATACACTGAAATGTGTCCATTATGAATACCAATACCCAGTAAATTACAGTTTGTTTCAGAGCTGTTACCTTAAACCTTTAATCTTTGCTTTAAAGATTATCTAGTAGCAGACTGCTCACAATGCTTTTTCAATCTCGGTTCTCAGGGCCAAGGTCTGACAGCGTGGCACATGGTGAATCACATGGCTTCTGTAAGGTTATCGAGACTGTGCCCTCCTGTTAAATGTTCTGTGATTGCTAATTGCTTTGAAACTTCTCAGGCAGACAGCCATTTAATCTCCTCTACAAATAATGAAAATGTGAACTGTCTTAATTTTTGTCTACAGGAAACGATACCCACTGAGTATTATAGTCAGCGTATTTGCCATCATTCTTGGGGCTTTCATAGCAGCTGGGTAAGGTTTTCATTTGTTATATGAAGTCATGATGTGAGAGGAGGGACAACAGGAAGATTTTTTCCTTGTTAAGTGCCAAGTAAACCTAAGTTGAGATGAGTTACTCTGGGTTGTTGATTTGGAAAATCTCTCTACTGACATCATTGGGAGTTACATAAATACAAAGGGAAGAATTTAACTCCAGCTGGAAGTATTTGGGTGGTTCTTTTTCCCACTCCTAAGTTTTCCATGTTTATAGGATCATAAGTGAAGCAAGCTAAAACTGTGTGAGGAATGCTGCTTTTATTTCATAGTATCAGTGTGTTTTAATCTTAGAAAAATATGCTCTTGTTCTGGACAGAAAGACTGACTTTTTGGTTGTCAAATATTGTTTTGAGGTAGGCAATGTCTGTTTCTTTAATCACTTTAAACAAGTTCAAATGTGAGATGAAGTTCACAAAGCACTTTTATGCTGGTCCCTTCTGTTTTCTTTCTGTTTGAATATTCCTTTACTTAACTGGAAATGTAATGTTATTTTTTGTTTCTTGACTTTGCTATGCATGAAGGTAAATAATTTCCATGTAATGTGACTCAGATAGAGCCATGTCCTATTAAATTAATTGCCCTGTATCCATAAGGTAACTAGTCAAAACAGAAAGGATGACAATATGTCTGGTCTGACTATAAAACACAAGTAGTCAGACTATTTCCTAGATACTTTTTGTGTAAAAAGAAATAGATAAGTATACTCAGTAATAATTGGACAGGTTGTCAGGATTGAGACAGATGGAATTTTTCAAAGAATGAAAACTGAACGTTTCCTGCCACTTCCGCACTGAGTACTGGGAACTCTCTGATGACTTATTTGTGATGGTCCTGTGACTCGAGAAATATAAGGTAATTCGACTTGCAGAGAAGACTTAAAGCAAAACCTATGACTTGCTGGAATTCTCAGGATTTGCATTTCCTCGTTTATGTTATTTCTCTAGGTAAACAAGGTAATGCAGTGCATTGTATACTGTTTGCTTATTTACAATATTATATTTCTTTCTCAGGTCTGATCTGTCTTTTAATCTGGAGGGCTACACCTTTGTGTTGCTAAATGATATCTTCACAGCTGCAAATGGAGTTTACACAAAGCAGAAAATCGATCCAAAGGTAATTGTGGGGTGATTGTTTAATTTAACATTATGACAGTATGGTAACAGTGTATTACTTACTATATGACTTTATGAACATACAGTTATGAGCTGTTCAATAGTTTCATTTGCTTTCATAATTCAGTTGATATATACGTCATTAATACAGAACAGCCTGGGAAAAACTTGTTATTAGTATCTCAGGCTAGTTTAGATAAACAGTGTATTTTATTTTCTCCCAAGTCTTTTAGGCAGAGGTTGTAGTGGCTTTAAAATGTTCCTTTTGGCTAAAAAATAAAATAAATCCAAACTAAAAGCAAATTGTTTCCCTGTAAACTTGATGTATATATCTAAGAAAGATAACTTTTTGACTAGAAACAGATTTTAAGTGAGGTTTATGTAAAATAAACTTGTGGGTAGGAACAGAGACCTGTCCAGTTTGAGTTAATAATCACAACTGATGTATTTTTTGTATATCTAAAAGCAAGTCTACAGCAAACCCAGTCACGGCAAAGAATTAGGTGATACCTTGATACATTATACTTTATGTAAACATTGAGCAGGCTGCTCGTCAAATACAGTGCCATGAAAACATAACCAAGCCATAGCAAAGAACAGTCTTGGAGATGCTGGATAGAGGTTTTGTCACTGACTTTTGTGGTTCAGTCTGTACAGCGGAAATATATATCTTTTAATAATCTTAGGAGTCACATAAAATCCAGACTCTGTATTTTTCTTTATAAGCAGCACTTAACAATCTCACAGTTTTCTGCAAAATAACGTTTTCATTTTAAAGCAAGAGATAAGATGGAGAGCTTTGCTAAGTAGCATGGCTGAATCTGGAGGAAGGGAAGGCTGCTTTTTCATTCCCCTAATCTGCCTTTGTGTCAAGCAAGTTAACCAACAGGATATATGGCATCCCTCAAGTTGCTTGAAGTTACATCAGTTACCAGTGATTAAAGATGCTCCATCTAGGAGTCAGACTTCATTAATTTTCCTATTATGCTGGCCCTAAGGAGCCATCCTGCTATATGCTTTTGTGGTTGATTTACAGTAGATGGAATGCGTAATCCCTTGGCCAGGCAGAGACTTATGTGGAGTCTTAACACAAAGCAGTTCTGGAACGGTGCCTTGGGAAGTTTCTAACTAGCTGGTGTTTTATAGAAACTGTTCAAGGTGTAGTAGAGCAGTAATATTCTGCTGAACATACAGACAAAGTGACTTAAGTGGAAACTCAGCTCAGTACTAAACACTGAATCTAGCAATCTCAAGTTTGTATTTTAAATTGAAATGTATTATATTTTGTCTGCTCATTGACAATAATGTCAGAAGGATTGCCAGGGTAGTATTTAGTAATTTTAGCCCAAATGGCTAGTAATTCCATTTCATTTTTCACAGGAGTTGGGAAAATACGGTGTGCTTTTCTATAATGCTTGTTTCATGGTGGTTCCAACAGTAATTCTTAGCTTTTCTACTGGAGACTTTCAGCAGGTAAGGAGCAATATTGCATATCTCAGACTGGTAACGGTGTTTCACTAGGTTTTTTCAGTTGTGGGTAGGGTGGGTTTTTATGTTTGATTTTAAAGAGATACTTTCTAGTTAGTGACTAGTATTTGAAATATGTGACTTGGGCTTGCCTTTTACAGGTAAGAACTTGTAATTATTCACTCTAAGGAGAAGCCATGATATGATATGATATATGATATGATATGATATCCCTTATATGAATCTTTGTTTAAGAACTAGTGTGTGAGTGGGGACTCTCGACTAGAGCAATTGGTTGAGACTCCAGCTGCAGTGTATGATTTGCCACATGCTCTAAAATGAGATTGCAAATACCAAAACCAGACAATTTCTAGTCCTTCTCTCATTCTGATGCACATAACAGATTCCTGTTCCATCTCAGTCTAGTTTAGTGACCTACATTCTACATTCTCGTAGAACAACAGCATGACTCTCCATAGGTAATCATAGTACAATATAATACCGTAGTCAGTATGTCCTGGCATGTAAAGTATCAAACCAGGAGGTTTGTGTTTTTCTGGCTCCCTCACAGACTTGCTGAGTTGCCTTTTTCTTACCAGTAAAATGAGTCTAGACATTCATATTCCTTTTTGGAAATGTTTGAGATTTGCCATTGAAAATTGTTACAGAGCTTGGGGGTGTCATAAATCATTCCAGTGTCCTTTGTTGTGTGTTGTTGTGCTGTGAACTCACATGATTTTGTCATTGTGTTCTTAGAAGTCTGCTTTAAGCGGAAAAATTGCCATTCCCTGAAAATGATGGATTTAGATCTGCTCTGAGTGTGAAATCTCTTCTTGTGGTGTCAGTTCACCATGACCTTGTGCCAGTTTAGGAGAATGCAGCTGATGCCCATCTTGTCAGATGTAGTGGGAGCCAAGTTTGTATGTAAGGTTTCAACTGCCTCAACTTCCCAGCAGACAGGGCTGGAGGCATTTTGGGAGAACGGAACAGGGAAGTTTACCTTGTTGCTAGGTTTATTGCATTGGAAAAGTAGAGTGTGTTTTGCTCACATGTTGATTTGGCACAAACAATTTAATGCCCAATTACCTGAAAAGAATAAATAAATATCAGAGAAATGCATAGTGCCTATTGTGCATACACAGTGGCCTGGTCACTTAATATTAAAAGTCCCATTAAATTATGTGGATAACTAGTGTCAGTGTGATGCACAGAGATTAAATCAGAGAAAAGAGGGAGAAAATGGAAAAATATTGATGAAAAGTCAACAAAACGTTGTAGATAACACCTGTATTTAGCAGATTTTTGGGTCATGGAGGTTGGCTTGCTTTTACCCTGGCAGAGCTTTTTGCCTTGATCCATTACAGACAATGCACAGCATGTATCTTTTGCCAGTCAAAATATCAGTACAGAGTCCATGTGATAGAGAGATTGCTGCTTCTCCTCTAGCTAGTTCTGGAATGGTAGCTACCACATCTCATAGAGACTGCAGTTTGTGAGTGTCCCAGTTATTCACTTCTCCTTCACCAGTTGGCTGACTAGGAGGACAGCAAAACATGATGCGGTGGAAGAGAAAGGAACCACCAGAATGTCCTTCTGTAATACTTTGCAATTTGTTGTAACACCAGCACAATTCTAGCAGGGCAGAGCTGCCCGAGATCCCTCTAATCTGTTACATCAGGTGGTGGAGGCTCAGCTTGCCACAGCTCAGCATGGACTAACAGCTTTTATCCTATTCCTCCTCAGGGGTATGTTCAGCCTTTCCTGAGTTTTGTGCTGATACAGGTAGCTTTAAACTAACCAGATTAAAATGAGGCATATCCTGGAGTTACAGAGATGAAAAGAATCTGTGACATCTTTCTTAGTGACTGTTGTGTGTCACTGTGTGTTTGTTTGCTGCATATCACTAAGGATCAGACTTCAAAGTCGTGATTTAGCCTTTTCATTGACCTTCATTGGTGAGAGACCTTAGTAATGCTTATTTAATCTACTTCTGAGCTCAAAAATGCAGGCTTGGACCTTGAAAGCTGTTCATGAATGAATCTATAGTATGAAATAGATTGCAAGGAGATTATTTATTTATTTGTTTATTCTCTCTGTCTCATATCAACACTACTGTATAATATTAATCACAGTGTTGGTATCTATGAAAAAATAGAAAAACACAAATTCTCTGTATTGTATTTACATTCATTGCTTGCGGCGTGCAGTTTTATATCTACACTGCTGTACATGTTACAAGAATGTGTCTAGGTATCATTGGTGCTGTCATCCTGTTGTCTCTGAAGTTAAATGCATCAACTGTTTCCAGTACTAATACAAATGTTTTGTAATTATAATATGAATCAAATGTATTTTGAGATTTTGCACATTTTCATATTAGCTATATTTTATATGTGTTTACAGTTGATTATATAGCACATAATTCTCACTCTCTCTTATTTTCTTTTAATAGGCAACACATTTCCAGCACTGGACAAATTTTTTATTTGTCTTTCAATTTATTCTTTCCTGCTTGTTGGGGTAAGGACACAGGGCAATCAAGTAAGAAGTTTTAATGATAGTGTTTCAAATTGCAAATCTGAGATGTAAGACTCACCAATAAGTTATGTTAAAATTAAAAGAAAATATATTTTTCCCTAGGCTTCTGTCTTGTTTTTTAATTATTTCTAATAGTGTAAACAGCCATTTCAGTACTATCTGTGTTGTTGACCTTGCAGCACAGTGGACAACAACATGAGATTCAGTTTTTTACTTTCTGTACTTAGTATCTCTCTGATGGATTATCTAACTTCTTATTTGCAGTTAATAGAATGTAAGCCCTTTAGAACAGGAATTGTTTCAGTGTGTTTGTTCTTTAAAGTACCTGTAAGAGTGTGGGAGACTCAAAAGTAATGAAACAATGCTGTGTTCCTGTTCGACCTGCAGAGTCAAAGGAAGAATAGAAAAATGAATTGGATCCTGTTCTGCTCTTTCACACATCACCAACCAAGGGGTAACTTCAAATACTGACATTTAAGAAGCACAGAGAACAGGGATGACTCTGCTAGAGCTCAAGCAGCACATTTTAATGTGTATTTTGAGTACTCTGTATATGCACATCATTAACTTAAAATACAGATCCACAGAATCTTTTTTTTTTAGGGTGTGGAGCAGGTGGGATTGAAGATCCCAGCAAAATAGTGATCCAGAAAATGTTGAATGTTTCAGTGTTGCTAAACTTCTGAGCACCCTGGGAGGAATTTATAAAATTTTCTCCTTTATTTAGGTTTCTATTGATGTATTCTACTGTCCTATGCAGCCATTACAATTCCGCGCTCACAACAACAGTAGTTGGTGCCATCAAGGTGGGTTACGGAGCAGAAGAGGGAGATGAGAATGCTCAAATAGACAGGGAAGAGCGTTGACTCAGCAGTGATCCTGATTATGTTTTGAGCTGGACACTCAAAATGAGGGCTAATAGTGAGACACTACTTTTGCGAAACAAGGTCACACCACAAAGTGACCTAGTTTTCTTCCATTGAAGCTCAGGTATACTCTAGAAAGCAATGTGAGTATTGTTTTATTTTTCTGCAAGATAAACTTGAACCACTTTAATTAAAAGATGTACATTTAACCACATTTCATTAGGTACTGTCACCTGGAAGAGTTTTAGCAAAATATAAAACTCGTGCAGTTGTGGGCCAAACAACTATCAGAATCCAAACTAGCTTAGACTAGGAATAACAGGCCTCAAGGTGCTCCCTTGCATGGGTGATTAAGAAAAACAATAGCTCCAGCATAGCAAAATTTGCAAAAGGAAGATGGTAATTCTCTTTCTGCAGTTGTTTTTTTTTTTGAAAGCTGTCAAGATTAATCTAGTAGTTTTCATTCTGTGGCCCTGAAAGCGTTCTTCTAAATTTTATATGTCTGCATTGAACCATTGAGATAGAGCAACACTATTTCTATTTTCCGAGCAATAGTAATCTTTGAGACATTTTGAACAGCTTTAAAATTGAGAAGCACTTTATGATGCAGTAGTCCCCAGTAGAAGCTGATAGAAATTATGTCATTGTCCAGGCTAGCTGCTAAAACATTTGAAACCAACAAAGTGTTGGTAAAATGATCACACAGTTCTATAGCTTTCCTTCTGTCTATAGGGGACCATCTTCCCAAAACTTAATGGGGGCGACGTGAGAGGTAGAATCTTTCACATTAAACTATGCTGCCTTGAACTTGAGCCAAGTGCTTTCAATGCACATTTAGTTGGCAAAGTAAGGAGGTAACCCTTTTAAAGCAATAATAAAGAGCTTTTATTGTAACTTTAAAGCATACTTTTTATGCTTGAGAAGCCAAAACCTGCTTTTAAGAAATGGGATTTGAAAAGAGCCTTCCCAAGATTAAAAAGAAGTAAATTTTCAGAAGGTGGCCATAGTTTCATTTTACCTAATATCAAATAGCTGGGTTTTTTTAATCTTTTTTTTTTTTTTTTCCCCAGGAAGTCATTCTCCATGCATTGCGTGCATTTAGAAAACATACTGATTTTAAGATTTTATTTTGCTGTTACATTACCCATAAGTCTGACATCCTGTGAAACTAGTTCAAATACTGATTTTAGAGTGGCCAGCAACAGAATATAGCTATTTCCTTCAAACAGTAAATTAATTGATATAGTTTACATTCTTGGAGATGAAAACTGACCTCAGTAAATGCATGGCTTTTGTTTCCTTTCAGAATATATCTATCGCTTACATTGGAATGTTGATTGGTGGAGATTATATATTCTCTGTGTTAAACTTTATAGGGCTAAATATTTGGTGAGTGGAACTTGAATAACCTTTATTTGTTAAAGCTGAAAATTTTTCAGTGAGATAAAGTTTTATGTTCTGTTTGATTTCTCCCACTTGGGTGATGCAGTTTTGAAACTACTGGCCTGAGGAAGCACAGCCTCAGAATGTAAAGTTCATGACAAATAGTTATGTCTTTTCCTGTCTGTTTTAGATATTGAATCTTACTGTGGTAGGTTCTTAACTATGGAAACATGCCTGCAGTTTTATTATGTGGGATTGAGTTCATTCTTTTTTTATGAGCAGCAGTTCTGAGCTGTGAGGATTGCAAATAAAAGCCAAGTGGTGAGGGAAGTGAGAACACTGACTGAGTTGTGCCCATTGAATATGAGTTATAACTTGTCAGTTGTTAGTTTTTGTGCTTGGATGAATTGTTCCGTCCATTTGTATGAATCTGTTGGAGTAACTGCTAATTGATCTTTGTCTGCTCAGGGCTAGTTTCTCAGATGGCTTATATAGCTCTGAGGCACTCCTAATTTATGGTAGCTGGCATTCTTTAATCCTTTGGAAGGCTAGGTAATTACCTGTAAAATGGTATATACAACATCAGGTATCTCTGACACCTCTGTTCATTCTCTTTTCTTTAGTATGGTGGGAGGACTGAGATACTCGTTTTTAACATTAAGAGGAAGCAGCAAGCCTGTGCAACCTGGAGATGAAGAGAATGCACTTCCTGTGTCAAAGAGTTAGCCAAAATGCCTGCCTTGAAAGAGACTGAAGATACAAGTTTGTTCATCATTGCTGAGAACCTAAATAAGTATGTGCTGGAACATATTTGGAACAAGAAGAAAAATCTACCTCAGTTGCCACAGATGTGCACACAATTCATTGGTTCAGAAATATTCTAGCTCACCATGTTCTTCACATGTGGACAAGTTTAATTTTAGCTTTTTTTTTAAACCATGAGCTAATTTATAGGAAGGAATGCCATGAGCAAATCTCAAGTGGTAAATTTCTTCATTTACCTGTACTTCGGTGCTGTTTGTACTCAACAAGATCTTTGAGTTCTGTTTCAGTGTCTGCTAGTAGTCTCTGAGGCAAAACTCCCTGTAAAGATCATGAGGCTTGAGTCACCATTGCCTTATGCCAGCCATATGCAATCTTTGATATCAGGGAAGAGATAAAAGTTGCTAGGGATTCAGAATGATTTCATGTATGCATTTGCTCTTGTGTAACGTAGAACGTATGGGGCAAAGAGGGGATGTGGCCCCAGATTGTTCCTTGTGTAAGTGTTGACTAAAGAATTCAGAATATGGCCTGGTGTGTTTGGTATACATTGTGGACATTCTCTCAGGCTTTTCATCATCCTCAATAACATCATGGTGTTCTGCTGCAATTGTCACTGTTGTTATAAGCGAACCCTCATAATTTTGCTGCAGGGTCAATGAGAGAAGGAAATTCAGAGAGGATTTTTTAAAAAGATTTTTTTGTGTGTGAGCCAGTACCAAACAGGTGATTAGGAGAGACAGCAAAGGAAAATCTACTTTTGTTGAGGTGCATTAATCTTTTTATATCACAGTCCCCTCCTCTGATGTTTTGTCTATAACTACCTTTTAATGCTGCAGAGGTGTGATGCTACTATGTACAAACTGCAAGAGGGGAAACTGATTGACATGGAAGACTAACTTGTTTTTAAATTAAGAGAAAGGTTCAGTGTCCTATTATGTCTTATATGTGCAGTGAAAGCTTATCTGGTACTGGTTCACGCTTAAAATTCAGAGCAAGGAATCATAACAAGCCCAGGGGGTTGCTACAGTGGGCAAGACCTGTCCAGTGGTTAAAAAAAAGGGTCTAGAATGTGGTGGTCTGAGTTATCGTCTGAGACTATAATGGCACCACTCTGTATCTTTATTTCCTTCTCTGAAAATACAGTTGATAGTGCTTACCTGTGTCTCTGAGAATATAGCGTTAATCTTTGAAAACACAGTAGAAGCATTGTACAGTGCTGGAAGGCAGCAGAGTAATGAATCTTGCTGAAGTTCTCAATTCCCTTCAAGCATGAGCCAAGATTTTTTAAAATAATCAAATCAAAATAAGATTTTGGAAGACCTTGACATGGAACCAGGGTAGTCTAGTGATTTGTTTGATTCTTGCTTGAATTAAAATACAGCTAAATCTGAAAAGCATTACTCTGTGTGTAACACATGAATGACCAGACTGGATTAGATCTAAGAAACATGTGAGTAGCTCACACCATAAGCTTCAGAGGATGACTAGGCTGCCCACTGCCTGCATAGATTTGAATGGCAGGAGGAGGAGTGGCTGCAAAGATTAGAAGTGGAATTTAAGGGCACAGTCAAAGTGGAAACAGAAATTTGAGCTGTCCAGTTTCTCACAGCTGGCTAAGAGATGTGACTTTTATTTTCTACATGTTGAAGAGCTGGGGAGGGAAAGGGTTGCTGCATATGTTTTAGAGAGATCTTCTGTTTTTTTTAAAGATTATACTTAAAAAGCTTTCAATATTTTTGAGTGTGTTTTTCTATAGGACTCCTTTTTCTCCAGATCATCTCTACCTCCAGAATCCCAATTATTGAACCTCAGCTCTCTGCAGTGGGACAAGATGTTGGAGGGTTTTCATTAATTATGAAAAGATTATGAGAGCCATTTGATTGCAGTACTGGTTGACACACAATGGCACCTGCTAAATAAGATGTAGTTCCCACAAAGGAACAGCTACTGTATGCATTTAATTCATTAATATTTTGCTGTACCTTTTATAAATAAAGAGAGACAGATTACAGTTTTAACAAATTTTTTGGGTTTTGTGTGGATGGACATATAAAATGCTTTCAAGCATACATGGATAGCACCAATACTTGCTTTCTACACAATCAACTGCTATAGTGTACTTGAAATAGTTTCATTAGTTCATTGTGCACCGTAGTTGAAGTGAATTTTATTCATTGTTCATGTTACGTTTTTGAAGTGCTTCAGACTTAGACTTCTTACATAAAATAGCGAGTTTATGAATACAGTCTTTACCTAAAACACTCAGTCTTTATGATAGTATTAGAGTCATTTAAAAAATAAATTTAGAAATAAAAAGAAGTAGGCACTATCTGGAAGAACTTGCGAGTGCTTGCATCCTTTCACAAAACAACTCTGCTTCAGTCAGTTACTATTTTCTTCTGTATCTGTGAAGCTAATATTGATTCCAGTAAATTTGCTGGTTGAAACTGGGAATATGGGCTCAACCAGGCACAACCATCATGTTAGAATTTAGATAATTACGGAAATGGCTATTTTGTTCAGAACCTCAGTAATTGTGTCTTTCAATTAATAAGGTAGGAATTTAAAACAGATTTCTCTTAGGATTCATCTGTAGATCATCCTGACCTTACTTTTCTACAGATTTCATATCAGCTTAATGAAATATTAAAACAGTTGTAAAACTAGAGGACTTACTTGCTGTGTGAAGCTTAATTTTCTTTCTTTTGCAAAAATGGTAAAACTGGTTAGAGAAAACATTAGTTTTCAGAATACATATTTAAAATAATTAGTACATGGGCTAATTTTAAATACTGGACTGACTTCTGGAAGTCACATTCCCTCACAGAAGTGTCTTGCAGTTACACGCTGCTAGCTACAAAATGATTCTCAGAAGTCAGTCCAATATTTCTAAAACTTTTTAAGTTCTACAGGTGGCAAGGTGTATTTACAAGGGAGTATACAAAGAAACTTCAAAACAGTAACTGGACTGGAAAGAAATATTGTACATTAATCTGTTCATACTCTTAATTTTACAGGGATTGCTTGGCAGTGGACTAGCGAGAAGTACAGTGGTCACCCAAAGAAGCTTTCTACCCATGCAGTGTGTAAAGTTCTCGCAGTGATTCCCTTGAAAGTCAGAGAAGCAATACCTCAGGAAAAAAAAAATAGACTGGGCAGGATGAACAATTCACATTCATAAGAATTTATTATTTTTTCTCTCAGTATCCTGGCCTGATTTACAGATATTAGGCCCATGAAGTACTGCAGGCATATCTCGGACTCATTTCCAGCCTCTGGAAAAGAAAATGTCAAAGTATCATGGGCAGAGCTGGAAGTGCAAAAGAGCTATGGAAGTTTGTGTTTTGACTCCATCATCAAACAGAAGTGATTTTTTTTTTTTTTTTCATTTAAAGGAGGTATTCACAGTGCAACTTGTTCAAATTTAAAAGTATTCCTTGAATAGTGAGTAATTCTTTGGGGAATTTGTGATTACAAACATTTTTGGAAATGTAATATTCAGACCTTTTTTGACTGGTCTTACAGGGTAAAACAAGTGAAATTTTAAGAGAGCTTATGTGTGAGGAAACTGGGTTGTTAAGCTAAGATGGTAATGATTTTTATATCTTGTTACAGGTAAGTTAGTGTTACATTTCTTGTGATTCAGACATCTTTATTCTGTAATGCATCTGCATATTGTGGTTTTCTGGCTGAAGGTGTCTAATGTCAATATGTCAATGACGACAAGACATGCTGTTCTTCAGTTGGAGATTTCTGGGTGTCAGAGGTTTAGAGATGACTCGAGTTAAAAGTGGAAGAATATCATTAAAGTATATAGACAAATTTTATTTTACCTTATCCTAAGTGCACATGTGAGCATCAGTGTTTCTCTTCTCCAGTTTAAACTGATCTTTGAAAAATGGATAATGTTTCAAGTTACCACTACAAAGAAGAGTAAAGGTTGCTTCTGTGTCTTCCCTGAGAAATTCCATATGGTAACTTTTTAAATTTTTTTAATCACTTGAAGTCTGAATTTCATCAATTTCACCTCTGTCTTGCAGTGAGATACTGTTCTTGTAAGCATGTTTTCCCCTTAAGGTTTTGATACATGTCCTCAATTTTTAGTACTAGTTCAAACATACTTTGCTCAGAAAAGCTGAAAGTCCTATTCCCTTGTTAATAGATTACTATACTTGTTCATGCCATAATTGCACCATTTGTAAAATGGGCATAATGATACTAAACTCTTTCTGGAAAGCTCTGTGAAAAGTTATATAATACTGCTTTCTCTGTATAGAAAGAATTAGGTTGTCTTTAGCAATCTTTTATTATTTTGTCTTTGAATTGGTAGATAAATCTATTTTTCTGCTTTCAGTGTGAACTTGCCCTGGAAATATTTGGGCTAGAGTTTAACTCTTTGCTGTAAGAAGTAGTGCTGATGTGTGTTATCCCCAAGGTTTGAAGTATTCTTGCAGGGTTTTGGTTTAGACCCATCTTTAGTCTCTATAAATCCTGTACAATGACAATAATTTTTTTTTTTCTTTTTGTCCTTGGGTAGTTTCCAGAAAAGGAGTGAAACCTTTCCTCTAAAGCAAGCATCAGAAATCAGTTTAATTTGGATTTTTTCAGTCGTTTACAAATCTGGGTGTAATGTAGAGAAGTTATTCTAATCTAAGCCCCGGACATTCCATGGGAGAAGAAAATCACGTGATTTGATTAGACTTCTCATTTCTCTGCCAGTGCTCAGAGACTAGCAGCGTGCTGGAAAGAGGCATTTCCCGGGGTGAGAGCGACTAATTCATGCTAGCTCACTGCCTTTGCTCGCCATGGAAGTGTTCCAGCATCAGCTACTCACTCTTCTTGGGGGTCTGATCTGTTTCTGCATTCTGGTAAAATGCATCAGATTTATGAAATATATTTTCCCACGTATCTGGAATACTTTGCCTCAGACTTTCTTTCGGTCGCTGGGAGAATGGGCAGGTAAAGGAAACTTCTTCACCTTCTTCTTGTAACTGAGTGGTGGCTTGTTACATTACTGATCAGGAATGGTTTTCCTTGCATTTCCTTACCCTGTCCCTTCAGAACAAAACACAGTTTCCACTAGGTGTGGTTTGCTTAATTAACTTTTGTTTTCTCTAGTAACTTTGGGTTTATGAGCCTGAAGGTTTTGTGTACTTGGAGAGAACAGAAAAATAGTCAAAACTGGTAACAGCTCACACACCTGGTGTGTAGATGTGAATTCTCTCCCAATTTCTACTTCTGTTTTTTTTTCTCTACTGCAAATAGTTTAGTTTTAATAGCATTGCCTATACCCTCAGTTTCCTGATATGTGAAGCAAATAGTTTATGTCTGGCATATGTTTTTCACTTTTCAAAGCAACTTTTCTTTGTTCCCAGTGATTTTGCTTCAGTGTGTTTTTTCCACATTGGTGACCTATCCTTATTGGTATCGTTAACAAGCCAAATCTACTCTAGCCTAAAAACTTCAAAGGCTGCAACTTGGCAGTACTTTTTAAAAGATACTACACATTCTCATAAAATAACAGATATGTTTAATAAACACCACCTTCTTCCTACTGATCATTGATGTTTTTCTTAAGGTTGTTAAATTATCAGTATGAGGCAAGAATGAACAGATAAGACATTTTCTGAGTTCCTGAGCTACAGATTGATGGTTGCATCTTGTTAAGAAGTGACCCAAACAGTATGCTTGTGGTTCTTTCCTTTCCCCTGCATTAGAGACTTGATGTGACTGGGTTGAATACATCTTTAATAAGCACATCTCACAGTGGATTAATAAGAAATTAAATCCACCTCTGTGAAGAAGACCTGCCTGAATACTAGCTGCCTCTCAAGCAATATGTATGTCTTGTTTTGATTTAAGTGAGACAAGGACCCCTGTTCTGTGTGTGAGGTGAGGAGCAGCATATATAACTTTCTGTGTAAAATCCTTATTTCCACTGAAGGTTGGGAGACTTGTTTCCTTTAGTGGACCCTTTATGTTCTGTCCTTTTTATAAACATAAAGTCTTCTGGGCCCAGTAAAATTCATAGGGCTTGGGTGATTTGTTGTATTGTGTGGCACATGAGATCTTGAGAATAATGAAAATTAAAAGTTGACAGGTGGAAGCTTGTTTCCCAACAGACTCTTGCTTTTTATCTGCAGATCTGCTAGAAAGCTAAGGATCCACTGCTGCTTCATTGAGAGGTCTCTTTCTCTGTGAAATGAGAGAGAAATTGCTCTTCTGTTGGCAACAAACCTAACCATCCAAAATCATCTTGCTTCCCCAGTGTCTCTCGCAATTTAGAAGTCCTTAATCCACATTTTTTTGAGATTGACTAATTTTCTATTTTCCTCTGAAACTTAGGTGTTTTACCTTGGAATTGCTTTGGTGTTTTCCTACTTTATTTCTTCTTTATGTCTAAGGTGATAGATTTTCCTTCTGTAATTTCTCTGTGGTATTTGTGTAACATTTAAAGTTCAAGGTGCTTTAAAAATGCCAAAGTTTGTCTACTTTCCCAGTAACACTATATCCAAAGGTAAACTGAGTAGTACAGCTCTGAAGGAAGAGCATTTTATAGATGGTGGTAAGTTTGCTGTGATGTTTACAGACAGATTTCTTGTGTGAGAAAGTGTTATATCAGCTTCAGTTACCAGTTAGTCCTTATCTGCTACCATTCTGCCACCAGCGTGTAAGTGTAAAATTTGCAAAGCAGAACTTGTAAAAATATGTATATAGAAGAAAATTCTATCACCTCTTAGGCAGTTGACTTGTTGCTGAGGCAATTGTTGTTTAGGCAATTGACTTGTTGCTTGTTGTTGACCGCATTGAAATTGAGAGTAGTAACTACCTACTGCATCAGATAGGTTACTGTGGGGAGGGATTTGCTTTGAAGACAAAAAGTGCTGAATGAAATAACAAAAAGATGAAAAGGTCACAAGGAGATAAATTTTTAAAAAGATTGATTCTGTGCTTCAGTAGAAGCATTTATGTTGCAGTGTTCAAACACAGATTAAAGAACTGAAGAAAGAAAAAACTAAAGCAGAGCTCCAAATGTAATCTTTATTCTTCTTTTTACTTTCTCCAGTGGTCACAGGAGCAGGAGATGGGCTTGGAAAAGCATATTCCTTTGAGGTAAGATAGATTATTTACCCTTGTTTATTTTAACAAAATAGCAATTGCTACCCCTTCATTAGTCTCTGCAAATTAGTAAAATTATTCTAGGATTCAAAGCCACTGTGACAAACATGGTGTTAATCCTTCTCCCTTGTATGTGCAGAGTAGCATTAATCGAGTTCTGAAAGGTAACTGGTGCTGCATTTCAGAAGAAAGTCATTCATGCCTCAATGGTCTTGTCAGACCAAGGAAATAAAATGAGTAATCCAAAAGATTTTGCATTGTCTGTCCAGGGTAGGAAGTCTCCTGAATTGTCCTTTTTTTCCCAGTTCTGCAGCTAATCTGCTTTTTGACTGTCAGTGGGGTGGTCTAGCATTAACATACAAAATGTAATTTTCTAGCCTTTACACTTGCAAACACATTTTGAAAGATATATCTGAAATAACAAATCTGTAGTCAAAATCTGTATAAATTAATATAAACTAAAAGTTACGGAAATTATAAGGAAACCTAATCATTTAATTAAGAATCAGTAGCTCTAGGAGGCTGCAAGAAGAGAGAAGAGCTCCGAGCTGTCCCTGTAGCTACAGCAGTCCCTTTCTATTTACCCGTGCTAATCAACACTGAAGGCAGGGTGGCCTTGTACCAGCCTTGCTATTAGTGATAGTAACTGAATGGTAGATTTTTTCTTTGGTGTGTTCATTTGAAACTCGCCCCCTTTGTAGAAGTTTAACAGCAATGAAACATGAGTTGTTGTCTTCAGAGCAGAGGTAAAAATTAGCAGCCTGTAATATGCAAGAGTTTAGATGTGATGTCTTATGCTCATAAATTATAAAATATATCTTACAGGAAAGGAAAATGAGTTGGCTTTTGAATTAATTTACAGGATTTTTAAGCTAGTCTTTTTAAGTGTATGGATTGTTTAAGCACCTGCCTCATGATTTTCATTACTGGGAATGGCAATACAGTAACTGCTTTTGAAGGTGCGTTGAATATAGGAAGCACAAAGACAAATACCAGGTATTACAGTTTTTAACATTTGGCATATTTGTGATAAAGATCACAAGTTCTTCTGTGGGAGAGAAGGGAAAAATGTTGCCTTCTGTCCACTCACTGAGTTGCTGTAGTGATGAGCAAATGGGAAGGGTCTGGTGAATACATAGGTTGGGGGGAATGGGTTGGAATCGAGACAGGGAGAGGAACTGTCAAAAATACTTAAACATTTATTTAATACCATGCCTCTGGGTGTAGTCACGTGTACATGCAGCTTGCTGAACTAACTTTGTGTGTGAGCACCTGGTGATATTTTATCTATGTGAAGGCTGGAGGAACCTGTGAAATGCTGGATCAGAGCCTTTGTCATTGTTCTGCTTTCTTTGTGCTATATGAGTTATGCAAGAGTAAATCCCATTTAAAAGGTCAGCCATAGAATGCAAATGCCTGCTTTATACCATGAGAAAAAATAAAACAACTACTGTGCTTTTTTTAAAAAAAAAAAACTTGGCTGGAACTGGCTAAATTTTGAGGAACATTTGTTGATTATGTTTGGCTTTTGTGGGATGACTGAGAGCCATCTTTATCCATGCTGAGATGTACCTTCCTCCCCAGGTGGTCCCTTTGATTGAAGCTGTGCTCAGCTACTGCTCTGTGGGGCAGATCCTGAGCCCACACCACATGAACTCATAGCTTGGCATATAATCTTGCTGGCTGAGGTTGAAGCACACACTTGTGTGTGGCTTGTGGATAAATAAATCTGACCCTGCTGTTTTAATATCTGTGTGCCTTTGGAGTTTTTGGCTTGGCACTGCGGTCTTGCTGGTCTGATGTCAGGGTACAAAATT
This sequence comes from Strix aluco, assembly GCF_031877795.1. Taxonomy (NCBI): domain Eukaryota; kingdom Metazoa; phylum Chordata; class Aves; order Strigiformes; family Strigidae; genus Strix; species Strix aluco. The sequence continues at coordinate 69,866,773 of NC_133971.1, forward strand.
CTCGGATGTTCTTCTGGCATAGGTTCCTATGGTGTTATGAACATCCATTACTGATTTAGCACCTCAAACGTACTGGGTTTATGGATGAGGCCATGCTATACTCTTGAGATTTGTGGTTTAACCTCTGCACACTTTTCATCTGATGTCAGGGCACAAGCAGGATATTGGTGGCTCACATGGTCACCATTTTTGTTATTGTTAATAGTTCATAACTTATAAGTCAGGCCAGTGCTTGTGTTTAATCAGTGTTTTAGCAGACGGTTTTGAGACAGGCACTACATTCATTTATACAGCAGTTTCTCAAATCTTAAACCTTTGTTTCATTTCCTGAAATTGTGCATAGTATTACCAGCAGTATAATACAAGCTAAATATGATCTGAGTTTTCCTGCCCCAGTTGCAAATGTGTTCTAATTTCTCTGCTTGGTCTTGGATTTATTCCTGGAAATACTGCTATTCTACTTGTGTTGCACAGGTGCACAGCTAGAAGAAAGATTGCAGGATCCTTCTGCCCTGTTGTCTCAATCTTGGTCTGCTGGACCAAAAAGGGTTGAAAGATTTGAATCATACAGGTCTGAACCCCAGGCAAGGAAAGAAAAGGGGTGAAGCACTGAGACCATATCAGCACAACCCTGGAGAAGAGAGAAGAATCTCTTTTGTAATAGGTAGAAATTTATGGTAGGCAGCTACAAATCCCGTAAAGCATTATTAGAGATTTTAAATTATTACATCTATTGATCCAATCTATTGATTGTAGAGTATAACCAATTTGTCAGGGTAACTGTAGTAGTTACATGCATGGTTTCAATCTAAAACCTGTGTCTTGCCTTTCATGAAGCTTTATTGTTTAAAAATTCACCTCAGACTGAGCTGCAAAAACATGCTAGAAAATGCAGAGTGACTTTATACTAATTTAATGTATGTTTAAACTTTTTAACCATGAGTTTTGTGAGATTCCAGAGTGCACATCCTGCTTGATCCTTCTTCATTATTAGCCCCTTTTCTAATTTGTCATAATGCATTATGGCTGGAGTCAGTAATAATGATCTTACATTTTGGCAGACTGAGGTTCAGGAGCAGTTTAGTTCTTTGCCGCTAGGAGTCAGGATTTCCTAACCCAAGCCGGTTCACGTTACACAGTGCTGGGAGCCAGTGCTTATTCTTAACTGTGGGGGAAAATACCATCCTCTAACGTCAAAGCCTTTCTGTGGTCGGAAAATGCTTTGTGCTGTAGACATCTGTGCTAAAAGTTACCTTTATTTGAAATGTGATAATGTTAAACCTGATTTAACCTTTCCTGTGGATGGCCAGGAAATTATTTTCTAAACGCAGTTCTTCTTGTTTACTTCAGGGTGCGTTTGAATGTCATGGTAGTTACAATATCCTGTGAAACCTATTTCTGAAAAGGATGCACATTTTCTATGTGGGTGAGGAAGCAAAAAAGAGTGGTCAAGTGTGTAGCCTCTTTTGCCTTGAGAAATGGCTGCTATGGCTGCTACAGCCTTACGCTTCTGGTTAGTCTGGTATACAGCAGCAGGGGAGTGTCCTCTCACCTGACAGTTAACAATTTTATGAGATTGCCACAAACATGCTTTGAGCTGAGATACAATGCAATCTTAGCAAGAGGAATAATTTTTTACTTAGGTTTTAGGGGGGAGTTTTCTACAAACAAAATACAGAGGCAAGCTGAGATGATATTTGTTTTTATTTTGTATATGACATGGCTAATATTTGGTCTTGGGTCTGAAGGCACAGAAATTAAAATAATCCACATTGAAACACCCCCAAATGGCAGATGGAAGCAAGTGGCCATGGAAACCGTGCCCATGTCTCCGAAACGTCTCGAGTCAAGCTCATTGTGGACAAAGTATGTAGGCAATTATAGTTCTCTTCCTGAGAACTTCAAAAGGAGCCCTTAAAACAAGCTTTCAAAACTCCTGAGCATCTAAGTCTCTGGAGGTCTCTTTGGAGCACCAGTCAATTGTGTTAGAGGGTCTCCAAAAGCACAGAATTGTGAGCATGGTTTTTTTGCTGAAAATGCAAATGTTTGTGGCTGGTGCATTTAATAGACAGTCTGCCCCTTGTACTCTTGATGTAGCAGAATTTTCAACAAAGGTCCTTATTCCTTAACATTCTCCACATTGTTTCAGAAGAGCACAACAGAACAAACAGTTTCCCTTAAATAGATTTAAGGAGAAAGTGTTGCAGGGAGTCAACTGTGGGAATGAATGGGTCTTCAGTGTGTGGCCTTCGCCAGTTAGTTTCTTCTTCTAAGCAAACCTGGTACTTTCAGATGATATTGGTTTTATCTTTTGTGCTGACTAATTTAGCTCTCTTTCTCCTTGCTCTGACAGGCATTTTTCTAGTTTCAGCTTTATCTTCCCATTCTTTATACACACAACTCAGTTCAGTTTCCACTTGTTAATAACTTTGTTTCAAAAGCTTGGGCCATGTTTCTCTCTCAGTCTTTGCTGATGAACTGATGGTAATAGGAGGCCTCAGGAGGACAGGAGAAAACCATTTTCTATTTGTTCTGCATATGGGAATACCAAACAGACTATAAATGAACTGCTGTGTTAAGTACTGTTCACAGCTATAAACTTTTGCCACCATCTTTCTAGATGCACATTTTCTGACTATATTTTGAGGTTTTACACATGGACTTTACCTTTTTTCCTTGGTTTGCTTTTTTTGTTTAGTTTGCATGTAATGAAAAAAACAGTTAAAATTTATCCATCGACCTGTATCAGATTTTATTTCTATTAAAAAAATATGAATAATGTCAGGATAAAAAAAGTGAGAGTGGAAGGTGGTGTTGTAAAATAACTAGGAAGTCATCAACATATTTGGCCTCCCAAATCCAAGTAGAAATAAAAATGTGTTTCTGAGGACTGCCGTGTTGCTTCCACTCCCTGCAAGCTTTCATTAATTTGAAATTCACTCAGATTATTTATTTTTGCTCATATTATTGGGGTATGATTGTTGTCCAGTATATTTTTCTTGTAAGAGTCCAAGATTCTACAGTAAAGGAGACGTTTTGGAAGACTGTTAGAAGCCTGATTTTTCTTTGGCCTGGTTTTAATATCTGTTGTTTACCCATTAGGCAGGTGACAGGTGAGTGAAAGCAATTTAAAAAATCCATTATTCCTTTTATTGCAAAATGGGAAAAAATTGAAAGATTTTTGTCACCTTACTGTTTCCTAACAACTTTTATATTCCTCTCTTGTAGCTGGCAAAACGTGGATTAAATATAGTTATGATAAGCAGAACTCTTGATAAACTGCAGAGAGTAGCCTCCGAAGTTGGTAAGTGTTTGTCTCAAACTTACCTTCCTGTCTAGCAGGCTGGCTTTACAGGGATCTGGAGGTCTCTTCCCTTGGTACAGTATCTAGTACAATAGGGCCTCAGATACTGCTACAGATATAGCCCCAAGTATTGCTCCAATACTACAAATAATTTTTGGCATTACTGTGTTGTTTGAACCCTTCTAGTCACAGAATCACAGAATCATCTAGGTTGGAAAGGACCTTGAAGATCATCTAGTCCAACTGTTAACCTAGCACTGACAGTTCCCAACTACACCATATCCCTCAGCGCTGTGTCGACCCGACTCTTAAACACCTCCAGGGATGGGGATTCCACCACCTCCTTGGGCACCCCATTCCAATGCCTAACAACCCGTTCTGTAAAGAAATGCTTCCTAATATCCAGTCTAAACTTTCCCTGCCACAACTTGAGGCCATTCCCTCTCGTCCTATCACTTGTTACTTGGTTAAAGAGACTCATCCCCAGCTCTCTGCAACCTCCTTTCAGGTAGTTGTAGAGGGCAATGAGGTCTCCCCTCAGCCTCCTCTTCTCCAGACTAAACAACCCCAGTTCCCTCAGCTGCTCCTCATACAACCTGTGCTCCAGACCCTTCACCAGCTTCGTTGCCCTTTTCTGGACACGCTCGAGTAATTCAATGTCCTTCTTGTAGTGAGGGGCCCAAAACTGAACACAGTCATCAAGGTGTGGCCTCCCCAGTGCCGAGTACAGGGGTAAGATCACTTCCCTGTCCCTGCTGGCCACGCTATTTCTGATACAAGCCAGGATGCCATTGGCCTTCTTGGCCACCTGGGCACACTGCTGGCTCATGTTCAGCCGGCTGTCAATCAACACCCCCAGGTCCCTCTCTGACTGGCAGCTCTCCAGCCACTCCTCCCCAAGCCTGTAGCGCTGCTGGGGGTTGTTGTGGCCCAAGTGCAGCACCCGGCATTTGGCCTTATTGAAACTCCTACAGTTGGCCTTAGCCCATCGCTCCAGCCTGTCCAGATCTCTCTGCAGAGCCTCCCTACCCTCGAGCCGATCAACACTCCCACCCAAGTTGGTGTCATCTGCAAACTTACTGAGGGTGCACTCGATCCCCTTGTCTAGATCATCAATAAAGATGTTAAACAGGAGTGGCCCCAAAACTGAGCCCTGGGGGACACCACTCGTGTCCGGCCACCAACTGGATTTAACTCCATTCACCACAACTCTCTGGGCCCGGCCATCCAGCCAGTTTTTTACCCGGTGAAGCATGTGCCCATCCAAGCCACGAGCAGCCAGTTTTGCCAGGAGAATGCTGTGGGAAATGGTGTCAAAGGCCTTACTGAAGTCAAGGTAGACAACATCCACAGCCTTTCCCTCATCCAATAAGCAGGTCGCTCTGTCACAGAAGGAGATCAGGTTTGTCAAGCAGGACCTGCCTTTCATAAACCCATGCTGACTGGCCCTGATCATCCAGTTGTCCCACATGTGTTGTGTGATGGTACTCAGGATGAGCTGCTCCATCAGCTTCCCGGGCACAGAAGTCAAGCTGACAGGCCTGTAATTTCCCAGATCATCCTTCTGACCCTTCTTATATATGGACGTCACATTGGCCAATTTCCAATCTGTCAGGACTTCCCCGGTCAGGCAGGACGGCTGGTAAATGATGGAAAGCGGCTTGGCGAGCACCCCAGCCAGCTCCTTCAGCACCCTCAGGTGTATCCCCTCCGGTCCCACAGACTTGTGTATGTCTATGGGATGCAGTAGGTCACTGACTATCTCCTCCTGGATTGTGGGGGGGTCGTTCTCCCAGTCTCTGTCTTCTGGCTGAGGAGGCTGGATTCCCTCAATACAACTAGTCTTGTTATTAAAGACTGAGGCAAAGAAGGCATTAAGCACCTCAGCCTTCTCCTCATCACTTGTTACCATGTTTCCTCCTGCATCTAGCAGGGGATGGATACCCTCCCTGGTCTTTCTTTTGCTGCTGACATACTTATAGAAACATTTCTTGTGGTCCTTGATTGCTGAAGCCAGATTAATTTCCAGCTGGGCTTTAGACCTCCTGATTTCCACTCTGCATAGCCTCACAGCCTCTTTGTAATCACTGTGAGTGGCTAGCCCCTTCTTCCAAAGGCCGTAAACTCTCCTTTTCTCCCTGAGTTGCAGCCAAAGCTCCCTGTTTAGCCAGGGTGGTCTTGTCTGTCGCTGGCTTCTCTTACAGCACCTGGGGACAGCCTGCTCCTGAGCCATTAACACTTCCTTCTTAAAGAGTGCCCAGCCTTCCTGGATCCCTATACCTTTCAGGACCGTCTCCCAGGGGATCCTTTCAAGGTGCCTAAACAAGACAAAGTCAGCCCTTTGGAAGTCCAGGATATCAGTTCTGCTGCCCCCCTCTCCTGGCGTCTCTAAGAATAGAGAACTCTATTATTTCATGATCGCTGTGCCCTAGTCGTCCTCCGACCACCACATCATCCACCAGTCCTTCTCTGTTCACAAAGAGGAGGTCCAGCAGGGCACCTTCTCTGGTTGGTTCCCTCACCAGCTGTGTCAGGAAGTTATCTGCCACACATTTCAGGAATCTCCGGGGCTGGTCCCGCTCTGCTGTGTTGTATTTCTAGCAGATGTCTGGGAAGTTAAAGTCTCCCACAAGAACAAGGGCAAGCGATCGTGAGATTTCTCCTAAGTGCCTATAGAATATTTCATCCACCTCTCTGTCCTGGGTGGGTGGCCTAGAGTAGACTCCTACTACAACATCTGCCCTGTTGGCCTTCCCCCTGATTCTAACGCAAAGACACTCCACCCTGTCTTCACTACACTTGTGCTCAAAGCAATCATAACAGTCCCTAACATACATCGCCACCCCACCGCCTCTCCTTCCTTGTCTATCCCTCCTAAAGAGCTTGTAGCCATCAACTGGCGCACTCCAGTCATGGGAGACATCCCTCCATGTTTCTGTAATAGCCACTACATCATAATTTTCCTGTTTCATCATGGCTTCAGGCTCCTCCTGTTTGTTACCCATGCTGTGTGCATTGGTATACATGCACTTCAGATGGGCTGGTGTTTTGTCCCCCTCCCCCTTCAAATCTAGTTTAAAGCTCTCTCAATGAGCCCAGCTAACTCCTGCCCCAAGATCCTTTTCCCCCTCTGGGACAGGTGCATCCCATCTGGTGCCAAAAGGTCTGGTGCCCTGTATACCAACCCAAGATTGAAAAATTCAAAGCCCTGCCCATAACACCAGTCTTGGAGCCACAAGTTCGTTTGTTGAGTTCTCCTGTATTCTTCTTCATCCATCCCCACAACTGAAGGGATGGACAAGAACATAATTTGTGCCCCTGACCCCTTAACCAGTTTCCCCAAGGCCCTGAAATCTCTCTTCATTGATTTTGGACTTCTCCTGGTAATGTTGTCACTACCTACCTGAAAAACCAGGAGAGGGTAGTAGTCCTTCGGTCTCACTAGAGCAGGGAGTTTAGCCATGAGGTCCTTGGCACAGGCCCCAGGGAGGCAGCAGAATTAGTCACAGATCACTTTAAAAATATATGCTATCATTCAAACAGTGCAATGGGTTTGATAAAAAAAAGTGAATGTGGGTTCTTTATGGGCTTCATCTGCCTTTATAATCTGTAAATACAGGCAAAGGACATGTAATATTAGAGTTGTCAGAGGGATCTATGAAACAGTTTATGCTTGAGAAATAAGGTTACCTTTAGGCCAGTTCTTGGAACACAGCAAAGGAGGAGTAAAAATTAAGTCAAGGTACCTGGTTCGTTTTTGGTTTGTTTGTTTGTTTGTTTTTTTTAAGGTTTTCAAGTTAAATTTGGCTTTTGATAAAGCAGTTAAATAGTTTGTCTTTAGAATTAATGTTCCCTTTCTTTTCTTCAAAGGAAAATAGCCATCTACCCTGGGGGGAATGGCTTGTTTAAATACATTAAGATAAGTATATTAAAGATTTCTTTAGGAGTCAAATCAGTTTATATCCTCCATTAACTTTAAAGATTGCTGTAATCAAGGTTATTCTTCCCACTGTCTGTTTTGCTATACATGGTTTCTGTTCACCAGATTCCTGGATTCACAGGTTCTTGTGTTAAACATATTTTGCTCCAAGACTACACCTCTGTCAGAAAGATTTGCCTTCAAGCAGGCTTAGCAGCTGACTCCAACAGAGTATCACGTCCAGGATACTTACCTGCAGAGAGAGCAGTGCATCTCTCAGGGACGGGGCAGACTTGAAGTGAGTGAAAAAGTCTGTAACTTCTGAACCTTCACCTACCAAAACCAAGGATTAGACCCTGAATTTTTCTGTCCAATTTCTCTCTTTTTTTTCCAGGGGTAGACTTGTTTTCCTTTGGGAAGCAAGGGATATCAGAGGAGGAAATCACCAACTCCCTGAATAATCTGTATAAGCAGTTGTATCTGTGAGACCAATATGACTACATCCCTCACTAGCCCTTCTTAAGTAAACAGCCATAAAAAAAAATTTCTGTGGGAATTAGGTCATCTCTGGTGTCATTGTTGTATTTCTTTGCAGCTAAATGTTAAAGAATTACAATAAGAGAAACCTGAAGAAAAAAAGGCTAAAGAGTTTTTATAGTTTCTTTGCATTGTAAATTATAATCAGAAGCAAAGAATTAAAACAATAAGATTCCTGAGACTAATGTAGCTAAGTAAAGGCAAAAAGTGATGGAGGGCTGGAGAGATGATATAGTGTAAATTCCTCTGCACTATGATTTATTATAAAGCCATCCACTGGCCACCTTCCTAACTGAGGCCATACTGTGCTGAATTGTGAGCAGTGTGTAATGTAGGACTTGCCATGTCCTGAAAGGTACAGCTGAGATAGCCTACCCTGCAAACACTCCTGTGCCTTGTGCAAAAGTGACCTGTGACTTTTCATGCTGTGGAAGCTTCATTGTCAGCAGTAGTGTTATCCATGTAATCCAAGGTGTGGGGACGTGGATGGTGTGACCCCAGGAGCTCAGGCTACACTTATCAGTTTTCCACACTATGTTCAGCTGGGTTGTGGGCATAAAGAGTCTTCTGCAAAGCTTGCTGAAATTGGTGGCAATTCCCAGTGAGATCTTTCCATTGTTTTCAGTGGGTTTTGGCTGAAGCCCAGAATGACTTATCTGTTATTTATTGTGTCAGGTTGGAAATGAGTACATAACAACAAGTAGATGGCAGAAACAAAAGAAAGGGAGGAAGATTCAGTGATGAAAAGCATGGAGTTTCTGACCTGGAGGCCACTAAAATCAGCAGGGAGCTCTGAATGTGGGTTTATGTTAAAGCTTCGGAAATGTTCTGTTGATTCCAATTTTCAGACTCGGGCTTTACTGTAATTAAGCTAAGCAGTCACTGGGAAGGAAGAAAAGTTAAACTTACTCTGATGTTGTGTGAGTAAATAAACAACGGAAACCAAAAATGAAGCAGAAGCTTAACCAGAATGATTGTACTGTTTTCTAAATTTTCTAATTCTCACTGACTTTTTCTTTCTAAACTGCTTAAACAAGCAGTATCTCGCTTGAAGTGGCTATCATTACCATGAACTAACATGCAAGGAGATTAAGGCACAGAGGGATAGACAAAAAAATTTGTTGTAGGCTATGTAAATTTGTTGCAGGACTGGACACATTACTCATTTCCTTTTTCTTAACAGCTACACCATGTATCTTTTTGCAATCAGCTGGACACCATAATTAAAAGTCTTGCCCCCCTTTTCAAACTGATGATATTATTTGCCTATCAGTTTGGATACTGAATAATATGAGTTAAAAGAGTCTAAAGTAAGGGTAATTTCAGACATCTGAGTGTTTGGCTTTCCAACTCTTGTGGGCCACTGGTGTGCCTGAGAACAGCTCTCAGAGCTGGAGCAGGCAGAAATCCACAGTAAGAAAAACATTTCTCTGAAGAAGCACTGCAATTGAAAACCAGATTTCCACCCACTCAGACTGGAAAGCTCTTTTAGAATGAGATAAAAGATAACAAAATAAGTCTTGTGGAGGGCAGATGGAGAGGACCATTATGCCAGGTATACTGCTCATTTAACACATTTAGTACTGTAGTTGTGAAACATTGATCAAACCATAAAACCAGGAGATTAGAAGTGATGTAATGCTATTAATTGCACTCCTTTTTTATTTCTTCTGCCTACATTTCCTAAACAAGCTGTACAGGCAGAGCTAGGTCCTGATTGAAAAGTTATATGTTAGGATCTATTTATATGACCAGGGTCTGTAATGTTTGGCGGTTAATGCCAAACAAACAAACAAAAGCAGCTTCTGTAAGACATAAAAATTATTCACAACAAAGGTGGTTGGGTTTTTTGGGATTTGGTTGTTGGGGTTTTTGGGGCATTGGTTTTGGGTTTGGGGTTTTTTTTTGAGAAGAAACAAATCTGCATTTAAGGAAAGATAAGGCGTGTGATCATCAGAAAGCAGTAGAAAATACAGCTGTACCAGTTTACACTAGCTGTGCATGCGGTTAGTGAATTTGGGTTTGGTGATGCAGGAAGTAGTCTATCCACCTCTCACTCCTGAAATTATGCCTGTTAATATAGAATAAAGCAGTGAATAAAAAAATCACCCCATATCATTAAGAACCAAATGTGCCTTGCTCCCACTAAGACCTGTGAAGGTGCTAATTCATTTAGCTGTCCCCCTTGCTACAGGTTGAGTTTCCAATCTGCTGTACTGTGTCCTCTGCCTCTTGTCCTTCCTGCTCCAAGAGCTATAAGCAGGTAACAAGCTGACATCACTGACTAGTATAAAACAACTCACTTGACACATCCTTCCTTCGTCCTCAAAGACTCTTAAGAATGCCTCTTGTGTCTGGCTGGTCCCTTGAGGTAAACGTTATTGCTCAGGACTTGTTTTTCCAATATGTACTATTATGTAACAGAGCACTTCAGGGCCTTGACCAATTTTCTGAGTGCTCTGGTAACTAGTAGCAATTCCTGTGGTTTGTTTTTGTTTTGTGGAGTTTGTTTTGTTTTGCTTTTCACTGAGTTTGTGTTCTCTGGTATCTTAGATCATCTTTTTTGTCTCTTCTATTTTACCGTTATTTCTGAACCTGAGTTATTTTGTATCTGAGGAGATGCATTTCTCCAAAAGACTTTTGAAATGTAGCCAGAACTTGTGCTTTATAATCTAACAGGACTTTTTCTATTTCCCCCCAGTCTTAAATCTTTTTTTTTAACCTCTTTCTGTTGTTAAAATAACTTCTCATTTTGCACTCCTCTGCAAATTTCCACTGAATATGAATGCCCCTCTTAGCCTGAGTGCTTCTCTCTTCCTATCCAAATTTTGCTGTAGCACTTCAAAAGGGTCTCCTCTTTCTACGTGTCACTTAGGCATTTATTTTGCTACCTCAGTTTTTCAGAAGATCTTCATAACTCTGAGTAGAAAGGGAAAGTTTCTGTCAGACTGCAGATCCTAACCAACTTCATACTTCATCCTGATCTGTTCTCTTCCTGGTAAATTTCAAAAAGCAGCATGTTGTCCTGTCTGACAAGTGGGATTCCCAAGTATCCTTCTTAATGATACATTTTATAACACATCAGATTAAACAACTCAGTTCAAGTTTTTAATTTTCATAGATTAATTTTCTCTTCATTTTTAAAAAAAAGACAATAACCTGCCCTGATGTTTGAAAACCCAGGCTTTTTGCTTCTGGCATGCTTAGGACTTTTAAAAAGAGTTGGAATGGTTTGTGTCTTCAAAGACTGTCATAAATCTTTGTCACAGAGAGAGAGAGACACATAAGAAACATTGGAGATTGTTTTTTGGCTCTCTCCTTTGCAGAATTTTTATCATTTTCTGAAGAGCTATCCCTGGATAATTCATTTATCAGCATGATAGTTTTGTTGGGTTTTAATATATTGTTTTATTCTTAAATGAGACAGAGGAAAGCCATCTGGAGTACCTGTTTGCTAGCTGACAGTGCTGGTTGCAGCAGTACAGACAAGGGGATGCAGAGAAAGTCCAAATGGTTTGTTTGATCCTCATTTTTATGTTGCTCTAGTTTTGGCTGCCCTTCTGATTGCCCACAAGAAAGATGGCTACAGTATCACCACACTTTTTAAGACCGTCTCATTTTGTTTATAGAACTCTTCAATCAGAAGGTCACTGTAGGTGTCTGCTCCAGCTGTTGCTCTGTTCTCTCCCAGTCGCTGCATTTACACTCACAATGTCCTTTTCTTTATAGCTGTACCATTCCCCCACCCTGGGACCATGAGGGGGTCATTTGCCACTAGAGTTGCTTTTATAGGTTGAAGGTTCAAAGGGTGTTTCTCCCTTTCATACACACAACTGCAGCTTAGAAAGAGGGCAAGAAAAAGGGCACTCCTTCCTCCTTTCTTCTGTCATGGAAACAGATGTCCTCTAAAATTGCACACAAGACACAGCCTGCATTTCAGGTCTGGAATCAGAGTGTCTGCTGTTTCCTCAGACTGCTGTCATTACTTGAGTAACGTAAAGTGGTTGAGACTTGGAGGATATCAAGGGGCAAGGAGGAACAACCAGGAGGGAACAACTTTCTCTCATCCTCCAACAGAGGCTCTATTTTGTTGCAAACTGGCCTGCGGGACCCAAAGCCAGCTTTCTGCCAGCCTTGCTCTCCTGCAGGAGCTAGTGCAAGGCCTCTCTTTCTAAGTTCTGAATGTACACCAAGGCATGAGGCAAGATTTCTGGGTAGAAATCAGCAAGTCTGATTCCTATTCAAGGGAATGCTCTCTGTTGCTGGTATGATAAAATCACGCTCCAAACAAGCAGAGACCCAAAGCAGACTTTCTGCTATCCGCATGCACCTGAATTCCTGCCACTTGCAGCGAGTCTGCAATCCAATCATCTATTGACATTTCCAAGCTTTGCCTGTCACTTTTTCAGCAAACTTCACCTGGATTTCATGTTGCCCATAAAACTCCAGAGGTTTAGTAGCAAGAATTTACAATGTGAACATCTAGTTAGAAGAGACCTTACCAGGCCCCTTTAAAGGAGAACCTTGCCTTTAAAAATGAGTAAATAAGAGCCTCTACCTCTTTTCCTCATGAAACTTCACTGAAAATATGAACAGCAATAAATCAACTGCTGAGAAAAATGGTAATGTACAGCTGGACTCTACTCCTGCATAGCAATGACACTGGAAAAATCACACACACTTCCCTTTCCCTTCTGTGTAAATTGACCTTGTAAAATTTAAGCTATACCCTCCTTAAAATGCCTTTTAGTCCTGCAAAATCCTGAGGAAGGTTCAGTCTATGGGAATCCAAATGTTAAAACAGGAGAGGAATTGTTTGAAAGTAAGACAGAAAATACTGCATCACATCCAGCACTGTTGTCCCCTCCTCCTATGTAAAAAGATAAGCTCTGCTTGTTAAAATGTTCATCTTAACATATGAAAACACTTTTAAAACATTCTGAAAAACTGTGCTTATGTAGAAGATCTGGCACCCATATTTTCTAACATATGCTAACAGTGTTCATTTGTAAATATTATGATAACCAGGGGAAGAAGTCCTGGTGATTTTTTTTTTTTTCTTTCTGAAGGACCAAATCATGTTTAGATTTTATGAGGGAACTTCTGCTGATTTCAGGGCATAAATTAATCCTGTATTTGCCAGGCCATTTCCCTGAAAAACAACTGGATACAGTGAGAGTGTTTTGCTGGTGTTGTAATATTTCTTAAATTAAGAAAGTTGAAACAATTGCATACTGTAAAGCAGGCATTACTAAATGAGACATCTGATTGCTTCTGTCATTACTTAATTACAGCAGTCCCTCTCTCTGGGTAGATGTGAAGGGGTTTTCTATTTTTTTTTCTTAATTACAGAGCGGACCACTGGTCAAAAGGTGAAGGTTATACAAGCTGATTTCACTAAAAATACAGTATATGAGAACATTGAAAAAAGTCTGCAAGGTTTGGATATTGGTGTTCTGGGTGAGTCATTAAGGTCTTAATCGAAGAGTATTTTATAGCTGCAGTGTATTAAACAGAGAAGTGCATAAATGATGTGTCACAACAACTTGTTAGCCGACACTTAAAGGATACAGCTGCCTAATGCATTTGAGCATTACTTATCATGAACAAGTTTTAAAAGTGAATTAGTATTCTCCAAAGGCTTCCTGTTTCTCTGAACAGTGGCTTCTTTACTGTGAAACCTCTTCTGGCGCTTTAAAAGCAGCATCCAGCATGTGGGGTGACTTCCTCCCTCTTTGGCCTCAAGGAATTAATTTTCACTATCGGTTGTTTTACAGCTGTGTGCAGTTCTTATATTCAATCTGAAATGAGCCTGTGGCTAACACTAATTGGTACAATCCACACAGCAACAATGAAAACATGGGATTTTTTTAAAAGAAAATAATCCTTTTTAATAGTGAAACAAATGAAACAACAACAACAACACACAAACAAACAAAACCCCAAACTGTAGCAACAGGCTGTTTTTCTGCTCCCTGAAGTCAGCACTGATCAGTATTGATGACTTCAGTAAGAACAAGACCCGATGCTGAACAGCATTTCTCTTCACATACAGCTCAAAAGCTTCTGGGTCTCAAGGAGAAGCCATTTGTTTAACTAGCTGAACTATGCACTTTGTCTAGATTTAATTCTTATCATTGTATCTTCTTTGATTAGTTAACAATGTTGGAATGCTTCATAATCCTCTTCCATGCCGTTTCCTTAATGGACCAGATGTAGATGAGGTAGGATTACTCTGGGTTTCTACTTCGAATATAACAACGAGGAATTGTAATTCTGTTTAACAAGGGACAGATTCTGCTCCTGCTACAATCAGCATGTATTTAACTGTTCAGTTGAATGGCAAAAGAACTGGGCCTGAAGGAGCATATTTTGATTTATTTTTAATACTCAGAAGAGCTTGCAAGAGAAAAAGAACAGTAGATTTCAGCTAAACTGCAGCAAGCACCGAGTGATAGAGGGGAAAGCTGGCCTGGTGTAGCAGGGATCAGCAACCCTTCTGGCTTGCTCCTCACCTGTATGTAATGTAATGCAGTCCAGCCTGGTCACAGCCACAGCTGAAGTGTTGGCTTCTTGTTAGTAGTATCAAAACTTACTTTATTTGGAACACCATTGCTTAACTATGTAAAATTAAACACAGTTTACTTTTTGGGGGGAGAATTAATTTACACATGTAGAATAGTTTGACAGAATTAAGGATGTGATCAAGTTTTTCACTGCCTTATTGTTATTTACCTCTATAGTATTATCCATGAAAAAAACAGAATTTCTGAGTGTATTTCTTGCTAGCACCTATCTCAGGATCCCTTCAGTCTGTATATCATCACCTATTACAAATCAGAGATCCTCAAGCAGGCTACTTCTCTCAGCACTGCAGCTGTATGATGGCATCTCTGCTGCTACTAGACTTGTTTGCTTGCTGGTCTTGTGAAGATATCTGTAGGTGGCAGTGATTTTGCTGCACAGTCTGTCTCTGCCACTGAGAGCCACGCCGTTTCTGCCTGGCCCCTCTGTAATTTGTTTGCTGTGTGTGTCCAGCTCGATCTGCTGGTGCCAATCTCTGCCTGGACACTAGGCTTCTGGGTTTTGCCATGTGCATGACGTGGCTAGGCAAATCGGAGGGCATGGAATCAAAGGGATGCAAAGGAGATTTGAGCTCCGTGTTTAAAATAAAGTGAATCAGGACTTACCTGCCTTTGAGTATCCCACCTCATAGGCACAGTCAGTGACAATTCAAGGCAAGCTAAGCAGCTCTAAAAGCAACTGCCTTGCTAGAAAGCTTTTCAGGTGGAATTGCTAGCTTTGTTACCTAGATAAACTACAAACTCTCTGAAGTTAACTGTCAACTTACTGGTTTCTTGCTTCCTGCAGAACCTTGTCAACTGCAACATTATTTCTGTTACAAAGGTATGTGACACACTTGCATCTGTTACATGTATGATGTATTTTATTGGAAAAAATTAGTCCTGCACAAGAGTGATCTACTAGCTTTCCTGTGTATTTTAATTTAATTTATCAGCAGAATGTAATTTTCAGCAGGAACATTGGCATTATTTTAAGGACTCACATCTGTTTCTACTGCCTATGAAATATTTTGATCAGAGCTGACTGGAAGCATTTTGACACAGTTGCTCGGTTGAGACACAGCATTACACTGCAGCTGAAACACTTTGCAAAAACATGTTTTGGTAAACAGGGAGATTTGTTTCAGAATCAAAATCTTCAAGACAGGAAGATCTGCAGGCTGACTTTTTGTACTGTACTTGCATTTTTTGTCACGATTCTGTTCTGCAAAAATATTTTTGTATTAGTGCAGGACAGAAACTTAAGAAGCTGACTTCCAATTCTGTATTGTTACCTCTTGGTGCTAATTTTGGTTGGCTACTTCCCTTACAAGAACAGTTAGTATTTCATGCTTTCCACCTCTGATTAATATTTGTATCACTCTGCAGTTTGCAAGCGGCATGTTAACATGAACAAGAGCAGAACGGGAGCTTTGTAGTAAATCTCAGCCTTGGCTAATATCTTTCTAAACATGACATGAAAATTATCAACAGATGTTCCTCTTTATTTTGCTAGCAAACTTTACATCCCAAATTTGTACTGCTGCTTAATGACAGATACTAAATCATGTAATATCAGTCAACTGAAACAAATTCTTCCATAAAGTAGTCTGGTGAACTTTCTGCTCCTAGGTTTTATTCTATTTGTATGTCAAAAGAACAGAAATATCTGCAGTATCTGAGTGGTGTATATATGCCTCACAAAAACAGGCAAACATTTTATACCCTTGTCTGGATACAAAAGGTTTCTCCCTTTATCATTTCCCACCTCAAACATACCTCAAAATCACCTTCTTCTGCTTCACCAGGACCTGGGGATTCCTTTCCCCTAGTGCTGCAACCATGTCCTTTTCAGTCTTTCATGAGCTTTCACCTTCCTCCATAATATAAAGAAATGCTCCTAAGTAGCATTCCTCATGGTTAGGTCCAAATCATCTTTAAATCTGTTTGGGTGCCCCCCACCCCATCTTGATTCCTGCTAGGATCCTGCTCACCACTCCTTGCAGTGGGATGCCTGAACTCCAGGTATTCCTGGCTCCCACAGATGTCAGTGGATTTTCAGCACTGCAAAAGCAGGACTTTTTCCCATGTTTTCCACTTTACTTGGAAATTACCCTTCACCCAAGCTAATGTGACCCACCTGCATGGTCATCCTTTCTGAAAACTTTTCATTACTACCCTTTGCAAGTAAGGTCACACTCTTACCCTGAGAAGATTCATACATATGTGTGTTTTTATAAAGCGTCAATAGTATGAGTATGAATTCCCTAAGGACTTAGGCTTGTTATCAATAAAACAGAAGCAGATTTCTTACCTAAAAATGGATTTAATTGCACTGTAAAAATCGTGTGATTAAGTCTACTGTTAAAGTAAGAATGGATTATTAAATAATTAGCATCAAAAAAGATCCTAAAGCTCTTTTTTGGTAGTAGAAAAAAGTTGTCTTTTCATGATTTTCTGCTCTTTCTGATCCAGGTAGAGGCACAAGGAAAAATGTTAAAACCCTGTGGAGTTGAATTTCTCCTTACTATTGATTCACTATTGAAGAATGATGAAATTCAGATACTGTTGAGAAGCTTTGGATAAGCATAAGACTTTCACTGCTTGGAAGACTAACCTTTGGAATTTTTTGACAATTCAGATGATTTGTAGGCCATTAGCATTTCTAAAATGTTTTCCAAAACTTTGAATGTGCCACATTTTAGCTATCTGAACTGTGTACATATGAGTGCGGCTTCAGCAAGTGGAAAATCTTGTGAATAAAACAAAATCAGTTGAAAAATGCGATCAGAAAGAGGGAGAATAGATATAATTCTTAACATGCTTGTCTTACAGATGACAAGAATAATTCTGAAACAAATGGAGGCAAGGTAAAATCTTTTTTTCTAGAACTTTCAGTAGCTTTTAGCTGTTACCTCCAGTTTATTCAGTGCTAGCTATGCTTTTTCATTATTAATTTCTGCACTTTACAGAATGTCAATCAGTAAGATTTCTTCTTTTGCTGTTAGTGCTGTGTGAATGAATGATAGGAACTGCCACAAATTATCAGTCAACTGTAGAATAAGACAGAAAATATAAAATAAAGGACTGTCTCCAGTAAAACCATGCAGGTGTTGCAGGAAAAAAATGACATGTGATGGGTCTAATTAGGCAAGAAATGGGATTTGAATATACTGTTGTATTCTTCTAAGAGTGGTAGCTGTGCTTGGAATAATACTTTTCAAGCTCTGGAAATACCTGTACTACATCAGAGAGATTAATTCAGCTATGCAATTAAGGATTCCTTTTCTCCTTTTAATACAATGTGTATTTTAGACATGAGGGTCCTTAAACCAGAAGTTAAGGTTTTCAGATGGAGTGTCTAGAAAACATTGTTAACTACTGCATTTTAGGGGCCAGTGCATACTTTTTGTTTTGGCAACAAAATAAGCTCTTACTGTTTAATTATTTTGGTTTGGTTTATTCCTGGTTGTTGCTGAAAGAATTGGTTTTAGTGATTTGTACAGGGAGTTGTGAATAGAGAAGCTAAAACAAGAGGTGCATGGAGGAGGAAAAAGAATGTGCTGGCTAATGAGCAAAGGAGACCTACCAATTACTTAGAAGGATAAAATCTTTCCTCTGATGGCATTTTTTGCTCTGTTAGATGTACAATAGCAGGTACAATGTTCCCATGGTTTTGATTCCTCTAAGCATTCAAATTTCACTTATGACATTATCCCTAGCTGTTTTAGGCTTAATTGCACCTAACTAAATCGTAAAAATTGGGTCTTTTGAAAGTGTAGTCTACAGTATAATAGGAGAGCTATGCCTTCTGGGGGAAAAAGTTGTTTTCCACTTGTGCAGGCTTTTACTATAATACTGTCAAATGTAAACTGAATGTAACTGTTTAAATTAAATTTCAGACAGAAAGGTCTTATTCTGAATCTGTCCTCTGGTCTGGGTACTTTCCCTTGTCCATTATACACAATGTACTCAGCTTCTAAGGTAAGTCTTTCACACTGCTTTATAAAGAAATCCGCATCAAGTGTTAACCAGTGTGTTTGTATCAGCAATACAGGGCCAGATTACCAGGACATAAATCAGTGTTGCTCCACCAAAATAATGAAGCAATATAAATTAGCACTAGCTGAGAGCTAAGAATCAGTGAAGCTATGTAAATGAAATCCATTGCTGATCATTGGGAAATCCAGGCTGGTCATTGGGACATTTTTGCCTTTGATTAAATAGTATTATACCACTGCTCCCAATTTGTCCTCATGCTGGGAAGTGATGACTTTTACCAGGCTGGCTTAACTAGTTTACTCAAAACTGTAGATGCACAGCAGTGCTAGATTTTGCCTGTGGAAACAAGAATAAAACTCCTGGTAGGTGGGTGGTGAGTTGCCTGACTTCATAGATTTCACTTTGAAATTTTGCTCTGAATTAAAACCCCAGAGCTTGTAAAAATGAGGAGTGAATGATTTTTACTGAAACTCCAGAAGCAACTTGCCTCAGCTCAGGGTTGCTTCAACTGAAAAATTTTAACAGTATTTGTTTGAAAAGCTAAAGTTCAGCTTGGTAAGAAAAAGCTAGTTATTCTTGGTAAGAAAATCTAGTTTTCCATTTCCTTTTGCTCTTTTCAATGTAAGTTTCTCATTACTCAAAGCTTGAACTACATTCAAACCAGACAATTTTAGTTCCTTAAAAAATTTTAGTTAACATTATTTCAAAGTGATATGGTTGTATTATTTTGACTTTTTTCATTCTTGGGTATCTTTTACCTTTGTTTCTTTTTAAATTGACTTTTTTTTCAATGCCGTGAAAGGAAACTATTTTACTTATCAGCATACTGATGTTTCATGCAATATCACGACACTATTGGTTTTTAAGTTGTAAGACCTGTCAAATGGTGGCTTTGAAACACTGTCATTTTTTCTCCTTAGTAGGACTGTTATATTTCTAATTACAGAGGAGTCACTGTCAAGTTTCTGAATTTTTCTCAAAGATCTAACTCCTAAAATCAGTCTTCAAAGAAACTCATCTTTTACAAAAAGAAGTTGGTATATGCATACACTTCATGGTGTGGAGAAAAATGTAGACAGATAAAACTTAAACGTTGAAGCTACAGTCCTTCCCAGACTCCCAAATACCTGACTTTGAAAATCATAGTTGTAGACTACGCTAATATGTATACACTGAAGGCATGAGTTGTATTTCACTCCCCTTTTTATTGCAAGAGAAACAGCAGTGTAAGTGTTGAACTGGGAGGGTAGGTGTCAGCGAGAGATAAGAGCCACATGAAACAATAGCTAGAATAAATGGGACTCAATATAGTTATATCTCTGCATTTTCATAAATGTGACAAAGCTTTCCATCCAGTCTGCAGTAGTACTTGTTTCATGTCGGGCTTGGGCTAACGCCAAGCTCCATCTTTTCTGGTGCAGATAAACAGTCAATCTTCAATCATCCATGTGCACCAGCAGAACTTTGTCTTGAAAAATTAATTTTTAAGTTTTTCACCACTGCACTGTGCCTTAACTTGTATGATGCTTGGCCATCCTTGTTAAGAAGCTGTTTGCACATATTTGTGAGCATATGTGAAAGTACTTAGTTTCCTATGCTAATGTTATTTTGTTTTATTTTATTCAAGGCTTTTATAAGCACTTTCTCCAAAGCACTACAAGCAGAATATAAAGCAAAGGGAATTATCATACAGGTAATGCTATATCTCACCACATTTGCCTTCATTTTAACAAATTCTTCAAAAATATCTGAGATGCCAAAATCTGTATAGTGTAACTGTCCTTGGTGAAATGCTAGGTGACCCTGTCAAAGCTCTCTCTCCTCCTAGTATGCATCTTTTTTCCTTATTCCACCATAGTACCATTACCTACTCCACATAGTGCCTTAATCCATTGCAAGTATCTGTTACAATTTGTCAGATGCTGTGGGATTCTGCAGAGTGAATGGTCTCATGTGAATGTTAGATGACATTACACTGTTAGTATGATTTCTTATTTTAGGTAGTGGCTCCTTATGGTGTTTCTACTCCAATGACAATGTACCAAAAACCCGGTCTTATTACAAAGACAGCAGAAGCGTTTGTTAGTGAATCACTGGATTATGTCACCTTTGGAGATGAGATTTTTGGATGTTTAGCCCATGAAATGCTGGTAATTGAATTTGTTGCTTTGTAAATGGGACCCAAAGGCTGAACCAAGGCTGCCTGGGCTCAGCAGGTTCTTTTGACTGTTTTCAGAGACCTTAAGGTTGGACATCAAAAGAGAAACAGTGAATAGGTTGTTCAGGCTAATATGGCACCAGTAAACTATGAAGGGAGGAATATACAAGTAAAGCATAATGTTATCAGCACAGTGTGGCTTTCTCCACTTTTGTGTCTTGAGCTGAGCTCATTTTGATATCTGATTAGTCTTTATCCTTTCTCTAGCTGCCTGTTTTTATGACCAGATTAGGAGTATTTCTGGGACCCCTACTCCTTTACAAATGTTGGTCAGCCGATTCAAAAGTTATTAGTGGGGAGGGGGAATGACATAAAAACAGACTGTGCTATCACATAAACATAATGTCCTTAGGATACCAAGCTAACAAAATAGAATAAATATTTATACAAGGCAGCTGTTAATGATGAGCATTAAATGAAAGTATATGGAAGGGAACAGATTTGGTGAAAACTGAGAGGAATTAACATTTGCCTCTTAAGAGAAACACACATACTGAAAGTATAAAGTAAAAGCTTTTGCATTTACTGTTTTCTGTGTCCTTTCTGAACACTGAGTTAATTTCTTTCAAGAGGTTTCTATAACCCTTTGCCTTTGTATTGTTTTTGCTTGATTATTCTGAAGGCATGTGTCCTGCAGTTCGTCCCTTTATGGGTGTTCCACAGCAACAGACTTCAAGAAGCAGTCCTGCATGCATTTGCCAATTATCTGAAGAAGAGGCGGAGAAACCCCTAACAGAATACTTTTTTTCAGAAGATGTGCAATGGGAAACACCAGCAGGATGCATTTTACTGTGTCTCTGTGTGTGTGAATGTAGAAAGAATCAAATTAGTTTGAGCCATAGCTCCATCCAAATCACCTATCAAGTAATAAGTGATTTGATCTAATGAATCTATTAAGTAAATTCATTCCTGTCCCTTTCCAGAGATGATAAAATTTGCTAGAGCTGTTCCAGTGACTTCTGTGGGTGTTAGATAGGTTCTAAGAAATTTATGTTACTACTTTAACATAAGCTTGTAGGCCACAAATGTTTAAACTTATTTGATGTTCATGAATAAAACAATGATTTGCTTTATTTCCAAACTTGTTCATGGTGTATTTTGATGTTTTTGGTGAGTGGTTAGTGTCTTTGGTTTCTTCTGAAAAGTCAAGGAAATTTGCAAGAAGGAAAATAGAATGCTTTCAGGGTGTAAAGTACACACTGGACCTTTGGAAGTCTGCAACAATAAAAAAAGTATTTCTGTCCAGAGCCTGTGAATTACTTCATCCTCTGCAATATCTGATATAGGCTGGAGGAGGCAGGAGCATAGGCAAAAGATACACAGTAATTCCACGTCCCTGGATGAATTCAGAAGGCAAACCTTTTGATTGTAGATACTTACGAAGATCATACTGGGTGCTATTAAAAAGCATTTCAAGGACAATGCAATCATCAGGCACAGTCAGCATGGGTTAACAAAGGGAAGGTCCTGCCTAACTAATTTGACATCCTTCTATGATAAGGTCACTCACCTAGTGGATGAAGGGAAGGTGGTGGATATAGTTTTTCTTGGGTTTAGTAAGCCTTTTGGTACTGTCCCTCACAGCATCTTTCTGGACAAGTTGTCCAGCTGTGAGATGAGCAGGTACACAGTGTGCTGGGTGAAGAACTGGCTGAAGAGCATGGCTCCATGGGGTGTAGTGAATGGGGCTACATCTGTCTGGTGACTGGTCACCAGTGTTGTTCCTCAAGGCTCAATTCTTGGGCCAGTTCTGTTCAACATGTTTATCAACAATCTGGATGCAGGAGTTGAATGCACCATTAGCAAGCTTGCTCATGGTATGAGACTGGGAGGTGCTGTTGACTCTCTTGAGGGACAAGAAGCCTTGCAGAGGGATCTAGATAGATTGGAGCATTGGGCAATCATCAGTGGCGTGAAATTTAACAAGAACAGATGCCAGATCCTGCATCTGGGATGGAGTAATGCTGGACACAAGTACAAATTGGGAGAGGAGTGTCTGGAGAGCCGGCCTGCAGAAAGGGATCTGGGAGTGCTGGTCGACAGCAGGCTCAGTGTGAGCCAGCAGTGTGCCCTGGCAGCCAGGAGAGCAAACCGCATCCTGGGACACATCAAACACAGCATAACCAGCCGGGCAAAAGAGGTGACTGTCCCGCTGTACTCAGCGTTGGTGCAGCCTCACCTTGAGTGCTGTGTGCCGTTCTGGGCCTACAATTTAAGAACGGTGTGAAGGTCCTTGAATGCATCCAGAGGAGGGCAACAAAGCTGGTGGAAGGCTGGAAGGCATGTCCTGTGAGGAGTGGCTGAGGACTCCTGAGTTTGTCTAATTTGGGGAAAAAGAGGCTGAGGGGTGACCTCATTGCTCTCTACAGCTTCCTGAGGAGGGGAGGTGGAGAGGGAGGTGCTGATCTCTTCTCCTGGGATCCAGTGACAGGATGTGTGGGAATGGTTCAAAACTGCATCAGAAGAGGTTCAGACTTGACACTAGGAAGCATTTCTTTACTGAGAGGGTGGTCAAACACTGGAACAGGCTTCCTAGAGAGGTTGTCCATGGCCTGTGCCTGTCACTGCCTTTGGTGAGCCCTGGAGTGGTCAGGCAGTTGGACTAGATGATCATTGTAGGTCCTGTGTGGCTGAACTATTCTATTCTATTCTATTCTATTCTATTCTATTCTATTCTATTCTATTCTATTCTATTCTATTCTATTCTATTCTATTCTATTCTATTCTAGTCTAGTCTAGTCTATTCTAGTCTATTCTAGTCTATTCTATTCTATTCTATGCTAGTCTAGTCTATGCTAGTCTAGTCTAGTCTAGTCTAGTCTAGTCTATTTCTAGTCTAGTCTAGTCTATTCCTAGTCTAGTCCAGTCCAGTCCGGTCCAGTCCTGTTCGTCAGAATCAGGAATTTTAATGCAGGTTTATTTTACTTCTGCATTTCAAAAAGCCTTTTTGTAAAGCTGCATGAAGATAGCAAAAACCTTATTAATAAAAGGAAATGTATGTCAGTTTTTTTTGGCCAAATGTGAGGAAGAGTCTCTGTAATCTTTGCCACATACGATGGAGAGGAATCACAAAATGTATCCTCCTGTCTCCAGAAATTTCTGTCTGCTGCATTCAAGCTAATGACATATATAGGCAACACCACATACGACTTAGAACGCAGAACAATAGGGTCCCAACTTTCTGTATGTGCCTTCTATATTTGTTGCTGTAATTCCCAAAAAGAACAACTCAGGATTGCGCTGAGATCTCTGAACTGAAATAATAAAAACTGTGATACATAAAATCATATGTCTTTCCTGCAGTAAAATCAGATTTGATCCAGGTCTGCAAACAGTCATAAAAAAATCACCTTATTCACATGGGTTCCCAGGTCCTGCCACTGAATTCAATTAAGCTGCTGATACAATTACATTCTTTCATGTCAGAAATGGAAATGAAGTAGTTCACTTAGAGATCAGTATTGCTAAACCCCAGCATTTAAAAGGCTTGGCTCACACCTAAAATGGTGAAATTTTAATATACTGTAAGTATTCTATATTTCTGGTTTGGATTTGGTTTGAACCTTTGAAATTCACACAGTTGATGCTTTTTCTGTGCCCCCATCCAAAAAAAAAACCAAACCCACATTTATTTTATATATATATTTGAGAGGATAAGCTCCAATTCATACATGATTCTAGAATTTGGTGCTTTAAGGAAAACACAAGCAAGCATGGATCTTGATAGAATTATGTCAGTGTCAACATTATAATTTCTCTCTCGAGATGGGATTTTAAATGAGTCTTTTGACTCTGCTGAAAATGAAATCCTGTCTTTGAATAAAAATAATATCTGAGCCATACTCCTGAAGGACAGCAGAAAAATTGTTGAGATGCGGAAGCATCGCAACGTCACAGCAGCAGTGTTCACTTGGGAGATAGTCCCTATGTGGAACCTTTCTCCAGAATTCCCTGAGGCAAAATAGCTGCAATTACCTCTGCAGGGGATAAAGATTAAAAAATATCACCTCCGGCCTCCAGAAGAAATTTTGCCTGCTAGTTTTAATGGTCTGTAGGCCCAAGTTTTAACTTCCACTTTGTGCACATAGAAGTGTATATTTCAAGTTAGGTTTGCTGGTTTATAAGGAAGGAGTGCGGGAGACATTTCTTTTTGGTGCTCTTAATCATCATTAGAAATAAAAGCAGTGGGTAAAGTTTTTTTTAAAATCAATTCTGTGGTTCAGGAGCAAAGGTATCCCTGTTTCTTAGATTATGAAATCAGTTCAGCCTCTTCAAGATGTTTTCTAATTAAATTTTTTTAGGTTGTGTCTCATCATCAGATGATGACATTCTGTTCTTTGGAACAGGAAACCATTTCTTTCTATGACTCTAGAAATTTTTTAAAAACTCCTCTTGTACTATCGCGTCCATCACATCTCATAACCTTTTTAATTAAATGGCTTGTATATTTCTCTATGGCCTCTTGTATTTCATGCCTTAATATAAAATAATTTGTCAAATAAAACTACTGAATATTACGACCCAATGTAGAAAACATCTGGAAGTGAAAATGAGACATCTGTGCTGGACACTTTGGCAATGATGTTTTGAAAAGCAAGGAGATGGTGGAGTCCCCATCCCTGGAGGTGTTTAAGAGTCGGGTCGACTTAGCGCTGAGGGATATGGTGTAGTTGGGAGCTGTTAATGTTGGGTTGATGGTTGGACTGGATGATCTTCAAGGTCTTTTCCAACCTAGACAATTCTATGATTCTGTGATTCTGTGAATAGGAATGGTTTGTTCATCACTCCATAAAGACTGTTTACAAGTGATTAAACTATATTCTTCTAAGTGGTATATTTGTGCCGCTGTGTAGCAAATAAGTATGGAATATAATATATGATACATATTACATGTGGGCCAAAATATGGAGTCCCTGATATTGAGTCCCTCAATAGGAGGCCTGAGTGTGGAGTGCAGAATTTGTATTTGCCATTGGTATAAGTGCCCAGTTCTCCACGGATGCATATTTCCAAGCAATACATTCTCAGAATCAGCATGAAATGCAGCGCGTGTCCCTTTCACTTGTTTCTCCACTCCAAACACATACCGAGGCCTTGCCCACAGGCAGCCCTTTGCATGTTTGATTTACATGTGTGAGTAGTCCCAGCAGGGTGAAGCAGTTCCTACAGAGAAGTGACTGCTCCTGCTCTGCTTGAGTCAGTGGAGGTCACTTAGGAGATTCAATGGCAGTGGCAGCAAACCTGAGGACTCCCTTGCCTGCAGCTTGTCATGATACCACATAATATAGCTACAAATTCCCTTGTTTTCTTTCCAATTTTCACAAATTACCTAACTCAGGTTAAAGAACACCCTTTCACCCTCCCCACAATGACAAAAGGTCTGTATGTTTGCCATTGGAGACAAATACCAGCTTATCTGACGTACAGGGACACTGGTAACACAGAAGTAGCATTGGCACAGGCAGAGGTTAGTGAGCAATAGAGACTTGGTTTCCAGGGTTTACAAATCCTGTAGTCTATGACAACTGACATTTCCATATTTCTTGTCTTACATTTGTTTATGGTTGTGCATGCTGTGTGAGTCTTGCAGGCTGTTACTGAAGTTGAGCAATCAGCTCAGCATATATTTGTTTCTCTTGAGGAACAGGAGGATCTTCTTACTTGCTGCTCTTGCGTGGTCACTGTGTTAAACTAGACATGTTTTGACCTTTTCACTCCTTATTTGCACAGTATTAAGGATCTTGCTGACTTGCAATCTTCAGGGTGCTCTCTCTGATGGTGTGTTAATGTAAGGCTGCAGAGAGAGGTTTCTCCTCCTTTGGCCCTTTGGAGAAGTTGGTGGGTGGATCAGACATCAGTGCACAAGCCTGGAGGAGAAGTGATCATGCCTTCCCCTTCATTTTGTAGGCCACATGTCTCTTCTGAGTGCTGAACAAACAGCTCAAAAGTTGTATTGTCTGCTCTTGCTGCTGAACTTGGGCCTGGTTGATGGGGAAACAGAAACGGAGGGGATAAAATGGCAGAGTTTTTCCCAGCATTCCCTGCCCAGGGAAAAGATGAAGAAGCAGACCAGCAGGTCAGGTTTTCTGCTTCCCCCCAGCATCCATTGCATGGGATTTCCTGTTTCATGACAAAACATTGATAATAACAATAAAAACACCTGCAGAGCAGTGGCTCTGTGTGGACTTTGTGGAAGGACTCAGCGTTTCCCTGGTTTTACGGAGCCGGAAGGAGAGGTGCAGTCATGCAAAGTGCCTGCCCCAAGCCACTGAGGGGAAGGAGGATTACCTCAAGACAAACACCATCGATGTTTCCTCAGCCCCAGCCACATGCCTGGCCAGCCAGGGAGCTCCAGGGCTGGGGAAGTCGAATATCATCAAATCAATAAACCAAAATGATGGCTAACCAGCTAGAGCCAAACTGTGCTGTGCTTATGTGCTTATAGCCTGACTCCAGCTGGAAGCCTGGGGAAAAACTGCCCTCTGGGCCTAAAATGGATAGTTATGCCTCCTTTCCCCAGGGTCACAGAATCACAGCATGGTTTTAGTTGGAAGAGGCCTTCAAAGATTATCTAGTCCAGCCCCTCCACCAAGGGCAGGGACGTCTTTGTCAAACTTGATCTTGAACACTTCCAAGGATGAGGCATTCACAACTTCGCTGGGCAACCTGTGCCAGTGTCTCACCAACTTCACAGTAAAGAATTTCTTCCTTATGTCCAATCTAGATCTACCCTCTTTCAGTTTAAAACCATTGCCCCTTGTCCTGTCAGTACAGGCCCTGATAAAAAGTCTCTCTGTCTTTCTTATAAGACCCCTTTATATATTGTAAGGTTGCAATAAGGTCTCCCTGCAGCCTTCTCTTCTCCAGGCTGATCAATCCCAACTCTCTCAGCCTTTCTTCACAGGAGAGGTGTTCCAGCCCTCTGACCATTTTCATGACCCTCCTCTGGACCCGCTCCAACAGGTCCATGTCCTTCTTACGCTGGGGGCCCCAGAGCTGAACACAGTACTCCAGGTGGGGTCTCACCACAACAGAGTAGAGTGGGACAATCACCCCCCTCAACCTGATGGTCGTGCTTCTTTTGTTGCAGCCCAGGATATGGTTGGCTTTCCGGGCTGCAAGCATGTGATGACAGCTCGTATGTAATTTTTTCATCTACTAGTGTCCTCAAGTCCTTCTCTGCAGGACTGCTCTCAATCCATTCATCCCCCATCTCTACTGATACTGGATATTGCCCCAAACCAGGTGCAGGACCTTGCACTTGGCCTTGTTGAACTTCATGAGGGTCACATTGGCCCACCCCTCAAGCCTGTCAAGGTCCTTCTGGATGGCATCCCTTCCCTCAAGTGTATCAACTGCACCACTCAGCTTGGTGTTATCCGCAAACATGCTGAGGGTGCACTCAACCCCACTGCCTATGTTGTTGATGAAGATATTGAAAAGTATCATTCCCAAGTGACAGGTCACCTCAGCGTTTCACAGTTCCTTCAGCTGGAAGAAGAGCTCCATCTAGTGAGGCATGTTCTTCTTGGGGGCTGCTACAGCAAACATCTACCCACCATATGCCAATTTTGGCCCCAACCAGGATCACACAGTGGAAAAAAAACCTAAAACCTGTCTGCAGATCCCACTGCCATGGGGGCAGCCATCGGAGAAGGCCACCATTGGTTCCAGTTCCTCTCAGCTCTAGCACCTTCATGGCACAAGACCCTTGGTCATGGCCACCTTTCTCATGGGCTGGATGACAGGGAGGTTGAGGAGGCACCATTTTGTTTGGGGACCTGATAGTGGTGCAAAAACGCTAAGTGAAGGACATGGGATGGCAGGCCCTTCAGGAGTGTGTTGTACCCACAGCTGTTTCCAAAAAGGGATTATTTGGGGATTTTTACTGCAGGGAACTAGACGTCCCTGTTTTTCTGAGTGATCGGTAAGCAGAAATGAGCTAGAAAGAAAAGCGCTGGACCTATGGAAAGAAGCAAATGGGGCCTGAAAGTAGTGTAGAACACAAAGCAAAACATTTTAAGAATCTCATTTTCTTTCTTTCATATGGTCATTTTCATTACATTCCCCTGCTTTGCCCCTGTGTGTATGCATGTGCATGGTCACCTAGCTGAAGTGTTAGCGTGCTGGTCACCCATGCTGAAGTGTAAGCAGCTTGGGTTCTCTTGAAGTTGGGGTTCAATAAGGGTCCCAGTTTTCAGAAAATCAGATATTTGAACTTCAGGCTCCTTTTAGGTATCACAGTGCAAGTGTTCACTAAGGGTTTGGAAGCCACTATAGAGTTGTGAGGGTCTTTTTTTAATTTCAACCCTTTATTTTCTTTTTTTCCCCAAAATCACTGCTTGCTGAGTAAAGAGGTTCCAAGATAAAACAATTTACAGTTGCAAACAGCAAATCTTTGCCTCACACAGATCTCAGTTATTGAGCTAGTCTAATGTTCAAGCAAAGAAGACAATCACTCAAGATAAAAATTTAGTTAGTCAGTCTGCAAGACTACTAGATTAAGGAAAATGGGAACTATACAGTGTAAGATTGCTTTTAACAATATGGTGTACTCTATCAGTGGATTACCGTAACTAAGTCAAAGCCTTACTTTCACAAAGATTGGACCTCCAAATCTGTCTAGACAAGCAATTTACAGCAGGGGGAAAAAAAATCAAAACCAATGAGGCCTACTGTTGCAAACAGTCTGTTATCAAGGCTGGTAATACACACAGGGCCCTACTGTTCTCAAGGACCACCCACAAGAGAAAGAATTTGATATGGCAGCTTGCCTGAAAAATTTATTTGTGATATACTGGTATGTGGTAACAGCATGAAAGAGCTGTAGGAGTGCTTTGCTGAGGGAGCAGCTGATGGGATTGGCCTTGACAGTGACTGCAGCATGCACTTCAGAAAATGTCAGTCCTCCTAAAACACAGCAGAAAGACAGAGAGGCTGCAAATGGTCTCCTTGGCTATTCTGCAGTGTCCTCTGATCTTCCCATCATAATGGCATTTCAAGAATCACAAATCAATCATAACCTGTATGTAAAGGGCCAACTGTCTTTTTTTTTTTTTCTTTTTAAAGAGCTTTCTTTGTTAAGAGCATACTTGCAGAGCCTATGCATGTTCTTTAAGCCATGGTGGCATATATCTTGGCACATTTGGGTTTCTGAGGATGAAGGCAGAGTTCAACATTACAACTAAGAGTTTTCCAAAGTAAGACAGACTATCAGTCACTGTGGCTGCAGCAGAAGCATGGCAGACATCTGGTATAAACTGCCTCTTAATATCCCCCTGCATCTCCTGGGATGGCCACAAGACAATGAGAGCTTTCTAAACCACATTTTCAGTCTTGAATGTTAAAGCTAAGTACCCACATCCACACTTACACGCTTAGGTCCCCATTTTTGAATTGTATGTGTGACTTACATTCAAATTTCTGGCCAGTTTACTCAGCAAATTGAGAGACAGATAGCAAAATACACTTCTGACCAAAGTCTCCTACGTTGATCTTGATGTATTTTAACCTTCCAGAAATTATTTAAAAAAAAGTAACTGAAATGTTTATATAAAGCATGTTTCAAACTAAAGCTATCTGAACTTCTCTGGTGTTTCAAGTCTAAGTGAATCTGGGCATTTGTCATGAAAAACTGTAGCAAATGGACCAAAAAAGAAACAACCTGTAAACAGTTCTGCCTCTCCAATTTATTTTTTTTTTTAATTTATTGCCAAGAAAGCAAGCTGAATGAAAAAAGTCTGGCTAGCATTACTGGCTACTTGCTCAGTAAAGAAAAACACAGGAAAGGCAGCTGGCCCAGGAGGGCTATTGCATTCCTCTCTCCCCTTCTTTTCACTCTACCACTCTGCAAACTTGAGAGCTGAATGGTACAGAGGGGAGTGGAGAGCAAGGTCAAACACAACTTTACATGCCAAAGTCCCAACTTGATATCTTTGCTAGCAGAAGGGGAGAGTGTAAAATCTACTGGAGGCAGACCTACTGCAGTTTGTACCTCCCTGAAGTATCGAGGCAACTAGGATTGTTACTTCCTGTGAACAGATTAAAAATCTATTGGGCTTTCCCAGGGAACCTTTTGGAAATGTCAAGGATGGCAACATTCTGTGTGGCCAAATAATTATGCTACTGTTTGAGATGATAAAGGGCTATTCCAGTACTGAGACTTTGCTGAAATGCTGTGACCTAGAAGGAGATGTCCTCCTGATGTAAGACCTTGCTACATTGTGAGCACAGTGTGAGTCTGTTCTGGGGAAATCTCTTCAGCGAATAGCTCCATGAAAAATAAGTAAGTGGACATCAAAGTTCTGCTCACTGTCTTCAAACAGACAGGTAACCTAGGATTTACAGTATAAGTAACTAGTGGAAAGAAATAACGGTAAAAACAGATTCATGAAAAAATACTTGGAAAGGAAAAGAAGAAGTCAAAGGTAGTTTTGCTTTGACATAGACTAAAGCATACTTGGTGGTGGCCTCAGGGAGAGAAAGAGAAAGGTGTGACTCAGGTGCCTGAGCTGAAGCAGTATGATCTAGGCTGAGGACTGATGCTGGCACAGACTCAGTATGTGGTCAGAGGTCATCATTAATGTCTCCAGTGCAAGGTGTCCCTCCATGGAGACAAGAACATTTATCCCACATCAGAGATACTAAGATGTGAGTGAAGCCACTTTCTTGGAAGATTTATGGACAAGTGTAGGGACAGCTGGTTAGTATTACTGTTGTTTAATGACTTAGAATACGTTAGCACTGCAAGTACTGGAAAATTTAATTTTGCCCTAAAGAATGTACAGCTTAAAATAACTTCTTGAAGAAAAAAGATGCAGTATATAGTAGTATTATGGTTTCTTGAATTCCCCTGAGCAGGCTAGACCAAGTTCTACAAGTGTACCGATCTATCAGCATGGAAAGCAAAGCAGGAGAAAGATTTCCGGTGACCTAGTGAGACAGAACGACTCTGCATAAAACCAGACGTCTTATGCTGAGAATGGATATTGTATATCAAGCAAAAGTATAGTGTGTTAATCCCGTTTACTTAGATACTCAGTCCTAATAAGGTATTTGAGGTAGCACAAATTTCTTGCAGGGAAGTGAGTGATAGTCTTAATCAGACCAATAGATACCCCTTACTGAATATTGAACTGCTATTATTGAAACGAAGAGAACAAAACATCAGATCTTAAGTGCTAACGTAGGCCAGGACCACCGGCCCACTCCCTGGCAGCGAGGTGGAGGTGGGCCTCGCTCCTGGGACAGACTGGGGCACGGCAAGGACGCGTTCCGTGGGGCGGCACCGAGCAGGGAGAAGCGGGCGAGTGCTGTGGGGACGCCTGTGTGCCGCCCGCCCCGGCGCGCTCCCTCTCCCTGTGCCACCACCGCGAGGGACAGGAACGCGGCCGCGCGCCTCAGGCGGCCGCACGGGTAGGAGGCGCCTCAGCCGCGGCCTTGCCACTAGGGGGCGCTGCGAGCGCGCGCAACGGCAAAGCGCGCGGTGACGTCACTGCAGCGTGCGCGGGAGACGTGACGGCTGCGTGCGGCTGAACCTGCGGGGACGGGCGGTGCTCGGGAGCCCTCCGAACTGCGCGAAAAGCAGGACAAGTCAGGGTTAGCAGAACTAGTTAGATCTTTAGGGTTTATGTACACTGCTGTATAAATAAATAAGCTTTAAAATTACAGGGAGCCATAAGGCTGGCTGAACACAGATACCTCAGGGGGTCACTATGACCACAAAATAAAACCCCGCCAGATTTTCCTATTATTTTATTACCCTGTTTCGTTTCATTTAGTGTCATTGTAAGCCGCGTACATTCATTCAACTTCTCTCTCCAAGAGTCTATACAATTATTTTTTTTTTAAAAAAAGGAAAAATCGGAAAACAAATGCTGATTTCAATGGTGTATTTCTTGAGCCAGAACGCAGTGAAACCCAGGTAAAGACATCAGAGCTTGTGATCTTTGTACTGATCTCTGCCATATGCAGACCACAGCACATTTCACCTCCATGCTGAGCTGGAAAGTCTGACAATCCAGCAGAAAGTCCTGCCTTTCATACACCTCTCAACGTGCTGTCCACATTAATAACTTCCTAAAGAGCCAACTGGGCATGCTCACACCAAAAGCCCACTGATTTCAACACAATATTGAAGAAGGATCAACACTACAGGAGATCAGCCCATAAGGGCACACCTGGTTCTGGTTTATGTCTGCTCTCCGTACAGACTTAGGTCTAAATCCCCTGTGTAGTTCTGTTCCTACCCACAGGCTAACATATGGCTAGAAGTCGGATCATCTGACTGCTTTATGAGCTCTTATCTTTCACTGTGCTCCACACAAGCAGAAATACTTCTACATCTTGCTCTGGTAGAGCAAACAATGATATAAGTGACATTAGGTAAATAAAACATCTTTTTGCTTTTGAAGAACATGAAAGAATGTTGTATACCTTCTCGCTGATCAAAGGTGGTTATATTGCCCTTTTTGTTACAGATCCTGGTTTACTGTTGTATTCGTCTAATATTTACAGCATGTAAGGCCACTTTAATGTGTCACTCAAATTTCCTAGTTTGTCTGGCTTTGCTTTTATCTCTGCTTTGACCAGTAAGGTTTTGTGTGAAAGTGTAACTGAGTAGTTATGCTCCCTTTTTATTCTAGCCTGGGTTTTCACCTGCATCTCCATTATAATCCACTCCACTTCCTACTCTCCAGCACTGATGATTTAAGATTATAGTAAACATTTAACTTCAAACAGAATCGAAATCTTTCATATGTGACCAGAATGGTGTTATCCCTCACATGCAGGGAGACAGTGGCAGAGGGACATGAGTATGCATGGGAGAGCGGGACAAAGAAAAATAGGGAGAAGAAGTAGGCTGGAAAAGGAACTGAATTTCAGCATTAGCAGCCAGAGAGAGGCTGGAGTTCCATGGGCAGACTGGCAGCTGCAAGTTGCCTGGAGGCTTTTTGGACACAGTCAGGGGCCACAAAGGCCATGGAGCGAGGCTTCTTGTTGCCCTCAGCAACACAGCCAGTCAGTCACACACAGACTTCTCAGCATCATTTTTTAAGCAAGCTTCTATCTAAATCACCTTGAATTGAAGACTCCAGGGCTGACTTTCTAAAAATGTAAATGACATTCTGAGTCCATGTAAGAGTTACAAGACAAGCTAAGCTTGTAATTTGAGTCAATTTAATTCATCGGAGGGCATAAGACCTGTTTCAAACATGTAAGTCCTGATTCCCTAATATTTTAGTATAAAGAATCCAAGTCAGTTTAAAAAGGAGCTCATCCCAGTGAGCTCCTCCAGGGTTTTCTGAAGCTTGGGCTATGTCTGCTTCTTTTCTCATGTTTCCTTGATCTCAGGCACATGGGTAGATCATTCTGGGAAATAGCTTCTTGACTTAATTTGTTTTGGTCCTTGGATAGGACCAATACCTGGGAAAATTAAAGCCCCTTTAAGATGAAGGTAAATGAAATCTTTTTTCCTAGAATGAGTCTAACACTTTGTAACTTCAAACAAGGGCCTGTCTTTACTTAGTTTCTCTCTTTTCTCCTGTATTTTCCAGTGGCAAAATGTCTGGGTCATGTGAAAAGAGTGACTTTTGATGAAGAAAGTTATGCATGATAGGAAGGCATCTAGTGGAGGAGGAATCTGGAGACAAGAGGTGGCTAGGGGAAGGGGTGAGAGACTTACAGGAGAAGAAGTGGACCTGTTTGCCAAAGAGGCTTGGAGAGATGTCTGGAAGATGTGAGTTCTGGACATAACTTCTGGTGGGACAACCTAAGGATGAGGGCTGCAGACAGAAAGATGAGGAATGTGTCACAGTTGAGGGACTAGAAAAAGGACCTAGAAGAGCAAAATAAGTAGGTATGAAGACGGAAATCAGCTTGTGAGGCAAATGCCTAATGCCTAAGGGCAAGTGGATGGAGTATATGTAAAGGGGAAATTGAAAAGCAGCAGCAGGCAAGATCATTTTTTCTGGCTTCTGTGCTTTAAGAGCAATCAAAATCTATAAACATTTCAGTTATTACTACGTGTCCCATTGCTTCTCCACAAGGCTGTAGGCTTGTGAAGTTGCTCTAGCAGCTCACTTCTGGCCTCCCTTGTTCCTAAGGGTCCTGAAACTCTGCCCTGCCACATGGCTTGAAGTATGTGCCCATCAGTGGCCAAATCCAGGCCTGTTCCATTTCTTCTTTCTCCTTCTTTGCAATTTTGGTGTATGTTGCAAACATGACTTCAGCCACACAAGGAGAAAGTGTAGGAGGCTATGTAGTCCTTGCTGCTTTATGCAATGAGCTGTATGGACTGCCTCTCAGCAGATTCTCCCATGCCATGGCAACTGTTGTCCTTTTCGTTTTTTGAGACATACTGCTTTGAGATGGGAGTCACTGAAATGCACTGTTTGGGTGTACTGCTGTGATAGCATTAGGGCATTTTTATGTTTAACTGTGTCTTCTAATTTTGATGGCTTACAGTAACACCAGCTGAGTCCTAAATGTATTTCTTCCAATCACTCTTCTGGGGCTGTTTTCCTGCAAGAGAATGTAGTAATTTTAATTAAAACTTGAAATTTTTTTGTAAGGAATTTCTCCAGACTGTAATGACTAAAAGCTTCTGGAGATGTTTTATGTATATCACACTTAACCACTTACACCCAAATAAAGTATGTGAGTTGCTCAGAATGGGTAAACAAAGCACATTCTGCTTTATTTCCAGAGCAGCAACAGTTTTGAAAAGGAGGCTGTTTAATGATGTATTCTGTACAAAAAAAAAAAAAAAAAGCAGAAGCTCTTGGTGTCTGACACAAATGTTCACAGAACAGTGTCTAACTATCCTCACATGCTGATTTTATAGATCCAGGCTTTAAAAGGCAGCTTTCTTCCCCCCAAAGCTCCACCCACATCATAAATCAATAAATAGATCAATAAATAAAGTAACAAAATGTCTCCGCTGCTGATACACAGTAGATGCCAGTTTCTCTTCCTGTTCTGTTTGGCAGATCCCCAAGAATGGTACAAAGTGGGTGGCCCATACGCTGATAATCACCTTGATTTCCAGAGCTGCCTCTGTTATTAAGCCCTGTCACTGATCCCATCTGGATTACAGAAACTGATGAAATCACAGATTTCAGTAAAAGTTGAATAATATTCTTTCAATATTGAATAATTGTTTGTGGACCTGGCAGTGTTTGCAACATAGGCATATGGCAAGCACATGAACAACATGTTGTACTCTGAATCTATTGTTTTAGTTTGTTTCCAGCAGTTTCAGTCCAGACAAATCCATTGCTGATAAATGACTTGTGATGGTTTGTTGGGAGAGAAAGATGTTATAGCAGAGGAACATCCTTCCCTTCCCCCATGCCCCCCGCCTGCCTTTTGGGATGGTATTAAAACAATGTTAAATAGATGTTGTACACAAACAACTTTTTTTAAAGTATAAGCAAGTCTGCCAGAAAGAAAGAAAACTGCATAGTATAATACGAATGAGGCAAAGTTTGCCAGGAGAGATAATGTCTTTTATTAGATTGACTGTTATAGTTGGAAAAAACATATGCTCTTCTTCATGTCCTAATGAAATAAAAGATACCACCTCTCCCCACACATCTTGACTGCTTTTATCCTTGTACCATCACAGCTATGACAACACAACTATTAGTATAATGAGTTCATATGCTTGTTGGACAACAGTCACAGATACTTATTTGCTGGTTGAAAATGTCAGGTGTTGCTTTTGTTGTTTCTGAGGATACGCTCTCAGCCATCTCTTAATTTTTTTTTTACATCCTGCAATGTTACAGGCTTCACAGTAAAAATGAAAATCATTGTATTTTCAGTTTTTTAAAAAATTTTTAGACATTTGGATATTGTCCAGTGTAGATGCAGACCTCTGCTTAATGTCAGCAACAGGTTTGCTTTTCTTAATGGCTTCTTAATGACTCTATAGAGACACCCTCTGGCTCTCCCAGGTGCCGTGTAGTTCTTGCAGTGGGCATATTTGTAATCCCATTTAAATGTGAAGTAATTTACTACCTTTTCTCCAAAAGAAGGGCCACCCAGTACTGCCTGATATGATGGGGGAGCTCACAAACAGAGCAAGAAGGTGATAACTGCTTAGTCAGTGCATTTTCACACCCTTCAGTAACTGTAGACATCCAGCTGGTGCATCCATGCCCATGCTGAAGGTGTCTGACTCCTGCTTTAAAGCTGGTCCTGCCCGTGGATTTGGCCTTCTCCTTTTTCTTTATCAGCCATCTTCTTATGAAACCTTCATTTCTCTTGTGGGATGTCTCTTCCCTCCTCAAGGAAGCAGTGCAAAGAGCGGGTACAGCCTCTCACAGGATTTGAGGTGCTGCCTTCCTGGTCTGGGCACTGTTGCCTGCCTCCCTGCTGTACCCAGGGCTGGCAACTCACAGGGCATCCCTCCTTCTCTTTCTCACAGGACTACTCTTGGGCCCTGGTGCTCAGAAACTGCTTCTGCCTCTAGCCCTGAGCACTCAGAAACTGTGCCATGTAAGCTGACGTAAGGCAACAGACCAGCCCCTCTGGGGATGAGGTGTTCCCCTTAGCTTCAACACTGATCAAGCTATTGTGGAGGGGCCTGGCCAGACAAAGGGACATAGCCTGTGTGCGCAAAGGTGGAGTTCATTTTATTTCATATTCAGACACTACTTTCTCTGTTGAATGTGGAAATACAATTAAGGAGGAAGACAGAGTTCCTCTAGGCACTGGTAAGCTGCTTTCACCCAGCTGGGGGGACTGTCCTGATGGGTCCAGCTGCACCACGTGTAGTGTTGATGTAGGGAAAGCTACACTTCAGCTTGGAGGTCAGTTTAACACCCAGATGAGCCCAAGCAGTCTCAGGGCCATGTAAGTCCTTCTCCACTTCAGGGGGACTAGACCTTTTAGCCATCAAAGGAATAAAGTACATGTGAAAACTGTGCCATATCTCCCCGCCCCGCCACATGCATGTCGTGAATGCTCTGAGTCTGTCAGGTCATTTATAATGCTGTTTGTTTTTTGTTTCCAAGCAGACACAAAATTATTCATGTACACATTTTGCATATTCACAAATTATTTTCAGCTGTTACAAAGTAATAAATATTCTCACGGACCTGGCTGTAATGGTGCTGCAATTCTTATATATCCCATTTGCCTTTCTCCCATCACATCCTTTAAAAGTGCAGCATTGATCTGTAAGGTTTCAGAAGTGTGACAATTATTTTACTCTGATAGAAGAAAATAAAGAGATGTTCCTGTGTAAAATACCTCCTCATCAAATATGTCTTGAGATCAGAGATAACAATATTAGAGAAATAGTTGGGCTTCCGATTGTTGGAATTCAGCTCTTTGCTGCTGCTGCTGTAATCATACCTCCGATTTGATAATAAGCTGCAGGGGCCGTATACCTCTCTTATATTTGTGGCACCATTCATATTCCTGGCACTCTCTAAGTCGTAAAACTCATACCCACTTTTAAAGGCAGGCACAGCACAGACTGTATAATGGGAGAAAGTATCTTAAAGTAAAATTCTGACAAGAGTGAGGGCATAAGTGACCCAAATAAGGCAGCTTCCCCCACGTACAAAAGTGAAATGACACTACAGCAGCACCAAGTTGTCTTGCTTGAAGCATGTGGCACTTGTGCTGCTGTCCCCCAAGGAAGAGCCTCTTTTTTCCCTTCCAGACCACACACTGAGTACAGTAACCACAGCAGTATTTATCAAATCCAGAATTCAAAATTACTTGAGGTACAGCTGCTGATCTGGTGCAAGTGTACAGGGAAGTTGCTGTCTATATTAGCCACTGCTCCCCATGCAGTGGTATTAGGGAGCCTCCCCACATAGCACAGTGCCAGGGAATTAGATGTGGGTTTCTCTGAGGCTTACACTCTGCTGGTAGAGCACAGAGTTTCAAATGCCAGGAAAAGGAAATAAGTTTGTGGCTTTTTCAAGTACTTTCTGTAGTGTTACTCTAAATATATATGTGATTTGCAAAAAAAAAAAACACCAGAATGCCATTTCACTGCTCAGTCAAGACAAGATTCTGCATGGTACTTCACCAACAAAATGACAGATAAATGGCGTTTGTTCCTGAGGTGTGTTTCTAGCTGCTCTCCTCCCCCTGCCCCCGAGCTGGCTGTGTGGTGTGCTGACATCAATTTGTAGTTGTGGGAGTTCACTACCACATAGGGAGCAATTGTTGGCTTTCAAGATGCAGCTTTTTTCTTTTGAGACCTTTAGGTTTTGCTATCAAGTCCAAACACTGGAAAAAATGGGGAGAATAAATCCTATAATGATGCAATTTACAAAGTGTGAAGTTTTAGGATATTAAAATATATTGAAAAGGGTCTTCACTTTGTTAGGCTCACTCATGTCCTCTGCATTGACCTTGGCTTATTCTAATTAGCATGAAGTTCCTTGAGTCAGGGGAAAAAAAACAGAATGAAACACAAAGGAGGCATGATCAGGAAAATGTCTCTGGT
Organism: Strix aluco; assembly: GCF_031877795.1. Taxonomy (NCBI): domain Eukaryota; kingdom Metazoa; phylum Chordata; class Aves; order Strigiformes; family Strigidae; genus Strix; species Strix aluco. Next base: position 69,905,791 of record NC_133971.1, read on the forward strand.
ATCGGGGAAGAAGGACAGCACTAAAAAAAATTTGTCCCATTGGAATGTGGTAGTTCAGAATATTTTTATGCTTGTAGAAACATAAAAGTCTTCTGGCCTCCATCTAGATATATTTTGAAAGTATAATAAAAAGTTACACTTTAGTTTTTCATCAGATAGTGTCCTGGGTGGATCCTGACACAGAACAGCATTTTAGAAACAGCATTTAAAATCTAACGTGAGATGAAACGTAATTCTTTGGGTTTATGAGTATGGGTTATAAAGACCGTAAGTGATACTCTGACAGAAAGGTCCTGGCAAGGAGGATTATAGTCAATTTCAATGAGACTTTGGAAAGTAATGAGGGTACTTCTGATGTCCACATATTTTGGTATCTGCTTCTCCTTCCATGTGCTCCAGGGCTAATGCAGCAGTATTAGAAATGCTGAATGAGTGCTACTGTGCACATGACACTGCTGTTTTAACTGCTGGATTGCCCCCTGGGGACAAGGCACTGAAGAAAGCCCTGCCACAGCACATAACCTCTTCACAGCAATTGGATGAGTCAAAAGAACACACATGCACTCAGAGTATATTTCATAATGTGTTTTGGTAGCCCAAGTTTTCTCACCTTTATGCATCTGATGAAAGATTCTTTACCTTTGGAACATTGAATGCCATGTCTGACAAGACCCTAAGTGACATGGCAATCATTAGTGGCCCTTTCTGCCCCCCTGTTGGAATGACACTGGTGAAGAGAAACTTGAGGCCTTTCTTGCTTTCAGATGTCCTGACCAACAGGGAAGGGATGCCTGACAATATAACTATTAGCCAGAGAAGATACCCTGGTAACCACCAGAAGCTCCTCTAAAAACCATCACAACTTTAATAATAATTATGCTGACAATTCTTCTTCCTCTTTTTAGGCGGATGGGATTAATTCATGATGAGGGGCTTGCACTGCTAAGCCCAGGTTATGCCTTTCGTTTTCTCCAGTAGGTGAAAGATGAGAAAGCTGCTTGGAATAGAGCTTAATCTGTGGAGAAACAGGGAACTCAGCTCACCAACTTCATAAAGAAACCTCGAAGGAAACTTACAGTGTTAAAATTCCTCTTGTTAAAAAGCTGTGAAGTCATAAAATTTTACCAAACAATGGTTTTCCATACAAAAGGGCTCTTCAGTCAATAGTTCCTCTCTAAGCTGTTCCAAATCACTGTTGCTTCAATAAGCTTGGATACTTAAACAATCAGCGCAGGAAACAGTGTGACTTCTATAGGTTTAGCAGCTGTTCAATGTGCTCTGTTGTGGATCTGTCTATCTGTGTGCACTTTTGTAATGTTTTTCACATACTTCCATTATTGTATCTATCAGACAGGACACAGAAGAGATCAATTTTTAAAATAGCTTGTGGGGGGATGCATTGCCTATGTCTTTGTTTTTTTGTTGAGATGTAGACAGGAGTCCCACTTATTAAGGCTATAAATGGTTTTGCAGTAGGGTGGCAATTTAAAAGAACTATCTGAGCTTCCTGAAGCAGATAAGTGGTTTGCAGTCCCATATGATTATTAATGTCAGTATTATTTATTTATCTAATGAACACTATGATGAATTAAAAGATATAGCCCAAGATTTTCTATAGAAGTTGAAGCTCTTGTGTTTGTTTCAACCTTAAAGAAAAAGAATATAAATGCTTATAGTCTCAGTCCCATTCTCCTTTGTCTAAGGGTCAGTAAATTAGGAAGACAGTGGAGATGAAATGTATTTCCACTTCATACGGTCTAAACTCATCAGTTGCCCTGCTTTCTGCAATTGAAAGGGCATGTGCAGTGGATTGGGTGCCATATCTTCTTGTCATCTCTTGCTGAGAGTGCCATCAGAGGTTCATCAGCATACCGCTGTGCAATGTATGCGTTTCTACTGCTGTGCTCTGGCAGGATGTGTTCCTGAGAACAAATTTCAGATTTCATTAAAAAACTGTGTCTTGCTATAGTCCACCTGTACAATCAGTTGGGTTTTCAATCACAGGCAAACCAGTAAGTTGGAAAAGTGTGGTTGAAGGGAATGGACAAGGCATTTTGTTTAACCCCAAAATGCAGAGTTTCATGTGGAGATTTTTCTTTCTTGTAAAAAAAAGCTGGGTAAATTTCTCAACAGAATGTTGCTTCAAAATGCCAAAGCGAACTTCTCAATTTTTTGTTAGGTTGTCTAATAGGGCTTTTGCTTTTCTCGGTGTGGCTAAAGCAACTCGATGAGTTCAATGTGAATTCCAGCTTACTTGTTACAAAGTAAACATCAGCAAAAACTTACTTCATTGAAAATGTGGTTCATCTCTTTCTAACTGCACTTATTTCTAGATTTATTTAGATTTAATGGATTTTAAGGCCATGGGAGACTGGTATTATAATTTATTTTGATGTTCTATGTATCTGAGGCAACATAATTCCCTGGAAAAATTCCTACATCACTGACAATATTCCGGTCTCCAATTTGGAGAATTTTCATATGTTTAGGAATTGCTCCGAGAGTTGTAATGAAGTTAATGATGCCCAGAGTTTGTCAAAAACTTGCAATCCAGAATGGTAAAATCAATATGTGTGGCAGGTCTTTTAGCATAAACCAGCTGCTTTCTCTTCTGGCAGATAGCTGTGGTGGGTGAACTGTATCTCTGATTGCAAGAGTCTGAATTTGATAATGCTGTAAATTCATAATAGAGATATTGGTAATACAGCACTGTGTTAATCTCAGATGATTCAGATTTAATGTAACCCAATTTCAGACTACCCAGATGTCAGACATATCCTTCAGCTCTAAAACTCATGGGGTGTTTGAATTTATTCAGAATCATGACTCTTGGATTGTCCTGGAGCTACTTGGATGATTGCAATTTATCTGCATTCCACACAGATTTCAGCAGACTTTCCACCACATTAAAATCTTCAGAATGAGAGCTGAGAGGTCATTTTTATAATCATATATTCCCATGCTCGAGTGGCAGTTTGTGTATTAATATGATGTTGCTTCATTTTGTTCTAAATATTTTGGGATTAAGGTATTAAGGGTACTCTTATTACGTGGGAGAGCTGTTCATCATCTATGTCTGTATCTACTCTACTGTTCTGCAGTCGGATTTTCCACTCTAGCTCCAAAACAAGTCATGTGATTTAGATAATTTGGGCTGCATACTATCTCACAAAATCAAGAAACACAGCAGTCAAAACACTGTCTACAGAAGTCCACTGGTGGAGTTGCACCAAGAAGCATGGAGAGATACTTTGGAGACAAATGCTTGTCCCCAAATCATACTTTCCATAAACAGATTTCAAGTATCGGTTGCCCACCTCTTTCTTCCTTGGCGACAGGTGTTGATAAAGGGTTCTTACGCTTGGCACAACTAAACTGTGTGCCACAGACAGTACTAGCTTAGAGGTTTGTTATTCACTTGAGGCTTGTGAACAAACAGGATTCCTACTGCTTCTCATGCAATCTCTTTGAAATAGGTCAAAATTTGCCAGTTAAAACATATGCCTAAAGGCAATTGTTCAGATTCAGTCATTACTTGTCAGATGATGCAAGAGTCTTCTCCCTTAGGTAAAGTGCAGTAGAAATGTCTGTTTAAAAATCTGGACTAGCCTCTCCTCCCTTCCGCAGTGACAGTCTGATGCTCCAATTAAAATTATACCGGGGAATGATTGTGCTATGATTTATTAATGAAACATAGAAGCATGTATTTACTGTAGTTCAAGCCTTTGACCATTAAGACTGTCTGCATGGTGTAATATTCAGGACAGATATTTTCAGAGACCCAAAGCAAGGTAGCAATGTTTATAAATGTCCTTTGCCTTTTTTAAGACAGCTTAGTGCTTCAGTGATTCTGTGTGAGACTCAGTATACATACACAGCAAATAGCAATTGAAGAAACACAAACTGGAGTAGCAGTACATGACTCAAAATGCTCTATTAGTGGAGATTTTATCTCTCAGTACATAGGACTATACCATATGCGTGGGGAGGGGTGCAGAGTTACATCTCTCAGGCAGACACTTTAGTTATGCATATGATCAACACGGAAGACTACAGAATCGGAAAGTTGATTGACGGTAAAACCAGGCACCACTTGTCAACTCTAAGACAGGTAACAATCTAGGAAATGGTGTTTGGTGACATGGCCAAGAGAGATTGTGCCTGCTGATAGATCAGGATTGACAAAAGAGGCAAGCTATGTTTATGGTCCACATTGAATGGAAGGATGCTGTTTATTTTGAGATCTCTTCTGGAAGAGCCAGATGCAAGATGTAGAGTACTTTTTGATCAATTTGATTTAGCCAATAGAATTCTGTGAATGTGTGATTAATCTGGCTGTGTATGTAGGTATTTCTACACCTTTAGCATTTATAGTGGACTAGTCCACAGAGGTGTTAGAGTAGCTGTATCTTCTTTATGCCATGGTTCTCTATGGAGAGGGAGTCCTCACAGCACCTGGAGAGGATCCAAATGGATTCACCTCCTTCTGCTTGATACAGTGAAACAGTAGAAGTGAACTGCTGCCAGACATACAGTAATATCTATGAAGTAGATAGGTATATTTTACAAATAATCATATGCTTATGTGATTTCATGGCCTGGTCAGAATGCAGAGTATCAGCTCTGTCTGTCCTCAGTTCTGGAGCTTAGCTTTTGTATTTATTTAAATAGTTCAATTTATTTCATTTAGAGTTGTGATCCTCACATGTAAAGAAATAGGTTCACAAGTGCAGGTCTACATAGGTGCACAGAAATCTGTCATACCTTACCCCAAATACATCATCCTCTGTAGTTTAGGATCCCTGTTAAACTGTATTACATGAATTATCTGTGAAGCTTGCTGAAGATGTACCAAGTATTTACTAGCTTGATGCAGAGTTTTGTGGAAAAAGCAGGGAGAGAAGTACTCTTCTCAGAGAAGGCTGGTAGGCTGTGCTCTGATGCTACTTCAAAACTTGCTTCCACTGGTCCCCTAAAAACGTAGGGTGCAGGTGGGGACTACTGCTTCTGTTCTAATAGATTTCAAAACTGCCCAAGAATGTGTACTTTGAGAAAGAGCTTTAGGTTGTCTGCTTCTCACAAGAATAAGGAACAGAAGGGGATGTCTGCATGTGGTTTTGTATAATGCTGAGGCTGACCAGGCAAGAGTGGATGAGATAGACTGTGACTTAGGGTAGTAAAGTCCAGATCCAGAAAGCCATCTGGGTGCCATGTGGGCATAAGACAGCTAACCACTGCTGCTGATCCCAATCTAAGAGTTGTGGATAAAAAGAACACAGTGTTAGCAAGCAGTCATAAATATTTTGGAAAATAATATGCACGAATATGCACCACAGAGAGGTATTTTATTTAAAAGCCAATGGTAAAAAAAAAAACAATTTTGATGTGACCCACTGTCTGAGATTTATCTGTTTGTTTATTTAGATAATGGAGTTTCAGATGCATATGAATGTTTGCTGACACTTTCTTTAATCAGTGAAGAGAAAATGGAAGTTCTGCGACATGGGTCCTCTAATCCTATTGACATGTGTCTACATAGGTCAGAAAAATTCCTCCCCATTGACTGCTGATGAAGTTCAGTCTAATAGTTCATATCAGCTAATGTCTAGATGCAGCAGTATTAAGTGATAAGTACTCATTAATTAGGTAATGAATGTTGATGTCTTAATTTTAGGCACCTGAACTTAGATTAAATTAATTAGAGGAAATGAGTCTCTCAAGTGCTGCTGAAACTGAATTGAAGTTGGTACTTCATTACCAGTATCCAAGTAGTTAAAAGCCCCTGTAACAGAGCGGCTGAGTTGGTGTTTAGAAGACTCAGGACTAAACTTCTATATTCCCTCGTCCTTTTTCAAGAGTGCATCAGGCTTATGACAGGACCCAGAGGAAATTGCTTGCTCTTTTGCAAGCTTTTCACATGATCAGGGTTCATGAGTATATTTTGGAGTTGGTATGGAGGAGTTTATGCCACCCATCAGGCATCCTTAATGAGAAACTGCTCTCACCACTGTCTTTTAAACATAGCATCTGGGACACTTCTGCTGGTCACAGCTAGCAAAAAGAGAAAATCAAGTAGGAAAGTCCAAAGCCATTGAGGGCTTTGCAGGTCAAAGTCAACACCTTTGCTTCAATCTGGAAAAGCAGCAGGCGAGCAGCAGAGATCACAGAGCACTGGTGTCACACAATGCCATGCTGAGGAGCTGTCAGCAGAAATCCAATTCAAGGATTGCTAGAAAAACAACAGATAGCAAAAGGTTTGTTTTGCTTCATTTCAGCTGAGTTCTGAGGTTACCAGCCTTTACTGAATGACAACGACGATGTACGTTTTTATAGTCCAGCAGAGTTCAGAGCCCTGGTAAAAAAGCAAAGCACTGCTTGGTCAGCTCCACACAGGCACAACAGTTCAAGGGTTCGTGTTTATTCCCCTCTCAGCTAAGCTGTTTTCCCAAGAACATCTTTGTTACTTTTTGCCATAAAACAAAAGGTCAGGTTTGATGTTGCTCCTAGAAATGTTCTTGTTGTTCTGTTTGTTTATATAACCCCCTTCTTCCATCTGATGGAGAATGAGCTCTGCTGCTTAATGCCAGCTGCACACAGGATGGTGAGAAGAATGACAGCCCTCAAAAGGGGGCCAGGGGAGGGGGACACAGAGGGGTGAAGGAAATAAAGGGAAAATAAGCAGAGTTTTGCCTCTGGCCAATTGCAAACAGCTTGTGAGATACTCACATCACACACATTGCTGGGTTGCCTGTGACGTTTCTGAACACACAAGCTGTCATTTACTCACAAGGAGTCAGCACCACTAAACCCTTTCAGGCGACGTGGGTGGGCACTTTAGAAGACATACTGTCTCATCCCATTCAGGAACCGGCCTCTGTCACCGCTCTTCTGGCATGCTGGATGTTTGTTGTTTAAGTAAATAAACTGGCCAGTGTCTCAGGCTAGCTGCAAATGCTGTGTCCTCCCACTACCACCCTTTCCCGGCCACTCCAGGGAACAGGAGAAAAAAAAAAAAAAAAAGAAGAAAACAGCCAAAAGCAACAAGATGTAAAAAGCAACAAGATGTAAAAGTTCACACAGAGCTTTGATGCCACCCACTAAGCCCCAACCTACAAATAATGAGTGACCAAATGGTGTCATTAGAGGCCCCAACATCCTGTTAGCACTTGGCCTTCCGATGGGAAGTCGATGGTGGAGATGATTTTGAAACCATCTTTCCTGTCTCTTTTGAAAAGAAGATTCTGGGAAATGGCCATCACAGGATACTTCAATCTTCCTCATTTCTTCCAAATGAACCTTTCACATTTCAAGTCAGTGGTCAGCTTCAGCAAAACTGAATATTGTTTGAAGCCCTATTGTCAGCTAGCCTCCTTTCTAGTCTAGGGGATGTCTTTGGTGAAGGGAGATGCAAGATCATGAATCTGCACCTGTTTTGTCAAGGGTGCACAAGCAAGATTGAGAACAAGTTTAATTTGTGTTTTACTGCATTCCCACTGCCTCTTTTTTCTATTTTGATGTTAAGCTACCACAGGGAAAACAGATGTCTACTACAATACAGATTGTCTCTGGAGTTAATAGGAAATTTTCATATTGGCTGGTGTAGCATACAATTTTTCATATGTTGGTGAATCCATGGGTATTCACGTCATCCAAATATAGAAACCTCATTAATTAAATCAGCTGGCTATCCACCCTTAACTCCATATGTAGTCAGTGAGAAAATATCAGGGCAAATTAGAATAATTCCAGTAACTCCTCTTTGAAGTTATCATCTGCATGGTTTTCTCCCTCTCTCCCTCACTCCTCCCTTCTCCCTCTCCACTGCCTCTTCACTGCTGCATCTATAAAATGCCAGTGATTTAATAAATTAAATTACTTCTTTGCACATTAGTCTTTGTGCCTATTTGCTACCTGGGAACAGAGTTTCTCACTGAAACACTGCTTCTGGAGAAATCGCTTGTCTATTCATTGTGCAAACAATGTTAATTAAGGGGAAAATACCGAAAGGTGACAGACCACAAGGGCTTGCTTTATTGGTTCTGCTTTCCTCCCCAAACATGTTCACCTGTTTTGAGAGTGGATTGATGAATGTCAACCACAATAGGAGGTAAGACACAGATGAACTCTGTCACTAGATCCATTCTGCAGATGCAGGATGGCTAAACTGAATGTTTTTGTAGGGTGCCTAGCAAAACTGGCTTCCAGGAGTGCTTGATTCAGTGAAGATGTCATAAATCATGAGCTAGCCACAGTGAGCTGTGGTGATGGTTCATTGATTTCCCTAGTCTCTCAATACAATTGTTCATAAATAATCTGAAAAAGACACTTCTCACAGCTATCAGCACCTCTCAAATAGACAAGCAGGGCAACAAGGCTAAACCCATAGGCTAGGACAGCTTAGCCCCTGGAATTTGTCAAGAGAGGCAGCAGTGAGCACAAACAGGTTACTGGAAATCTCCTCTCTGAATCTCAGGTCCAAGCAAATCACACTGTGTCTCATCATACCACTTGCATCTCCTGTTCCCAAAAGGACCAAGATTCAAAACTTAGAGGCAGATTCTTAGACATTAATTTCTCCTGAGTTCAGCAGTGTTTGCCACCGTGTGAACTCCACCAGTTTGCATCTGAAAATCATACAAAAACCAGAAAAACTACCCCCAAGCCCTGAAACCCCAAACCATAGAAGTAAGACTAATTTCTATCCTTCCATTCAACTTCACTTTCCCACAATCCACAACATGGGGCCTTGTCACCATGGAGGTGTTTTTCACTTCTACAAATAGGCAATATAAAAGAAAATCGATTTAATGCCAAATTTAGGGCACAACATGGGTAAGCACAGAAAGTGACAATAGTCAGGAGCGCTTGATAACAGCATCTTCAGCAGTCCTGGGGGTCTGCTTTCAACTTTGCAAAAGCCTAGCTGTATATTTCATTATGAAACCAAAGTACACCCTCCATTGCCAAAGATTTCAACAAATTTTAGGCAAGCTTTGTAATCACAGGAAGGAAAGGTCTATTGCTCTCAGGGAGAAATAAAGTGGTTTTGTGAGATCACATTTCTCCTTTCTTCTTCCCTTCAAATCAAGCAAAGTTTAACGTTTCAGTCACATTCACTTTGACTAAAACAAAACATCACAGCAAAAGGGGATCCACAGAAAAAATAATTTTTTTCATTTAATACAGAATTTCAAAACTCTAATAAAAGGCACAAAGAAAATCTTAGTTCTCAGATTCCTTCATGCAGAAGAAAATCCTCAGGTGGCAGGTTAAGCCACTACTGGCATAATTAGAGGAGTGTAAATAAGTGAAAGCATACCAAGTAGTATGGCCCAAAGCATTTTAAAGCCTTTTGGAATCATACTGGCTATGGGAGTCCGGCTTCCACAGCTGTGATTCCAAGTAACTGGATTCAACATCCCTCCCAACAGTTGGTTTGGTTTCAAGGCAGCCACTATCCTTCCTTTTAAGAAATCATCCATATATGTCAGGAACCAAACTCTAAATGCTCAATATCTTTAGCAAGAGACCACATGTACATAGATGTATCTGTACGAGGTTGAGCAAAATGTCATTTCAGATCAAGCATGTCACATTTTGCAGCCAGTTTTTGTTCTGTATTTTGTACTAAGCTTCAGCTAACAGTCAGCCTGGGAATGTCAGGGAACAGCTGGTTCCCATTCCTCAGCCCCCTCAGAGTGGGGAGACACTGCTGTTCCCAGTGGCCAGGTCCTTACTACGGAAATGGTGAGTGCTTCTGGTCCCTGTTCTTGGCCAAGTTCCTGTCCTGGCACTGGGGGCTTCCTCTCCTGATCAAACATGGAAACATCTCTTCCCTTTTCCTTCTGATTTGAAGCCTCAGAAAGAGGCAGAAGCCCTTGTCCCTTCCCAGAGGCCAGATCCTGCACCATCTTCCAGCTCCTTCTGTATTTAAGGTGCAGTCAGAGCTATAGAGTGACCTAGCTGGTGTCTGCAGCCTTAGTGATAGGCAGGACAGCAGCTGTGGATCCAGCCTTTCCAGCCTGCTATGTGAGCCGTGGCTTTTGCCGCAAATACTTCAGAGCACTATTAGTCACACAACTCCATATAGCAATCCTCACAGCCAAACCAGACACAAATGGTGTCATAAACACAGCAGTGCTAGCCATCTCATAGCCTATCTAAATGTCATCTTTCTCCCTGTTTGAGCAACATATTTAATTTTCTTTATTATTTTTTCAGTAAGCATAGGGCTTTTTTATCAGATTCTATCTGCTTTGGAGAATGACTTTAAAATCGAAATGTGCTTGTTGTGTGTCTCACAGATATTGAAGTCAAATGTGCTGTGTATCTCCCTTGGCCTTGCAAGCACAGACTGGTAGCAGAGCACCAGGCAGAAAGTCTGTTCTGTGTGTGTGTATCACTGAACTAACTTGATATAGATTGATTTAGAAACACAGAGCCTGTTCAATACTGTGTTCACACAGACACTTTATAGGGCAGAGCTGCAACTGAAGACTGTGGTGATGATGTTGAATACTAATGAGATAACATGTAATTTAATCCTAGTTGAAATTTGGAGCTGTTTTTTATAGGAATATATAAAAATATATTTAATTTAGCTAAACCAAAGTTTTACTGACAAAGTAACTATCCAATTTTACTGCTTGTACAATTTCTGGTGAAAAAGCAAAGCTAAAGTATGGGTAAAATGAGGACTATAATAATATTTGGGACTGTGAATTTTCTTTTTGTGATTTGTACCATGCATGCAGAGAAGGCTGGATATTAAGTAACTGTGTTTAAATTGACATACATGCATGCACAAAAGGAACGTCTCTCTTCTTTCCCTCCTATTCCTGAAACAAAGTTTTATAGAAAAACAAACGAGCACAGAAACTATGCCTGTGAATCCATTTCAATTTAATTAACACTATGCTAGTTACAAATGCTAACAGGTTCCCAAGCACGGAGTTTGGCTGCCCCTGGGCTCTGTGGATTCAAGTTTGACTCCTTGCTTTGTTCTAACAGAACAAAGAGAGCAAAGAACAATGTGACCCTGACCCTTTTTTACCCCTTCACACACAAATGATCTCTTTTAATATTCAGACAAGCTGTGACATGAAGAGGTCCCATGAGAACAAACACCTGCCATTTCTCTGGACAGCACTTTGACCAGTCATTGCCTATCTAGTTTTTGAACAGCTTTTACACTCCTGTGGCTGTTTGGTAAAAAAGATGGCAACACTTGAGTTCTCAGAACATAGTCTGTATTTCTATGCAGAAGTGCACAATGCACAGTCCCTTCCCACTGTACCACACAAACATGCTCCACCTGCAACCTCACAGCAGTTTTCTTGCCTGGAGGACCAATGAGATAGCCTTGGAGGCAGGGATAGTCTAATATCCCAGCTGCAAACTTTCTTTGAACATGTGTGTGTACATGCATTTGGACTGAAATAGGCATCCCCAGGCTCTCCACAAATCTCTCCCTCTTCAGATTAAATCCAGATTTAGCAGGGGAGGAGGGTGTTAGGAACATGTGAGGCCTGTCTAGACTGAAGGTGCCTTTTTGTTCCTTAAACGTACATATGTGCAATTAATGATAACACAGAGGACATCACTGGGGCTCATCCCAGGAAGAGCTGCGGTGGTGGCACTGCAGACACATGTGGGCAGTGCAGAGGCTGATCCCCGTGTCCTCTGCACAAACAGTGGCAGTCTGGCTTATGTGTCTGCTCCAACACCATTGAGAGCTGGGCTCTGATGATGCTGGGGGTTGGCATGAGGCTGATGGGATTTGTTGTCTGGTGATTAGAGGATACTCTTCCTCCCCCAAAGCCCTAGTCTTTCCCTGCCTAGTTGTACAGAGTAAAGGAGATTTTCACTTGGCTTACTTCTGAAAAGTTCAGTCATAGGCAGAGAAGCTTGGTAAGACACAAATATCTCACAGAATTATGTTATTCCTGACTGACATTTGCTAGGAATGGGTTCATTCCTAAAACCCTTCAGTGCTGGGAATTCTCACCCTCCCCTGACGATTCATGCTGATGCTTTGCCAGCCCTACCATTAGAAATGCTTTCTTAAAATCGGGTACAAATCTCTCTTGCTATGATTTGTGTCCAGTTGTGTCCTATCTGTCATGGACACTGAGAGTAGATTACTCAGAAGAAAGATGTCACAGTGCCTTGCCCTGCTAAATGCTGTGGTGCTGTGTCTGCTCTGTAACTGTTGCATCCAGTGATCACCGAGATCTTTTTTTCACCACTCTGGAGTTCAGAGTAAGAGTTGGCTTTATGCTCAGACTTTCTTCCAAAAAAGAAGCTGTGCTACTATATCTTTTACTGACTGATGGCATGCAAGACGGGGTCAAAGGGGAGAAAGGAAAGCCTAAATCAGTAGTGGGCTTTGAGCTTGATGTGGTTTGGACAAGGTGGTTTTCTCCACAGTTCTCATCCATCTCATCAGTGGTGAAGGCTGAGCAGGGCAGGTCAACAGGAGCATGTGGGCTGCTGTTTGCTCTGGAAAGCAATGGGAGCTAGGCACTGGTGTATCATTGAGACTTGTCAGTTGGTCTTGGCTCCAGATTTTGACTGACAGTTTTAGGAACACTCCCAGTCCTTGATGGGGGGCAGCAGACAAAAATGCCAAACCAAAGTTCTTATGTCAAAACAGTTTTTGATGCCTTATATTCTGTTGATGGCTCAGACTACAAGAAAGATAGGCCAACTCCTCAAAAAAATTCAAGAGTCTAATTTCCACAGGAAGCAGTCATGTCATTGAAATCAATGGGAGTTTGGTACTAAGCACTTAGGAATAACTGAGCACCAGTTAATATTCTTCCCAGCCACAATCTGTGAGAAGGTTTTCACTTTGTTTTCCTACTTGAAACAATTAATTTTTGACATTTTCCCATTGCCTTGGTTCCCAGCAAGAGATGCAGACTTTTCCAGGTTAGGTAATGTGGCAACCAAACATTTATCACATTGCGTAGGCCAAGTCAGAGCTTTTCAAGTAAGTGAATGCATTTTCAGAATATTTAGACACAGCTCACTGCTTGCCCTCACATCAAAAATGAGCTTTTGCCCACGATCTAACACTGAAAAAGATTTCTCTTGTAGTTCAAAGCAACAGCCTCATCCTTTTTCCCACCATTAATGAGCAAGTTGACAGCATCCCATGGACTGGCTGCAGGTCTGTATTGACATGAGGTGTCCAGCCATGTCTGAGAGCGGAGGCAATCAAATATCCATCTGAGCGCTGTACCTGCAATGGAATAGGAAATGTGCAGGCAAGGCTGTTTGCTCAGGGGCGGAAATGACCGCAACCAGTGCCAAATATTTTGTGATGTTTGACGTGCATGATGCATGTGGCATACTTGTACATCTCAAGTGAGGGTGAGTGACCCTCTGACAAGGGGATTCCTGCAGAGAACAGTCACATTTACAAATCAAAATATGTCATTTGCCTACACTTGTTGCTCCAATCAGGTTTTCACTAACAAACACACTGTCCAGAATATTTACTGCACGTCATTATGAATGTGCCACCAAGTGTTTATACATTCAAAAAGAGGGCAGCAGTTCTGCTAGTCTTTACCCTAGTTCTTTTTGTGCTTCATATTTTCTACTTCCAGGGAAATTGGAAACGACACAGAAGATGCTTATGCTTCAACCAAGTTCCCTAAGCCTCAGCACAGATATCAGTAATATTAAAGAGTTTTAAAGCTGTGGCTTATATTAGTGTTGCTGTTTAATTCCTAGGCCTATAGGAATGGGAGTTACTAGAACCCCTTTTTCCATTTGGCAGATGAGAGCTGAGAGGAGGTAAAATGAGTAGCACTGGTGGTTGTGTCTTCAAGGGCTGAACTTCTGAGACTGAGGAGATGTGTGCATCTCCAGCTATGCAGAGATATGTAAAAACACGATGTGCAAAAAACTAGCTCCCTAGCTGGCTTCTGTCATGATGCTTGACCATTGAATGTCACAAAGTGAAGTATGTAGCTAAAATAGCTGTGAGAGAGACTAAGTTAGAATTAGGAGTCTGTGGTTCTCATGCTTCCTCGCTCAAAAAAAATTTGGATTAAGACTTTTCCCGAGCTTTGAACAAAGGCTGAGACCTGACAGTCTTCCTCTCTTTGAAGGGAGACGGTGCTATAAGCAGACATCAAGGAGCTTGTGGCTGAAAAGATACCACAGATACTCCTGGCCTGTGTTTTCAAATGTCCACTGAAATGTCTGAGAGACATTTGATGTTCCTGGGGATAATGGGCAACAGATCCTGGGTGATGGTAAGAGCAATAGATACATTCCATCAGAAATCTAAAACATGTAAACAGACAGAAATTGTCAGAGGGATGTGAGAAACTTGTAAATTAACAACAAATGCAAGAAGAGGAAGTCCAGAACAAATACGTTGATGTTTTTCACAACCATGGAAGAGTTTAATCCACTGGTTTAAAAAACATATGGTACACTAAACATTAGATGGGTAACAGACAGAGATACTTGGCACGGGCCCATGAAAATATAAACACAAGACATTTGTTTCATTGTGTTTCTTTTTCTTTAAATATTTACTTTTTGTGTTTTTTCAGGATACAGTTTTTCATCCCATATGCATAACAAGCTACCTTTCCAACATCAAACTCAGGAGGCAACACTCAGCGTCACTGGTTTGGTTCCAGTGGCTCTTTGTTGGGATTTAGCCTGTTTCCTGAAGAAAAAATAGCCATATCCAACTTTCCTCCCCCATCCCCAAGCTTCTCATGCCCCACCACTGTGTTTGGTAGCCTTTTTGGCAAAGACTGTCAGGAATAAGGACTGATTGCATTTGGAAAAGAGCAGCTGCTTGTTCCTCTCCTTTTGCATGGGCTGGAGCATCTAGAAAGCAGGTAGACTTAAACTCCATGGCTGGGTGGAGTGGGAAAGTAGATATGTGTCCTTTTCCCATTTCACTATAATACTGTCCCTTAGGCCTTGGAGGCAGCTCAGCCCTGTGAAACTTCATGACATGGAACCAAACTGAGAAATTGAAAAAGGTACCTTCACCAGCATGTCCATTTTCAGTGTTGGCACACACTGTAATTTTTAAGTCCTGCTTTGTGGATTTTCGGTGCCATACAGGAAGAGGGGATTGATGTCTACGTGTTTGCAAGGATGTCATTCATGATTCTGGATATGGGATTTGGAGGCCAGGTGATGCCAGGTGAGGGAACTGTGAGAGGTGGCAATGCTACCTAGAAGATCAGGAATCCGTACAACATCCTCCTTTGTAGTCCTGAGCCTCTACAGCTTCTGTTACCCCTTTGCTTTCCGGAAATGCTTCATGCTGGGAGGAATTCACCACTTGGTGGTTGAGGGCCACCCCTATCTTTTGCTCCTCTCTCCCTCCCCAGAAATCTCAAGCAGTCATAGGAGCATTTATTTACTTTTAGGATGTTCTTACATTGAGGGGAGTTGCCATGAGTCAGAATTAAGGCAATAATAAATCAGAATTAAGGCAAGAGACCGAATTAAGGGCAGACAAGGAGAAATTATTTTGCTGTTCTTCCTGTTGGGTTTTGTGAGTAGTATAGGTCTTCATTTTCTCTCTGCTCTAAGAAAGTGCCCTATTGCTGCACTATTGTACCTGTGTGTACCACAGCAGAGACACTCTTTGTATGGCCTTGGAAGGAGGTATTTCTGACAGACCAACAGACCAGAAATGCTTGGGAGGGGAGGTTGAGAGGGATTGAGGACAGGCTGTGTTTTGTCAAAATTTATCTATTTTACAGTCCCTGCATTTTCTTTGAGATTGATCTGTGCTATAACCAGAAAAATAGTTGAACATCGTGAGACACACCTGAGTCAGGATTAGACCAGCTAGCTCTGATAGTGTTGGCAGCATAACACCACCAGAACCATGTTCAGTGATGCTGAATTGTTTCCACAGAAAACTGCAGCTGCCTGAGACAAAGACCAGGTCCTTGCCTCCATTTCCATAGTCTTCCATGGAGCAATGTAAATGTGCCTCTGCAGATTCCGGGTCTGCCTGCAAAAGCATCAAATTTGAGATGTGCTGTGAATATCTGTGAACATAATGGACAATCTAATGACATTTCTAAAGATTTCATAATGCAATAGAGAGGCAAATCTGGAGAAAAATTAGGTGCTGGGAATGGTGAGGGTAAGAACATTCATTTTGTTTGTCAAATGATTGCCTGTATATCAGCAAATATTTTTTGGTTAGCACATTCTTCCACAGGGCTAATTGACATTTTTCAGTGCAACAAAAGCTTCCTTTGTACGCATATTTCCTTTTGTTTTTTACTTTTATGGAGATTTAAACAACAGTTAACAAATGTAGGTATCACTCAGTTAGTTGAGCAATAAAAGACTGCTTGTGCTGAGACTGAAAAATAAGTGAATTATAAATACAAGAGAAGTACATTTGTTAATATTTATTCCAGCATTCGTCGTCCATCTCACATCTTGCAGAGGGGAAAAGAATTAGTTAAAAGAAAGGACTACGAACATATTTAACTCCACAGGGCGGATTTATTCTTCCCTGTTCTCCATTTCAACTGCATCTCATAAAAATTGCAAGATAATCTAGTCCTTTCCTCTATTAAGTTTATGGACAATCGCAGAAGGCATAGCAAAAGTAGTTTAGCTGATGGAAAGCTAAATACTGTGACGCTCAGAGACAGACAGAACAAGCAGGAGGAAATGTTCCCCAGTAAGACCCATGAACACTCATTTACCAGCCCTTCAATAACTCACTCCATTTTTTGGACTCATCCTCCTTTGGATCCTTTCTTTATTTGTGAAGCATGTCTTCCATCATAAAAAATGTCTGTGGCAGGAAGCAAAAAATGACATTGTAACATTTTGCTTTTAAAATTGCATTTGAGGTAATAAAATATTCTGACATTAAATAAAACATTTTTAATACAAACAATTAAAAAGGAAAAGCAGGTATGTCTCTATTATTTATATATAGCTATTATCTTGCTTCTCACCATGATATCTACCATATTATAAATTTTAGCCATGCTGTACAAATATGTCTTATAACTTGAACTTCTGTGTCTACATTTTTACTAGTAAGGTCCTCAAACATTTATATACATTATAACCTATTATAAAATGTTATTTTAATATAAAATATTTCTAAAATTTTATTTTAGTATTTTTTAAATACTTAGTTTTTTAAATAGTTAGTTTTTTAAATAATTAACCAAAATTGTGCAGATGAATTCTCTAAAGGTCCACTCTTTCATTAGTAACACATGTGACAATTTTAATGTAGGATCCGAACCTAGAACCACTTATATGTGTGACATGGTTATCTTCCAGTAAAACTGCAAAGGAGAATGGCTGGTTTAGGGCAATTTCAAGTTTAGATCTTCTCAAATACTTTTTCTCTGAGGTTCAGAGAGTAATTTTACCTAGTGGCAGCAGAAAGCTGTGTGTTGTCTCTGTTTCCACCAGACCACTTGCCAGTTGTATGCAATGTTCAGAGCAGAGACGTGTAAAGATGAGATCAAGCTTCCCAAAGACATTAGGAGAAAAGTTAGACCCATAAAAGAGACCTCACTCATTTGGGATCTTAGCAAGGTCTGGACAAAACTGCTGTTTGATCCAGGTGCAAATCAGATGTTACCATTTAATCAGAGACATGGCAAATGGTCTGGTTTGTGCCAGCCCTTCTTGATAAGATGTTGTGCTGCTGTAATCTCTAGCTGGCAGAATCTGATGCTACCCCAGACGGACACCCCAACAGTGTGATGGGGCACACTGAATATGCAGAGGACTAAGTGACTAGCTCATCTCTCATGATCATGCCTTTAGAGCAGGGCCAAGGCATTGAGGTTGCTGATGTGGGTTATTGGGTTACCACCCAATAGAGATGTTGAGGGAGATGAGATGTTGGTGGATATGGTGTAGGGGAGGACTCTGTGGAGTAGGGCTGATGGTTGGACTCGATGATCCAAAGGGTCTTTTCCAACCTGAATGATTCTATGATTCCTTAACACCCAGATTCACAGGCTGATCATTTGCTGAAACACTTGTTCTGTAGTTTCTAGAGAAATAGAAAGAAGTTTGGCATTTCAGTGTCTAGGCCTACCACACATTGCCATGCTGCCAAATGGTGAATTTTTTCTTTCATTATGTAAACAACACCAGATCTGTAACATGGTAAGACATGCAGTATAAAACTATGTTGAAAAAAAAAAATTGAAATATAGGTTAAAATTTGGCTGTCACTTGGGGAGGACACTAAATAAATAATTCTAAATTATCTTTTTTTTTAAAAAAAGTGTGAACTCAGAGCTTATTTGAGCTACATGCTTAGTATATGTTAAAATGTCTCTAAAGGACTAATTGAATCATTATTTATACATCTATGGAAGTTGGAACCGCAAATCCAAACCAAAACTCAGTTTTACTTTGTGTGCAAATGATGCAACTTTTAGAATAAGTTGAATGCTATTTTTTCATTGATTGTTGCTGAGATGTATTTGGACCATCTGTAGGGAGTCTACTGCATCCTAAATATAAACCCTATAGACATTGAAAAGAGGAAGGATTGAAGAATGTGCCAATAGGCACAAGAAGACTAATCACTGTCAGAAGGACCAGGTATAACAGAAAAGTTTACAGGACCAGCCTCATCTACTTTTTTCCATAATAAATTGAGTCAGTCTCCCAGGTTGCCATCCACTTCATCCATCTTCCTCTATGGGAAATTGTCTCTGGAAAAAGGATTTTTCTTAAAGCAAGTTATAAAAGCCATCAAAAAAATAATTTTGCTCTTACCCATCATTGACAGGCAGTTGCTTTTCTGGGGGCTGCTCATGCAGCCTTTGTAGATACTGTTTGCATGCCGGTGTTGCCAAACCATCTGCATTCTGATACAGGCAGCTTGTGAATGTCAAGCTAATTAGCCAAGGCTAATGTCTGGTTTCCTGTAGAGAGCTTTTGTGGAGTAATTACCTTCCTCGAGGTCAAACTGCTGTAATTACAGGTCTTTAACTAATCGAGATAAACAGCCTTTGAATTCTTGCAGTGAGTCGGCCAATCGCTCTAATGGACTGTACAACAATACAGGGTATTATGACAGGTGATAGCAATGCTTTTTATTTGTATGGGATCTAAACAACAACAGCTTTCACTAAAGCCATATACATTATTAACATCTATTCAAGTCTCTGTCTAGGCTTATGAGCAAAGTCATTGTTACATGCTTTTCTGGGTAGACATTCATATTTAAATAAACCGGAAAGTAGGTATTTTCACAGAAGTAGATGACAAATGAGTAAAAAGAAACTATTCTCCCCCTAATTTCTCACTCTTTGCCTGTTTTTATTGCTTTCTTTTAATAGTAACACTGGATTGTTCTTTGAAGCATAGTACTGAGGCCATTTTAAAATATCAACCTTCCAAACAGCCTGTTTCCTCTGCTTGTGTGTTTTCCTTCCTCTGTGTCCCCTGTGCTCCTCACACCTCTCCTTGAGGATCAGATATTTTGGTCTACTCTAGGAACGTTAGCAAATGTTTCTCCAACTAACTTCATTATTTCTAAGGTTGGTTCTCTGTAGGATTTCCTCTCAGAAATTGTTATTTGCCTTACCCCCTTTTCTTCTGCACTGCAGTGAATAAAAACCCTAATATAACGTCCTCTTATAAAAAATCCCACCCTACTTCTTGTATACTGAGGGTCTGCCCTGATGAAGAAAATGAAATTCAGTGCAAAAGGAGACTAATGGAGGTTTGACCCCCATCATCTTCTGTAGGATTCATCTTAGCTTTGGAATGCCTAAGTTTAGGTAGCATATTTCCCTGATTTAAGTAATCGCTGTACTACTACATTAGTAGAAACACATGTAAGTTTAGTTTGGATTCCTGCCACAGATCAAAACCAATATTTGGGAACAACCTTCAGAGCACTTCAACCTATTAGCCAACTGCCCAGCAAGGAGGAACAGAACCTCTATAGTGCTGCTACCATTTAATTGAGTTTTTAGATCTAATAAATTAAATTTGCACATTCCTGGTTTTTTTTTTTTTGGGGGGGGGGGGAGGGGGGAGTGTTTTGGGGTTGTTTATTTTTGTTGCAAATAAACTAGGAGTATAACATAATTATAGTAAAGTACATAAAGTAAATTAACAAGTGCCTAAAATACAACACGATGAATTCTAAAATGGTAACTCATGACCAAACCATATTCAGTGTCAGAAAGAAATATGCCTCACATAAGGAACTAGTTTAGCAGAAATTTGGTAGTCATGTATGTAAAGTGAGAAGAATCAGTGCTTCAGTTTTATTAATTTTACATACATGATACTCGGTGTGAATTTGCTCTTCCTCCTTTTTGTGACCCTTGACTCACACTGGGTCCATGTGTTACCATGCAGTGCTAAAGTCGTGCCACCTCCCTGAGGTAATGACACCAGTAAAAACTACTAGGGATATATGAGCTCTTATTAATCAAGTACCTACAACCTTTTTTTCAAACTCAGAACAAAAGCCTGGCTTTTCATCTACATATCTGTACATATTTGTGTTTGTGTGTGTGTGTGTATGTATTTTGCAAAATATTTTTCTCATTCAACTTCTGCCACTGGAGTATCTGTTCATGAAGAACTATGGAAAGGCCATGGAGCCCATTTCAAAGACCTCAAGCAATATAAATACTATTTGCCATGCTGGCATCAAAGATTCTCCTTATGAAAAGACTCAGGGAGGTCAAGGGGTGTATGAAGCAACTCTGGAAGATGTCCTTGCAGTGCTGTCTATAAAAGGACCATAGAGACAGCACTGTCAACATATATGAGGGCAGGGGTAGTGGAAGAGAGTAATGCCCATCCTTTATCAGCCCTATCCCTCCTGTATTTGGAACAACAAAGCATTGTCTATGACTGTTTTTCATAGCTTCCATATTCAATGACATACTGGGAACTTTTCTGTATTTACCCTTTGGCAGTACTTCTCCATTGCAGTACTCTGGCAGAGTAATGCAGCCTCATGCTGGGGACATATTATATCCACATCACTTTAAAGCTCCCTAAAGTTGCCAGCACAGGCTCTGTGCCTTTCTAAATGTGCATTGTTCTAAAGCAGCCATCCTGTTCCAGCCTTTCACAAGCTATGTAATGTGGTGACTCTTCTGCTGTCTTTCCCCTTCCCACCCTGTATACGCTTTCAATCATTGACAATATATTCAAAACAAAAGTATTCAAGAAATTAAAACCAGAATGAGATCCTCAAGGCCAGGATTCAGAACCCAATTGTAAATGAAACATCTAGTTGCCTTTATAGCATTGAAGTGGTATAATGGTGAATAAGAGTTCTCATTTAAAGGGTGATTCATGTGCCCAGGCAGACCAGAGACACATGCACAATGATCCAATTTGAGTAGGCTGTAAAGTGCTAAAATGTTCCAGTCTTAGACATGTGCAGCAGTTTGGGCCCCTGCGACAAGTTAGTTGGGAGTTTTAAAGAGGCAGGGATCTGAGGCAGCTGGTGAAGCAGAGGAAACAATACTGTAGCATCCATGCTAATGAGAAATGGGCTTGATTATGAAGATCTGCCAAGAGCAAGATTTTTGCGCATGACAACTCTGACTCATCCATGGCAGAAAATTTCTCTTGTCCTTTGGTGACAGGGGATGAAGCACTGACCATGGTTAATGCAATTGTAAAAGCAAAATTAATTCCAGCATTTTCCAGTATAAAGGCAAATTCCCAGAGTATTTAATCCGGAAGCAGCTGCAAAGCTTATACAGTGACTGAACAGAGTCTTTGATTTCTACCCATCTGCCTGCTGGCAAAACCAAGAGCTCCACCAAATGTATAGACCCATGAATATCACACAGTGTTTGGCGTTTCTTCTTTTAACCAGCCTGTGACAATTCCAAAGGAAACCTATGAGTCTATTGTTCTCTGGAGAACGCTGGGAAAACATAAAAAAATCAGTAGATCCACAAGTTGGGTGGGTAACTCTCCACCGACTTACTGTTATTAATATGAAGAGGGTAAGGTTTAATAGTTAGAGCAACACATTAGCAGAGGGATGAACTGGAATTGATTCTTTACATCTGCTCTGACTTTCCCTAGGTTGCTGGGAACCTAACACATTCTTTCTTTCTCACTTCACATTTTCTGGTCTCCCAAAGGTATAGGGAGACATTTCCCCCTTCTGAAAATTTAGGCAGAAGGTGTTGTATGTGCAAAGTATTACTCACAAAAGAAAAAAGATGGTGATTCACTTTCTGGAAGCAGAAGAAAGTTCTTTTGGTTTACATTGAAACAGGTGTCAGGGCAGTGCATTGATAGGCTAATACACACTTTTAGTCATAGTTCACAGTGGAAGAAAACGCTAGAAAAACATGTCTTTCTAATATATTGACATCAAAACTGAGGGTTCAGTTTAAAAGGTGTGCATAGTTATTTGATCCTTCGCTTTAGGTAGTGTATTTGGCATTGTCAAATTGAGTCACATTTGCATTTAGCTTTGCATTGTATCAAATATTTGTCTTGTATCAACAACGGACATAAGGCTGCTTCTCTTCAAGTTTAGGACTCTTTTAAAGCCATTTGAAGTTAGATTTCTTTTTCTTCTCAGTGAAAAGATAGCCCTATCATAAGCCTCTTCCTGCTGATAAACTAGTCCTTGAAGATGTTTTTGAGTAAACAGAATACTTTACTGGAATCAAGAATAAAATTGTACTTTGAATATATAGTGAAGTTTTTATTTTTTAAAGCCACAGAGTAAAAACATACATCCACAGTTTTGGATGTGAAGCATATATTTGTTGGCAGAAGTAGTAAATGACTAAATTTAATGTTCAGTGCCGAGTGAACTATAAAGTTCTCAGAGTCTTTCCTGAATATCCCTAAGCTGTGAGACAATTGGTTTTGCTCAAAGGTAGCAAGTTGTGAAAATCATACTTGTTATCTTCCTGGAGCTAGTATTTATTTGAGGAGCTAACACTTAATTTGTGTATAGTCACACCTGCCAGAATGACCCTCTGAAACTCACACCATCCCAGAACAGAGTGTGTTTGAAAGCCTTCCAGAGTTTGGCCAAGGACCCCATCAATCATGGAAATGACAGTGTGTTTGGATAAGAGAGCTGACGGGCTTGTTCAGCCCTTCTGGTGTTCCCTTCCCTTCTCTCATCTTAAACTAAAGTCTTTGAAAATGCACCAGCTGTTGTTGCGGAGAGAGACCTGAAAAGTATTTTCCAACTGTTGTTTTGAGAATGGGCTAGAGATTTAAAAGGCACCATCACTAATGAAACACATGGAACATAGCCCTGTTTTTCTCATAATCAAAGAAAAAGGGAAAAGGCCAGCTATTGAGAACGATGCAATTAAAAACAAAAGCTGAAACAATAGCTTTGGGCAAAAGTGATGTTGTCACCAAACATCCTGCTTTGCAAGCAGTCCACACAGAATGGGATGGTATTGAAAGGTCCCAAATCAGAGACAACACTGAGCAGCAAAGGGTGCTGCTCCAGCTGGGACAGTCCTACTCTGCCTCCAGTGGGCAGGCCAGAGCGAGGAGGGGAGGGAGAAGCAGTGTTGACACAGAGATCCTACCATACCATTTTCACAGTAGCTTGCTATAGGGAAGTGGAAGACAGCTTCCAAGAAATACCTCACTCTCTGGGTGGGCCAGCCAAGTACCACACATAAGTTTATTGTGTAGGGCTGCAAAGTTCAAAGGAAGCTCTGGGAAAGGGGAACTGTGGCTCACAGTGCTGAGCCCAAATCCTCTGCACCACACATGGCTAAAGTACACACTATCAGTAATCAAGGGAAGGACCTCCCTGAAGCACAAATGGCAGTGGGGGTACCCTTCTATAAATATCCTGAGAAACAGCAGAGTTTCCCTTTCCAGTTGCCTGAGTGACTCCACCTCCTTTGATAGCTTGCAAATGTTCCCTTGGTTTTAGTAGTTACCACTGTCGCGTGTGCTGTAGATCAAAAACAAGTGCATGGGAAAAGGCAGCTAAGCATAATAGGCATGGGTTGGATTGCATGCAGTAGGAACGATTTTGGGATTGTGGTTGTGTTCCTTCCCTTTTTTTCCATCTTCCTAATCCCTTCCCTGTTACAGTTACATTCTGATTTCCTACATTCAGTCAGAGCAACCTAATGCCAACTACAGCTCTCAACCCCAAGGAATTAAAAACATACCCACAAACTGGTAAAGAACAGCTTCAGACTGGCCCTTTTTCTCCTGCTGCAGACAGCAGAGAAGTAGAATCCAACTAGAGCCTCCAATCCAACTCAAGACCACCTGAAAACATTGTTGGTATTCAAGCAATCTTTGTGGGTCTGCATATTCAATTCTGAGGTCTGGGTTTGGGTGACGATGACCACAGTCCGTAGGAGAATCTTCCCTGATACCTTTCCACTAATCATTAGAAAATCCAGTTTAGACTTCTGTGAACTCAATTCTATTTAAAATGATGCAAAGCACCAATAAAGCATGAAATATGAAACAGCTTCATGTAAATACATACTTGGGCTTATTAGAAGAAGAAACAGCAAGAAATTCCCCTGGAAAATAGCACCTTTGTTCCATAATGTAAAGAGATAGGAAAATGCAGTAACTATATTGCATCTACAGTATCTAATTTAAATCAGACACTTCATGTGTTAGGAATCAGTAAAAAGAAAAAAAATCCCTTCTTGTTGTTCATGTGCCTGGAAATGGTTCAGCTGATGGGTAGAATTTACAAATAGCTGTAGGGTCTGACCTTTTGTATAGGATACGGCATGAATATTGGCATTTCCTTACTAGTGTGACTACCTGAAACTTAACATGGAAGAATTACTTCTAGAAGTAGTGTTCAGGTCTTATACAATCCTAAGAGCTGACATCTACCTGAATGAAAAAGGGAGCCGCTTAGTGCTATCAGTGGCACTAATCTCTTGTGTGGATTTAAACCATTTAAAAGCCCTATGATGGCTATGAGAAAAGTTTCTATTTTGGGAAAAGGCTGGCTACTTCTTCCCATCACTAGTCAGATTTAAATGAAGGTACTGTAGACCACTGCAGGTCATGCAACCCATACAGTTAATTTTAAATAGTTTGAGGGATGGACTCAGTTTGGAGTCATTGCATTTCTGCAGGGGAAAGGAGGGAAGAGAACACACCTTCATGGAAAGCTCCTGTAAAATGTAATAGAGGCCTTTCTGAATGATCCTCTAGTAATAGGGGATTATATCCTTGTTACAGAATAGGAAAATTTATAAAATGATATTATCCCTTTCCATATAATCATATCACATTACTACAGAACCAAGGTTCTACTCAACACAACAGATCATTTTCATCATGGGGGGATTAGGTGGAAGAGTTGCATGGTTTCCCAGATCAGGAACTCCTCCACAGGTTTGGATAACATCTGAAGTCTGAAAGGGCTGCTTCTTCTTCTGTGTGGGGCAAAAATGCACTTAGAATTTGCTGAAGATAGCTTTACTTCAGAAATTCTGGGGACGAGCAGTGTACAGCCACAAGGACGACAGTTAGCAAATGAGATTTCCAGTATTAATAACTTACAAGAACAGTCCTCTCATGCCTTCTGCCTGCCATGCTAATGTGAAGTCCTGCAAGAGCAGAAAAGGTGTTTTCAGGCTGACCTTGAATCTACCTCTGAATCCAGCTCCAACTTTGCCTAAAATATTGTCCTGAACCTACTCTGAGTCTGCCTTTTTGGGCCCTGTGTCTTCCACATGGTATGCATATGTGGTAGATTGTTAAGTAGAAGCAGTGATAAAAATAGACCTGTCATGCATTTCATTTGGTACCTCCTACTGAACAATCACATGGAGATATTAAAGTTATTACAAAAGATATTATATACTTGCACAATAAACACTACTTACACAAAGTATAAGTTAAATACTCTTTATTATTACTCTTTGAGCAAGCTTTCTAACAAAGTCACAGTCTGTTCTTATACTCACAAACCTCCTTTCATATTTAGCAGAAAGAAATAAGTGGCAGATGCCAGAGATCTCTTCCTAGGAAAGCAGTTCTATTTCTTTGGCTTTATTTTTATCCTTGGGCTTTAATACTTAGATGCCCATTTACAAACTCTATCCATTGCCATACTTTATCTATGCCAGAATTATCTATGCTAATACTGTAATTCAATCAGGGCTATATGGTTGTCAAAAAGTAATATTTCAAATATATTCAGAACACAGCTTTGATAATATGGACACTAACTGCCCAAATATCTCTTCTACCTAGTTCACAAAAATTTCAGGCTAGCATGTAAATTCATTATGGGACTTTTACCCCTCCATTACAAGAATGCAATTATCCTCATAGTAGAAGACACTTAATGTACACATTTCACTCATATGTCCAAGGTACAGATTCTTTATTGTCCATTATAGAAATTAACACAATTTTTAGGCAGGCTTCTCAAAGCATAACAAGCTTCTGTGTATATACTAAAAATATGTTTTGCTGAACAAAGTTGAAGTAGAGATAAAAAATGCCTTCAAATACTTAACTGTGTTTAAAATTATGCACCCTGTTAGGCTTGTTGAACTTGATGGGATACTCTCAAAATTAGCTGTTGTGTGAATAAGGATAAGAAACTTACACTTCAAACTTAAAATAATGTGCCTCCAAAGCCTCCAAGGCTTTGGCCAGGGTTATTTCTGGTGTATTTCTACCTGACACATGGCCTTGAAAGAAATACTGTAAAAGAACCGAAATTCTATAATCATTTACCCCTGTTTTTATATCACTTCAGTATGTAAAAAAGATAGAGTTGATAAAAACATTGAGTCCTTCTAAGGTTTCCTGCAGACATACTTTACAGGTTTGATCATGATGTATTTTTCAGGTACAGTTACTCTTTTCCTCAATGACTCTGATGTTATCTTCATCCTGTTGTGGACTCTTATTGCTGAGGGATGAAATATCAGTTGATCTCCTTGCAAGAATTACATGCTCTGTCTTTCCATAAAGTGAACCAGGTTATGACTTATACCTTATGAATGACCTTCTAACATGGAAACAGCATATGGGAAGCAAATGGAATTAAAAGAGCTATCTTCAATTAATGCTAATAAAATAAAACAAATTAGATGCACCAACTGCTGCAGTCAACCCACCTTAACTCTAACTTTACCATCTAACAGGCCTTTTTTTAAGGAAGTCATTGTAGTCAGAAAATCTAATTTCCCCTTGAACAAAAGTATAAATTTATAGAGAAGATGGTAACTGAGCCACAAAATCCAGATCAAGAAGAATAAGAATCAAGCTACAAAAGACCTGTTTACTTGATGTTTGGGTATAGGTGTTCTGTTGTGATGGTACTGCTCTGACCTCAGCATGGATTTCACCAGCATGAGTTGGTACTGGATTACATTCATTGGCCAGATGGGAAGAAAAGAAAAAAATGAGCTACACAGAGAACTTATTATTTTAAAAATTGTTTTCACTTCTGCAATTTACAATATGTTTAGAAATTGACGAAGAATTTATCCTATTTCTATTTTGCAAATGAACCTCTTTTGTCTTTTTTTAAAATGCGTTATTTTCTTCATGCTCTGCCAAGAGCACTTAAGAACAGCAATGAACACCCTAGTCAAAGTGCATTAACATCAGCATTTTATATGAATAGTACAGAATAGTGTAGGGGAGAATGCAGACTTGATTTGAGGCATGACACAGGCGTCATATGTGGAGTCCAGATACCTCTGAGAAAAATGCAGATGAAATAGCACAAGTTCATTTTTACCATTTTGGGCTCAGGTGACTCCCTTTTGCCTGTATGCTACCTCAGGCCACTCAGTCTTTTTTCAGTTCTTCTCTCCTTCTCTCTGTTTGTTATGTTGTTCATGGGATGACAGTGCCTTAACACAGTTTTGCTTTAGGAAAATGCAGAAAAATATTGCTAAGGAAAGTGGTGCACATTCTTTTGCTTCGTGTTGTCAGCAGAAGAAGTGCCTCTTCCTAGCACATGTCCAAGCACCAGGCTTAGCAAAGGGAGTGACTCTTGGGAATTGCCTGGTCTGTGATAGCCTGGAGACAGCATAGGTGATTTAACAGTCTCTTCTGACTTTAAAAAATATGGATTTATTAATTAAAAGAGGAATGGTGCCTTTTTATCACTTTGGTCAGAGTAACAGCCCTTTCTGTCTCTCATGCAGTCCCTCCGGATCGTTGGGAGACCCCTGGATGAGAAGGGCTAAATAATCAGTAATTATTCTTGCTATGATGATCATACAACTGCAGCCTCAGTAGCTATTAATGTTATCTGTGAAAGTCCTTTTCAGCAGGGTGCTCACTTAAAATCTTTACTCTTGCCACAGTATTTTAAAATGCATATAGATTTCTCACTTGGCACATCATCCCTAATTGTGTAAGATGCACATGATAACTCCAACTTTGTGTTGATTTTTCTGTACCTTTCATGGACATATTGCCAAGTACACAAGTTGTCATAACAGAGCTTAGTACTTCTGAGTCATCAAAGAGAAATCTCTTGAAAACAAACAAAACCAGCCTCAAGTATGTTCACATGAACTTGGTTTTACTTGTATCAGTACTAGTTGTATTATTATTATTCCTATTACTATTATTGTTATATTCTGACAATGATGAGAAAGACAATTTTTGTGAACACCATCAAGGGAATTGTTTCAGTATATCCCCCATGGCTGTAATTTTCTGAGACTTGAAAAGCAAAGCAGCCTGAAATTGCTCAGCACTTAGTCCTTCATGAAATAATATTACACAGTTGTGCTTGGGAGCTGATTATCCACTTGGTTCTTTTCTTCCTTTCACATACCTTTAGGATAATTTCCTGCCAGAAGTCCTGGTTTTCTTTCTGGTAAGTCATCAGCTGCTAGCCTGACTGCATGTTAAAATTAAATGCTTCTTTGCACTTGGGGCAAGAGCTGGGGATGTTCTTTTGGTCAAATTACAGGTTGAAAAACTACATCCTACATTCTTAAATTCCAGCCATACATTCAACTGGATACAGTACTTATCACTTTCCAGCTTAAAATGTAACAATGCAGGGTGCTTTTAAGCAGCTGCTGCTCTCCACTCTCCCTCCCCTCCAGGTGGCTGCACTTTGCTGATGGGTAAAGTGATTTCTGTTTACAAAAAAAGCAGCTTTTATAGTTTGTAAATGGTTTTAGGGTCCTTTGGGAGGAAAAGCATGGTGCAGGAATGTAAGCTATTCTGATTCTTGTTAAGGGAGGGGGACAAAAACCCCATAGGAATTAAACCAAAACTAAACTCCTGTAAAAAACTCCAGGTGTACAATCTCTGAGTAGAAACACTGGGCCAATAAAATGATTGGTTGTGGTTTTAATTGAAAGCTTTAAAGAAAAAAAAAAAGAAAAAGTTGGCAGTGGCAGTGAATAATGTGGGGATTGGGGGGGGGGGGGGGGGGCGGGGGCTGGTTGATAAAGAAAAGGTCCCACCCTCAGATGTGTATACAAAAGCAAGAAACTTGTCTAAAGTACTGATGACATGACCAAAACCATTCCCACTTTGCAGTCAGAGGCCAGTTTTCTGCAAGCTCACATGGGCTGCACTATGCCATGTTTTCTTTGTAGGACCAAGGAGGGATCCATTAAATTGTGATCCACAGGGATTTGTTATGCTGAAGATGTTAATCAATGTCTGATTAACTATGCATGCAAACACAGACAGCCCCCATGGCTGCTGGCTTTGGGCTTTAAACTCAGCCCAGCACCACTGGTGAGCTTTAAATCCTGTCAGCAGCACTCTGAAGAGTCTCTCTGAGACACAGCCAAGACGCAGGCAGCGCACTGGGAACATTACCAAGCGGGAACTAGACTCTCCTTTCAGTACAGAATGTTTTCTTCAATTAAAAAAAAAAAAAGAAAAAAAAAAGAGATCTTGGATTTGAGTAAGCTTGTTAGATTTTGATCTGCAAGATTATGTAATTTTTTCCATGCTTCCCCTCAGAGAAATGGATTCCACAATTTAAATAAAAAGTTCTATTTTCTCGTGAAAATATTGACATTGACAACATAGTCCAGAATATTCCCACGTGCCCCTGCCCTGGGCTGCTCCATGTCCGGCAGGATGGGCACTGCCATGGCCAGAGCCTGCTGGGACCACGGGGACCGTGAGAAGCTGCGCAGGCAGACTCATGTGCAGCACCCACTCCACGTGTGCTGGCGCAGGGTGGGAACGGCACTGTGTGAAGCCCTGTCCCTGCTGCCCTAAGGCCCACGATGTGGATCACACTTTACATGTCTTCAGGCTGGTTCACAATGAAGTGACATTGAGTGGATTGGGTTTAACAGGGAAGCTTACTGTTACTGGTGGGGTCTGAAAAGGATTTAAATTAGTGTTGTACAGCTACCAGGGCATTTTCAAGATTGAATGCACACACGTGATTTTTTCTGATACACTTGTCTCAGTCTGCTTGAAATATCTTAGTACACTGCTCCCTGAAGGGATCTGACTCAAGTTTATGTGGGAATTAGCTCTGGTTACAGCTCCAAGCTGCAGGTTACCACCCCTGCAGCAGAGGTCAGGCTGGATGATCTCACCTGCTTCTCAGCTGCCGTTGTTTGCAGTCCAGCTATTAGTGTTCACCGGATTAAGCTCATTAATTGGGTTCACAGGGACCTGGTGGGATGTGAACCAGGGTGGTTCACAGACCTCACTCTGCTCCTGCACAGCAGGGCTGGCAGCGGGCAGGTGAGACACAGGGGTGTCAGCTGGGCCATACCTTGCCACTGCGAAATCGGGCAAGGGAGCCTGAGTTGGGGTGCAGCAGGGGTCTGCTGGGAGAGCCTGGCCTTAATGTCAGTTGCCACTCAGTGCAACAACACTCCTGAACAACTCAAACCAGAGCTGTAAATGCAGAAAAGAGAATTGAGGATGACCAATCCCATTCTAATGACAAGTTTTTACATGTGTGACTGAATCTGGCTTTGAGGCAAGATTTAGGTGGCTCAATGCCATATGGGAGTAAGAGAACCTGAAAGCAATCATTTGGTAGCAGTTCAGAGGGCAAATGCAGCTAACAAGAAATTTGGCAAGTTTACAAGGAGATGTGCAATTGCGTGGTTAGACGAACAAATGCTATTCATCTGGATGTATGATGTTTAGCAGTGTTTATTAACTGTACAAGACCAGGTTAAGGATGAAAAAAGAACCAACTGGCTGGCTGAATGATATGACCTAGCCCTAGCAAAGCTTGTAGCAGCCTGCAGACTTTGTTTTTTTACAGCTCGCTGTAGCCTTCAGGTTCCCACGCTAGCCAGGTATAGCTGGAGTGTGCCCTGGTGTTGATGCAATATTGACCCCATCCCCAAAACGTCCATTGCATCAGAGGATGCAGGAAAGAAGGAGGTGAAGCTTAATAAGCAACCTTCATGTCTGCAGTGGATTTTCACACCAGCCAAGTCCCCAGGAGAGGTCTTGAAAAAGGATGCCACTATCTGAGCAGTAGCAGCAGTACCCTGACCTCATGCTGGGCGGATGCTCTAAGAATTTGTTTCAAAACAAACACAATTAGGAAAAAAAAAAAATTAAAAGGGAAAACTGACAAGTGGTAGTTTCAGAAAAATTTATTCTTTGCTCACTATTTTCACATGAAGTCACAATTGTAACAGTGCTGTTCCTCATGTCCTCTACAGAGACTGGGTCTGATTTGATATGAGAAACCATGACCCTAAGAGCCAAAGCTAACCAGGACCAGATTAGCCAGGAACTAAGCCCCGGTGTTATTATTTCAGAGGAGACTTCTTTTTCCTACAGATAATTCAGCTTCAAGTTGACAATTCAGTGCTCCAAGCTGAATGTGTTAAAGTAGAAGAGAATAATGAGAAATTTTACACACACAGAAGCGCTGGCTCTAAGATTCTGAAAGCAATTTTAAATTATTTTTTTAAAGATGCATTTAATCACAAAATACACCTAGTTTTAAAGGAAGTAAAGATGCTGTGAAAGTACTCATGCTGCAGTGGTAGCACAGTGCTCCTCTCTGTGCCCAGGCCACTATAGCCCAATTCATTTAATGCTCAGAGCCCACTGCAGCATCCTGGGTTGCCTCTGGCATGTGGGGCATCACTCAGAGGGGAATCCATGTGCTGCCCTGGGATGGGACAGTGCAGGTTTGTTCCCAAAAGCAAGTGGCAAAGGGCTGGGCCACAGGATCTGTACTGGTGCTGGTGCCCAAATGCTGGATGGTGCACAGCTTTGCCCCTCTCTACCTGAAATGCTCATGTTTCAAACAGGGGTAGTAGGTACTTCCTTACCACGCAGAAGCCTTGCAGGAGTAAGTGAACAAATTTTTCGGAAGGAGCCATGAGGGTACTTAGAAAAACACTCTCAGTGTTTTTCAGCCTTTCCAGCCAGTGCAGGAAGAAGGCAGAGGGCTGCAGCCCTCCTGTCAGCCACTGATCTGTCTGGTGCAAGTGCTACTGCTCACAGTCGGGCGGCATGGCCACCTCATCCTCCCCTCTTTGCGTGGCGGCCATGTCCCTTGTTTACGGTGCTGTATAAACAATGAATAATAGTATCAGTAGGTTGGTTATAAATTAAGCAAACTATATTAAAATTGATTTTGCATCGCAGGGAAAAAGTAAATTATGAGGTGTTACAGTTGCAAACATTTTGTTTTATATGCTACTTCCAAGAAGAAAAATATTATGCCAAATGAAAAAGAGGTGTCGACCAATCAGATCTCCTGATGCCAGTCACTTCCTCCTGTAGTAATAGTCCCATCATGCTGTTTTACAAGGCAGTAAGCCAGTCACCAAGTGGAGAAACTACCAGACTAAAGTTCTCCTAGTTTATGCCAGGGAGGGAACCAAATTATGGCCTTGTAAAACAGTGTGATAGTGCTATTATTGTGCTTGTGCTACGAACTGCTTAAAATAGAGTTTTGAACAAGTTTTTCAAAATTTTCTCAGGAGCTGTTCAGGAGAGAGAGTCTGTGATGCTGAGTAGTGTAAAGGAGAGCAGGAGTGCTCAGAGTAACGTATGTTTGCTCAGGAAATGTGTCTGTGAACCAGGACGTAGTGCAATGCTGCACATCGTTCCTTGTGGCAGGCTGGACTACTATCAGGCTGGGGCTTGCCAACCTTTCTTGTGGAATTTTCAGCTCTTTCTCATCTTCTGGAACTGGAAACAGACATTTCATGAGAAAAACTGTTATCTCAATTTTACCAGGATGAACTAGGGTGTCAAGATCAAGGACAGTTTAGCTAACTGGTTTTGAACATTGCTACAAAATGTCCCACCTTGCCTTTTGTAGTCTGCCCAGGCCTCCCTACAACATTAATGCTGAAAGAAGATATTTTCCTGAAGCACACTGAGATGCTAGCAATCATAAAAGCTCAGATGGGCTTATATGACCTCCCTAGCCCAGAGACGAAGCGGTTTAGTACAAACCCCAATAGCAGTGTCTAAAACTAACTAGCAGAGCGGTGATAGCTCAGGGGACTTCTACTCGAAGTCTCTTGGAGGAAAAAATGAAATTTCAACCAAAAAATATCTGCTTCCACCAGAAAATGTTGGATTTCCATTATAAATAATAAAAATGTCTGCCTGACAAACCAAAATATCTGGGTTGACAGGAAATATTCCCATTTTGGAAATGCGGTTGATAGTGTGAGCGCTGAAATGCGGTTGTCTCATGGCCCACGGGGTGGGACTCCCCAGCCATGTTTTGTCTCCCATGACACTCTATAGTCACGGATTTTTAGTGCACATATGTCTCAGCAAGAAAGAAGGCTGGGACGCAGGAGGGAGAACATGGCTCACAGATGGAGCCCATGCTCAGGTGAGAAATGCTAGCACTGCCAGGTCAGTAGAAAATGCAGAACGTGCTCACAGCAGCTCACCAGTTACTCAGGGAGAGACCTGCAAATAGCATCCAGGTACTGCCTGAAATGCATCCGGCACATGCACTTCTCCAAAGCCTGGAAGCAGGGGACATGACAGACTAGAGCTGTTTAGGTTATAAGTTAGCACTAATTTATTTCCTTACACTGTGAAACACCTGGCTTGCAAAGGAACTAAAAAAAAAATTAAAAAAATAAATTGCAATCCTCATCTGTGGAATCTACGCTTGCATCCATGACTTGTGCTTCTGTAGGCAAGTGAAAACAGACTGGGAGCAGGCTGGCACTGAAGCAGAGGGTAAGACAGATTTAACTTGTCTAATATTTGTAAATGCACCAGAGAGGAAATCTCACTGCATTTAATGCTAGGCTCTGCTTGTTTGTTGCCTCCAATAAATTAAATTTCCAGATAAAATTACCAATGGGCATATGTGAGATTTTTTAAAATTACATCATTACATAAGGAATCTGGCAGAGCTTCAAATAAAATAAACACTACACAAGGAAATCTATTCGTTTTAATAGCTTGAATGCATCCATGGATGATGATGGGGAAAGCAAAGCTCTGATACTTAGAAGCTCAGCAATACTGTTCAAAAAGAAGGCATAAACAAGGCCTACTCACATTGTCCAAAAAAGGGTAAGAATGAACTAAGAAGCAGGATTTTGTTCAAGGCCTCAGTGTAATTATATATTCTACATCTCTTTCAACGCAACACTTTGTTTAAGCATGGGAACATTCTAGCAGACTTATAACAATATTTCCATACTGTACATTTATTATAGGTACTCATTAAGTCGAATTGCTAGCACATGAAGTCATGTGGAAAAAAGAGGGATTTAAGACATAACATTTGCAGGATGCAAACATGAGAAGTGATGACTTTTTCATCAAACTCTGGTTTGCAGTCAAAGCAAAATTCCAATGACTGTGCAGAGGCGAGCTAAAGGAAGGGGGATTACTATCAATTTGAAAATTATTTTACATTAGATTTCTTACCAAATTACAACTCTTGCCAGGCTGGCTGTGACATATTTATGTGTTGCTACTCATATGAAAACAAATAAAAAAATATTAGGAAGCTAAGCTTTAAAAGTGTTAAAAAAAGAAAAAGCAAAAGAAGCATTACTGCAACCAGTGTTTTAATAATTACCAAAGTGCTGTTAATCTCACTGTAATCCATGTAGAGGCTCTATATAAAAGTTTTCTGCAAAAAAATTGTAAACCACAATGTAATTAAACAAAAAGAAGTAGTTGGGGTGTGAAGGAAGCTTCAGTGATGTCTCTTCCTCTTGAAGCCACATGTGTGCATGCCACAAATAATACTTTCACCTTGATTCATTCTTTGGTTATGCTACATTCACCCTTCCATGCTAATTTTTGAATCACAATGTTTCCTTAGTCAGTGTTCATTGCACACTGCCATATTTCACAAGTTAACTAGACATAAAACTGCAAGCTGTACTGCTCAGTATCTACCTTTTCCTTAGCTGTTTTCATCCCTGCTTTGCAGATGAATCAGCACCCGAGTCCGGAGAGTGGGCACAGCATGAAGGCTGGCTCCCAGCCCTGCAAGCAAGCCAGCAGTGCAGCTACTTTATCTGCCATGAGCCTGGCAGCTTCTCCGAGGGGGACTTATTCCCCAGGTGAGCCAGAAATCTGCCTTCCACAAATGCTATTGCTAAATTGGAGACCAACAGAATGAGCTTCAGCTGGGTGAAGAGTAAAGGAAGTGGGGGAAGTATCACTGGATTTGAGTCAGGGCAGGAGGAAAGGGGAACTATGGGGAACTGTATATTTATGTGTGTGTATACACGTATGTACTTTCTGCAGAGGAAGTGAGACTTATGTAACTGATGGAGTTAAAATATTGGCAGCATATCACTGTTGGGGAACAACAGCTGTAGCAACACCAAAAAGAAACAACAGCAGCCACCCTCCTGCATAGCACCTGGGGTGGTCAGTAGTCAGACATTTCTCCTGTTCATCTCATTACAGCGTGACCAAAATATGCAGCTGTAAAAAGGCCCTTTCCACTCCCTGGTGCATATTATTTGTTATTTGGTACAGCAGAAGGGGGAGGCAATAACAGCTGCAGGAGCAATAGCTAAGTGTGAGGGTGAAACAGAGTTTCTGAGAGGTGAGTCTCTATCTCTGGCAATACTATATTGCCCCAACATGGACAAATGTAGGAGTGAAAGAACTGTATGTTGCAGGGGCAAACAGGGGTTAAGTATAGAAAGGAGACCATGCTACTTAGAAGAGAGCAGTTAAAAAGAAACTGGAGACTCCCCACCACTTCCACACTTCTGCTCTGGTAGAACAGGAGCTACTGAAGTCCCTGAGCCACACCTGCAGGAAACCTCCTACAAGGCACACAAAAAGAAACAAGATATAAAGGAGCATGAAGGTCTACCTGCCTTTCTCTGATCCAAGCAGCATCACAGAAATTGTCACCTCTCTACTCTCTAGTGCAGGAAGGGTAACTTGGTGTCTTGCCTTCCTCTGTTTGTGTGCCTTTTCCTCTTCTCTTCCTAGCCTGCCAAAATTTTTCTACCATTTTAGCAAGAATTTCACACTAAAAAGTTATGATGTAGCCCAAAAGTTCAATCACATTTTCCTTGTAAAGTAAAAAATATGTGCTCTTTACCTACTACATTATCAGTGGATTTACTGACTGAGAATAGGGGCAGGGGTTATATGCTAATGGATGTGACAGGCTCAGGAGACTTGGATTTTAATCTTGTATTTTTCATTAGCCTAGCACCTTAGAAAGCCCAGTCAGATGTTCTGGTGTTGCTCCATGTTCATCCTTCCTTCCTCTACTTGTGGAAGAAAGGAGACTTGCTTACCCACACTGGCCTGGTAAGTGCGTGTGTTACTGGGCACACTTCCTTGCTGTTCAGTTCTGAAACCAGCTCTGCTCCAGGTAACCTTCACAAGACACTTTCCCAGACCATGCTGCAATTTCTCCACCTGTACAACGACTTCTTTGTGAACTACCTCAATGTCTACTGTATCACAGCTAGGTATTTATAATATTACAGTTGATTTGTTTTCAGATGGAATGACTCCATTTTAGACAGCAGTTCTTCAAAGCATTGATGTATTTTTCCTTTTTATCCCTGGAACATATAAGCACAGTGGATTGCAAATTTAAAAAATCCCAAAGAGTAATTTTATTAGCTGCTGAAATACATTAGTGTTCCTGGACTTTGAACTAGGAATAACGATAATAGCCTGTCCTGAGAGTGGAATTTTTTCCTGACAGGCTTTTTCTGATGTTAGATTAAATTATCTTCGTACTGCTTTAGCTTTAGTGGTACATAAATAGCTCTTTCTTAGTCTGCCTTTATGTGAGAGGACAGTAAATACGGCTCACTTTTTGATCTGAGTTACTTATTGCACGGTGACGGTTAGCCAGATGATGACTGTTGTTGGGCAAGCTCAATAAAGCATCCAAGCCTGTGATCTTTCCTGTCGCTTATGGGGCCTAATTTTTTATGGTGGCTGTTATACCTGAAAGGCCTGTAAGGAATCATGGAGAGGCACAGCGAACTGGGGTTGGAGAAATCACTGATGTCTTTGCCTACGTTTCTTGGTTCTGCCAGTGCTCTCTGTAAAGCCTTTGTGGAGACCACTCACTGTCTGTGGTCACCCAACACTGTACTGGTACTCATGGAGAGCAAAGTGATGGCAACATAGGGCAGATCTTTGTTCACATGCTTCTCTATGCTTGATATCAACCTTTTACTTCTGTTGACTTTGAAGCAAGCTCAGATGCTCTTGGCGCACTGAAGAGGCAGTACAAGCTCCTTGCCCCATCTGAGGTGCTATACATCACCCTGGTTAAATGTCTGAGCAGTCTGGAAAGAGGCTGTCTGGGTCTATGGGTACTCTGTTGCCTGGGATTGCAACTCTTTTGTATGGCACTTTCACACAGGGGCTTACCCAAACCTCCATATTTAAAACCAAGATGTGATTCTTCTAGTGATGGTGAGAATGAGTTCTGAGTTGCACACATCACAGCTAAGTGCATAAAAGACTTTTTATTCCATAAGTATTCAAGTGCTAATTTAAACTTCTTTCCCTCCCTCTCATGAGGGGTAAGAAGCTGTTCTTCTTAAGCTCAAACATTCAATATTTGCGGACAGAAAATACCAAAGGTTCACAGACATTCAGAATTAAATTCAGATGGAATCTGATCAAATGGGAACAAAGAAAAATACCTTGATTAGTTTCACAGATCTAATTCTTACAGAGATTATAAAGACCCAAATTCAGCATTAAGAAAAGTCTGTGCATCAACATGTATGAGAAGATTAAATAAAGCTTCTTTAGAAATGCATTCATCACTCCTGAGGGTACAAATTGCTGTTTTCCTAGACACTTAAACAAAGCTGAACAATCAGGGGCCAGAGAAAAAAGCAGAAAAAAAGAGAAGAGGAAGAATGACAGCCAGGATTTTTAAAAAAACAACATAATTGTTACTACTTTTAAATGGATTTGAAGGTGTATATAATCACTGTTACCAGCACTGATCAAAATTAGGATTAACAAGAAGCTATACTGAAAAATACTTTCTTGGAGTACCATATCTGGAAAGCTAAAGAACTTTCTGGTGGTCAGTAGACCATGATTAAGTAGTCCTAGCTCTTATGGAAACATCGGTAATGCTCGTAGGATTTTACCACAGGCTTCCTGTGATTTGCTTTCAGAAATTTAGAATTGTCAAGACCAGGAGCTGAGCACTGGTTTCGTGAGCCACCTCTCCACAGCAGCTGGTGGGAAGAAAACTTCCCACTGAGACCAGACTGCAGTACGCCTGCGTAGCCCTGTCTGCAACAACCTGGACGCTTTGGTCAATATTTGGCCTGTCAGCTAGTCAAATGAAAAAACGTGAGGCAGAAATTTGTCATCTGCACATTGAACAGTGTTCAGACACATCAGTAGGGTCCTAGTCCATATGTCAATATTGGGGAGCAGCATGGCTGGGTGTAAACTCAGGGAAGTCTTTACACGTATGAAGAAACTTTAACAACTGCTTAGTCCGAAGGAAGCTAAAGGAACTACTTGGAAGTTTAAAGTATGGATGAAAGTCCTCTGTTAACTAGTGAGAGTGGAATTTCTAGGATGAAACACTGCCACTGGGCCTTCATCATATTGAAGCAAATACTGGAGGTTCATGTTCATGTTGATTTTCTTGGTTTTTGGGGTTTTTTAGAGTCATATACTGTTTCTGACTCTTCAGTGTCACATTTTAAATCCTGGTCATATTCATTTTCAGTCTTACAAGACACAATTTTCCAGCTGGAGATGTTTTTACATGCTCTTATGTTGACTTGGATAGATTGGATCGGTGGACCAACATTAACAGGATGGGCTTCAACAAGGCCAAGTGCCAGGTCCTGCACTTGGGCCACAACAACCCCATGCATCACTACAGGCTTGGGGAGCTGTGGCTGGAGAGCTGTCTGGAAGAAAAGGATCTGGGGGTTCTAACTGACAAGCAGCTGAACGTGAGCCAGCAGTGTGCCCAGGTGGCCAAGAAAGCCAACGGCATCCTGGCTTGTATTAGAAATAGTGTGACCAGCAGAAGTAGGGAGGTGATAGTCCCCCTGTACTCTGCACTGGTGAGGCCACACCTGGAGTATTGTGTCCAGTTTTGGGCACTGCAATACGAGAGAGATATCGAGGTGCTGGAGCGAGTGCAGAGGAGGGCAATGAAGCTGGTGAAGGGCCTGGAGAACAAATCCTATGAGGAGTGATTGAAGGAGCTGGGACTGTTTAGTTTGAGGAGAGGAAGGCTGAGGGGAGACCTCATCACTCTCTACAGCTACCTGAAAGGACATTGTAGAGAGGTTGGTGCTGGTCTCTTCTCACAGGTGATTAGTGACAGAACAAGGGGGAACAGCTTTAAACTCCAACAGGGGAGGTTTAGACTGGACATTAGGAAAAAATTTTTCACAGACAGAGTGGTCAGACAGTGGAATAGGCTGCCCAGGGAGGTGGTGGAGTCACCATCCCTGGATGTGTTTAAGGGTCGTTTAGGTGAGATGTTGGGGGATATGGTGTAGGGGAGAACTTTGTAGAGTAGGGCTGATGGTTGGACTCGATGATCCCAAGGGTCTTTTCCAACCTGAATGATTCTGTGGTTCTACTTAGTGTTCGAAGGCAAGCTAATACTAAATCCTTTGAACATTTACTCTCCCTCTGAATAAAAGACAGTGAAAGTGCAAGTTCTAAATGGTCCCAAATTTGGAACAAGACCTCACATCTGTATCTGAGCACCATCTGTGCATCAGTCGTGTGGTGAATAGGAATAGGAAAAGCACACACAAAAATGACCCTAAAAGCCCTGTATTTCCTCATGTTCTCCAGCTTAACTGGCTGTGTCTCCAGCCTTACCATCTTCCTGATGGAAGACTTTATTCAAAGCCTGCTCTGAGGCTGATGGAAATCATTCTGTTGTTCTACCAATGATTTCAGCAGGTACTGAATCACACATAAAGACTGGGAAGAACAGAGACTTAACTTTTTTTTTTTTTTTTTTTTTTATAATTATGCAGAGACTGCATAATTGTTATCAAATTGGTTGGGTTATTGATGCATTTTAAGGTATTTTAAAGCTTGCTCTTATCTTTTTAGAGTTGCTGATGCATGATTTTATCCAGATCCTCAGAACATTTGGAACCTCTTTCTTAAAGTCTGAAGTAGCTAAATTGCCAAATCAGGTTTTTCTGTGACTGGTGTCTGGATTCCCTAACTTAAGTTTGAAAACTGTGGTGCAGCCACAAGCCTTGAACAAAGAATGAAAAATAAAAAGTATGTGACTTTCATTATTATCTATTTTTTAACTGTTGATTTAAGGTAGTTTCACAAATTTTTGAGGCTTGATCCATTATCATTTAATTTTTGGAACTGGCAAAACCCATAATTTCTTCTCTAAATTTCTGTTGACTAGTCCTCAGCAGTACTAGTAATGTGTTCCCTAACTACTCACTCTAAACAACATCATGCTTAGTGTCTTTTCTGCTAATATTAAGCATCCATACCTCTTCTTCACATCTTCTCAAGATGGCTTTCAAACTGGGCACTGAATGCTGCCCTCCTAGCTCTGTCATGTAAGCAGTAGACTCTATAGGTATTAAGCACCTGTGAAAAGGTGTGTATCAATATACATGCAATTCAGAGTACAGTGTTAACCAATGCAGGGAACACTTGCAAAAGAAGAAGGAAAAAAAAAAAGATGAGGGAATATAATAGTTCCCAGTAGCTGCCTGACCACAAGCCATTTTATATTGCAAGTCTGTAATGGAGAAATGTTATTACAAGACTCCGAGTGCCACCATCTCCCAGCGTCATACATGGAATGCAAAGGTTAGGAGCAGCAGATAGTGGAGGGTTATAGATGTACTAAACTGGGTTTATTAGACTGTCACAGACTATTTATGCTGGATGCTCAGGGGAAAAAAATCTAGTATTTAATGTCACAATGGATGCACTGCTTGCACAGCAGAAATTGGCCAATTCAGATATTTTTATTTATCAGTCATATATCATAGCCATTTCAGCATTTCCCAGTAACATAAAGGGCTCTGTTCTCATCTCCCTTATAAAAATTCGCCACAGAAGTAGATGCAGAAACAGCATGTGTCTTTTCTGCTCAGTCAGTAATAGATTACATATGGCAAGACAAACTGCTTTTATTTTTGTGACTTTCATTAAAATAATGTGATGCTCAAAAAAGGCATTCCTGAAGGCCATTTGATAAACAGCAAGTGTTCTAGGTTATTGCCTTGCCAGTGAGATTTAAAGTCTACCAATTTTCTTCGGGAGGCTCTGTGCAATTTTTGCTTCCATCTGCATGGCTACTGGAAGGCGCATCTGTTTAACATCTCATGCAGAACATTACCTTTAAAAGAAAATGACCTGTCTACAGCTATGCTTCAGTGTCAGTACAGATATGAGCCCAGCACCTAACATACAATTTCAGCTACATTGCTAGGTGGCCCAGAGTACCTTGCATGAACACATTTCCATGTTTAAAGGGATGTTTCTTTTTCACAGTGATGTAAGCGTTACATTAACACAGCATCTGCCCATGCTGAGGGCTGAGTTCAGGACAGTCTGACAGAGACAAATAGAGCAGGAAACTTGTCAGTGAGTATATTAACATAGGAGGATTGGTTCAAGTCTGTAATGAAGAGGCAGCACAACTGGTCTGTGAGACTTTACACACTGTCGTAACAGGTAAGTTAAGGAGCAGAAACAAGGCAGCCTAACCTTTCCACACTTGAACTCGTTAGGAAGATTTCAGAGCTGTGGGTATAAAATGCATATGGAACAGAGGAAGGGGGCAAGGGAACTGGGAACAAGAGATTAACTAATTGGAAAACTATCAGAAGGAGACTCACATGTGAATATTATTTTTGGAAAAAAGATTTTGTAATTTTTTTTTTATAAATGGAAAATGCTTCAAGTGCAAGACATGCTTAAACACATAATCATATGGGACAAGAGAGCAACAGCTGCACTCAAGTATTTTCTTAAGAGATGAACATTCATACTCACTCTGTGCTATATCAAAATAACATTTCTGTGTATCAGCTTAGTTCACAAGTGCTTTTGAAAGGGAGTCATTGTTTGTCCTTTCCAAAGCCAGTTTTAGCTGGAGCCATCATTGCTCGCTCTTCCCTGGTGACGCACAGTATGCCGGATCCTCATAAGCAGAGTAAAATATCCCTTTTCTGGCAGTAAAGAGGGCATTGGCCCCTCAATATTGCCTGAAGAAGGAGAAAGTGAGGAATATGTTCTGCCCAAATTATTTCAATATTTATCCATCCTTGAAATAAACATTCAAGTATAACATGTTAAAAATAAAACATTCAAGATCTTGCTCATAAATACTTTATTTATGGCTTTGAAAATATAAGTTGGAATGTCAAACTGAAATATGTCCTGCACTTACAGTCATAAATTATACAGCACCATAAATTTACTGGACATTTTATAAATACAGATATTTCCCCTGTCCCAAAGAATTTAAATCTAAATCAGGCATGACAAACAGAAGGCATGGCAGAGGACAATAGTTCAAGACAGGAATGATGAGAAAAGAATAAATATTGTCTGAAGTGATGGGTTTAAAGGAGAGAGAGAGAAGACTAGGTAAAGGTTTCCCTTTAGGTGCAGGAGAGTTTTAATTTTAAAGGCATCTCTGTTCCCCAAAGAAGGACAAAATACAACTCTGGAGGTCTTCATTTACATGCTTACTGATAAGTTCACTTGCTGAGTTTTGAAGGTTTGGTTGAAACTTGTTTATGTTTTGATTGTTAATGGATTATTATTCTAAGTATGCTTACAGAAGGACACTGAATTTACAAGTGACAGCTTTTGGCTTAGTAACAAAGTTAAAAAGCTCAGCCAGAGGTGGCAGAGGGCTTTGTTTTGCTCTGTGTTCCCAACAGGGAGAGCCTGTGCCAAGTGCAGAGAGGAGCCACGACCATGGTGCAGAGCTGACTTCACAGAAAGTACAGACAGAGTCAGCGGCATCTGTGCAAAGCTGGCTACATGGGAACCTAGCTGGTGGCAGCCACCCAAAGCTAACTCACTGAAATTTCTGGTAGCAGAAGCAGGTTTGATATCACTGGACAGTATGTTTGTCCCCTAGGAAAGGGGTGCTGGTAGACCTCAATGGGTCTGCAGAGGGCTGCCACTTCCATGGGTCCCTTTTCAACCAAGGAGGCAAGAATGGGATTTTAGTGAGGTGGTGGATGAAGTTTGTGGTGGGATTAAGCAATCTGGACCTCAGAAGTCTGGGCAATAAATACTTGGAGCTCAAGGCTGAACAAACTCTCTGTGCAGTGCTTTGAAGCAGTCACTAAAAGCACAGAGAATTATCCAACTTTTCATCCCTTTGCAATAATACATTAATTTCTTCTTAATAAATGCTTGAGACTGGTAAAAAGCCAAAGCTACTCCTCTGCACCATAGCAGTGGTGTTATAGCTAAGATACCTCATGGGAGACATAGTCCAACTGCAGCAATAAAGCCAACTGCAGTTGCTTTGATGCAGAAGCCTGCTGTGATTTGAGACACCCGCAGACACCTGAAACCCTTGTAAAGGACTTGTGTTTGCTCTGTAGCCATCTGGGACCACAGCTGGTGGTAAGGTGTGATACCCCATTATACCTAAAATGGTGTTAGACATCTATATTTAAGCAACTGAATTTCTCCCATGCTGTCAAACAAAAGCAAAAGAGGAGTAAAACAAAAAGTACTTTAATATATGGAACTGAAATGATACTTTACCTCAGCCATTGTTGCTTGACCACCATGAAGCAGTGACAAATCTAGAGGAATTCTTGAGCTACAAAATACCCTGTTTATCTACCAGCAGCTGAAGTTGCTGAAAGGGTCTTTTGTGTCATCATACCCACCTCAGCTTTAGATAAAACCAGCCTCGTTTTGTTGTTCTTTGGCAGTAAGTAGAG
Organism: Strix aluco; assembly: GCF_031877795.1. NCBI lineage: Eukaryota > Metazoa > Chordata > Aves > Strigiformes > Strigidae > Strix > Strix aluco. The sequence continues at coordinate 69,950,139 of NC_133971.1, forward strand.
TAGTGAAGTGATGAAAGGGATATCAAGTTGCCAGAGGTGTACAGACCAGCCTGAGCCTTGGTGGTCTGACGTGTCTCAGAAAGGTGCTGGACAGACGTGGAGCAGGACATGCGATAAGACATTGTATAAGGAGCTCTGGCAAATGATACCTTTTGGCAGCAGAGAAATTGCTCGCTTCTGCTGTCTGACTGCATTTCATATAGGCTGTCAGTGAGGTCAAAGCTCTCCCACCACTACTTGTTCTTCTTTCCAGAAGGACAGCTGTACACTGCTGTCAGTATGTAGCGTGGGTTGGGTGTGCTTGTAGTACAGGGAACACTTACCCCTCTTCATTGCAAGACATAGCCATTGCTGGCTGACTCGATTAGATGTCTTAGTCTGAAAACTGCATGTAATGGGCTCTGTTCACATTGGTGGATACATATGAATGAAAACGGTTTACTTCTACCAAGAAAGATGTGCTGGACAATTTTTTGAGATGTACAGATTTCAGTGATACCTTGTGACTTCCAGTGGGAGACCACAGCCATTTAGAGCATATGCCCCTTTAAAAAATGACATTAAGTACATGATTACGAGCACAAACATAAGCTTCAGTTGTAGATCCAGGCTACCTTCTCTTTCCTGAAGGGACAGAATGTATTTTCACCTGGTTGATGAAATTTCACTGTTGTCCTCAGTTATTACCTTGTTTAGATAAAGAGACTATGCTTAAACCTGTTTTAATGGTTTATACGGGTCTCCATCCTTTCTGTTTAGTTCTAAACAAAGATTAGGATGGACGCATTGATCTGTCATTACTGCCTGCTGGGAATGTAAACTAGCCAATTTTCTAGAAGTCATGGAGCCAAAGCATCATTGTCTCACAAATACGTCTTTGCACAGAACTACGATTTTAATTTTCCTAATTGCTAGATCCAGCTGCCAGTTTCCAAAGAGATGCACCAAGGTGTCCCTGAGCAAATCAAGGAAGAACTGTGCCTTACAGGAAATCCTCATCATGGATTGTACAACAAAATTTAAAAATGTATCAGGGACAACTAAATTGCTATTCCAGAGGTATTTAAAAAATTAAAAGTGATGATAAATTGGCTTTGCCTATGACAGTGTTGGTGTTACCTACAAGTCTAACACTGTACTTTGGAACAATCAGATCAGAAAAGGCCACTGCTCTCTGCTGAAATGGAGTGATGAATCAGATGTCTGATCAGGCAGCAGTGCCATGGAAACTGCCTAGAACTCAGCACTTTGGTTTCCTAAACTGAAGAGAAGAAGGAAATTCATATGAAAACTGCTAATATGCTGAATCCTGGTCTATAAACTTGAATATCTGGGTTTAGCACAACAGTGCTGGATGGTGTCATCAGGACAGCTCTTGACCTTCTACAGATGGTAGCAAATGAACTGCTTCCATTAGGCCACAACTGTAACATGATAGGTGCCCCCACTGAGACGAGTTAAAACATCCAGTTTGTCAGTATGAGAAAACTTTGTGGGAATTGGTTGGCTTCCACAAATTTGTCAGGAAGTGGTTGGAATATGTAACTTAACATTTCTCCATTTTCATTAAGCTTTAGTTGCTCAGACTGTAAAAACTATATAACACTGCAATCTGTATACAGACAATGTTAAATAGTTACACATTATGGACATTATATATCACATAGGCTAATTTAATTTAATTTTCAAAGTTCCGTAGAACTAAAACACTAATACTGAAACAAAATTTTTTTGAATACTACCACAGTAATCAATCCCTGTCAGACTTCTGTTTGATGCAACATGTTAGCATTTTGTTCTGTTTTGGAATAAACTTTGTTTCAAACCATTGGAATTTCCTTTAGAACAGAAATCCCAATTCCCAACCATTTTTGTTCCCATTGTTCCTGCATCCCAGATTGAAGGACCCAGAGGTTAAACTTCTTTTTCAGTGCATGTCCCCATTCCACCTCCCCATGCCCGCAAATCCTGCTATGTAGAGTCTCCCAGGCTCTCTTTTTGAGAAACAGCTTCTGCAGACAGCACAGGCACACATCCCACTCTTTGGAGAGCAATTGTATTGTGTTAGGTTCCTGTGCTTAGGGCTCTTTGTAGCATAATCTCTCAGAGCACTGACATTAACCATCTGATACTGTTTACCCCAAGGAGAGGCCCTGTGGACTACATTACCCAGAATCCTTGACAGAGGAATTGATGAGTAGCTAATGAGTGAAAAATAAATCATGCTAAGTCACTGTAATCCTCAAAGTCATGCCCTTTTTCTTGCATAAAAGCTACTGGCCACATGTACACAATGGATGATGGTGACAGCAGGTAAATATGTAAGTCATAAATAGGTTGCACTTAGATTTATCTCAATAACAAGTGAAAAGTTCAGAACCAGTCTTTCTGTTCAGACCCATGGCCCCAATCATAATGTGAAAAACTTACTTTTGCTCTGTCCCAATAGAAATATCCAAAAAGTCACAATCATTGTAAAATTCTAGTTAAAAAAGCCCAAATTCTATAAACAAAACACCCAATGAGATTAACCAAAGTTAATTCCACTAAGATAGTGGGCAGCAGTGGTTAAACACAGATGACTCTCCAGATGCTGTAGCAAGACACCCATAATGATTTCATCACAGGCACAGCTGGAAAGATGCCAAACTTCCTCACTGCAACTGGAGCAGGTGACAGCAAATCTCTGGTTCTTCCCTAAGTAGCCACATCACATCACTAACAGCGTGGCATTTGCACCCTCTGCTACCAGCTCTTTCAGATCAGAGAGCTGCTGCTTTCAATGCTGACAGCAGGCATCCAGTTTCAGAGATGGATCACTACACTTTTAAAAAGCTTCCTTAAAGTTTACGATGGTGGAGACGTCACATAACATTTGGCTTTTGATGTGATACAGTGTAAATGCTGTAATCATATTTACAAGACATGATTGATAACATGCTGTGCATGAACTCCTTCCTTTAAACTTTCCCATAAAACATATTCTTCTGCTATTTCCAAATCTCAACTACCAAAGGATCCAAGTGAAAAAAAAAAATTAATTAGGTCCAAGCAGGACAAACAGACCCTGAATGACTGTTCAGGAGCAGGAGATGAAAGTTCAGCACTGAATTTAAGTCTGATGAATTATTATGCTCTTCCTTTAAAAGTCTGTGCAAATTGGAAGTTGGTGTTGTTTTTTTTTTTAATCTCACTAAACAAACTAGACTCATACCCCATGTAAGATTAACGTGAGATCCCAATGAATGCTAAGTCCCACAGCAAAACTCTTCACTTGATTACCAGTTCAAGTAATCCTTTTTTTCAGCAGTGTGATGTTACTGATACAGAAAATTACTCCCGACCTCCACTGCTGTACAGGAATCTATGGGACATGCTGTGGAGGAGGCTATGAACTTCTTGAGCTGCTTTGTTGCCTGGTAATACTCTCCTCTTAGCTGCAAACCACAGTAAATCACCCTAAGTGACTGCTAGGTTAATGTAGCCAGCTCTGCTGGCAGGGAATCAGGGAGCACTCTGTTATCATTCTGTCTTCAGAGCTGGGAGGCGATAAACTCTGACATGAGGCAATCACAAACGGTGGCAGGGAGTAGCTCTGTTAGATACTAAAGACTTCCACTGCACCCTTAGGCACCACAGCTTTCGTCTGGGGAGGGAACATTTTACGACTGAGTCAATCAGTTGTGTTCACTTACCTTGCTTGAAATTCCCCTTCAACACCCATACAGGCAAAGTTTGACTGCTGTAGAAGACGATGAATGTGACCAGCTCGCACAATAGGAAAGGCTTTAAATTCTTGTAACTAGATTGTGATTGAACAATTAAACCAATAGTAAAAATGAAAATTTGTCAACAGTGAAGGAAGAACATAGTAAATAAGCCCAACTGGAATGGAAGATCTTAATATACATTTGTGTTGCACTAGACTCACATGATTCTGAGATTAAGGCTACCAAGTAGCATGTATTAAAAAACTCCAGTTCCAAAAGAATCAATTTTTGTTTCATACAGAAATTTTCTGCTATAGCATGTTTGAATCTACAGCAAGAAATGCCTAAAATATGCTGAAAATCTTTGGGTAAATAGGGCATGAGGTTAAAGTTGAAGCAAAATCATCCTCCCAGAAGTCTGGCATGTGGTAGTCATGCTGGAATCATTTAAGATTATCTTGTGTAGTAGTGGGAGGCACTTTGAATTGTACAAGGACATCCAATCCTGCAGATGTTCAGATAACAAATGTTTTCAAGGCACTTTGAAGATGAAGCACATAAATAGAAGGTTTCATTATTAGATATTAGGAAGAGTAATAAAAATAAATACAGTGCATACTAAAGAACATCTGAAGGCTCTTTTATGAGACACAACATAGGGGTCTTTTCAAAGTAGTGATTTATTTTTTCACATTACTCCTTTTCATTAGTAGAGTTCAGAAATTAATTTGAAAATTTCTGTTTCATTCAATCCAGCAGTGTCAAACATTTTTGCCAAAGAAAGACACAACTATTCAGACAGCGTAAAGAAGCTTGTAAAAAGCTACTAGGCAGAGAAGTTCACTCAACCACTAGCAGCACTGATTGGAACCAGAGCCCCAATAAAAACGGATAGACCATATCTGCCCTTACCTTAAACCATCTCAAATACCACACAAAGGAATGGGGGATAAAGGAGCAAAAGAGCATACTGTAGAAAACCAAAATGAAAGCCATACAGCCAACATCTCAATTTCGAACAGCTGTGTAAAAACATCTGGAAGCTGCAAATCCTGAAGAACCCAGCAGTCCCCTGGTCTCCTGTTTCATCCAAGGACACCATATTTAGTCTCTATGAACTAAAGAACAGGAACAAAAAGAAGGCGCATGCACCAACTAGAGATTTGCTGGCTTCATTACAAATTAATCCATTTTCTGTCCGATGAATGAGAAATGTCCTACAGACTTGGGCTGTGAGAGCAGTATACTGCAAAATTCCTGTTATATGGACAGGCGTTGGAAGGGGATCTTACACCCTGAGGCATACATCCATAAGTGTGATCTTTCAGCACAGTTATTGTTAGCCTATACTGCATCTAGACAACCTTTTGCTTTTCCAGTGATGATTATATGTCATGACAATTTTGATGGATATATCTTCAGGAAGGGAAATTCCGGAAAGATCATAGAAGTGCCTTTGATGTAAGGAATATACTGAGTGAGAGCCATTAAACATTTATGAGGTTTCCTCTACTGGTAGAAGAGAAAGCTCTGTGGTATTTGATAAGACTTAAAGTGAGACATACTGCAAATTTAAGTATTACAAGAAAAGATGAGAAAGCAACTCATACTGTATTAGGAAAAGAATGTACTACCTTGTGCATAGTACAAGGCAATTTTTGTGAATGTTAATATTATCAGAGAAATCCTTTCACTGAAATACCAGACAGGACATCCTCAGAAAGAAGGACAGGGCAGGGAGTAGTGAGGTAGAAACAAAGCAGATGTTAAATAATTGTAAACTGGATCAATAAATGACCACTTACAGAACTGAAAACCAAAGCAGGTAAGGACAGGACAATCCTACAGAACTGAAAGCTCTTTATTTCCCTTGTGATTCTGGAGGGAGGGCAGGTGTGTTTGTGGACAAACAAATACTTATTTCTCTGATTTAGACATAAAAGATGACATGATGTAGAAAACCCACAAGCAGTTTTCTAGTGAAAAAGAAGCCCAGGAATATAAGGAATATGTTAGGTACCTCCAATTAGGGTCAGGGCTATAAGGATGCTGAGAAGCAAAGGTATTAGGGACAGCAGTATTTTGCATGTGTAGTGCACACAGGTAGAACTAACAACACACAATGAAGTTGCAGATTCAGTGCTTTATAATGAAGACCAGCAGAACTTCCCTCACCCATAAAATCTCCCTTGAGTTCACTTGTGTGTGTGCCTCAGGACACAGTGAGGGCTTACAGACTGAGCTCCCAGTCATCAGCAAGTCCCATCTCCAACATGCCGCACGTGTCTTCTGCCCAATTTAGAACTTTGAAGACAGAAGTGTTAAGTTGCTTGCAGGTCTCCCTGTTTTTCTTCTTATTATAATAGTTGAGTTCTTCACAGACTGCACTTATAACAAGCCTATGAAATGAGGGACTACTATAAAAGATGGGAATTGAAGCACAAACAGATTAATGTCCAAGGGGCCCACCTCTTTTGGGTGCCTAAATTGAAGCTCCTAGGATTATTTTTTTACAGACTTTTTGGCACTAGCAGGCACTTTACATTTTCCAGACATCACTTCCATTAACTTCCACGGCTCTTGTGAGTGTTCTGCAGTTCTGTAAGTGAGACCTCTGCACACAGCAGGCAATTTTGCTAAATTTTTGGTGATACACTGCACATTAAATGTGTTAGAGAGAGAGAATTCAGTTGTCAGTGGCAGCATTTCACCACTTGAGCTCTGCTTGATTCAGTAAATACCTTCCAGTTTCCTCAACAATGAAGGCTAAAAAAAAAAGGTAACAAAGTATTTCATTAAAGAGTCCTGTCCCTTCTGCTAGTGCATTCAGTGTGCTGAATAGGCCCACTCAGATTGTTGCTAGAAAGATTCTCCCATGTAAACTGAAAGTAGCAGTTTTCTCCTATTATTCCAATGACTTTCTTCTCTTTCTTGGAGAACTTCCAAAGTCTCACTGAGGAAAAAGAGTCCAGTCATGAAAGGTGAATTCCATATTGGAGTTCCCATTGGAAAGGTGAACTCTGTATTGGAGTTCCCATGCAAACCTAAGCAAAGTATGGGCATGGAGTCTAGAAAATATAAATCCTTGAATGGATCCTTGTATTCCTGTTTCCAGGAAAAACAAAACAAAACAAACAAACTGGTTTAATGGAAATCAGTTTTCTTGTTTTTGACATTGTGTGAAGATGAGTAAGAATGGATGATGGAATATCTTGTGTTCTTGATACAGCAAAATAATGTGGAAAATTTGGTTTGCTTTCATATATACTAAGACTTGCTAATTATAACGAACATCTGAAGGCTATTTATGCATACGTTGCTCTGGCCAATCTTGAAAGTATAAAGCACAGTGAAAGCTGTTTAAAGTTCCTGTATTGTAAGTTTGCTTAATGCCCTAACATAAAGCAAATGAACTTCAATGGTTGTGAAAGAAGCTAATGGTTCCTTCTGGCTTTAAATTCTATGAATCTATAAAAAATATATTAAAAAGTTACAGAGCCATTTCTATTAATAAAATAAAATTTTTCCCTTAGTTGTATATGAATTACCAGTTGTATCTGGTTACCTCTTTCAACGACTTTTGATTCAGTATCTTCCCAAGACCCTGACGTTGCTTTGAGCATGAAAGACCTGCTATTCATAGGAACAATCATCTGAAAAAACAAATTAGCTACTCTAACTTGTTTTCAACTAAAGAAGGCTTCAAACAGTTGTTTCTGTATATGAGTCAATCCCTTCTCCATAATACACTATGGTTTAGCCTAAGTGGGATCATATTAGACCTTGCCACATCATATCAGACTATGACATAAAATGACTGTCTCCAGATCCTTGTCTCTATTGCTACCTCCTTCTTTCACTGGCAAGCAATCAACACTTGCAACTTGATTGACAGCTTGAAATGAATATCATAACAGCTGGTGCCATAAACGACCACATTTCTGTCATTCTCATAGACCTTTCCATGTACTTCTAGAGCAAGACTTAGAATTTGGTTATTTGCAATAGGAGAAAATAATTTCCTACCTGGCAATCCTTAGTAGCTGCTAAGTTCCTCTGTCAACACAAGCACAGTGACATTCTGCTGATGTGGAAGGCTGAAATGCAAGGACAGGAAAGACCTTCCAGCACATGGTATGCCTCTACTCCATGTGGGAAAATCTACCATGGGCTTCTTGGACTTTCCAGAGGTTTTGATCCAACACTGACACACCTGAAACTGAAGCTTCATTCTTATTTAGACAGGATTTTTTTTCCCCCTCTTTCTTCCTAAGGCCTCAAGCACTCAGGGCCGTATTCACTGGCACTGCATGTCTGTTACAGCCTCCAAATTCAAGAGCATGAGTGATCCAAACCAAAGATTGAGTAGGGAAAGGTGGTGAGATTCAGCACCTAATTCAGGCTCCATTGTAAGCCATCTGGATATTCTGTACTTCAGCAGATCAGATGAATAACCTTTTGCTGCTCTCTGCCAAAGAACGCAGCACTTCTACACTTCACAAGACAGAGTTTTAGCTTCAGCTTTTCACGACTACATGTGAACTTCACTGTAATAACACCCAAGAGATGGATTTCCCCTGTTTAAGTTGCTCATAACATCAAGATTTTTCGCATATTCATCCTTCTAGGTTGTATGTGACAGTCTAGCTGCGCAGTTAGAGGAAGAACAGAGGTTATATCAAGCTCCACTTTAACTCTCATTTAATAACACAGTGATTATCATTGTGTCATGCAGCACCTGCAGAATTGCTACAACATTTTCATCCAGTTCTGTGCCGTCACCTGCGACCCAATGAATCCAAAATACCCTGGCATTGTCTTCCCGAAAGGCTCTCACTGACCTGCATATTTTTTCAATTTGTTCCAATTTTCAGTAGTTTCCTCAAGGTTTGTTCGAACAAACAAGCATTTGCATTTGAGGCTGTTTCCCACAACAAAAGGACACAGTCTCTTTGACCCCACTTATTTATTGCACAGATGATATGTTGCTGTTGCAGTTCCCTGGCATCTGTAGTTATCGTCCCCACTAATCCAGTAACTTCTAGTGCACATTTTAGGGCCACACCAGCCAGTCATTGCTTTTTGATTGCCTCCTTTTGCACACCACACACTAACCAAGCCTGCAAAACAACACTGCATCTCTGCAGCTCTACACAGCTCCATTATTCTTCTTTATTGAATCAGTCAGAATTTCCTTTGTTTCATTTGTTCTCCATTTGGAGACACACTTTTTACTAATAATACATATAAACTACATAGATTCACCATGATCTTTGATAACTGTGCTTAGTAAATAGCCTCATGAAAATTAGCTTTATACAGGCTATCTTGTCTGGCTTGTCAAGTGGGACACAGCAAAGAGGAGCAGTCATTCAGATAATTTTAAAAGTTGTCACCAAATGTTTATATGTCACTACACTACACTTCAGTCTTCTGACCTGATAGCTTCCTGTATGTGCTGAAAAGTATATGCAAATTTTGATAAATAACTCAATTTGTGGTACTGTGATGATGTATCTGCAGAACGGCACAGAGAAGGAATGAGAGGAAATCTTTCCACTAGAGACAGGAATGCGGGAGTGGTGTGGGATCTTTTGTTTTTCCACACAAGACTGGAAGCCTAGCTCTCCTGAAGTCAAAATGAGTTTTGCTGTAGATTACAGCCACAGATTTTGATTATTACAGCATTTTGCTTCCTTCAGTGTTTTACTAGAATAAGGCTCAACAGAAGCAAAACCCATGATAGATGTGTACCCTACCACACAGGCCTTACTTGACATTTTGCTGCACTCAGTAATACCTGCCATACATGTTTAAGTGGTGCAAAGAACTTTGTGGGAGAAACTGGTCAACAAGTATGTCCACTTAAACGTTAAAATAGCATTTAACATCAGAATGGTCTCTAGATGAGGCTTCTCCCTAGACTGAAATCTCCTGACAGTCACCTCAAAGAGAAAAAGAGAAACTAACATAAGCATATTCTACAATTATTGTATCATTAGGAACAGAAGAATTAAAAATTAGTTTGGGTTAGGGGTCCAGCAAGCCAACTTCGAGCGGAAAACTGCCCACAGGGCGGTAATGAAGATATCCTGAGTAGACAAGAGACATTTCAATTGGGAGAGAACTGGCCGTCGGGAAATGAATCAAACGGCCAGGATGGAACTGAGGACCTGGAAGATGTGCATGCTGTTGGTGATGGATAAGGGCTATAGATGACTTTGGAGCAATAAGTCAGGCCTTCACATAGATGTACCAAGATGCCTGCCATGCTCTGACGTTACTGAAAGGTACACTTTAAGCATTAAGAATATATGTATTTAATATTGAACAAAGCCACAACATTCCCTGAAGGCAGTTACTGCTTACAGACTATTATCTACCCTCTGCAGAAAACTGTCATCCTTTCTGTTCAGTATTTTTCTCAGATTTAATATATGTATCCTGAAAAAAACACATAAAGGTGGGGTCTGGGAATTAAGTAGAGAATACAGCAAACCCTTTCAGTGAGTAAAGAAGCAGAAAGCAGAAAAAGCCAAGGAAGATGTGCTGTCTTTCAGGAATTTCAAAGCCCTTTTTTTTTTTTTTTTTTCAGAATGCACTTATGCTTTTCAGTGAACGTGACAGAATTCACGAGAAGAATTATCAGCATTTAGGAGCTTTTAAATTATGGATAAATGTTATATATAAAATGTTGTACTCTCTTTTTTGCATTTCTATCTCTCTTACCCCTCTGGCACATTTTCCTCAGAGCTTCTCACTTCAGCAGTTGAGAAGCGTTTATTGCCAGGATCTACTACCCTTATTTATTCAAGCAGAAGAAACATACCTTACATCTATTGCCCAGAGAGAAGGAAAATCATGGAAGTGAAAAAAACTGTTTCCAAAGAGCTACAAAGCCTCACTACTTAAAGGCCTTGCAAAATAGAAAAGAACTACCTGGCAACAAGATCGAAGAGCAGGCAATAATACTTAAAATCCCTAGGTTACTGCTTCAGCCTGTGTATAAATGATCCCTCTAGAGGCCAGCAGAGTATCAAAAAACACTTACCACGAACTAGACCATAATACCACTGTAGACTCAACTCTTACCCAAATTATTAACATTTAAAACTTCTTCCAGTTGTCCGAAGGCTGCCTTTTGCATTGAGACTGAGCTGTCCTGCAAATATATCAGGAACATAAAAAGCATGCCATAGTGTTACCTTTATCATGGATCTAAATTCCTTACATGGGGTCATGGATGTTGGAAGTAGAGAGTGCTCACCAAAACAGATATATTGCCTTCATTCACATAGGGAAGATCTGCTCATTTAATCAGTGTGTTTGAGATCAGTACATACTTAGGAGAAACAGTGTGTATTTTGGTCAGAGTCAGGAATTGGACTCTACCACACTCTGACACTGATTTGCTGTCTCCGAACTTTGTGTCTTGGTTTTATCATCTGTAAAAGAGATACTGTAATACTTACAGTAATAATTACTGTAATCAATTACATGGAAAAGCCTCATTAAAAAGTGCAATGGGAATACAAAGCAATGAGAGATTTGGCAAATGAAACAGGTATATGCATGCCTTAGTATTTTTTTTATAATGAGTGCGCTGATCTAATGCTTTCGCTTTGAGTGGGTCTCACTCTCAGGCTTGTTCCTGCAGCCCTCACACAGCCAACTGCCACAAAAGTTTGCTTGAGGAAGGCCTCAAGATTCAGCTTTGTGTGTTTTGTCTTGGTGCCAGCAAACATTATCCTTTTAATTAGCAGGTCTATTTCTTTGATAAGTGTTTAATTGGCTTCACTGCAATTTCATCTCTTCAGTTGTCATCCAGCATCTGGGAGGTAAGGAAAAATGAAGCAAGGACTGAATTTTTCCATCATTTCTACAGAGGGATATTTCTAAGACACTGTATTTGTGTGGGTGGGCAGATGGATGGATAGACAGATGGAAAAGGGAGTTTCCTTTATGGGATTCCAATAATTGGTATGTGGTTTACATTCCATTCCTCTGAAGGACTCTTATTTTAATCAGAAACAGGCTTGGGCTACTAAACTACCTCTAGTGTTCAAAACATGCCCCTGCTTTCAGCCAGTGACTTTTCTCACATGCATCTTTTCTTTGACACCCACAGGCCCCAAAGAGTAATGTGGTCATTTACCACCAAGAAGTCAGCATCAGGTCCTATAATAGGAGTTGGTTCAGAGCCCTCTTCCAGGCAGAGGTTTTCTGATTGCTAGCTTCACAAGCAGAAGCACTTCACAGTGTGGTATTTGAAACTGGCATTGATTTCTCCAAGAGGGTTTTGGGTTTGGTGTTTTTTTCGTAGGCTCATCCAACTCTGGGAAAGCCTTGTCTGGACAGTGTCGTGGAGGTCTGGCAGCACAGTTTGGTCTTAGTAGCCAGATGCTAACGGAGACAACTGCCGAGAAAAGCCCCATACATTTTCGGCAGCTGGATTTGCTTGCATTAAGCACAAATGAATGAGGGGCTAACACCTTGTCCAGAACTAGTCAGACTAAATAAACAACAACACAAGACAAATTTCAGCTTTGGAGCTGGTGAAAATGTGGAGAACGTCAACATCAACTGCTGTCTTCCAAGGGCAGGGAAAACATAATGACTTTTGTAGTGCATTGGTATGCTGTTACTCAGAACTCTCTCTGGACCATTTGTGATAGGCCTGTAGTAAACCCTAAAAATTTCTTCAAATCCCACTTTTCCTCATCAGCTAAGTTGTTCTATTGTCCAGATTTATTTAGCCTTAACTTTTAATTACACATGCCCCAACATATTCATCTTTTCTGGGTCTATGTTGACTAACCTGTCTAGACTGTAACTGCACATACTTTGGAGATTTCCATACCAACCATCCTTGACTGCACCAAGTGCTTCATGTCACAACCCCCTCCAGTGCTCACTCTTCAGGCAGGTCTGTCAAACAGCCCAGCGGAAAATCTGCTGCAGGATGTTACACAATCTAAGAAAGGAAGAACATTTTCGCAGCTCAGGTCTACGGCAACCTGGGTCCATCACAGACTTCTTGCATGTGCCATTTACCTGCCTTGTGCCTCAGTTTCCCCATTGGGAGAGGGTAACTAGGGACAGATGCAGATCTAACATCAAAGAAATGGCTAAGCCTGCCACCTCCTCCCCACATGGAAGGTGTGATGGGGGAGGTCTGTGGACACAGACAAGAACTGCACAGGGTCACCAGTTTTTTCTGCCTTCATGCATCCTGCAAAGACAACATGCAACATGGCTTTGGCAATTCATCAGTATTTGGTATGCACTAGGCAAGTAAGAATTGCATGAAGGAAGCAAAAATATCAAATGCTTCTTCCTTCTTCCTTGTGATTCAACAGCCTCTTGGCAACACTAATTTCTCTGCTGTTCATTCAGAACGTGAGACCCTTGGGACCTAATTTAACATTGACACTGGCATGTGAGAAGTATTTGAAGTTGTGTTCTGGGTTGCAAAGGTCTCAGCAAAATCCTCCATCTACAACCTGACGATTTCCTCTCTCATGCCACAATGAAGTAGGAACCTCTCTCCCTGGGCAAAGGCCTTTAGCCCTTCACTCTGCTAGAACTCTTGAGAGGTGTGGGTCCATTCTGTGCTACCCAGGGCAAAGAGCTCATTGCTGCATACCTATCACAGGATGCATTAACTAAATTATGTTACCACACTTTGCCCTGCATTGACTTTCACAGATCCTGATTTCAGGCTCCAAGATTTCTGTCTGAGTTTCTCGTTGAAAGAGATTCTTCCATCTTGATTTAGCTCAGAGCAATAATGAAATTAGTGCTGTAAATACATGGGTCAGGCTGCTGGGACATTTGCTACATTGCTAATTTGGAGTAAATATATCAAGATTGGTGATATTCTGATCACTGCGTACTGGACTGAAAACAGAATTTGAGCACTCTACCAGGGTGAGTTTCTGGCCAAACAACTTCCAACTAGATGAATAGTAACATTTTGTAAGGCTCCCTGGTGCTGCCCTGTCATTTGGATTTCCCCCACAGTTGCTGGTTTGGTCCATTAGCATCCTGACTGCATTCTGGGATTTTTTTACTGGTTTTGTTCTTTTGGTTTTTGGTTGGGTTTTTTTTCTGCTATGAAACAAATCATAATTTATTTTGGATGCTGAGATTTAGCACAGAGCTAGCATTTGCTATAATAATGCTTTGCTGCGGGATACCCCTGGTTTTGCAGGGTAGAAAACATTTACTTATGTTGGACACCAAAACAGCTTGATACAAGGAGTCTTTGGATTCATCTATTTGGTAGTGACTATAATGAGTTTGCACCACATTTGATTAAAGGAAGGTGAAATGCTGGATAAACTATGGCCAGCACACCACAGGGAACTCCTACCAGCACAGTCAGTTCATTTAATCATTTCCTAGTATTCTCCCTGGACTGGTTAGACAGCACCTTCACACACCAAGAGCTGTAATCCAGCTTTTAATGTTAATTAAGGTGTGACTGCTTAAACTTCTGCATTTTTCTCCCCTTCTCTTCTCTTGGCTGGCCACAACTGTTCAAGTGTTGCTGAAGGTTATTCTGTTTAAGTATTAAAAAATGCTTAGCTAAATAGGTTAGCTTATTTGCTTTTGCTGATAGTAGCAGTCCACCCACAAAGTCCTTTCAAATCTCTTCAGTGTTTTGGAAACTGGATAAGGGACTTATTCAGTGACATGCAAGTTCTGCCTGAGCCAGGAATGAAGCGTGCATTTCATGAAATGAGAAGTAACCTCAGACCACACACACAGTGTAATTTCTGAACTCCGCTTGGGCTCTCTTCCCCTCGTCCCCACACACACATACACACTCCTGCTAAAAAACAAGATGATGACTGACATCCCTAAATCCTTTAAGCATTCTTCTACAGCTAAGAGCAGAGGGAGGTTTTCAGAGCTTAGGTGGCTCATTATTAGCAACAAGCTGATGAAAAAATGGATTACTACAGTATGTGCATACCATGCCAAAGAGAAATAGCAAAAAGCCTATGCCATCTAGACACAGTTTTCAAGAGGAGAAACTGCTGATGCAAACATATTAAAGCTATTTTTACTGCACAGGGAGATGAGGAAAAGCCCTACCCACAATTTTCCTAAAGAATAATGTTGGTTCTGTCACTTCTTGTTTAGTTAAACTCACTGAGTGTTTCAAGTAATATTTTCTATTGTAATGCAGAGAAGTAAAACAGACAGATAAGTTTATTGCATATAAAAAACTCACATCCTTTCCTCTCCCAAGCATACGAACTACATTGCATGGCTGGTGAGAACAAATGACATACAGAATAGGCAAAGGGTAAACTTTTCCACAGCTGTTACTCCATTGCTTCAATATCACCTCCAGAGCTTAATTCTCCACAGACTTATGGCAAGTGAGTGCACCTAAACACTGAGACACTGGCCAAACCCCTGCTCAGCTCTCCTTAAATTTATGCTGGTCTAAAAGAAGTAGTTTCATTGTGTTCAGCAAGGTAAGGAGTTCTCCTGAGTTACAATTGTAGCACCTCTGCTGAACTGCCCCCTTAGAGCTTAAAATGAACAAGCAAAGGTGCTTACAGTCTGACTTCTGTACCTCATTCATTGCTTTGTACCTGATCGGTAATACCATCTCACAACTGAGCTACTGACATCTGTTCTATCATCCTGGATATTCTATATCTGCTTATGCATAAAAATGTACATCTATACTCGTATTATACATGCTACTGTTGTTTCCACCAATAGTTAAGCTTGCTTAACACTTTCCATTATAGGACCCTGCTTTCATTTGTTTATAACTTTGCCAAACTCTAAGTGCTTGAGCTGAAGTTTTCCATGCTCAGTGTCTGCATCAGGCTGAATTTTTCTGGTAAGTTTCAACTAAAATAGTACAGCTGTTCTGAATATGGGGTTAAAGGGGAGCAATCTCACTTTTCCCCATGTTCTTCTTACAGCCATTTCACTGAGAATCTGTTTTGGGAGAGATATTGGTGGGGGGGAAAGGGGTTACCTTACTGTAAGGGATCAGACTCTCAGGGTCATGCCGAGTACTAAGCTTGAAAACCTGCCAAATTTTGGCCAAGTTATAAAGTTCTAAAAACTATGTTTTATCCATGCTCCATATAAGTCTGCTGGAGAGTAGCACCATTACTTTCTAACATTCCACTGAAACGGAAGATGACCTTGACCTCACACACCTTCTCCATGTCCATCAGCAGACTCTGTGTGTATTGTTCCCACAGATGAACTGACCATCCTCCCAATTACAGAAGGATCTATAGGGAAGTTTGGGACTTGTAATGCAATTTCTGGTCCTGGTCCTCAGGAGCCGCTGTGACACCAGAACTGAGAGCTGAGAAATTCTGTCCATTGTACCATAAATACCCACTGATGGTGCCCATGCAGTACACTTGAGGAAGCTTATTAGCTTGGAAACAAGCCAAAGAGCTTGGGGTAACAAGAAAGAAATGGAAAAGCAGAGCAGACTCCAAGAGGCAGATACAACATAGCCAGGGCATAATGATCCATTGTGTTAAATACACAAACACTGCCACCAGACTGTAGAACAGAACCAAGAATTCACAAATGCCAGCACTCTTGTTTTCAACCAGTTTCTGTGACATCTACTAGCAACTACATCCTTTCTTCCCCTAACTGGCTGGTCCACAGAAGAGATTGTAACCTACTGCTTCCTGCTATTAGCCACTCCAATTGGTCAAGTAATGGAAATTATGATTCTAAATGTTGATGATGATCCACGTGGGAATCAATCACTTCTGAGAAACAGAATTCCTTTTTCTTTTTGGTTTTATCTTAACGTTTTCAAGAAGCACATTGTCAAAACTGTGCTAGAAATATTAAAGTTATAAAAACACTCAAAAGTTAGAAAATGCCAGCATTACAAATGCTCATGCAAACTGGTATAAATGCATTACAGTACAGTCTTCAACTGTATGCTCACTGAGACTAACTTTTTTCCAAGCACATCACCCTTCTTCTCTGCCCAGAACACCACATTTCTGGAAAGATGCTCTTATTTATTTCTCTTTCAGAATTGCAGTTTTTCTCTATGACTGTCCCAGCACAAAGCCAAGAATGAAGACATTTCAGGTTGCACCCCAGATCAGCTTCAGCCTCTGCAGCTGTGAAGAGGCCACAGTTGCACAGTAGCTACCATCTCAACTCATCCAAACCAAGCCACTGGGTAGTTATAATCTCTTCTAGTTAATTCCCAGTTCCCTGACTGAACAAAAACAAAAGGTAAAGCCAGACACATATCACAGACTTCATGTCTGTTACCCTGTAATCCTGCAAGGCTAAAAATGGAAGTTCTCTGCTACTAGGAGGAACAGACTCACTGCAGCTTCCCACCTCTGAAGGAATGAAACAACAAAAGATAAAATGCTGATGTGCTTAAACTACAGTAACTCGATTACAGAGGGTTTTATTGCTCACTCTGAGTTTTAAACATGAAGTCTTCTATTAAGAAGACTCTTGTGATTTCCATGGTGAAGAAAGTAAAATAAAAATGTCTCGTTCTACTTTTTAAAATCCCTTTAACTTTCTAAAATTATTTTCTTACCATGATTTTTTTTTTTCTCAGACACATCATCCTCAAGACTACCAGGAGACAGCTGTCTCTTCTCATGGTAGAGGCTAAGATTTCATGTATGAGATGAAAAACTAACCACACTGAACCTACCACCATGATCTAAATACCTAACCATGCAGAGAAAACACTGCAGCATTGCAAAAAGGCCTAAACCTTTACCTTTCTTGGGGTAAAGTTTGACATTCTGGACATCAGGGTCTCCAGCTGAAAACAGGTTCCACATCTTTAGCTTTTTCAGTCACTAGCTGGATATTCCTCCTTTTACTGATATTCATGAATGTTAATATGCAGAGTGCCTGATCCAAAGGGTAAAGGAAAAGATTAAAAAAACAACTTTAAACACCTTTCCTCATTACTACTGAAGATTTTAACCTTTCCATTACATAAGCAATAGCAACTCCAACTTTCCCCTTTAAGTGCCCTCCTACTACTTCTACCTCTTTCAGTGAAGTGGAATTTATGAAGAGAATCCCTTCATAGATATCCAAAAATGTTTCAAGATAAATACCACAGTCTAGGACAAGTGCATTTTCCTATTTAATTTCTCCTTCCTTGTTTATGCATCCAGCTTACAAAGAATCAGAGAGATGAATGTCACTGAATTCAGGTATTTGCTATAGATGCAAGTTATGATTCTTCAGTGTTTTCTTAGCAGCCTAAGGTTTCTGAGTTTGAAACAAAGTGCCATCAGATGGTGAACTACCCAATTACAACAACTTGTTAGAACCACAAAATTCTAAACCACAAAATTATTCTACGTTCCCAAGGTTCAAACAACAGTATGTCAAGTATGTAGGTAAAACACCTATTATTTGTTTTGCCACAGGCCTAAAATATGTATTTCACACAATCATAATTTCTCTCTATGTATGTTAGAAGTTGATTATATTAAATAATCTACAATATAATTGTAATTTATAATTACACGCATATGTTTATAGTAAATAATATATATATTATATATAATATATATAATATAGAAGTATATACATCAGTGTATACATATAATATATTATCTACCTCTAAAAACTAGGGCATGTAGTAACATAGAGTAATAATGTCCATTACAAGGAACTTAGATTCTGGTTTTGTCAAATACTGCATTGAGTGACACGTCAGAAGCAGAACAGAACCTTAACACTTGATTAAAGGGAAGATATTCCTTGACATTCCCTCCAAGTATAAGACTCTTAAATTAGAAGTAGCATATTGTAATACAGCAATATATATAACCACAACTACAAAACAGTGGGGGGCAGAAAGAGAAGCAAGAGGAGCCTGAATCACTCTAGCTATGCTAGTACAGTATGTGCAGATAGAAGGACCAAGCCAAGTTCACATCTGAATGTGCTGCAGAGGTGATGAGACCAAAGCACAAAAGAGAAGTTTTAAGAAAACAGCCTTCTCAAAGGTACTTAAATTACATTCCCAATTAGACCACAGTATGACTTGGTTTTCTTTGCCACTGAATTATAAACCAGAATAACTAGGAACTGTGCTGGAACTTCCATCACAGCCTGAATCACAGAGAGGCCAGTGCTGCCGACGGTTGTGAGCATTTACCTCAAACAATATAAACAGACATCTGGTATTTGTTTTTAAAGTAATTGGCATAGAATGATTTTCAGGGTGATACAGGAGATCATGTTTACATGAGCGTTCACTTGATGGAAACAACTTAATATCAAAACATAGGGGAAGAAAATCCCTTTAGTATAAACAGTTCTGCTGAAGTAAAACAAAGATTCATTCTGAGTTGAGCTGATATTTGTTTAGCATCTGAGCTATCCCCACTGCTTTGCCATTGTCTTTAAAGAGTACAGCATTAGGGACCATGAATGTTGCTATCAAATATACAACCAATGTTCAGCCATTGGAACATGCTACAATAGACCAGTGCAACTTCTAATGTTATTACGCTGCGTGTGTACATTTTCAGAAAACAATGCTTTAGTCCAGCAGGCCTGCTCATGCTCCATCTTGTGTAAATTATGTGTGCAATCTCAATTCAGTCATACTGCGTGTAGACACACAGACACAAGGGCAGGTTCTAACTGCTCGATTCCATCTTCTCAGCTCAAGCAAACTCAAAGAACAATTGAAATAATCTGCCATCAAGTATCATGCATATACAACATACCTACATTCAATTACTTCTTTAATTTCAGAGCACAATATTCACTTGATCTTTCAAAAAAGGAAATTCAAATTTTTGGATGCCAACTAAACAAAGATTCGGATGCCAAGCAAACAACTCCAAAGCCCTCCAATCATCTTGTCTAGATGTACTTTCCTCCTCTTTCAGAATTAGCTGGCAGAATCACACACGAGATACAGACTCATTTAGCATCACAAGGACCCTCCTATGATCCACATGTACTCTATAGGAAAAGAGGCATACGTCTTAAATGCTCTGAATCACTGCCTACCTCTCTCATCTGCACATCTAGGCGTCCAGTTCAGATGGCAGAAATGGAATTTTCTGTTACCTTAAGCCAGTTATCTACTTTACAGGTGTCTTAATCAGGAAGGTAGATTTTGACACAAAGTCTACTTAGACAGTCATTACTCTTTTTCTGTAGGATGCACTGAGTCAAGATATTCTGAATCGTGCAATGTGCAAACGCTAGGAGAAAGAGCTTTCAGAAGAATATTACCTCATTTGTTGCATAAGCTGGAAGGTATGCAGTGAATAAAATATGCAGGGCACTGCAGGAACAGAAAAATATTTAGCAGCAAAGACAGTTAAATGCTTCCTTGGAAGAAGAGAATTCTCTCCTCTTTCTGCTGTTAAGATTCCCAAGCAAGTAACTTAGACCTTCTTTTTCATATGCAGTAACCGTATTATCATCTTTGAAGCATCCAGTGACACTTTGATTGTGCTATTACCAATTTCCCTTTCCTCCCATTAATGCTGCTTTAACTCACTGTGCTGAAGCCATGGCACTGGCATCAGTCTGCCTTTCAGTGCTCAAAGTCATGACCTGCTAAAACTGAGCAAACACATCCTTTCAAACTGCCTTAATGTATTCATGAAATGTTTTCATGTACACCCTTTCTCAAACATATTAATTACCTGAAATTGTTCATTCTCCCTCCCCCAGACCAAATATGAAATCTGTGTACCACATGGCTACTCCCAAATGTAGTTATAAGCATAGCTCCAGTTTGCAAAACATGCTTAAGATCCAAACTACACTGCAAATCAGGCCCAGGACACACACAGTGTTTTTAACTAGGTCTGGTGACAGTTTTGTAAACAGGTTGCTGACAGAGCTGCATTTGTTAGCGTAGGCAGGGTCAGATTTCTTACTACTTCACTGGCAACCTATTTTTTTTTCCAGTCAAAGAATTTCCATTGAAGGCAATGGGAACTTTTGGTACCCCCTGTTAGGTCAGGGACCCAGAGCCAGACCCATAGGAGCCCCATTGATTAAAAGAACAAGGAAACTGCCATAAGGAAGAGTAAAAATGTAGCGAGCCATGTCCAGCTGAAAGTGATGACAAAAAAAGACAAACTTCTCCTGGCTGGTTTATATTGAGATCAGGTGATAACTACCATGAAGTTATTTCCTTACACTAGGAGGCTGTTACAGTTTCCCTGTAGCCTGTGCCTCCCTGCAACTGTGCAGGAACCTGCATGCAGAAGCTGTATGAACTCCACTCTACCATAATCCTAAACACAGCATTCCCCAAAGACTTCTTCACTTTTAAGCCAAACAAAATGATAATCACAATTTCCAAAAAGACAAAACTGATCTCTGGTTTTAATATTTGAAGGATATACCTTCAAATATAGATCCAATTCTTCCTTTCTGAATTTATTGAGATTGTTTTTTTAAATCATGCAGACATTTTCTTTGTGACAAAAATATTTTACACACAGATCCCTTTGGCACTAAATTGCAGTATTTAAGGTTTAGGTGATATTCCCTAGTAAAATACATTAAATTTGCACAGGAAGCTATGAAGTGACATAAATCTTACTTCAAGACATCTTGCTGTAGCTCAGTTCAATTGCAGATAACAAACATATTTCCACAAATATATCAGCAGTACTTGACATACACATGAATAAAACATGCAATTCTATGGAGGTTTTGATTTATGCATCACCTCATAGATGAGAAACAATTTCTTGATTACTTCAGGAAAATGACGACAGCTTCATACTTAGGAATCAGCCCTGCAATTCAGCCTTCTACCTCTGCAGTTCCACTGCTCTGAGGTTCTTCTAAAAGAAGTAAAATGACAACTCTTACCTAACTCGGTCAGATTTTGCCCTTCCCAGTATCTACTGATTCAGACCATGACGGACAGAACCAGTGGTGCTCAGGTGAAGCCTCTCTCTAGTGCCCTGATATCAGCTGTAATCAACAAGGTTATTCGGCCCTTTACAGCCCTCAGATTGAGAAGTTACCAGTCCCTCCTTCTGGCCTAAAGGTCAGTTTTACCTATGCAACTTCTAACAGATATTTGTCTGTCCTATTCTTGATGACATCCCATATCAGCACTACACAACCTATTACACAACATTCGTCCTTACAGAATTTCCCTATTATCTAACTTCAGTTACCTTTGGTGCAGTTTAACCCACTTAACTCTTTTTGCTGTGGACACGAAGGGACCCTTTCTCTATGCAGCAGTCTTTTTACATATTTGTAAGTGACCATATTCTTTATTCCACCAAATCTTCTCTTCTTTAGCTATGCAGCAGTTTGCCTCTCAAAGCACAAGAATGCTAATCTATAAAGAAAATCAATACTGATGCCACCAATAAAAGGCCTTAATTATGCCCTATTTATTAACATCAACAAGAAAGGTGCAGAGATTCCCTGTCTTAAGTTGACTTACTTCAGCTGTACATAATTCAAATGTACCAGTAATGCAGTTTATGGCTGCTTCTTTTATTTTCTTAGTTGCAATTTTTTTTTTTAAAGCTGCTCCAACTGACTATCCTAAATTTCAGTTCGTATTTTAAATATCACTGGGTATAATAAAGTGGTAGCAGCATAGATTCAGGGTGAGAAAAACAGTTAGGGAACACATTTATCTTACATATGTTAGCTGCTGTAAAGACCAAGGCTTTTGCTACTTTATCATGTATGTTAAATACTGAGCTCCTTGTTCCAGGTAGTTAAGTCAGATTTCCCAATTAGGTTTTTAGATGGCTTCCACTTACAATAAGCACATAATGGTTAACACAGAGACAGAGCAAACCCTACAACAGCTTCCCATGACCTAAAGTAGAAGCTGATCCAGATCAAATTTAAGCTTATTTTCCAGTGGGCGGTCATCCAGACCACAAAAACTACCACCATTCACAGACTGCTGCTGTGCAGCTTCAGTGTCCAAGCTTTTAAAATTTCCTAACATTTACCCTTCACATAAAACAATTTATACAGTATACTCAATGTAAAGCCCTACACTAATACAGCATTACATCTGAGATTTCAAAGCTTACAAAAATCAAAGATTAGGGTTAAGGTTTCCAGAGCAACATGAAGCCCTGGCCTCTTCTGGTTATGTGTTATGATAAGGTACTCCTTCACATGATCCCATAGCATTGAGAAATGTGACAGATATTTGGGAAATGAGATACAACATTGCTTATCTTATAACCACTCCTCCAACCTGTGAAAAAGAGTTTTAATTTTGAAATTTTATTATAGCCAGCATTTCAGGAGTAAGATGATAACTTGTCAGTATATAGAATTTCCTTACTGCATACATACTCTATTGCATATTCTCAACAACTGACAAGGTGAACCCCTTTCTGAAATACTGGTAGTATGTTAAGTATTGGAATAAAAATGAGACCCAGCAGCTTTTTTTTCCCCCTCCAAATACATGTTCTCAGAGATATATATATTTATCTATGCTTTGCATCCAAAATGCTAAACAGAACCCTGAGGTCATGTTCCTCACCATCTTAGGAGGAAGAATTGGGTACGCTCTATTACAGAGTTGGTTGAATGGGGTGCAGGCTGTGTATATTTCACAACTGAGTAAAACCCAACATTATTATCACTCTATTTGATAACACATGCATTTGATATATGCATCAGAGAGAGGAGTTATGGTTGAACCTGATCCCAGTTTTACACATCTTCATCCTGAAAGCTTGGGACTGCAACCCTACGTAGCACTAGTGAACTGTTGAGCGAAATTAATGTTTAAAAAACCCAACATAAAAATTACTTGCCCTGAAAGCTGAGTGCAAAGTAATAGTATATAAATTTGACATTATGAGAAGTGCTATGATCATAACCAGGCCCATTCCAACTCCACTGTTGAGGATAAAGTCAAATGTGGAAGACTTAAATACATTTGCTTTGGTTGAAACACAGCAGCCAGAATAGGCACACAGCAGCTGTCATGCCAAAGCCAGGGGAACACCCAATATTCGGCGCTACAGACAGAAATCTGTCTACACAGCAGATGTGGCGTAAAGCAGAGACTTGGGTCATTTATTCCTTGGATTACTGGTCATCTGCATAGATGAGATAATGGAGTGGCTTGCGAGAATAGTCTGACTTGAAACTGGGTGATTGACTGAACCTTCATAATTGTGACTGATGACTACAGGAGTCTTTCAGGTGGCAATTTTGGATAGTAATTCTCCCCATCTACTCCACTCTCATGAGACCCCACCTGGAGTAATGCACCCAGATCTGGGGTCCCCAGTACAAGACAGACATGGACCTGTTAGAGCTGGTCAAGAGGCCACAAAAATCATCAGAGGGCTGGACTAAGAGAGTGAGGCTGTTCAGCAAGAAGGCTCTGGGGAGATCCTGTTGCAGCCTTTCAATACCTGAAGGGGGTAGAAAGACTGAGAAAGACTTTTTATCAGGGCCTGCAGTGACAGGACAAGAGGCAATGTGAAAGGGGGTAGATTTAGATTGGACATGAGGAGACACTGGAACAGGTTGCCCACAGAAGGGCAACTTCCCCTCCCTGGAAGTGTTCAAGTGTTCAAGGTTGGATGAGGCTTTCAGCAACTTGGTCTAGTGGAAGGTGTCTCTGCTCAGGGCAGGGGGGTTGGAATGAGATGATCTTTACGGTCCCTTCCAACCCAAACCATTCATGATTCTATGGTTCTTGAAATGCATTCAGGCTGTTAACTCCTGTATCTAGTCTAATTTGTGTAGTTCAAATGTGGTAAGCAAAATCCATAAACTGATTTAGTGTAGAAAGAGTTACAATTATGTAAGCATAATATGACTGACAAACCTTCTGACTATAAGCAGAAGCTGAATTCAAGCTGCAATACACTTAACAGTAATATTAGCAGACTAACTCAGCAGATTACAGTTAATTTCTTCAAAAAGTTACCTCATGATTTTAAGAGTATGCATGCCTGAGTTTAAAAAAATGTGGCCACACAAATGCCCACAAAGTTACTCATACTAAATATTCATGTTTTAAATAAAGAAAAAAAAAATCAATCAGCAATCTGCACATACGTTGCATATCTTCTAAGTGCACATGCAATACAATGCATTCAAATTTTTTTCAGAATACAATGCTTACAAAATGAAACTTGTTTCATTACTTAAGTTGGGCAAGTTTTCCCAGTATAAACTGTATTTGCTTCTTTCTATCAGATACTCAAATGTATGAAATAAATGGAGACAGAGTCTGAATTACTGAATGGCATTAGATTCTTCCTGAAATTCACTAGGGAACAGAGTATATATTCTTTATATTTTAAAAGATACAACCTTTTGTATTTTAAGACTATTCCCTCTTCTTTTCTTGCATAAAAAGGTAACACCAACATATTGTCCAGACCACATAATCTCAAAGACATAACAGAAGTCTATAAAAATGGGAGATGAAAGTGCAATAGAGATGGAATTTGGTACCTAGCATCACTTAATATGTGGTAGGTCTTGCACTGAAAAAGAGCAAACAGACAAAAATTGATGATTCTTCACATCATCCAAGCTGAGAAACTCACTGCCATAGGATACTGAAGGTAATCAGAAACTCCATAGCTTCAAAGAGAGACTGAGCAAAAACACAGGGTGGGGGAGTAATCCATCAAATGCTATTCGACACAAAGACATCACCCCTGTCTCATGAAGTCCCTCAGTCTCCAGTAGTTCAGAAAGTATATGGAATATCATTGACAAATCCTGTAAATATCATTAGATTCTTCCAAGATAACTGAGGGTGTCCAAATGTAAGGGAAAAAATTACTCAGTATTGCTACTGATTCTAGGAATACAATCAGAACTCAAGAAAGCAAAGTGCACTCAGAACATTTAAAGAAGTTTAATTTAAAATGAATATATCATAGCTTACAATATATAGCACATATGCACTATTAGGCACATATGTACTATATGTTACATAAGTAATTGTGTATATATTCACATCTGTAAAACGTAAATCTGTATAATCATAAACATGAATTCATCACTTTGCCTTTAATTTCATGGAGGTATATTTTGCTGCATACTGCTGAAGTTGTGTATATTTTAATGTTCAACTAAAGTATAGTGCAACTCACATAGAAAACTTTCATTTTACTACATTACAAGATGTAGCAGTGGATGGTTCATCTGAATCATCCAGACTGTATTTTTTCCACAGAAAATTTTCATTTTTTTTCCAAAGAGAACTTTCACACACTTCTCTCTCTTCTGTAACTGGGGGCTGAGGTGCTCTTTCACATAGCTTCTCTATGACTGCTATGTCTGTGAGCTTTCTGAGGCTCTCCTGATTCTGCTCATTGAGCATGTCCCAGAAATCTTTTGGTCTCTCCTTTGATTTTTCTACTTGCCCTGAAGGGAATCTCCTTGGTGATTCTATAAGCCCACTTCCATCATTTCTGAAGAGGTCATTGAGAATAGAGGTATCTCCAAGCAAGTCCACAAAAGACTTTTTCTTACAAGTCTGAGCTTTTCTCTCCCCATTTGCTGACTGAAACAGGGATCTTTTTCTTGGCAGCTGTGTTCCTTCTGAGTCCTGCTGTCCTTCACAACTTTTTACAGGCAGCACCTCAATTATTTCTGATTTACTGCTTAATGAGCCAGATGTTATAAAATCCTTGAATGCCTGACTGTTTCTCATTTCGATACGTTGAGTAGCAACAGTGGGCGATTGTTTATATTTTGCATCAACACACACATCTTGCAAGTAGGAGTCACTGTGAAGCTGCTCCACTTCTCCTTTATGGCCCTGCTGGCTCTGTGTTTCTGTAGTTCTGCTCAGTAGTAGTCCTTTAGCTGATGAAGATCCAGACTTAGATCTTCCAAAACTAAGAGTGGATTTCCTTTTTCTGGAGTGTCTTGTATCCACTTCTCTTTCCTCATAGTCATGTGGAGCTTGTGCTGGTATTTCAGCTGGGAGGAAAGACTCCATCTCTGGATGCTTGGAAACGTAGAATTCCTTCAACATCTTCTGCCTTGT
This sequence comes from Strix aluco, assembly GCF_031877795.1. Lineage (NCBI taxonomy): Eukaryota > Metazoa > Chordata > Aves > Strigiformes > Strigidae > Strix > Strix aluco. The sequence goes on from NC_133971.1 coordinate 69,976,881, forward strand.
TTCTGACGTAGCTTTTGCAATATGTTCTGCAAGTTCTTCCACTGATCCCATATTAAAGTGGGATACCATCTCCTCAAATTGTCTCCTGCAATTATCAAGAAGGAAAAATACGTTATTCTGACAACTTTAACTAGAAACAAAAGCAGCTTTTAAGCAATTTGTTCGATTCACTTACTTCACATAGCCCAGAAAGTAATTGCTACAAGCAACTTCCTTATTAGGAGCATTGTTTTATTTTTATTAGCAAAGAGAAGAAAGAATAGTGACCTTAGAAGAACTGAAGTGACTTCTGAATCCCAAATTCCAGTGTGATTTCCTCAGGTTATGATCCAGAGACTTACCTTCAGTGTAGCTAAGATATCATACCAAATGACCAGATTTCAGAAGGTATTTAGCTACCAAAAGGATGGATATGGATAGATAGTAGAATATTTTTTGGAAAAAAAAAAAAGTTGCTCAAACTCATTTTAAAAACCCTTGCTAAGTAAGAGCTGGATAAACACATTCACAGGACACAGGGACTGTCCCCTCCATCCTATCCCGTGAGCTATGGAATATTTGTTTCTGCTAAGAGGCCAAGCTCTAACTAAAGGAGATCATTCTAATTGAGCTAGCCATAGTCTGGAGTCAGGTAAGCTAACTGGAAGGCTGGAGAGGTGGGTTTATGCTCCCTTGTCAGAGAAAGATTATGAAATATGTTACCTTTCCCGCATGTGGGCTCCAATAGGCATGAGATTTAACCCTCTATGGCCTCAAATACCGCTTGACTGGCTAGCTCCGACTATACCGTTTGTGTGTGGTGACCGCAGACAGCTTCCCACTCTACCTTACAACTACATCACATTTAGTCACCCTCGCTTATTGCACAGCATATCCAGATGTATTACAAAGTCTAACTGCAAGCCAGGTGCTAACAGATGACTTAAGAGTAAATGTGCTTAAGCTTGTTGTTAGATATGGCTTTAGTATCTTGGAATAACATCCTTAGTTGATTAATTGCCTTTGAAAATTTTACTTCAGCAAATTATTCGTAACTATGATTACGATTTTGAGTACTTTGGCACAAAGGGTTCTCCTCTACCCGCCTCTTAAATATTTAGAATTTTCAGTATCTGTAATAGTAAGCAAGTCAGGCACTTCAACAATAATAGTTTGGATAGCTGAGGCCAGCTGGCTAATATGACAGACTCTGAACACTGACAGGTATTACCTAGATACCAACTCTCATGTAGCAATTTAATTGTCTCAAGGCCAAATTGAAAATATATACCAAATCCCAGTTCTACAGGTTTGCGTAGTTAGCTACAGCTTTCCACTTTCTATTTCCAGATACCATCTGTCTATCGTTACTGAACTTTTATCTATATGCCAATGGAATTTACATATTTATAATAGCAATAGTTTAGGGAAAAAGGGAAAAAAGGAAGAGAGAAAAATTGTCCTTCCAAAAATGAGGGAGGAAACAAAAGATTAGAAGAAATATTAAAAGATATTGAGCCCCATGTTAAAAAAAAACTAAACAAAAGGTCTGCTTTTTTTAATAGTCTTTCATTGAAAGTGATGAGTTCTAGGCAAAACCAGTAGGCAGTTGGAAGCTCACACTATAGAATTTGTCTACAGAGTTTAAACATTGGTTTGTAGTACTGCATGATATACATACCATGAACACTCATGGTGATGACATCTGTACAGCTATGTAATATATGACACATTGAATCAACACAAAGTGATTTGTGGGTTCAATTAATTTTTTCAATTCATATTAAATTAATTTTACTATTCATTTAGTATCAGTTATGGTACTCTACAGTATGAGTGGAAGTTTCCCATTAGTTCTGCTTTTGCTGTAGAAAATAACCAGTATCTCCTGAGTATGGTTGAAAAAAAGACAAAAGCAACTGCCCAGAGGGACGTTCATTTCAACCTTAAAATTTTACTTCCATCTCACCAAAACAATCTCACCTGCGGATTCCTTTGGGTGTCTTTCCAACCAAGAAGGTGGTTGAACCTACTCTGTGTACTTGTTTGTTTTTCTGGGTAACAGGATGCATAACATACAGGTGATGCTGATTACTGTTTGCCAACATTTCTTGCCGTCCCTTAATAATGTTCTTCTTTGCTGTGTTGTCTTCTGGATTTTCTTCATTTTTCTAAAGTAAGACATGGAAATAGTCAGAACAGCTGTGTTTCTTACATAATGATGAGTTTTATTGCACCCAGTTCTGTCACTCAGCACTCAATGGTTTGAATGCTAAGACTGGGTTTAAGAGCTGCAGTGTACACTACCTACTCAGTCACAAACTTCCAAGGACACTGAAGGCCAGTCTTTATTCTCTAAGAGTAAGGTGGGATATTTTTCCAAACAGGTTAATTGTGATGTTAAATGAAAGCACTCAAAACACTCAAAGAGAAATTATAATCACAACAGTATTCAAAGATACCAAAGTCAAGGTAAAAACATTTTTATCAGTATTACAGTCTCTAACACACACACATATACATGCAATTATTCAGAATTGTAAAGATACTTTTGGAAGAGTACTCACATGTAAAGGAACAGAAAATAAAAGTTAAGACATTAAGCTTTCATCATAATACTGGTAAGATTAGAACACTGACGCTTCTTAAGTGAAGAATGCCAATTTTAAATGTAATAGAAAAAGCTAACGTTTTAATCAAATTCAAGAAGACTGTGCTACAGAACAACTCATCATGCACTGACAGTCAATGTCTTGCACAAAAACATAATCCTATTTACACCTTAGTTATTTTTCAGAAATTTTCACAAATTCTTGTCAAAATTTCTCCTCCACCAAAAGGCAAGCTGAGGTAAATATGAAAATTAAAGAATGTGTTTGAAGAGCAGGGAAAAACAGAAAAAAACAGAAACGCAATGTTACTTTGGGGGGTGGTTTTGTTTGGGGTCTTTTTGTTTTGTTAAAATTGAGATTAGGGGAAAGAATAGCTGCTTGGTGATGTTCTCAGTCCCCCTACTAACACTACTTTAGAGATGAAAACACAAATTGTGTTCACACCTTGTCATCTGCAGTTCAAAATTTGGTTTTAGATCTACAGTGTTTCTTCCCAATGTGTTTCTATTTGATCCATGTTCACTTCCTTTATTTCCATGGGCTGTTCACAATGTTCTTGAGCTTTAGGGTCTCACATCTGTTCTCAATCCATTATTTTGGCAAGTAACCTCAAACTAGCATACAGAGAGAGATGTTAATATTAAAGGACCTACAGGCATAAATTTTCACTTTAAGCTAAATGCACAACTCCAAAGATTAAAATTTCACTGCACTACTAAAAGTTATACTACACAAAACTGAAACCAAGGCCCCAATTAAGATAAAAAGCCTATTCTCCCAATAATGTTATCTAGAGCATAAATATTCTATCTTGCTAATTCTGTATACATTTAAGATGTTTACAAATATATATGTATTTTTTAAGATATGCATGGATAATACAGAACTTGGAAAATGTATTTTAAAAGCAGAAAGCAATGCTGCTTTTAAAAGGTATTTATTTTGATGGCATTTTTTCCTACAAAATATTCATAGTATTCAGTTCTCACTATGATAAGACCTCATGTATTTGTCACTCTGTCAGGAAATCAGGATTGTATAATTTAATTCAACCCTAACCATGTCAATGCCCATCTTAAAAGTATTTTAAACCCCCATAAACATGCATCCATCTACCTCTTATTAAGCAAGACTGAAGTATATGAGGCAGCAATACTTTGGTTTACACATTTGTTCAAACACAGAAGATTAAAAATCTATTTGGGAAAAAAGCCAAATGTTGTAAACACGCTGAAAGTCATAAAATTGCTTGACTTTGCAGAGAAACAGAATTAATGTAAAAAGTACTGCTAATTGCAAATAAGCTCACAAATGGTATATTTAGTTTTGGAAGTACAAAACTTAAGTACATTGACCCAGGGAGCCAAACCCAAAAGAAGAGCAGCAAAATAGCACCATATACACACAAAAAGCTCCACTTCTTTCTACCTAAATTAGCTGCTCAAACTCTTTTCCTTAAAGAAAAAGTTACTATAAACAAGTTACTCCAAGAGCTGCAGGAGCTAATGCCAGTGAAAGCCCATGGCCACTGTGAGTCACTCCTGAAAAACTTCTCAGCTCTCTGGAGCAAAGCCAGTTGGTTAAATGGCACCCAGTTAGGCTGAAACACAGCAACTGGCTCTGTTGAACTTGTGAACATTTTTGAACATTTGCCAACTTAAATCCAGTCCCCAACTCCCAAATCCAATAATTTATTTTTAAAAAGTGATAAACATTTTGTCAGTAGAACTAAAACACTTATTTCAGATTTTTTTTAAGATGTGTCTGTGTTCACTAAAGGTCAAATCTGAAGTTTGTTACTCTGAACAATACATGGATGAGGCTCTAGGTAGAGGTAGATGAAAATATTCCCTGTATCTTTCTACTAGCATATCCATTAAATGAAGTGAAAACTTCAGTCAACATTCCAGCACTGTCAACATTCCACACTATTCTGCTTTCTTTTGAACATGGCTTCATGTATTACTCTCCTTAATTCTTCCCTCTCATGGTCAACTTCTTTCTGATTCTCTTTCACTGTTTGCCTTCTAACTCACCAACTGAAATATATTTCATGATGAAAATTTCCTTTCAACAGCTTTCTATTTTCTGTTCTTCAAGCACTTTCTCTACCAAACTATTCTGTGTGTGTGTGCCCATTATTTGCTCCTACATGAAAACCCATGTTGACTTTACAGTACTAGTCTTGTTCACCTGAATTATCACGTGTATCATATGCATAAGACAAAAATCACAAAGAAAGACTGAAATTAATACAATTTGATTAAGCTAGGAACCTCTGACTTGTTCTTATATTACTGATACTAGCATATTTTATCTATTTATATCACTGAATGTCAGACCCTTTATGAATTAATAAATGTTATGACCAAAAGAATGGAATAATAAAGGAAACAAAAATACTTCAACACAAGAAGTATTCTGTGCATTTGGAAGTGCACATTATCTTTGCTTAGCTTAAAGTACTGTATATCCAATATAACTGGGTAAGTACAAGTGTTGCTGAACTTCTTGAAAGAACATTTTAATGATATAAGATCTGACTACAGCATTTCCAAATCATTACTGAAAAACTCAAAGACGTTAGTGATCAGCCCATAAGCATATCTCAGGACTATAAAGAAACAGTGATTCAATAGAATAAAATAAAGGAGAATTAAGAAGAACAAGTCAAATTTTTTTTGGTCAAAAAAAATCCAACTGTTTTGCCAAATAGCAAGTCTGGCTTTGCTTTATCGTTCAGCCACATAACTACTGAAAAATGTTAACTAATTTAACACAGGGAGGAGAAAAGTAGTCAAAAAACTCAAATGGCACAAATAGTGACACAAATTCTTTCTCGTGGAATCCATCCAGTACCTAAATAAGTAATAACATGTTTTTCTCTCACACTAAGATATGAATATGCTTAAAAGTTTCAAATACATGATTATGGGCAAGTTATTCTGAATGACAATTAAATTCACAGTATAGAAATCCAAATACATTCTTGCCAAACATTATACCATCACACACACATATACTGTGTGTTAAAGCATATTCTTCATGTACCGCATAGCACTAATAGCGCTAATCTTCTGATTAGCCTTCTGAAATACATATAACACAAAGCTCAAGAAATACTCAGTATAGCATACAGTATGTGCTATATGAATTTTAAAAGAATTTTTAGAAGTAGATTGACAGCAATCATGAAAGCAGTTAGTCTTTACTAAATGTTTAACCATATTAAAGACAATATGCATTCACAGTGCACGTTATGAAATTTCCACTGTACAAAGTGGAAAAGTTTCACTTAAATTTGCCTACATACTTATTGATCATCTGATAAAGTAAGTGTGCCTATACTGAATTATCTGTAACACCATTATACATTTCTGTATTCTTCACATTTTCTCCTTTCTCAAACCAGCACCTTGGCAGTGGGAAAAAAGTGCAGCAAAATAATTCCTTTTCAGCAAAGATAAAAAAATTTTGACTGAATTACTGAATGTAACATTTTTACTACTTTATTCAACTTTGTGCACTTCCATTTTGACAAGAAAATCTTCACACAAAGTTCAAAGAAATAATTTCTTTACAAAGGCATTTCAAAGGTTTAGTTGAAGGCAACATTTTTTTGGCTTCCAAAAATTACATAAGAGGTTACACTACAGAAAAAATCCCAGTAAATGGAAAGAAATAAAGTTAACGAAAGTACAGTAAAATGTAATTGTGAAGTGCTATTGCAAGCTAGGGAAAATAACATGTAGAAGTTTTCTTATTCTATCCCCTCTTCATTTACTGCACTTACTCTGAAGAGGCTTTCCATATAATCCAATGGGTAAGAGGGATTACTACATAGTTGTGCAGAAAATAGTTTTTCACTTTTCATGTTCCATTTAGTCTATGGCTTTTTCAACATAAACATGTTATATCTTCCTATCACAGAAATTATTTTCCTCCATTCCTCCTTCTTTTGTTATAAATGTCTCATTCTTAAAAGTATATATCAAGTTTTGGAGACCAATAATGAGTTTCCAGTTCTTTGAGTTATATATTACATACAGGCTCTAATCATGAGTCCAGCAAAAATGGTAGCATCTACACATTTAAAGTCCCACACCAGTTCACAGTTAAGGGTAATGTTCTTCAAGAAGAATGAAGGTATGCTGCTCAGCATCAAGGAAAAATTTAAGTGCCATCATGCAGCAGTCACTTCTACTTAGATATTCCATCTTGAATCTGCAACAGATCTTGGATCTGTTAGCTCTGTGTGACAATCCAGCTGTCTCCTGCTACATAAGTACATAAGTTTTAAAAATAGTACACACCTACCAAACCCAATTTTTGTCCTTCTTTGACAGTACAAAACTTCAGTATCTGTTCTTCCTACAACAGGCATAAAGAGGTGGCTCTACACTCTGGGGCAATGAATGCTAATCCATGTATAAGCATCATCAGACATGACTGAGGTGACTGGGCACTTTAAGCCTGTGACTTCCCTCTTCCTCTCTATAGCTCCTTCAAGCAAGGCAAAAGAGAACAATGTTCATCTTTTTAAGTACAGCAAGATGAAAATGTATGGGAGAGTAAGTGAGCAGAGGCTAGGAGTAAGATGAGAAGAGAAAAAAAGAGAAACAGATTCAGGGATACTTGCTTTTTAAGCTGGCTCACATTTGTGCAATTCCTCAGATCACCAGATTGAGAGGAAACTGAACTTCCTTCAAAAACCTGGATCTGAAGTTGAAAACATGTTTGCGTAATTATCCCTCAGCCACAGTTGTACTGTGTCTGAGCATATTCCTCTCTTTTACTGCCTGACTACCCAAAGTATCACTATGGAAAGTATCTTGGCCAGATAGTGACTTCCAGTCAGCAATAAACCTCTCTGACTTCCCCACTCACAGCTGAAAACAGTGTTAACAGGCTTTTCTCTTCAGGTATGCATGAAACCACTGCTGCCAGATATCCAGGATACTTTCCACTGCACACTTTCATTGTTTGTTTTCATTTCTAAAACAAACAAGAAAGGCTTTCTCAGATCTCTAGCTGCCTTGCAGCCACTTAAATCATACAAAAGCATGAAACAGTGAATTCAGTATGACTGTCCTCTTAATATACAGCTTACAAGCAAACAATAAACCCTTATACCATATTCTACTTTATATTTTCCCATTCCCTCAAAACCTGAGAAAACACATGACTTTCTAGATATATTTTGAATTGCAGTGGGTTTTGGATGACTATTATTTTGATCAGGTAATACTTACTACATTCCAGTGAATTTATCTACCCAAATTATAATTCTGAATTATTTCAGCTAATCTTTTGTCCCTTTGTAATTTTCCTTGTTTTTTCTCCGAGAGCTTTTCTCATAGTATGTATGAATTACTATGACCTTTCTATATGCTTTTCTTGAACATACGCTATTCCTAGGTATTGTTTTTATTTTACCTATGTTTTCTCTACTTGTCAGGACATATATAAATACCCTGAAATGTTTGCTACATGACTGTTCATTCTTGGTCTTGTTTCCTTCTCTCTTCTACACGTACACATGTCAGACAAGAATTCTTCCTAAATTATTCTGCATGCCAAGGAAGATAAAGTGTAATAGCATTCACATAAAACTTCATGTGGTTTCTCTAAAAATGAGGTCCACATGGTTAAGAAGATAAAAGAAGTTATCAAATAATGAGACTGTTTCTATTTTCACCTGATTCTTAAATAAACCAAAATTGTTTTTCTATTTATAGAGGACACACTGCTGAACAAACTATGTACTTTGGAGGGTTGTGGCGAGTTACAGATTCCATAGTTTGAAATAAGCCTGAATCTTAGAATATTTTAGAATGATTTCCCATGTGGACATTCATTTTCCCTCTGAATTTAACTTTCTTAATTAAAAAGCAATCTCACTCAGACTGAATTTATCTACTGTTCTAACAAAACAGGATTGTAGAATGAGAATTAGAGGCAATTGTATAGCTAATGGTTAGTACCACAGTTGTTTTAGAAAATGAAGCTAACCTACCTCAAAATTTTAGAATACTGTAGGACAAATTGCATTTGTTCTCAAACTTTGTGAACTAAACAAAGTTACTCAGGACGTTGGCTATGACTTGCAAAGGTATCTAATATTCAATAGTATCACAGCAGACCAATAGCTGAAATATTCTTTAAGCTATGAAAACTGTTAGGCTTACTCTGGGTCCAAATTACTCTTCAGAAATATTCTGCCAATATCAAGAGACCAGTATTTAACTACTCCTGCTGATAAAAGCAAAGAAATTTTATCAGATTCATACATAGTTATTTTCCTCTGGTTGTCACATCTAGATTTTCTGCTTGTATAAACTGAGACCAAGGGCATTCCATAAAATCTAATCTTTTGCTTGGTAGCGGAGAATTGACAACTAGGTCAACTGAGGACAGACCGTTCTCTCAGTTTCACATTTACTTCTGTTTCTTCTCCAGTCAGGTAACAGAGCAAGAATTTCTCACTGGGAGCAGTTTATTTAATTTGTTGACTCCTTAAGAAAAATAATTCCTATAAGCTGTATCACTTTTATTACTTTTTTTGCACCAAAAACTGGATCATAGATCAACATAGTTATTACTACTGTTGAAAATGAGAGGAGATAATCAGCCTGTCTCAGAATTCAAACCTAAGGGAATTGTTTATTCCACCAGAAGTCTATGGACTTGCACCTATCTTCTTTCACTCTCTCACCCCTTCAGCAAACAGTAGCAAAACCAAAAGCCATGCACATACACCATAACGCAAATGCAACTACATGCTTCACAGAATGCAACATATGAACTCACCACACTTTAAAAAAAAAAAAAAAGCCATGCTGAAATGGTTAATTTCATTGTAAACTGAAACAGTAAACTCAATAAAGCAGCATTACAGGCCAATCATTTGGGAACAATTACTTTAAAGCAATGCCATTCCCCATCCTAGATGAGCAAGGATAATGGAATGTTATCTCCCAAAAGCCTACTCTTTGTAAACAACTATCTAAACTTGTTGAATCTGAAAGCTGTGCGAACACACTGCCATCAGAGTTACTATAACTGATAGAAAAGTCTTTGTTCAAATAATCTACAAAATGTCAATGTAATACAAATAAGATAAAGAGAAGTTCTTAATGACACAATTTTTGTATTTACAGTATTCTCAACAGCACTTAAATCTGCATTGGAGATACAAAGGGCACGTTTCTTCCTAGGCTGACAGCATGCTTAGTCCTCTCATTTACACCACATTGCAATAACATAAAGAGGGGTTTACCATTAATCCAGGTTTTACTACAAAGCATCCCGTTATTTCTCTGTCAAACACTGGCAACAGTGCCAAATGTCTGTCATCCAATTCAAAGGATTGTCGTCTTTTATAGTGCGATTCTTGTACGAATTTATAAAAATACAGATATAGTTTCTTAGAGCTGGTCACAGTCTACATTTTGGCCCGAGTTCATGCCACAGAGGTTGAATATGACAGCTGGCAGGAAGCTGAGGGGAGAATACATCCTCCCCCTTTTCAGTCACCACATTTCTGTTGCCATAGTGATTAATCCTCAATTGAATGGCTGTCTTTGTACATTTCTTTTCAGCAAGACTTTAAGTAAACTTAAGTTGAAAACATGCAGTTGACTAAAAAAGACAGACTACACATATTCAACAGGTACAGTAAAAGGTCCTGTGACAAATACTTTTCCACATATTAAAAAGTGCAAAGTAGCTCTAATGTGAGACATCAGTTTTTCAAACTATTTACTATGTGCTGTTCCCATTTTTGTCTTTTTTTTGTGAACCTCCAAACCTTCTCCAAAGTCTTCTCCATGCTCCACCCCCCCTCACCAAGATTCCTATTGAACAAATATTACACAAATTCAGCTTTATAGGAACTAGAGAAAGCCTATTCCAGACTTCTGTATTTGTGTAAAACATTTCACATAGGTTGTTTTTGACAACAGAGAAATTAATTAGGAAATTAAGGAATGCAGTCATTTAATTCAGAGTAGACTAGAAACATTAGAAAAATATATTTAATCTTGCCTCTTGGAGGCTTCTACTTCTTATGGTAACTAAGAAAAAGTTTCACAAATAACAGTGCAAGCTATCCAAAAACCAAAGGGAGTAAAAAGTTCCTGCACTGAAAATCAGCCAGGCTGCTTTGGAACCTGGAACCCACCAGGAAAAAAAAAGATCAAAAAAAAAAATCCAAACCTCTAAAAATACTTAGTAGATTATTAAAGTCTTAGAGAAGTTGTTAACACTTTCATTTTTTTCCCTAAAATTAATAACGTCAGAATAATTTTAAGCAAAATATCACACAAATAACACTTCCCCCCACCAAAAGACTGAAATAGCTGTAGGTCTGCTCTGAAAATTATAGTTTGGCTTTATAAATCCACCATGTCTAGTCTACCGGCTCATTTCACATGTTTTCTTTAAGATTTTGTTTGCAATATCCTTCTTTCTGTAGTTACACAAGATAGTTCTTCATTTTGGTTTTCAGCTATCTTCTTAACAGATAGTGATGGAGTAATAGAGAAAATAATCTTCCGCTTGTTTCATGAAAAAATAATTAGTTTTTAACCAAGTCTAGTTGCATACATGTGTAAACAGAAGACTTGAATTTAAACTAAAATGCAGAACACATATTGTTCAATGTCATTAAATTGGGCTAAACCCAACAAAATAATGCAGGAAAAATCAAGTCATTTATTCCAGTACATTAATTTTTAATATAATCTTCTTCACTCACACGTCTACAAAAAGACCAGAAAACCCTTCTTACAAATAATCTTTTGTGAAGTAGCATATCAAGTGTATTTTGTGGTCATACGCATAAGGAAGCAACAAAGAACAGCTTTCAGTAATTTTTACTGGAGTGGAATTCTGCCACACTAAATAACATGCATTTTCTACCCTCAGATGTTTAGAATACTGAAGCCTCATGTGATCCTCCCTGCAACATGGCATCACAGATCTGACCATAATTTCTGTCTTAACACATGTACTGGTTTTGGCTGGAATAGAGCTAACTTTCTTCACAGTCGCTAGAATGGAGCTATGTTCTGGATTTGTGCTGAAAACAGTGTTGATAACACAGGGGTGTTTTGTTAATGCTGAGCAGTGCTTGTTCAGAGTCAAGGCCTGTTCTGCTCCTCTCACCACCCCACCATCGAGTAGGCTGGGGGTGCACAAGAAGCTGGGAGGGGACACAGGTGGACAGCTGAGGAAGTGGGGAGACATTCAGAGTGATGGTGTTTGTCTTCCCAAGTAACTGTTACGTGTGATGGAGCCCTGCCTTCCTGGAGATGGCTGAACACCTGCCTGCCAACGGGAAGCAGTGAATGAATTCCTGGTTTTACTTTGCTTGCATGCGCAGCTTTAGCTTTACCTCTTAAACTGTCCTTATCTCAACCCACACTCTTCTGATTCTATCCCCCATCTCACCAGGGAGAGGGAGTAAGTGAGTGGATGTGTGGTGCTTAGTTGCCAACTGGGGTTAAACCACAATATCTTATGACTTGCTATGAAAAATAGCTAGACATCATAGCTTGCACAGAGAGACACTTGACTGCTTTCAGAGACACTTAGGTTCTGGGATGTACAATGAATTTTTAGAACTACAGAGGAAGTTGAGATGTATTATTAACCTATAATACAGTATAATCTGTATCTCCAAAATTTCAAGAACAGCTTCCTGCAACACTTCTGCATGGAACAAAAATTCCTGGCTTTGTTTTGATTACTGGGGCTCTTAAACACCTCTAATTATTGACACTTCAGTGCCTTCCACATAAGTAGCACGATCAGAAACATCAACTGTTTGAGGGAAGATTATCATACTGTTCTTATATCCTTTCTTCTCAAAATCTACATTGATCTGACACTGCCAGTTGTGGTCAATGGTAAGAATATGGACAATCTTCAGACACAGGACAATATGTACAATTCAGGAACTGTTAGTAGTAAGTTAAAATATTTTAATTGTAATTCTAAGTATTCTATATTTAAGGGGTATCAAGTATATAAATGCCATGTCTACCTAAACAAAAAGTTATTAGTCTTTTAAGCACCTCCCTGATTATACTTGCAAAATAAAGTATAAGCAGATCTCCACTGCTGTAGATGACTATTTATGAAAGGCCCCTCTATAACAAGACAACAGTATCTCTCTTAATTGAAAATGCTGCTCTTACCTAACAGGTATAGAATCTTATTCTATTTCTGTGCAATTCCATAGGCTTCTGTGATAAAGGAAATAGATTCCACAAAACACAATTTATTTTCCTTTCTTCAGGATCATGCAATAAAAAAACCTTTCACATTTGTGTGCTTCTATTATTGTCGTATACAAACTGTCTTCAAATAGTTATCCTTCTTTAATTCAGATGCTGGACAGGATTTATTTTGACTAATGACATTTAACCAAAATATAGTTTATTCTCTTGCTCGTACAATTAATGCATACTTTATACTGTTAATTGTACTACTTTTAGATTTTATCTTACCTTTCATAGCTGGTAAATTGTAAGAGAACTCTCATGACGTCCTTTTTTTACTTCTTAAAGGCAGACTTCATAGTCTGGTTACTGTTACCTAACTGTATTTTCAATAGTCATATAGAATTTATGGAAACACATGCTAAACAAGCATTCATTACTATAAACATGAACATTCTAGCTAAACTAGTCAGTTAGCACAATTCCTTTTAAGACAAACAAAAATAGAGAGTATGACAGCATTCCCTACCATCTCTGGATAAAGAAGAGTCAAAGGTTCTGCAGCAGTCCTGAAGCCAAGTACCAGGACTGTTACAGAACCTGGAGCACAAAGCAAGCAAGAACAAAAGAAATAGTAGCGAGACCTGTTTCTCATAAAAAGAACCAGGACTTTGTTCCTTAAGCATTTTAAGGTACAGAATACCACCAGGTTAAAATAATATGTTCCTGAAAGAAAAGGTAGCTGGGGTGTATAAATACTAGCAGAGGTAACATTAAGGACAGACTGACTACTTATTACTGGATAAAAAATACACTTGACTGAAACCTACAGTTTAAAAGGTTAAGAGAGATTTGACTGTGAATTACAATAGTGTCCACTGTCCAGATCTAATGCAGACCTTCTGAAGTAAAATTAAGGGAAGAAGCTATCACCAGATAAACACCTCTTCTTATCCCAAAGTTCAAATCTTACACTTTTTATAACCAATTTAAATCCAAGCTTATTTATTCATTAGTTACTCATGTTCTTAAATGAGATGTTACATACCTTCAATATTCTTTTCTGAGTAACAAAATTCCCTGCCCTCTGTCCCTTCTACCTTGGCTTTCAAGGATCTTCTTCCCATGCAACCTCTCTCACTTTGAATGAAGAGTCCTCACAGGTTTTGCAGTCTGCTCCAGTTTTAAGCAGTTTCTACAACTCAAGTGACTACATTAGTCTCCATGCTTCAGCAATAAAGGAAGGACTAATAAACCTAATTTACACTCCTTTTAGCTACTACAGGTAGAAAACCAGGAAGAAGACATTTTTAATATTGCTTTCTAGTGACTTATTTTTGCTGTTACTCATATTCACCTTATTTCCATAAGTTATCTATGTAAAAGTTTGTGGGAATTTAGTGAAGAAAAAATGCAATTAGGTGACCAGTCAGTACAAGAAATCAACAAAATGTCAATGTTTTTACAAAACATTGTCTTAATTGATTACTTTCTCTTAATATTTATTAGATTTTGCTTATTACTTATTGCTTATTATGCCTGTCATTCTAGATTCATATGTAAGCAAGAAGCAAAAACGTTTCACTCTGTCTTCAACTGAGATATGCAGGAAAAGCTGTATTTCCCAACTTAAACTCATCCACTTCAATGGAATACTTTCTTAGCTTTTAAGTATTCTTGCATCCCCTTCCCAGAGATAGTAGTAATTTCTTGAAAAATTTATTTAAATCTTCTTAAATCAGAAATTATTATAGACAGATTGCAGAGCAAAATTGCTAAGCAGGAAGACAGAGTTGGCATAGATACACTGAACAGCACAAAGGATATTTCACTTTTGTCCTAAAGAGACCTATCTGTGAAATGAAAGGAAGAGATCCTTTTCTGATCACTCCTACTTAGAAACAAGACAATTTGATTAAGTGTACTTAAAAAGTGACATACATATTATCAGGGCATTATTCAGGGGCCTTCATGATGCTATTAAATAAAGCTTCAATATAAATACACTGTTGAAAATGCTTCTAATTAAGAATGTGGTCATTGATACCCAGAGCAACCTGAAACAGCTACACAATACTCTGAGAAACACTGTTAGACCAATGATCTAGAAAGCGACAGTGAGAAATTCCAGCTGACAAAAATTTTTTCTTTCAACATCCATCAGTTTACAATTAACATTCCAATATTTAATAGTATAATTTTATTTACCTAAAATGATGGAAATTTAAACTGTTCAGCCGTATTTTTAACAGTATGCTACTTTAATCTGTTGAAAAACTTTTTTATTAAACTTCACTTGAAATCAGCATTCTCTTTATGATAACACCATTAGTTGCACTGACAGTGAATGTCCTAACTTAAACTGATGGCAAATAAGTGAAGAATGACCCGCAAAGACTGATGGCCAGAAGAGTAACAATGATCATGTTTTTCACAGAACACTTTCTAAAATAAAAATAAAATAATGAAGAAAATAGTAGCGGTAATATTCTAAGTAGTCCATATTTCAAAGTTGTCTTATGAAGCTCTGGCAGCTCTTTTTTTAAGCAGAGCACAAAAAATTCAAAGCTCCGCCTTTAAGAATAGGCAGCCATCTAGGGACCATTTCTAGATTAGTGCCTCTACATAAAAGAAAAAACAAGAAAGCAAAAGGAGAGGCAGCCTTCTCCATAATTATTGATGTTTTTCTTCCTATTTAGATATCCAAGAGAAGTGATAATACTGTTGCTTTTGAGTGAAAAACATATACCTAGAAAACTGACAAGTTAAGAGAAGTTCACTTGTAATACTTGCAGTGACACAAACTCTAAAAAATGAGATGGAAGTTACATGAACAATACAAATGAACTCCCACAGACTAGTTTTGAACATAGGTGGATCAACAGACATTTACTCAAAGTACTCTCTTCAAAGTTTTATTTCATTTATATTTAGTTTCAATAATGTTGTCAGCCATTGCCATTACCTTTCTACAGTATTCTTGAGTATTTTTGACCAACTTTTCTGTTAATAAATGACATTCTAATGCAAATGTGTTAGAACTGAAAAGGCCTCACTTTTACTGGTTGGCCTGGTTTGATCCTCCCAGTGTAAAAATTCTTTGGCATCCCTGCTAATGGCTTAATTAAATACAGTACATCAACAACACTGGAAGAAACTCTTTTAGCCACTGCAGATGTTCAACACTCCACAGCAACATAGTCTTATGGCTACAACTTCTGTAGTGATCGATAACATGTTTGTAAAGACTAAACTGCAGATTCACCAGTTACTTATTCTATGCTTGTGGTTTATCTTAAGAATGAGTCTAGGAAACTGCAAATGTTTATTACAAGACAAACAAAGTGTCCAGATAATCAGAGTAGATTAAAATCACTATGTAATAAGAAAAAAAAAAATCTGAAAGCTGTACCTGAATTTATTCCAGATTTGTACATATTCCATATGTAATTAAACAAGATGCATGACCAAGAAAAAGCGTAAAACGTATCAGTTGCTGCAAATGAGCATTCCTAGTAAACTCTAGTTTTACATATCAGACATTAAGCATAGACAATTTAACTCATTATAGCAACTGCATGTGTCCACCCCTAAAAAAAAATAAAATATGTAAACTGATTTATGCTTTACTTTCTATGCTACAGAGATTCCGGCATGTATTGTGGCAACTGGATTTTTGTTAACTGGATCCAGGACAAGCTGAAGTTTTTTCAAGCCTCAAATCAGAAAAACATGGCACAGAATGTGATTTCAAACACTCAATCTTTAATCTTACCGTTTTTCTCACAGAAAAATCCCACAGAGGGTGCTGTGTTGCTTAATTCCCAGTTCTTTCAGAGCTGGCCAATGTGAAAACCACCCCAAAAAACAAAACACAAAAGTAATTTATTAGACCTCCACTTGAGTTGCTTCCTCCTCCTTCCATCCTCAGTTGCTTTGATCATTCATGGTGGCCATTAACAGAAAACCAAGTTTGTTAGAGCTTTTTAAGATGAAAAATGAGGATAAAAATAAAGAGTAAAAACAACATTTCTCAAACATTTCTCTTTACCTTGGCACTACAGACTGCTACATTAGCAGGGAGCTGGGAAAACTGCTTCAACTCAAATACGTCTCGCACTGCCCATCGGCTCAAGCGATTCTCAGCCTTGCTGGATCCAACTACATTCTGATTTGAATGAATATATGCCACTTCTTGAACACCATCTGATATATCAGGAGAAAGACATAATCAAAGATGTTCATTATTCCAAAACCCTGAGGGTACACAGTTGCACTGAAGAAGGATAGTGTAACAAATTTTACAACTTTCACATAAAACTTATTTTAAATTACGATTTCACTTAGCACGAAGTTTCTCAGCTCTATGAAATTAACAACAATCTTTAGACTTATTTGGATTCATCCAAACAGTTTAATACTGCTTCCATGCCAGTGTGGTTTTTTTTCAGCAGACAAAGAAGTTTCAAAGCATCTATGATTTTATGGCTGCAATATTAACATTTAAAGTCTCTATTAAGTTTCTAACAGAATCAAATCTTCTACACAGTATTTCAAACTCCCAGATCACAATTTTTTTTACGTACTTAAGATTTTATTTAACAGCCCTGTCAAGATCTTTACTGTTTTACCGTTCAAATATTTAGATTTGTGAATTCTTAATAAATCTTCAATCCTAGCATCTTTCAACAGGCAGTGTTTAGCGAAATACTACAAAGAAGCCCATCACCCCGGAAGGCAGCAAAGTAAGGCTAACAGGTAATAAAGAGTTACAGAAGGACATTACTAAATAATTTAGCAGAGCATTTACTAGTATCTAGTAACAAAAGCATGTATAACAGGAAGAACTTAAAATCTGCCAACAAGGATAAATTAAACATATGTTACTACACTAGTTGAAATAAATCAAAGAAATTAAATTACTCGTTACCTAAATATCTGTCCATTGATTCCACTTTTTGCTCGTGATGTTCAAATTCAGTTTCACCTGCAGAAGTTCTACGCACAGCACAACTGCTAGACTTCATTTGTGCAACAGAGGTATCCTGAGTAGTATGAAGCACTTCAGACCCAAACTGAACTCTGCCTCTCTGGCTTTTACACTTACAGCTTTGCTTTCTGGCATGAATCTTCTCAACTGGCAATTTATCTTCAGAGGATAAAAATTCATTTATATTCTGAGAATCATCTTCCTTTCCTTTTCTACTGGGCTCCTTTGGTTGCAGCAGAGATTTGTAAACGTTATCTAGTCCATTGGTATGAGTGTGTCTTTCTTTCCATTTCAAAAAGCTGAAAGTTTTTAACTTTCTTGATTCAGAATTATAGGAAATTTCAATATCATCAGACTCATCACTTATGTCGCTTGCTCCTTTCAAATCTCTTGCGCTGTTCTTGATGTCTTCAAAAGACATGACTTTGCTGAAATTTGACTCAGTACTATGGAATCCAAATTGCCTACTGTCTTCGTTAAATACAAACCCATCTTTTTCTTTTGCTAACTCTTCACAATTTTCAGATGTTGACCTGTACATTTCAACTTTTTTAGTAAGCATTGGTTGTTGGCATGCTGGAACTTGGGTAGGAAAGATGACATCATCACCCTCTTCAGAACTGCTTTCAGTTTCCATGACTATATCACTTTGCTTTGAAATGCCTTGATCCTCACTTTCTCTGTCCCCTTCCTCCTCAGAACCTGATAAAACAAGCCAGTCTGTACCACACACATCTTGCTTATCAGTTCCATCTGGTGACTGAGCAGCTTTCCCATGCTCCAAAACAGGTATGTGGCTTTGCCATTTCTGAAAATCACTGTGCTTGCTATTTACATTTGTTCTTACAGTCTGATCATCAGAGCTTGAATGATGAGAGTTATAATTATTACCCCCTTCTTTGGTAGTTTCAACTTCTCTCTGCAACAACTTAGAGAATCCACACTGCATTAGGGAAAGCTGTCCCTTTGTTACCATTAAATTATTTGCATTGCAAGGCTTCCTTTTGTTACATTTCTTCACAGACATTTCCAGAATATCATCATCACTAAAGTCATCACAAAAGTCCAGTTCTTCTCTCTTTATTTGTGCCTGAATGTTTTGGGGATCTCCATCTTCTTTACAGTCTGGTTGTTCATACTAAAAAGAAAAATAATTTACAGCAAAGGTATTTAAAACATAAATAGATTATGAAACACACCTAACTCCAACGCAGTGTAAAAAAAGTGGATTTTCACTGTGTTAATCAAAAAATATACAAAAATAGTACTACAACACAAGTGGAAAGCAAATACAAAACAAATCATAAAGAAAAATTATATGAAAGTCTTTGGCAGAATAAAATTTTAGCAGAACAACAACGAAAGTATATTATAAATTATTAGCAGAACAAAAATATTATAGTTATTAAAATTGTAATTATAATTATTAAGTTATAATTATAACATTATTTTAGCAGAAACAACAAAAAATATTATATATGAACCAATATATGCTGCACACTGTTAAAACAATCTATGTCTTCAAAACACACACCCACATTTTTCTAGTTTATACTAATCTTGTTGCAACTTTTAATCTTTCAAAGGTAGTTTGAAAAGTGACTTCACGATTCAAACCTTAATGCTGTGTAATGATATTCATAAAAAATATAATCTCACAGCAGTAGTCAACCTCCTTATATATGGTGGCTAACAGTTTAAAAGAGCTATGAGTAGGTGACATTCTGCTCTAAAATTAGTTGAGGCCTACTGTAATCAAACAGAAGTTATACCCCAGGCAACCTTAAAACACTGAAGAGACTGAAGTCCAGAATATAGTTTCAAAACTGTATACTACTGAGGAGAAGAACTTTGACAATATATAAATGGAAAGTCAGAAGGGTAAATACTAAACTTTTGTACATGAAGAGAAGTTTTAAAACTAATATATTAATCCTGATATATCACCCTGCTTATCAAAAAGCATTTAACGTAAGTTTAAAAAGTTCCTGTTGTCACCAAGTCCAAGGTGAGATCATGACCATACAGTGATGTATTAGCAATGTAGGGTTATGACCAATGTTATGACATACTGATTTAAATTAATACTGACATTTGCCCACAGAAATCTCCAAAAAGCATGAGACAGTGACTAATTTTTAGTACCATTCAGTATGATCTAATCTAATGATATTTTCATGCTTAGAGGCCATATTGTAGACTTAATTGTTAGTTTCCCAAATCACCTGAACACAAGTGTTCAAAGACATTCGTAAAAATGCTCCCATTAAACCCAATCTTTTCAGGAAAAAATGATTCTTGATCCAGAAGGAAACCATTAGATACATCTTAAAAAAATAAAAAGGGGGCCAGCATTGAACAGACCACTGATTTGGTGGGAATCATTGTCTGAGTACATCAATGAAGTAGTCCATGTCTTCCACAGAGGTCCACAAAACCTGAAGCAAGCTTTCAGTCCTCTCAACCAACTGTACTCCTTTCCACAATTCCCTAACCAAAATCTTCTGAACAACAGTAGATGTAAAATTCTCAACTGACTTCTTCATCAGAAAGCTGTCACATCATACTATAAGGCTGTCACTCTTAAGACACTACAGAGCAGTATTGTTTACCAAAGCATTGCTCTGTAATAACAGCATATTAGAAATACCTTCATTTGGACTGAGGATATCCAAGTGTTGTAAAGGTCACAGAATACTGTATTACCCAATGTTCAGAATATTCCATTTTAAATACAGAAATAGAGACAGCATGACATTCTCTAATGCTTTACAATGTTAAACCAGAGGTAAACAGATCATAAAAGATGGCAAGTGCAATCTTGGGTAAAAGTATTATTGGTCTAACAACATACTGTCCACATTTGCTACTGTAGTATCAGGAACTAGAGGGACTGGCATGCTCTGGTCCATAGTGCACAAAGACACCTCACCTTCTCTGAGCTGCACGGAGGAGTCTCTTCCTTTAGCCATGTAGCTGCTGTCATGACTCCTGCTTCTACTCGCCCTTCCCTCTAAAACAATCAAGAATGTATGTAATAAATACTGTTATGTATTCAAGTAAACAAAGGCAAGCCCAGAAAAAAATAGTTTTTCTTTCTTTTTACAGAGGCATAAGCACCAGATGTACAATCAGCAAAGCCCAGACTAAGACTTACATTTTCGCAATACACTTACTGTTCTTTGATCTAACACACAGTCTGCAGGAAAAGTAACATACTGCATAAACTGGGAGTATCTTATACATACACTGCGTTTTAACAATTTTAAACTTTTTTCCAAAGCAGAATACTTGCTACAATGTTCATATTACATGCCATGTTTTAATTTAATTTAGAGAAGTTTTGACCTTAATATCCCCAAAGTATATGCACTCACACCACATTACTCTTTTGGCTATGCTACCATTATACTGCTATATCACATTCCCCAGCCTCCTCCTAGCATAGGCAGAATAACAAAATAAAGGGAAGGATGGGAAGAAACCTAGAATAAAGCTGCAATAAATTCTAAGATGCAAGTTAGCCACAGAAAACATGCTGCACAGAAAAAGGTATAATACTACATATACTTAAAATCAGTTTGCACTCTGTGCTATGGAATTGGGCCAACAGTCTTTTTAGAGTAACTAAGAAATTAATCTTAATAAAAAGCCTCAGTTATTTACTGTAATATTTTTAAATACAGCATTATAAAGTATATTTTATTGAACAGTTTCTGACATCTCAAAATGTACTATAAAAAGGTTACTATAATCACAAAAAATATTTTTGTGATGAGACTTCTGGCTTGAAAGGTCACTACTCTGAGCTACTGGTGAATAAAAGGTACCTGTGCACAAAGTTGATAATATGTGAAAGTATCACAAAAATAAGTTACGGCATTTTTATTAGGAAAAGAAATCATTAGTAAACTTTTGAAAATTATAACCCAAACTTCTTCCAGTTTTTTGTTTGAGTTAAGGAAATTTATCTGGTCTACAGCAGAGTAAGAAATTAGCAAGCCTATTTCATTTAAAGCACTGCATAGACAGGTACTGTTTAAGTTTCACCATTCTGTTTTATGAAGTGTTTCCATTCAAAATTATGACAAAGTATCTCATGAGGAAAGGAAAAATGTAAAACTAATATCCAAAAGTAAAAGGGTAGGACTTCACACCTCCAGGATATCTTTGGTAAGACAGGACCCCTGAGTCCTAAGTTTAAAAAGGTTATGGATTCCAAAAAGCTCTCCTTGATGTTCCTTTGATCCTTGCACTGCCTCGAAATACCGCTTGGCATTTTCACTTCCAACCACCACACAGTGAAGTTGCTAAAACAGAACAACACAAGAGATTTCAGAAGTGTTTGCTCCAACAACATGTCAGAATTTCCTGGCATCCACATTATATACACAGCTTTAGTTGGAGCAGGCAGAAATTCCTAAGGGAGGATATTTTGTTTTAATTTCCCTGGCAGATGTTGGTATAATAGATTATGGTACAATAGAACCTGCTTGGTTTTACTGAATTAAAAAAAAAATTCACATCTTTTACTTCATTGTTGTCTAATATCAGAAACCTACTATACACGCTACTGACACTCCTCTATATTTTGACTGCTCATCTTTCCACATACTAAATTCTTACTATTTTTTTTCATAGTCCTTTGCACTGTATGCTTAACTTGGTAAGGACTAAAGCCACAAGATTATTCCTACCGATCTCTGAATATTTTAATCATGCATTCTTGCTAAGTAGACTGAAGAGAAGTGACTTAAAAATCTTCCAAATGAAAAGGAAAGACAAGTAAATAGTTTGTCAGGCAGAATTAAAACCCTTTTGAAGTCAGGCAGGATTAGCTGCATTCCAATGACTGCAAGCTTTCAATACTTATATAATTGGTCTATTTGACTTTAAGTGGAAGAATGTCAAAACCATGGTTTTATGGATACCAGACCTGTAATAGTTTTTGTAACTGTCTCTAAGCAGCTGGTAGTTCTTCAGTTCTAGTAACTTCTAGTTCTAGCACTGAACAGGCATTTTCCTAAACAGCACAACTCTTTAATTATGTAGGCCAGTAACTATACAGTCAAATTCTAGTTTAACTTTAGCTAAGCACAGTTAACATTCTCCTTAAATTACGCATGGTATTTACAAAAGCATACTTTAGGATACATATGTAACTTATTTGGGTTTCTATTATGTTAGATTTCAATTTTACTTACATCAGTTTCTTCAATCACATATAACAAGGTCAGACAACCAAACATCACTAAAAAAATTCAGCAATTTTAAAATCAAACAGATCCTTCAGTAAGAATACATGACAAACATGCTAAAGCATTTTCACATAAATTCATTTCACGAAAAACATGGATGACATGATTTAGCTCTGACAGCACGTTTGTATAGTTCAAATGCCACATATCCACATGCACTCATGGTTTCTGAATTTTCAACAGCAGAAAAAAATGCATTTTCTTCACAATTTACTGAAAATTTCCTAACTGTGCTCAAGCATCAGTAACAAGGAGTGCAATCCAAGTGTAGACAAAAAGAAAAAAACCCCAGATTTACAATTACTCTGTTTACTGCTTTTTAATCAACTTGAAAAACACAAGTGTCCTGGTTTAACCAGGATAGGGTTAAGTTTCCCCAGCAGTGGGGGGGAGCTCTAGCCGGGTTATTCAGATACCATGCGGACGTCACATCCTGGCAGGTCACATTTTCCTGGCGCGGAGCGCGGTGCACTCGTGGTTTTGTACATCGTGCTTCAAACTGCTGTATTTGGTAGCTATTTTGCTCTGTTCATTGCTATCACTATTACTGTTATTGTTATTGTTTGTTGTGTTGCTGTTGCACTGTTCTATTAAACCTCTCCTTATCTCAGTCTCGGGGCTTTGTATTTCACTCCCTTTGTGGGGGAGGGGCAGCGGCCGCGTGGTCTCAGACCCCGGCGGGGGCTAAACCACCACAACAAGTCAACTTGAAAAAAACCCCATGAGAGTCTTTCAAGAAGTTTTATACATGCCTTTTGGAAATCCAAACAGACAATATCCAGGTTTTCTTTACCTACAAGATCACCAATTCCAAAGCCCTCTGTGAAGCATGACTCCCCTCCTTCAGGATTTTAGTGAATTTTGTTGGTCGTAATACGCTATTGCTCATTTTGTTAGTCTTTCTGAGACCTCTCCTACTGATACTTGCTGTTGCAATGAATCCTCAAAAGTACTTCACACAAGAGAAACTTTCGAACAGGATGCTCTCTAAGCTTTTCCATAAATGTGTATATAAAGAATAAGTCAAGTAGGCTAAAGCAATGCCCATAGAGCAGTACAATTCCCGCTCCTGATGTGTTTGAAAACTAAATTATTAGCTTTTATATTTTCATACCACTGTTCCTCAAAAATAGTTTTTGGACTTACAGTGTTTTATATTTAACTTGCCTCATTAGTATATGATTTCAACTATTAATACAATGTCTTCTTCACTCTGAGCTTCTCATAGAGTCTCTGAAAATTGCCCAGTTACCTGTGAGCACTTCAGCCCATCATCTACTACTTTTAATTTCTTCTTAACAAGTTTCCTCTTTTTTATTTAGATCATTTTGTCAAAATTAAACAGAACTTTAATGGCTTTTTGGCTTCTACAAAACACTGAATTTAAGTGAGATAAAATCACTGTCACACTTCTGAAGGTAACATTTTAAGCCATATACATTACTGAGAGCAGTTCAAGATTTGATCTTCCAGCTGTGGGTTTTCTGTCTGCTCTGTAAAATCAGATGATCTTAGAACCTTTTTCTTATTTGTCACTTACTTAAGAGGATAATGACAATTTTTATAGTACATATTTCCCACTCCTTCAGCCTCCAAACTCCTCCTTGTACATAACCCCTCTACAAGAGGGTGCTTGTCACTGAAGACTTATTACCAGATTTTTCCTATTTATGGCCAAAAACTGTTATGTTAATTAATCAAATTTCATAAAGCTTTCTTTAATATATAGTATCAATTGCCCACTGAAGTGATCTGCTTTGTTTTCTCCATGCAATGCATTCTTCAGGACAACTGTATCTCACTGATTTTCTTCCTTTCTCCAAGTTTATATGTCCATGTCAGTATCTCAACTTAAAACCAATATCTTATTTCTTAACTTGCAATTTGTTGAGAAAAACATGTTCACATTTCATCTGGTTTCTTACTATTCTGCAGCCTGCTTTTTGTTGTTCATGTTTGAGTTTGCCTATTTTTTTATTTTAATTCTGATCTCATCAGGAAACAGTTGCTAGATTAAGTGTTCCTCAAACCACACACTTAGTTTTTCATCATCTTAGGTGTTTAAACCCATCAATGCAAGTAGAAAAATTTAAAAAGAGCAAGTGTTTCAGGTTGAGTACTCTGGCAAGCAACATAACTTATGACCTTCATATCAGCAGCAACTACAAGCTGTTCCCCCCTCCTTTTATAAGCAAGTTTTCACAGGCAGGAGAGTAGCAATGCCTTCTTGCTTTTCTTCTGTAGCACCACCATGATTTTAGCCCTACTTTCTCCAATGTTTCATTAAAAAAGCTGTCTGAATCACACTGCTGCAGATACTAGCTACAACTCTCATAGACATATTTCACGAGTCTTTAAATAAAACAGTTCTCTGTATAACCTGATTAATGTATATTATGTAATTAAACTGTCAGAAGTTACATAAAAACTTGAATACAAATATAATTGTTTTGTTCTTTGACAATTGCTAAATGATATATCTCTGCTTAATAAGTTAACAGCATGTGTAATAAAACCAAGGTAAACTACAATTTAGCTATAGGCTAGCTTAGTTTTCAGTCATTGAAATCGCTAAAGAAAGCTCCCAATTTAAATAGTTTGTGAACTTTACCTGTTTATAAACTTGTCGCAAGTACATCATCTCCTCCACAGTTCCCAAGGATATCAATCTAAACACTT
The DNA here is from genome assembly GCF_031877795.1 of Strix aluco. Classification (NCBI taxonomy): domain Eukaryota; kingdom Metazoa; phylum Chordata; class Aves; order Strigiformes; family Strigidae; genus Strix; species Strix aluco. Next base: position 70,002,625 of record NC_133971.1, read on the forward strand.
TAACAGCTTTGTATTGGCCAATCCTATAAGCTCTGCAAGGACAGTGGCATATTAAAACATTTTTTATCAGTAAAAAAAATAAGAGAGCTCTTAGGGGTAGTAAAATAAATAAATAAAAGCATTCCAATAAAATAGGCATACTCTAAATCATTTATGAGTTGGTTGTTTTGCTTTGCTTTTTTTTTTTTTTTTTTTTTTTTTTTTAAACTTTTCATTCCCTGTTCCTTTACCCTGTGTTTTCCATGTTTCTTCCCAGGTCTATCTAGCTGAAAAAGCTTTCCCTCAATTTGTATCAGAAGGCCTGTCCCCCATCTCTCTTGGAAACACACCTTCCACTATGTTTTCTCAGTTATTTTTTTTTCCCCTCTCTGTCTCCATTTGCTCTTGAACAAGATATTCCCCTATTTGCATTATATAGGAGTTAGATCATGGATTGCTTGGGGCAGTCTGTTCTTTCTTAACTTTATAAAGCACTTTGCAACTTACATCATCATAAAAACAGTTAATGAACAGACAGTGTTCTATCTAAATGGTAAATTCTGAGACTTCTAATAGATTATATTCCAAAAATTCAACAGAGGCTGAACCAATTTATAGAAAAGTGATCTTAAAGATTCTTTACACAGTCCCTTTCAACAAGACACTTTTCAGATACACATATTTCTCTAGAACAGGTGCCCATCAACACCTCTTAGAAGTCAGAAAGACCCATAGAATGGAATTACATAACTGGATGGGACAAAAGAAACCAGTTTATTTCTGCTCAGGAGAATATGTAAGTCTACTGAATTTCAAAGTCTTCCAATAGTCTTTATTTCAGCTATTCAAAAGTCTGTCCTGAATTCCTAGGGAAACATCCTATGTTTAAAAAAGCCTTGAAATAAAAATCCAGATTCCTCGAAACACTGCAATGGCATACCATCAGAGATGGAAGTGTGTGCTGAAAAGACACTAATCTCCACAAGGGTGAAGCAGAAAAGAACATGAAGTGTTTTTCTTTAAGTATTCCGGAATTCAAAACATCACTTGAACTCAGGTCAACTACAATGTACTCTGTCCTGACAAACAGGAAAAATGCCACCCAGCTACACACACACACATTCTAGAGATCACTAACAGTTACAGTAACTATGGCCCTTTTTTTTTTTAATGAGCCCAGCATAACAGTGCCACAAAAATAAAATGAAAAATAAGAAGTAAAATTCAGAGTTAAAAATTGGAACATCAAAGTTAAAAAATAATTTAGCTGGACATTTTTTACTGTCTTATGGACAAGTTAGACTATGTTAAAAAAATTCTTCCCTGAGAAAAATTGTAGTTGGACAATCAGATTACATAATCAAAGCAGAGTACAACATGGATCAATGTCTGTATTTTGAGAGTATACCTGTCAATAGCTTGAAGATCATTTGCTGGGTTCCACGTAGGATCAAACAGTATAACAACATTGGCACCAACAAAATTAAGACCCAGTCCACCAGCCCTAAAACAAAAAAAAAAAAAAAAGAAAAAACAGAACTATTTGACAGTAAGACAACCAGAACAATTCTTTTTTTCAGTGTATCATGTCCATAGTGGTATACTCCCCAACATAAAAAAGAGCACATTAGAGATATTGAAAATAGTGGAGTACAGCTTTGTGTTACTGTTGTGCTAATAATCACTGCTGTAAAATGCAGTCTTCTCACCTAAGCAGCAAGATTACAAACCGTATGATTAGCTGAGTCATAACCAACTGCTATCACCTTGCTATAGTAAAAGACCGACTTCTACTTCATACTCACTGAGCCCAATACAGGCCAACCCCCCTCAATGATTACACTGAAATTCATAACCACTTTTATGCCAGTTAATATTAAAGAAGCAGGAAAACTATAGCTTAAACATCATTAAACAGCATTGAATTTTACTTCCTCTAATCCCAGTATGTAGTTTTGACAATAATGCTATGCAGCTTCCACTAAAATGGTCACAGTCTAGGGTAAGTCATATCTATAAGAACTAACAACTGTTTCAAGTCTATTTGTAAAGTATGTAAGTCAACAGTTAAAAATACAGTTGGCCACACAGCTGCATATGAGCAACATCCATACTAGTCATTACAAGAAAAAAAGCCACTAGAAGAAGATTGTCTACCATAGGGGTTAGGAGTCACAGGGGTACAAGTTACATCATCTTGAAACATTCAACAGCTGTAGTGTGCTTTCAGGTAAAGCCTGCAAGCCAGTAAAGTATTTGAGCATATGCCCAACCTGAGGTAGCTAACTAATAACCTGCTGAATCCAACAAAACTGCTCAGTTACTTGGAGTTTGGCATGTGCGCAGCTAAATGATTTGATAGGAACAAACGTGAAGAAAATACCACTGCTCATCCAGACGTGAAACAAGCAAATACCGAAAATTCTTTTCATCTGGCTCAACCAACATCCCTACAAAAACGGACAAGTTCCTATACAAGCACATGCTAAATATTATTATTAACTATTAAAACAATTCTTCACATTGACATAGGCAGCACTAATTTCAAGTGTGGTTTTTTTCCTGAATGAGGTACCACAAAATTGAAAAAGTCAATGCCATTTAATATACCAAGCACCTGGTTTTAACAGATTCCTTTATATTCTGCTTGTTTAAAGCAGTGGGCAAGGTAAAGTTTCCAGGTATAAGAATGGAGACAGAAAAAGCTTATGGAGCCCCACCACTTTTTGGTCTTCATGGAATCCTTGTCAATGAAAATACAGTTGTGGCCTCCTCCTTCCAGGTGTGGAGTGGTGTTATGTTAGTCAAATCTGGAAAGGGAAAGGATGTGGGAACCCACCAATATTAACGCAGGTTTCTGGATGATGAGTGTTCTCAAAGTTTGAAATGCTGAATAAAAATCTTTGTATTTTTCAGAATACCTTACTGTATTTTGGAATTTTTGTGTATTTCTTTTTAGTGAAGACAGAATTAAGCCTCTCATCTTACCAAATCAGCCCTGCAGACAGACTGAAACATAAGTCAACATGTTTTTCCAAATGCCTTCTCATAAAAATTGCAATATTTGGAACCAAAATATGAATTAAACCTCAGTGCAAAGCCTTGGTGCAAGTAAAAAAGACTGGCTATAAAAGTTAACTAAACAGGATACTTAGCTTTTACCTTTCAGTATTTTTAGGTATACCACAAAAATTCAGATATTCCAAAACAGAAAAAGAATGGCTCCTATATCTTTCATAGACAGAATGAATGCAGTAGTTAGTTTGTGCATTGTAAAGAATATCTTCTATTTAAACTACCATTTTAACTAGCTGTTAGTCATTACTGCAAGATGGTCCATGCAAATTACTATAATATGGCTCAAATGAAGAGCCCTGCACGAAAGGTCTCGTAACAGTTGTTACAAACAACAGTTTTCAAAAGATCATCTTACTTAAAACTGCATGCTACACTAAATAAACGGCTTTTTATATCCTGTCACTGACAACTGAATACCTCAATGTTTAGAAGTTACAAACCAATATTGCATTAGAAAAGTTTCCATGAAAGCTTTGACTATGTAATTCTATTTACCAAGGTAAGTTTTTTTTACAGTTTATAAGTGTTCTGTTTCAGTGAGATCTTGTGACTGAAAGTTCTCTGAATGTGATTACATGCACATTAAAAATTACTTGCAATATAATTGTGAAGAATTCAAGTTAAATGAAGTCCTGTAAAAGTAAAAAGTAATGGACAGTAATTGAGAATGCTGCAGGTAGAATGGAAGTGCATATTGTAACTTTTCATGATAAAAAAAACTATCTGCAAATTTCTGTAACATCACCTCTTCATCTACGCACTTCTCTTTACATAATAAAGAAACTGAGAAGCAGAAATAGATTTTCATTTATAACTATTCTGAAGGAAATAATCTAGAGATAGACTAGTGTTGAAAATCCAGAAAACAATGATTTAGCTTTAACGGTGGGAATACTTGCTATTCTTATTTCCTGGAGAACATTATGATGGAACAGAACTGCGTAGACTTCAGTATTTTACATTCAGAGTTCCCCTTTTTCAGGCTAAGCAGCACCAACAGAGTTGCAAGCTCTGACATTCTCCTAGCACGTTATAGGAACTCCAGCAATTATTTTAATGTTCCTAAGTATGCCTAAAAATCTCCTTTTCTTCCAAATAATCATACATTTTCTCAGCAACACCAGCACAGGAATGAAGTTTTCTAAAACAGCTTTTACTTCATGAGCCTTAGAAATTCCAGCAGATGTATACCTATTTTACCATAGAGCTCAACGTTGAAATTAATGATCTATACCTAATGGTTTGATGGAATTTACAAGTTCTGAAGGAATCAATCATATTTTCTCTCAATACCTATATATTTATCCATATATCTGTATTAGTCATCATTATCAATAAAAGCATTATAGATAGCTATATGACTGATACTAACATTAATGGCAAGACTTGAGGTCAGGCTATATAGACAGATTTTTCTTTTTTCTTTTTTTTTTTTTTTACTTTATTAAGGTCCCATTTCTCAAAAAACTCAACCAATTAAAATCAGGATTTCCAAATGTCTATGGGCTACACATAGGCAATTCCAGGCAGAAACAGCATTCTGTCAGTATTAAAAAATTGGAATGTAACAGGAACATTGTAAATTTAACAGTGAAGTCATCACCACTGTCTGCACTGTAGCTCACTAATTTATAGATTAGAGCTTCCTGTTTAAAGTTGTATGTTAACTGTGCCAGTGGACTATAATGGCATACTCAACATCACTATGCGTGGAATTCATCCTTTGCAGAATGCATTTCTGCAGCCAAAAGACTGAGCAAGTATTTTCAATGAAAAAAATCAATATTTGGCTCTCTGAGCAATGGGACTTTCAGAACACATACAAGTTGACTACACGGATCAGTCAAAAAACTTTGCAAGAAAGTACAGACAGAAGAGTATGACCCAATTCTGTCAACTTACTACGTGTTGAGAAATAAAGAATATACTGTAAAGTCCTAATGCCTGAAATCTGAGTATGATAAAAAATTAATCTCTTGTAGAGTAGAACTAGGATAAATCACTTTGAGTTCCAAAGGATTACAAAATTAAACTTGGTCCATTACTGTATATCAAGGAAGCAAAAAGATCACTTCTTGTTACCTGTGATAAACTACACAAAGAACCACACCTTCACCTTCTGTTTTGCTTAGTAAACACCGGTTATGTTGACTGCAATTCCATCATTGTTTGTTTCTTCCATTTACTCAGTAAAATGAGAAACACTAAAAACAACAGAATAAAGTCTCTTGTCTCAAGCACCACCAGCAGGCATGGCCAGCTCAACAGTCTCTGTATTCACAAGCTCTCATAACAGAGGAGAAAGTCCATCTCTGTTTACCTGATCTTCATTTTTATTTCCGTGTAAATTAATGGAAGAGAACTGAAAATGTTATAATTATGCAACTGACCTAGACTGATAGAAGCACAAACTAGAGAGTCTTTCCTAATGCTATGGATGCAGTAATAGCCTGCTGTCTTCAGAGACAAGGAATAGGGACTCATGAAGGTCTTAGGGAAGCTGATGGCCAGATTCCACAGTTGATGGAGATTACAAACAAATGTGTATAACCAACACTACAAGTCTCTTCACAATCCTGCCCACATGCACCAGAGAGTATCTGAAAACAGTTCTGACATGCACTTGCAATAGTCTTTAAGATTATCTCTGACTTTTAATTAAACAGAGGTAGTGTGGGTCCTCCTATCTAACTCCAACATACACACTTTCAGTACAGAAGGACTAAAGTGACTATATAGGCAAGAACAGCATGTCTGCATGTTTCATCAAGTTTCACTGAGTTTTCCTCTGGACAGGAAGATGGAAGTTTTTCTTTGTTCCCTTTCTGCCCTTGCCTGGACAAACTTTATCCAAGATAGAACATGGAAGTAACCAGAATTAAAAAAAAAAAAAAGAATGGTCATCATAGTTTCATTAATCTTAGTTGAACATATTGCTCTATTTCAAAAGAATTCACTATCCATCATAAATTGATAAGCAGATCTGATAAATACATTTTTAAAAAGACAATCCAGGATTCTTTGAAGTATTTCAAATAGACATGTGTTAATTAACATGGTTAATAAATTACAGTAACACCAAGAGATAATTTTTCAGTTCAATATAGCCATTCACGTTCACACTCATTTGCTAGTTCTACTAGCACAGTACAAGAAACCGAGTCTGTCTACAATAAAATGAAAGGTTTTTGTGGATAATGACATCATCATAATAATAATGTTTTAGTAATAATATTTAAAAATGGTTTCCTCACTCCTACAGCAGCTGGAAATTTAAAACCAGGATTCACAAGACCCACTTGTTTCAGGTCTTAGAAATCCTCACAAAGCAGAGGAGAGGGGAAAGGAGGTATTTTAAGAAGCTTCAGACCACAGCAGTGAGTCTATCTTTACTAACAGACAAAAGAACAATTCACTTTCTCAGAGACATATTCCCTTAAAAGGTCATCAAGCAAAATGCAGAGTAACCTATTTACTGAACACTAGAAAGGCAGAATGAAACAGACTACAAGTTAAATTTTCTTACATTGTAGATACAAGACATATGTTAATTTCCTGAACGCTGTTGAACTCTCTTACAATTCTGAGTCTATCTTCTGATTTTGTATTTCCATCAAGTCTTCGGTAATCTAGCCCAGATGCCATACAGTATTGTTCCAGCACATCTAGCAACTGGGTGGAAAAATAAAAAAAGATTAAGTGTTTACTATTATCTTTTTAATTAAGCATAATCACAGAGGCCATGTTTCTCATATCTTTTCAATAGAGCAAGCATTGAAAATGAGAGTAAATCTTTGCCATTTTGGTATCAACATCCTTGACTCTCTTTAGCTGTGATTCTACAGCACGCTACATGATTAATGTTGGTCTGCTGTGGTCTCGCTCAGTCCTCCAAACCTGGATGCCTGTCCCGCCTCTAAGTGATGCTGAATCAGTTCAGCCCAATAACTTAAAACAGTTTCCTACTGTCTTAGGAAGTTACAATGGCTTGAGAAACAATAAATGAGGACCAGAGCCAGCACAGAGAAACATGCTGGTATGCACCATCAGAGTTCAGAGGGATGGAGTGAAGGAGACTGCAGTAACCACCAGTCAGTCTGGTCTTGACACTGTGAAGGGCAGCTTAAGACACATGAGCATTTTACTACTACATCTAAATACTAAACCTGCAATCTTCCTTAAAGCCACAAAATTATTAATTGTCTGAACTGTCCTTCACACTTATTTTTTAATACTTTTTACTGCTATCATTACAAATATTTAAAAAAAAACATATTACAGATTGAACCACTTCAAGAAATGAATTACCCTCTAACAAGAAAATCAAGGAGCAAGTTCCTTAAAAGCAAAACGTGCCTACACCTCTTGCTCCAATTAAGCACTGTTTTAACTTCAAACCAACTCGTGAATAAGTCTCAGGGTCAAAGCTTCATCGCTGCTAATGCTCAAAAGCAAGTAGAACAGTGGATATTTAACTACTTTCAGTGTTAATAAAGAGGCTGTATGATACTTCAGTCATACTTTGCTGTGACACTGCTCTAACTCAAGACATACCAGCTGAACTCAGTATGAGCTATCTACACCTGAAGTAACACAATTTTAAAAGGCTCTAAGGAAGGCAGTGTGTTACATTTGTTTTGCCATCACCATTTTTATCATGAGATAACATAAGGTTTCAATATGCTTCTTGAGTATGGCACACTGTCCTCATCATTATTTCCCATAGTACTGAGATAAAGGAAATGTGGTTGACAGCTGTCACCTCAGTGCTTTATGCTTCACAATTTACTGCTGCAGTTAATTGATAAAAATAATACAGAGCTCACCTTTGTGGAAAAGGAGAAAAGAAGAACTTTATCCTTGTTTTTTTGGAAGTGATTTAAAAGCTGCTGAAGGACCTGTAAACAAACCACAGAATACAAACGAAGAGATTTCATCTACAGGTCATCTCATACACACTTGTGTTTTTAACCTTTAAACAGGCTACACTAATCAATTGATTGCAAAGCCAGATGCATAACAAAAAATGTTATTAACATAATAAATGTGCCAAAGGTAATGGAGATGATGGACCCATGCATTTTCCAGTGATCTACATGGAAATCCTGTTGTAAAAAGGCAATCATACCACTAACAGGTAAATTCAGAAGCTATTTGTGTCAGTGCATAGACTGCAACAGAATGTTACTTTTCTCATGCTCTATCTCAGCTTGTGAATTTTTACATTTAACAAATGCATACAGTTCCACAGTTCCCCTGAAAACATGAAGGTCTGTTTAAGTTTTCTGTACTGCATCTGAATTCAGAACTTCTTGGAACTTCTCTTCTTAAAATAATCAGTGAGATGTATGCCCCTCCCCACTCCCACTCTTGTCTGTTGCTCTGTTTACAGTAGGATCCAGCTTCCCAGACTCTGCACAGACCTTGAAATGCCAATAATCCGCCCACACACAATGTTCTTCTGGTGGGGAACCAAGTAATCCAGAGCCCTGTGTATAATTGTGATACTGTTATTTTCAAAAGAAGCATGTCCGAATCTGGCAGTGGCAGCTCCAGAGTACCACGCAGAAGCAATACACAAAGGGGAAAGATGAAGTCTTCTGTACTGTGTCTATAGCTTTCTCCCACTGGGCAATAAATATTTTAAAAATTATATTTATTCAGTGATAAATACATAAACTGTTAATCAACACTGATTTCACTAAAAGCCTAACAAATCTTTGACAACCAAACAACGGTGAATGTTTAGATTAATTTTACAGTTCTGGATAATATGTAGAATATAAAAAAGTAATTATATATCACTTATAAGCCCATTTGTATATGTTAGCCAGCCAGTTAAAAGTGAAAACAAGATCATTTTTGCCTGGTTTCATTGTACAAGAACATGTAAACCAGGAGTTATTTTACTAGGGAAAAATCCACATCAGGTAATTTAACAAAGAGCTAAAGGACTTACATTTGCATTTTACTCAGCCACATTAAGAAAAAGAAACAGAAGAAAAACAGTGACATGTTTTTAAAGTAGAAGGAATTTGGCTACTGTATTATCATTGCTATTATTAAAGCACAGGTCAAATAATTTCTTATAGGAGAACACACAAATTTACCCAGTTTGTTTAAATAAAATGGATCAATGCCATGTTCATTGGCATTTCAGGTATTCTGGAGTAAAGAACAGCTCTGGCAAACAGGGAAAGTAATGAATGGCTCTGCATCAAAGAGAAATAAATTCTACACTTGCACACCAGAGCATTAACCTGAAAGTTGCTAGTCTGCAAGAGAAATACTTGATCATACTCAAGCAAGAGTGACATGCTCTTTGTAAGACTCCACATGGATTTAAATACACATCTCCCCATTACTACACATTGTGAGCTAACTGATGAAATTTTAGCTCTCAAATTTGAGAAAGCCTTGCTTGTATATAGACGTCCAAGTTAGCCTACAGTGTTTATAAGCCTTCAAAACACGTTCAAAACCATGCCTGCCTGGGTTAAGGTTATGTTTAATGGCAGAAGTTGATATTATTTGCAAGGTGCTCCAACAGACTTCCATTTTCCTACTGAAATAATGGTAATAAGGCAGGCAAAAAAAAAAAAATCCAACACAGTTATTCCTAAGATATTTATATTCATTAAGTATTCCAAAACTCCTCAAATGGATGTCTGTGGAAATACTATACTTGTAGTTTAAAAAAACCCAACAGTTATTACAAGTGCCCAGACATTTAATAGCCCTTTTTTCACTTAGAAAGCATATAGAGCCTCTCTGAGCCAGAATTTTAGCAAACTGCAGAAATAATCAGACATGGTAGTAATGAGAATTACTGCAGGCTTTTAAAACTACCCTCATTCATCCTACTACTTTTCCAAGCAGTCCCCAATACTTCTGTGTGGACAGTTTGCAATCTTTGTGTTTCAAAAGCAATGGAATCACTCATTCTTACACTTTGCAGGTCCCCTCTGTCTTTCTTCATGATAGAAAAATGGTGGTTTCCACCAAGGCAGCACACTCCTTTCATTTCAGTTCTCACATATTCAACTATTTCAAGTTAAAAATCTAGGCACGAAATTCATCTTGCAAAAGAAAGTATAAGCAAAGTCTTATGAAAACTGTAATTTCTGCAGTGTAATTGCACACAAGAGGAAATTCCACAAAAAAGCTGAAGCTCAGATCACATCACTGTGTATTACCCGCCTCCCACTGTAACAAGGATGTATAGGTATACTATAAGTACTTATATGTGTACATTTGGATTATAGGGACTGTTTTTTCCAGGCTCTTGTTATAATCTTAAATTATGAACAGAAAACCTGGGGTGGCATGTTATAAATGCTACAGCTTGCAAAACACAGAGATGACTGTAACCACACAAGGTAGGACACAAACACCAATATGCCACTCTCACATGTTCAAGTAATTCTAGTTTAACTGGTGGCAGCAGGCTTATTCCATATTACAAAGGGCTATGTATCCCTATGTGTTTTATCTCTGCTTAGTGAGACCACAGATGATACTTTCAGCAGATAGGTTAACCTTTTTGACTCTGCAAAACAGTTACAACTGCTTAGCTAATAAATTTCATAGACAAATTCCAGCCTTGTCACCCCCGCCCTGAATAAATTTAATAAATGCATAAACTTTTCCTTTGAAAAATATGCTCATTTACAAAAGAATAACCACCTGTTGCTAAAATTCCTGGGTAGCCTGTACTAAATTTTAAAGGACTAAATAATAGCTATTCAGTCTATGCTACCAGACGAAAGTTACAAAAGTATTTCAATTAGTTTCTAGAATTTATTTGTAGAATAGAAAACATAAAGTACTATGTGGACAAAGCTATTAAAATACATTTCACTTTCACTTGTCTCATTTATTTCCAAATAAACGTGTTAAAAATACAGAAAGTAGTTTTCAAGCTCTAGTATCTGTTGACTCTCCTGTGATTACTTTCTGATGGTAAGAGGACTTTCTAAATGAAATACTTTCTGAAGGACTTTGCCTCCAGAGCATAAAAACCCAAATCATCCCAAACAGCTTCTGTTTTAAAATTCAGAATAGAACACAAAAAAGTTAAGACAATCTTTTCTCACAAAGCAAGCCTTCAGTGCAAGCAGCAGGAGAAAATAAAAAAGCCACCACAGCACCAGAAACATATGAACCAATTTTTGCCATAATAATTATTTTTAAGTCAAAATTAATGGACTCAAAACCCACCCTATTTTTCAATGATGGCTACTTGGCCCACTACATAAAACTACTCCTTTCAGGCACAGAGATGTCACCACACAGTTCATAATATTGTGTTTATACAAAAATATATTTCATGAACTGACACAAAATTCAAGTTTCCCTTACAAGAGAAAGCAGACCAGTTTCTCTTAAAGTAAGCAATTCTTTCAACAATTCTTAGATAAGTTTTATTCAGTTTGCAATGGACGGAAATAGACACTATAAATTTCAAAAACAAAGCATCATATATACAAAACCAGAGGTCAACAACAGTGGAAAAATATTCTGTAAGTTTACCAGACTGTCATATATGCAGCATTTGAAAATGTTTCTATTCTATAATCCATAAAGAATGAACCGAACAAGCAGAAACCCTCATAATAATACGAGATCATAATTTCTTATGTTGGAAGAAAGATCCATACTGCTTTGTACCTTTGCCTACTACTACTGCAGTGTTGTGTCCAATCTGGCTTTTTTAAAAGGTCAGAGCAATATGTTCTGTGAAAGAATTATAGCAATATTTTCTTACTTTTCTACAGAAATTTATATAGCACTTCTCATCTCTCATCTACCAAACATACTGAAGAAATATTTTTACATATAAATATTACTTCAAAACACAAGATTGGATTTTCCATAATATACACTGCACTTCTTGAAAAAAATGGAAATTCTCCACACCAAGGCTCTTCTCAAGAATATATGCTTATTTAGGGTTTGGGGGGGTGGGGTGGGGTGGGTTTCTTGGTCTTGTTTTGGGTTTGTTTTGGGTTTTTTTGCGATTACGTAAAATCTATATTAAAAAATACCTTGAAATACAAGAATATTGATCTGTATAGACTGATAACAAGCTAAAAGATAAATAATTAAATGAAAAGCACAATATATCAGGAAAATCTCCAGTGTGATGGAATGAAGATGAGGATTAGATGATTCACTACCAATAAAAAAACCCTCAGGAGTAATCACTATACTAGTAGCTCTCTATTTTTTACCATATATTGCTCATCTCATTCTACTTATGTTTGGGCAACCTACTGGTAGCTCAGAGATTCATTTTTCCAACCATGTGGATCTCATCAATGTCAAAAGTAAACATACAGCCTGCCTGACATCTCATCAGTATCGCGCCATTGACACAAGCTCAGTATACTTAAGAAAAATCACAGTCTCTGCTTTCTTGCCACCTTTGTTATGCTCTTACTCCAGCCCTGCAGCAGCACAACCTTCTTCCTTACCATCCAAGGCTACTGCACACAAGCATGAGAAGAGCCTTACTGCTACTAGCCAAGGTTACACCCAACTCAGAGCCCTGAGAAGACTCTGCAGTCTATGTTGTTCCAGAAGCAACTCAGACTTACAGCCATGGTTTGGAACAGATTCCTCCCAATAGGCAGCTCTGTAAGCTGCAGGATTTAAAGGCACATAAAGTTGGAACCTCCGTCTTAACTCAGGCATTTTTCATTGACTGTGTTGTTCACTACTGTGTCAAAAAACACATAATGAAAATGTTGTAAGGAAGTGCTGGAGTGAAGTATGCAATAGCCCCAAGAGATAAATTTCTAGAGAAAGGAAAATTTGTTTCAACCGATAAAAGAGCTTCATAAGCACCACTGAAGATCATGGACTTAGTTTTTACAGGTATGTATTAAATATTTACTGGTAGTTAACAATAAAGCTGACTTTCATGAGATAATTAAGTGTATATAACAAAGATAATATGCAGGCCTCTCAAAGAAAGATGTTGCCTGCATAACAAATCAATAAAGTGGTAACAACAATTACTGTTACAAAAACATGGCCCTGCCACTGCTTCCCCATCAGTTCTAAGCAGCAACTGTGAATATCCAGGTTTATAGACAGAAAAATACAGTACACTCCATTCTGCATAGCTTCTCACCCCCCAGTCACCCTCAAGCTCAGGAACACTCTGAAACCTAACATCTTTTCCAGTTATTCATCCTGTTCTGCTCTGAAACCAGACAAAGTCACAGTCTGAGGTAAGGAGTTTTACAGGTTTAATTTAACATGTTTATTTTGTTCATCTTTAGCATGGCTCCTCTTAGCTTCATTTGGTATCCAAAGGGTTAGAAAAGACAGTAAGCACTCAGTACATCTTCACCAGTTCCATGGTACTCATAATTGTGTAGGTCCCTCTCATGTTCACCCTAAGACATTTTTTTCATGCTGGAGAGTCCCCACCTACCTGGCTGCTTCTGTCTTTGTGGCCTTTTCAAGGTCTAACATGCTTTTTGAGAGGAGGGACTGAAACTACCCACAATATTGAAGGTGTGCACAAATCAAGTCCATAATGATTTTGTTTTGCTGTCTTTTACTTTCCCAAATATTTCCAACTGCCTCCAAGTCGATAGTTTCATGGAATTATCTGTCATATTATGATCTCAGTCCCCTTGACTGTAAGGGTCGTTTCCCTGGCCATTACTAAATATGTGAAGCTGACATCTTACGATATCTTAGCATCACAGATCACTCTTATCCAGTCTTTTCCCAGAGGCACCCTGATCCATGACAGGAGATACCTGCTGGGGTACCACCACCATAAACAGAATGATAAAAAACCCCAGAACTACCACATGTACGTTTTCTTACATCTATATACTACAGCAGCAGATGTGTTACTATTACCAATACTGATTTTTCTTCTAAAGAACAGGTTTACCTTCATTTTTCCACTGTACTTCGGATCTGAAATGGTTTCAAAGGCTGCATCTTTGCTTAACTGCACAAAATCTGGAAAACTGGAAAATACCTGGCTGCACACCCGTTTGATATGTGCTTCCTGGAAGAAAAGCAGAAAGTTTGAATAGGAGTTAAAAATCAGAGCTACATTGGGATACCAGTAAGCAATACAAGGAGGTAAACACGTTGAAACAAGCGATCTGCCGAAGTAACTCAAGCAGAGAGAGTTATGTGTTTTTATTCAGTTCACTACAGAAGTGTTGGATAAAACATCTCCTTGCTTCATTTAAAAAAGAAAGAGGATCTTAACCTGAAACCGTGGATTCTAGTCACTAGAGTAAGAGATGTCCAAAATGTCTTCTCCTGTACAAAGACTGCAATAGGACTGGCCAGAATTGTCAGTCTCAAGAACTCGGTCAGCTTGAGGTTTGCATTACCCAACAGCTGTGTGCCAGCACTTTGCTTGACCCCCTGGCATGATAAGCCAATATGGATATTACACAATGTCCCACCAATATGACAAAAACAATACATGAAATGCACTTAAAAGCATGTTCAAAAGCCACATAAAGCTCCACTGCTACAATTTTGGTAATTCTGAACTTGAACATGACCACATACTTTAAGTCTGCTTTTCCAAAGTAACACAGAAGATCTCATCTCTCACCTAAGAATAACACGTGATGGACTTTAACACTAAGGGTGAGAAATAGTACAAAACATGTTTCTTAGTAGATTTTGGAGGTTAGTAATTATGTATGCCATAAAAGACAGTGAGTCCCAAAACACTTATATATTGTTATTTCAGTGGCTATTTCAACTTGCAAATGTGATTCCAACAAAAACTACATAAACAATATACAAGCCAACACTAAAAACATTTGGGTACATACTACATATAAGGCTCTGGACACTAACAGTAACATTTCCTAGAAAGCAAAACTGCTTTAATGGAACAAACTTGCCAAAATTTGCTAGGATTCTCTCATTTCCATTCCTTTGTGGCTTCTGAGAGGAAGTGGTAACATCCCTAAATCCTTTCGCTCATTCTTGGATCTTAAGGATCACATACAATCATTTTTAAAAATTGACGTTTGTGAGTTTTATAGGTTATTTGCCACAGTAACAAGATAAACTGACACTGTTCTCTCACCGATCATTTTCTGTTAAAACATGTTTCTCATTATTTGAAGAAGCTCAGATCTCAATATAAAGTACTAGAGAGAAAAACCCACATCCCAATTGCCTATTATTTGTTTACTGGCACGAAGATATTCCTCTTACTAAGCACTTGTCATAAATGAAACAGAAATGGCACTATCAGAAATCACTAAAAATTACTCTCACCCCTAAAGCTCTCCAATGTTTCTAAACCCCTTATTTTCAGATTTGCATCACTGAAATGAACATACTGTTGTGTAACATCTCTATCTATAAGGGCTGCATTCTGAATTGCTGAATGGAAAATGAATTTTGCAAAATATCTTATTTTCAGTTTGTTAGGACTTAAAAGGAGGCCAGCAGCAATTTTTGTCTGAGTTTTCATCCCATTTTCCACAAGTCCATTTTTTAGATACTTCTGAAACTAACCTGCTGCTTGCTAGTGTTGTCTGTCTGCAGCAGTGCAGCATGATTTGCAACCTTTTGTAGGATTGTCAGGTAACTGAAGCGCAGTGATTTAATTGTTTCACCATACGCATTTACCTACAAAAACAAAAGAATGTTTATGCAAACAAACATTCCTGAAAATAAGAAATACTCTAAAATAAATGCTATTCTTACAAGGTTTAACGCATTAGTAATTCTTAGTAGTACTGTAATTGACTCCAAAGAGACACATACTATATTTCTAACAAAAATGCAGCAAAGTTTTTTTTCCCCCCTCAGTTTTGTGATCCTATTAATGGAAGACATCTTAAAAAGAAAAAAAACTCACAACTATGTCAGTTTGCTAAACATGTCAGATAGTAATAGGATCTCAATAGATATCATGCTAAGATAACCAAGAATTCCTCAGTAGGCAAAAAGACAGTAACTTTACAAATGATTTAATGTAAATCAGACGAGAGCTGTGAGAATGACTTATTACCCTATGACTGCTAACTGTACTTTACAGCAAAAATGTATAAAGTTTAACAAACAAGTAACTTAATTCAGACAACTTCAAATATTCTACAATGCAGCAGCAGCAACAGCATCAGCTGTTTTTCTGGTTATGGCTGGTTGATTCGACCAATATTCATTTTCCTTTCCCTTCCCAAGTTACTAAATTTCACAGTTAACTCTGGAATAAGACAGTCCATAAGAGCACTTAAGTGTCTGCAGGCCTGCCTACTGCCCTTTGTGAATCAAGTTCAACAGCATTTTACTTTTACTACAAAACATCACAAGAAACAGAAGCCAGCAAAGAACTAATGCGAGTATCCATGGCATATTAAACAGGCTGATAGGTGGATTGTTTTTAAAGAAAGATGCAGAAGGCTGAATAAGCTACATCATTTGGAAAAAAGCCTCCCACCACTACACAAGAATCAAAAGAGGCTAGAAGGAAAATAGGGAGAAGCAAGTATGAGACATATGCCTCTAAATGTTTAAAAGATGTGCTTTATCTAAGCCTACTCAGTGATATGGGCAAAACAAAGTTAGACTAATTGAGTGTTAAAGAAGTCCAGAGAAGATAAAGAAATCTGTCAAGCTCATACCAGTGAAAAAAATTCTGCCTGTGCTCTATGGCTAATGTTGCAGTTCTCCCTTCAATGAAGCAAAGCAAAGCACATGTTTAGCAGCACAGAAAGAGACAATCCAACTGCAGTTATAACACAAGCAAAGCCCAGACAACCTGCTGGGTCCAGGATGCCTCTCATTTGCAGCTTCTGCATGGACTGCCTGAGGCACATGGGAGCAGCACGCCTGACACATACTGAACATCCCAATGCAACACCCTTGCCAACATCAACTATATCACAGGTGCACTTATTAATACAACACATCCTAGAATTTACTGCATAAATAACAGCCACCTGCTCAGGGCATGCAAAGCAGCTCTGCTGTAAGCCCGAAGTGCCTAACTCCATTATGCTTGTCATGCAGCCAACCATGTTTCCAGTTGGGATTTCCCAAACAGATGGCCTCCGACCACACAGCCATTTCAATCAGCAACTCATCGGCAGAGAGTCTCTGAAGAAAACCAGAAAGACTATGTGCTAAAATCCAAACAGTGCAAGTTCTCACTTTGTAACAACAGTTCTTCCTCTTTTGGCCGCTGTTGCAGTTACAGGGCTCTCCTGCTTGTAATACTAAGCTTACATCCTCTGTCTCTAGCACAGCCTGGTACACCGCTTTCTGGAACTCGGTCAGGGAACAGTACACCATCTGTCAAAGAGAGAACCCCAAAACCACAATTATGTGCAGTATACAATAAAAAGCAAAAGAGCACTGCATCAAAAAACATAAAACATGGAACACTGAAAATAAAGCAGAAAACAATATATTTGCTCAAATAGTTACAGGAAATTATTCTACCACCAAAAGAAAAAATGTGGATCTTGACACCAAAATAGCATGAAATTGTATCCAAAATGTACATATACTTATTTTACACACACACACCCCCCATTTCTACAAAGACTATCAATGTCAAGCTACAAGAACTTCCTGTTAGGTTTCTATAAACCTTTCGGTATGACTTCTGTGGAGGTATAGGGGGAGGGAAAAGTGAGAGAAATAAATGCATAATTGTAATTACAGGTTCCACTCTGCTTTGCCAGTTACTTAATTTGCCCTTTATTTCCTCCTTCTAGGCAGTAGCTGTTGTAGAGTACTACCACAGGCAGGACAAATAAGCAATGAGAATAAGCAATGAGAAGGCAAGGATCTACACAGTGCTATGGCCAAAACTCTTATCCTCCTTCTTAGAGACCATGGGTGGCATCTCCATGACATCTTTAGTCTTAACAGCAGGAGACAGAAATCCCAAGATCATTCCTTAACCTAGGCCACCCACACAGCAGCAGCACCATGCTGAGCTACAATAATACAGCAGTAACTCGAACATATACTCACATTAACAAGAGAATGAATAAAACCTGCTAGATTTAGAAGTGATTGACTGACAGTTGTGCTAATCTTTCCTTCAGAAGACAGTTTAGATGACATTATTACACACTAAGGATAAAGAATAAATACCAAATTTTGAAAACAAAACCAGCTGCAAACTAATGTATTTGTCTACTTAGAAGGACAGCACAAATATATTCCATAAGAATGTATCAGAACTCTTAGCTATAGCCATAAAGTATTACCACTTCATATAAAGTTTAAAATAGCATTAGATAAACAGGATTACAGACAACAATCAGCTTAACGTTTGGGGGTTTTCTTTTATTTAGTGATTGAAATTGAGGGAGTTAAAAATGAAAAGCATACTGTTCCATGCACAAAGTGTCAAGCTGCAAATTCAGAAGCCCTACACAGAATTTCAATTTACATACATTGCATTGGGTTTGCACAGATAAGTACAAAAGTGCACATAAAAGATGTGTAAATCACTAGTCAGAAGTCTAGCTGAGCATTTTCATGCTTGATTAACTCCATTTCAACATGCAATCATAGTAATTATGTGAACAAAGCACACAACTGCATATGCATTTTTTCCAAGGCTCTGGATTCTTCTTAAGTCCAAAAGAAAACCATGAACTACTACAGGCATGATGAACGAGAGAAAACACAACAAAAAACAAAAAAGAAGAGGTATATTCATTAGCACTGTATTTGAAATATGTAGGCACTCTTACTCTGTCTTCCTTTTTTGGCAGCTGATCACTGATGAGCGCTTTGGTACGTCTCAGAAACCAGCCAGACATTTTTCTTGCTAGCATCACCATGGCCTTACGACCTGTTGCTAGCTCTCTTTTAGTTGCAGTGTGCCTCTGGCCATGCTCCACTGGATCAGAAAATTTCTTCTTGAAATGTACTCTGGTACCCAAAAGTCCTGGTACAGCCCTATTAAAAAACAAAGTGGGGTAGGGAGTGGGGTTTCTGTGAATGAGTAACAGCATTTTCTTTACTCTGAGGCAGTCTATCCTCTTCCATTGATTAAAAGCATACCATAAATTTTTTCTGACTAACAGCAAGAGATCTTAAATTAACAAGCACTAGAGAAATGAATAAAAATTGTGTATATAAATAGAAACATATACTACTTCCAGATATGCCATTTTTTTCATTTACTTTCTGTGACTCTCAAATGTTAAGAGATTCCCCTTAGAAAAAGGGTTCCCATCTCCAAAAAACCAAAAGCTCAGCTGACCAACAGAAGTCACAAGTATATAGAAGCTCTAAACTACAAGGCTGTTACTGTTCAGTAGCCTAAATTAGAAGCTAGTCAGTCCTGTTTTCATTTTTTACTGTTTTTAATAAACCAGGTTATGCAGATATTACAGTTGACTAAATAAAATGTTGAGAAACCCAACAGTAAAAAGAATTTAGTAGTCATTGGCAGCACTACACACTAGAACAATCTATTAACAACATCAGCATAGTTTTAATGGACCTAAGCTTGCAGTTAAAGTATTTCTTTCCTAGCATTTCAATTCAGTTTGTATATCCTTATATTTAAGGTATGTTTGCTTTGTTCCTCCTCTGTAAAGCATCCCCAGTAGGTCTTCTACGCTTAGATTTACATCTAGGTTTAGTTCAACCTCTCCTTCTCCATTAGAAGATTTCCTGGACAAGATTGTTGCTTTGCAAATATGTACATTTGTGCATTTTGAAAAACAGCAAAATATTATGACTTTCATCTTCCAAGTATGTCAGAATGACCTGCACATATTGGACAGAGCAAAGGCACAACATTCTTCAAAGCTGTGTAAAGATTCTTTATCTACTGTACTCCACACAGAAGAAGAAAAAAAAAGAGAAATGGAAAAGGTAAACGTGGGGGGGAAAAAAGAAAATAATTTTAACTGCTTCCCAAATTCCTCAAAGAAGGCAGACAGGAGGAGCTTCAAATGTATTAAATGACTGCAAAATTCATACCAGGAGCTTACCTCTGTAGATGTACTGGAATAACACACTTACATTCTCACAAAACATTGGGGTTTTTTTGTGGGGGAGAGTTGTGGTATTTTGTTAGTTTTTTCATACGGATGGGTCCAGATCATCCAACTCTATCCCAGTCCCACTGCATAGTTAACATATAGAGGTGTTTAACAATATAAAAAAAAAATTATTTACCAGTCCATAACACACCAAAGTTCCTTCATATTGTTTTGAAGAATAGTTCCAGTAAGACCTATGCGAACACTGCATTTTAATGACTTCATGGTTTGAGTTATTTGAGCCTTTGGGTTCTTGATTCTATGGGCTTCATCCACTATCACAGCAGACCATTCTACACTGCAGATCAACAAGAAATATTGTATTAACTGAAACTATTTATCCCATCATCCCACATACACATAAAAAGTGAAGTCAGCCACACAAGTAGCTGTGATTATTATAAGACACTATTACGTCCTGATTTGTTTTACATTGTATTATACTACTCAGTTTCTTTATATTCTTTATATTGTTTAGTAAATGCAATTGTCATAGTTGAAAATAATGACTAAACTATGTAGCCAGATAAATGAACTACAGTTAACTGTATCAAATGTTTTCTGTGAAGAAAGCAGCTTTCAATCTCTGGAGAAAAAAAATCCAGCACATCTCACCAGCACTAATTCCACTCATAAGTAAGATTTCAAAAAAATAAATAAATCTCTGAAGTTAAACTACTGAAACATGCTTAACACGGGTATGCTTCATTTTCCACTGTAACTAGAAGCAGACTGAAAGCATTTAAATCTGCATGGTTTCCTACATGAAAGCATCACTCAACTTCTTTAATATCTATGATAGCAATATGGCAGAGGAGTTTTAATATTTTGGGATTCTGTGACTAGGAGGAACATATCTAGAAGCAGGGACCAAAGCACATTTTGCAGCCAGTTCAAGCATAAAACTTGGAGTTAGAATTACCTGTATACTGTGACAGTAATTTAAGTCATCAAATCCCTAGGAAGAGATTTATTAACTATGAGATTGCTTTATGTATACGAATGAATGAATATTTCAGAACAACATCATATTCACTATGATGATATTTCAAGCAACAAAAAGCTGAAACAGGTATGTTTAGAAGGAAACTTCTCTCCTGAGCAGGCTGCATTTAGTTCACCAATCTGAGGGCTGATCTTGTGGCATTTTTGATGCCTGCTAAATACAGTCATTCATATCTGAGTTCCTTACATTCCTAAAATCTGCTAAAAATTGGGAGTTTCTGAAAGGAGCCTTAATAGATGAACACATCCATGCTACTTCAATTTAATCTCTCATTACGCTGATTTACATGCATAACTGAGCCTATATATTATTAGTGATAATTAATTAAGACCAGTTTTTGAGGCCACTCCATCATTTTAGCTAAGCAAGACACACAGTCTCTTCCAAGATCATAGGCCCATCCTGCTCTGCAGAAGCAATTTGCTCAGTCTGTATACTGAAGAAAAGACAACAAGAAATGTTTCTGTAAGTATGTCAGCAGCAAAAGAAAGAACAGGGAGAGCCTCCATCCCCTGCTAGACACGGGAGGAAACATGGTAACAAGTGATGAGGAAAAGGCTGAGGTGATTAATGCCTTCTTTGCCTCAGTCTTTAATAACAAGACTAGCTGTACTGAGGGGATCCAGCCTCCTCAGCCAGAAGCCAGAGACTGGGAGAACGACCCCCCGGCAATCCAGGAGAAGATAGTCAGTGACCTACAGCATCACATTGACATATACAAGTCTGTGGGACTGGATGGGATACACCCGAGGGTGCTGAAGGAGCTGGCTGGGGTGCTCGTCAAGCCACTTTCCATCATTTACCAGCAGTCCTGGCTGACCGGGGAGGTCCCGACAGATTGGAAATTGGCCAGTGTGACGCCCATATATAAAAAGGGTTGGAAGGATGATCCAGGAAATTACAGGCCTGTCAGCTTGACTTCTGTGCCCGGGAAGCTGATGGAGCAGCTCATCCTGAGGACCATCATAAAACACATGTGGGACAACCAGGTGATCAGGCCCAGTCAGCATGGGTTTATGAAAGGCAGGTCCTGCTTGACAAACCTGATCTCCTTCTACAACAGGGCGACCTGGTTATTGGATGAGGGAAAGGCTGTGGACGTTGTCTACCTTGACTTTAGTAACACCTTTGACACCGTTTCCCACAGCATTCTCCTGGAAAAACTGGCTGCTCGTGGCTTGGATGGGCACACGCTTCACTGGGTAAAAAACTGGCTGGATGGCCGGGCCCAAAGAGTTGTGGTGAACGGAGTTAAATCCAATTGGCGGCCGGACACGAGTGGTGTCCCCCAGGGCTCGGTTTTGGGGCCACTCCTGTTTAACATCTTTATTGATGATCTAGACGAGGGGATCAAGTGCACCCTCAGTAAGTTTGCAGATGACACCAACTTGGGTGGGAGTGTTGATCGGCTCGAGGGGAGGGAGGCTCTGCAGAGAGATCTGGACAGGCTGGAGCGATGGGCTAAGGCCAACTGTAGGAGTTTCAATAAGGCCAAATGCCGGGTGCTGCACTTGGGCCACAACAACCCCCAGCAGCGCTACAGGCTTGGGGAGGAGTGGCTGGAGAGCTGCCGGTCAGAGAGGGACCTGGGGGTGTTGATTGACAGCCGGCTGAACATGAGCCAGCAGTGTGCCCAGGTGGCCAAGAAGGCCAATGGCATCCTGGCTTGCATCAGAAATAGCGTGGCCAGCAGGGACAGGGAAGTGATCTTACCCCTGTACTCGGCACTGGGGAGGCCGCACCTCGATGACTGTGTTCAGTTTTGGGCCCCTCACTACAAAAAGGACATTGAATTACTCGAGCGTGTCCAGAGAAGGGCAATGAAGTTGATGAAGGGTCTGGAGCACAGGTCTTAGGAGGAGCAGCTGAGGGAACTGGGGTTGTTCAGTCTAGAGAAGAGGAGGCTGAGGGGAGACCTCATTGCCCTCTACAACTATCTGACAGGAGGTTGCAGAGAGCTGGGGATGAGTCTCTTTAACCGAGTAACAAGCGACAGGACAGGAGGTAATGGCCTCAAGTTGCACCAGGGAAGGTTTAGACTCGATATTAGGAAGTATTTCTTTACAGAACGGGTTGTTAGGCATTGGAATGGGCTGCCCAGGGAGGTGGTAGAGTCCCCAGCTCTGGAGGTGTTCAAGAGTCAGGTTGACATAGCACTTAGAGATATGGTGTAGTTGGGAACTGTCAATGTTAGGTTAATGGTTGGACTGGATAATCTACAAGGTCTTTTCTAACCTTGATGATTCTGTGATTCTGTGAAATGTATTTGCAAGCAGTCAGTCACACATTAGATCTGCTCTGCACATGCACCTACTTCCTGACCACTGCCTATTCAATGACCAAACCTGAAGAGTTCATCAGAAACACAACAGCAAGAATTAGGGTACTGCTGACACAGCTCCTTTAGTCTTCTCCTATCTGCACTTCTTTTTTGGACCTGAGCACAGAGAGAGATGGAGATCTGATTGTTTTGGTGATGGCTGTCAACACCACTAGGACACTCTCTGGGGCCTGGACCCTTCCCAACACCTAAAACGACAAGATCTGCAGATCCACGGACAACACCAGCTGCTAAGGACAGGCTGCTACTACTAGCTATTTACACAACTTGTACCCTACTTCCAAGATGACATAGGAAAGAGGATCACAAGGATCAGGTGAGAAGCTAAGTACTCCTGAGCATAGCCAAAGGAAAGGCAAAACTTCTAGTTTGAAAATGCTGACAGCTATGGAGCAAATAAAGTAGGATTTCTAATACAATCTGCTGTCAGAAAGACTCTGATTCTGCTAAATCCATCAAGCATTTAAAACTATACACACACACACACACCCCCTCTTCTATCTCAAGAGTTTTTAGGACTCGGGAATTTCATCAAGCTGGTGAGAAGTGCAAATAACAAGGAGAATACCGTTTGAACATTTGCTAAAAATTCCAGATTTTTTTTCTCCTTACACTATACTGTAAGATAAAAATACCTTCTGCATATCTTTCAGCTACCACAGGTTTTCAGGCAGGCAATTCATGCATCTTTTAAAGAACACTTCATGAATGGGTTAACAGCAAAAACCAGCTTTACGAGACAAACACTTACTTCTCCCAAGCATCCCACTACAAACATAGTATAGGATCAACCCCGCCAAGACAGTTAAATGGGATTATTCTCTTCAGCAGAGTGAGTCATTGGATTTAACACTAAATACATTACATGGAAAGAATAAGTACTTTCAAAGAACAATGCAAAATTAGACAGCTAAATTTCTGTGTATAGAAAAATACATTAAAATCATTACCTGTTAAATTCATCCAAATGCAGGCGAAGTATCTCATACGTTGTAAGGGCAACTTCACATTTACCTTGCTTGATGCGACTCAAATCATCATCTTTCTTACTCCCATGTAAGACAGACACCTTAAAGTACCCCCATGTGTCTAACTCATCCTTCCAGTTGTACAGCACTGAAAGAGGGGCCACTATGAGGAAAGTCTGAAAACAAGCACATGTTACAGCATTACTGCAAGAACTACAATAGCACTTTCTCAGTAAGTCAAAATCTTGAGATTTGTTTTACTGCTTTGAACAGTTTGAACTGTTTAATTCTGTCACTTCAAAGCATAGTATAGAAAATATCTGAAGAGTCAATATAAATTCAAAAGTAATCTGTTTACTCAGAGTATGCAAATAGTACAGAAGAAAAATACTGTAATACTAAAAAAACCCAACAAAGTATTGCTACTTACTCAAATTATGCTCTAACAACTACAGTAAGATGTGAAATACTAACACTTTGCTTTGTTACAGCATTTCTACCTGTATACCATAAAATGTTTTACAGATGGAGAAAACAAAAAGATGAAGAGGGTAATCAGTTTCCTACAATCCACAAGTCTAGTCATCATACGACTTCAAAACAGACATCTGAAAAGGGTTTAAAAATTTAAGACAGCTCATACAACTCATTTAATATCATAGAATAATAAAACTGGTAAGGTAGGAAGGGACCTCAGGAAGCTTCTAGTCCAACTTTCTGGTCAAAGCCGGGGCAACACTGAATTCAGACCAGGTCATTAAGGGCTCTCCCAACCCAGGTCTTCAAAACCCTGCAAGGATGGAGGCAGTCTACAACCTCTCTCTGTGACCTGTTCCAATACTTGACTGTCCTCAAATTGAAATTCTTCTTCTCTTATTCCCAGACAGAAGCATTCCTGTTTTTTTCAGATGAATTGCTATCCCTTAGCCTCTTCCTCTCTGCCTGTATTTCCCGAGGAACCCGTATCCATTATTCACAGAGCTATAGTCATAAAAACCATTCTGCCAGTCAAATATTCCAATTATTCCAGTAAAATAAAAATAGAAATGGAAAACAGAAATTGAATGGGTCCTGTAATGGGTAAAATTAAAATGATCTTCAGATTTCTCATATTGACACAGAACTTGAATATATCTTTATTTGCTGTAACCGTAGTCAATTACCTAGATTATCAGACTTGCTTCTGACATTATGACAGTCATTCAAGAAAATATTAGCAATAAATTTTTGAAATATATGCATTTGTCTTATTTAAATATCCTGTTAATATAGACACATACGCTTTCTGTACTTTAGAAACACAATCACACAAACTGTAATTTTCTACTCACTGACATGAGCTTTTCAAAGCACTCTAGCCAGAAATCTCAGCCAGATATTTCCAAATGTTTTGGGTTAGTGCATACCAACAGTATTAACAGATTAGACAATAACAGCTAGATAATGCACTACAACTGTCTGGAAAACTGAAGGCTTCCCTAACACTACTAGGACAGCCATGAAACCCTGACCTACCTAAGTAGCTGAATTTTAAAAATGAATACACATAAACTCCTAAAGCAAGCAAACAAAGAAATCCATGTATTGCCTTTTACCAAAATCCTTATGATTGTATCACTAAAAGCTGTACCTTCTTGGGATTAGACTTCAATTCTTTTTTCACTGTCCTCAGTAGAAATTCTGGCATATTATTTTCAATATCCTCACGTGTTCCCTTTTTGTGCAAAACTGCAGCCAAAAATGAAATGACCTTGAGAAAGAAAACAATTCTCACTGATTATGTACAAAAATGCAAACAGAAATTGAGTGAGTTCCACTGAAAATAAACATCTAGGACAAAATCCTGGATAGGATTTAGTAAGGTGGTTTGGGGGAAGGATTGAGACTTTTGTTTAGGACTTTTGTTTGTTTTAAATCAATCTCAGTTTTTAAAATAGGAATCCCTTCCCTTGGACAATTCTGAATTCATGATAAAAGCAGTTAATTACTCTATTTCACTCTTTCACCCTCTAAGCAGAAAAGTCCCAAAAATATAGAAAAGACTATGAATGAGCCAGGAAAAACTAGAGATGAGGCATGCCTTCCAATTCTCCTCCATTTTCAGAAGGACCCTTGAACCTTAGATGAGAAGACAGAAGCAAGAGATACTTGCTAACTATACTCCCAACACTATTTCTGCAAAAGGAAGAAGAGGTTTAAACCAGAGGTTAGATTTATACTGATATGTAATTTTCTGTATGTTCCATTCCTGCCAGTTCCTGTTGTTAGCTTCAAAACCAGTTTCTTCTGGTGTGTTTGGGCTATATTCTCTCAACTGCCTCAAACCAGTCAAGGTCATTTCCCTTTGATTATGAGAAGACACTTACTATAATGCACCACAGCAAGGACAAACATCCCATCATAGGTTATTCCAAGCTGCTCCCACAGTAATCCAATACAGCTAGAAGGCACAGTTATCTGGCTAGAACACGCAAATCTGTAAAATCCACTTGGGATAAACAGTATCCATGGGGCTAAGCACCAGTGAGAACCTGATGCATCATCAGAGAGGTGCCCTTCCTTTGAAAACTCAACAGACCCCCTTTACTCAGGGCAGCCAGCTCCAGCCACTTCATTTTGCAACTGCCACACAGCTGCTTATAGCATGGCAGAGGTAAAGCTGTCAGCTGTTGATTTCCACAAAAAATGAAATTTCCAGAGCTTTCTTGCTATAATAATGTGGGGGGGAAAGAGTCAGCCAGGAGTGCAGAAGTGCAGGAAAAATACCCAAGTAAAGGGAGATGAGCAGAAGAGAGGAAATCCATCACATATGGGGGCATAAGGTGGAAAAGAGATAGGTAGAAGAAAACCAAACATTTTTATACATATCTCATATAAACTGAGGCTAAGAAGAACTGCAAGTTTGCATGTTGTTTGACTTTAATTTTTTTTAAATCCTTTTGAGAATAAGAATAAAATTCAATTGAACATAAAATCTCCATGTGTCTTCCAGATCTTCCATTTTTGGAAGAATTATGCATCACAAACTTGTAACAATAGCAAAGGCTGTAAAAGGCCAACTCTGCTGAGAAACCTTTGGCTCTTCCAGATAAAGCAGGAAGCAACCTAGGCCTTGATACAAAACTAACTTACTGCAAATCACATTAAGAAACATTATTCTACTTGTCTCCACCTCAACCTCAGCTTGAAATGAGAATGCCATAAGTCAGGCTAATTTATGCAAAAATCAGTTCAGAAGTACAAAGAACATTAAAATGCAAAAGTTTTCTAGGAAAGTCTTTACCTCATAAATCATCATATAACTCAGAAACAGTAATGTTCAGCCAACTGACAAGCATGAGACAAGTTTTCTATAAGACTATATCAGTTACCTGATGAAGTTTAACTAATATTTTTTCTTTCATGCATACTAATCTTTCCTAAACAAGTGAAATCCTATTTTACTTCATATCCACTGAACTGCCTTTCCCATACTGAACTCGAAGAACATAAATAATGTGTTTTATAAAAAATACACAAGGTATTCTTCAAAACCTCTATTTGTCTTCTGTAAACTTGACACTGATTAAAAAAAATAATCATCAGATGTGAATTCCGCACAGGACTATGTGTGATACCACACTGTCACTGTGTGATACACATGACCAGGTCACTTCAGAATCAGCTATGAGTTTCAAAAAACACAAGACATGCAAGCAAGACAACTCAATTCCACCCACCCCCACCCTCAGTTTACTACTATCTTATGTAGATGCTTCTTACTATATGAAATCACATTATTTGCAGTTCTGAGTAGAAACAAACCTCTATAACAAGCAAGTTCTTAAACTGCCATGGATAAGAAACTCGGCCAAGCTTAGGTCAAACACAAGGTAAATGGATGCAGTTTAGTTTTAATAAACATTTGTTAACAGATCATCAACACCTACACAAATCCATGATGCACCTCTAAATGCTCTATCCAGAGAAATTTTGCCAGTTTAGTTTACTCACTCTCCTTGTCAAGCTTGCTACAGAACAATACTTTGCACTGAAGGGTGTCTGTCAACATTTTCCTAAATGCAAGGGCAACAGACGTTACAGCCAGTATTTGTCAGTGAAGGAATGAGCTTGTGTTTGACACATGGAGGGAGAAAAGAGAGGGGAACAAACACTAGCCACCATAGGACTCAAGCTGCTAACATAAAATCAGACAGCTTAAAGAGAATTTTCAAACATAAAACCACCCTTATTTTAGTAAAATAAATAAATCATTTGGGCCACACTGATTCAAAGCATAATTGAAAAATCCAGCTATACTTTGTCCTTCCATCAACCCAAGTTATACTTCCAAGAGAGTGATAAAAATAACAAGGAACATCTAAGCACTTTTTCCAGAGATGGGAGTAAACATGTCTGCTCCTTCTTGTTTCCAGTACACTTAAACTATTTGTTTTCAGGAAAAAAGGAAAAAGACATTTAAAGGGCTACAGTCAGGTAAGGACTGTAAGTACTTTTAGCGTACTTCAGTGCAAATTACTTTCACAATGCACAGGTAGCAATCCTCAAAGTAAATTCAGCACAAAATGATTACTAACATTTTAACTACCATAATTACCCATGCTTACACTAAAAGGGGCCACATCCCAGTTTCCTGGCCTGTCAGGAGTGAATTTTAAATCAGCAGTGGCTCCTGGATCTAAGTGCTGTTCTGGATGGTCACGTCCTGCCTCCTCCAACTTCACACTAGCAAAGGAAGGTTAAGCTCCACTGAGGTGGCTTTTCTTAAATATGTTATTTTTTAAAAAGATTTACAACTCTCAGAAAACACACTGCCAAAAAAATTATCTACCCTCTCACTGTAATAATCAAAAAGAATACCTGTATTGTCTTTCCAAGGCCCATATCATCTCCAAGAATACACCCCCTTTTATTAGCATAGTGTCCATACAGAAATTGGGCTCCTTCCCTTTGATAATCACGCAGGTATCTGTTAATTGTATACGGGATAAAATCACCATTGTCAGATAATTTAAAAGCAACTGCAGGAGATGGAAGATTTCGGTCAGGAAAATAAGGTTTTTCCAGATCACTATCATCAAATATTAAGCTTTTCCAGGGTCCTCTACTGGCTTTGACTCTACAAAGTTTAGTTATTAGTATTTTCCTTTCTTCAAACTCCAAGAATGATACAACAGCAAATAATTTTCCATTCTCGTCCTTTTCAATAGAGGATATTGTTCCTTCATGAAGTTTCCCATTTTCAAGGCAAGGGGCAAGGCATTTCTCACCAATATGCCAATTACCTATAAAAAAACAAACAAACAAACACACATAGTGATAAAATAGCCAGATGTACAAAGTATTTCATTTTGTCACACTAATAAAACATTGTATATAAATTTATTTGACAAAATGTATACCACGTAAGATAAAAATTTTATGGTAGGTAGCACTAGAATCAGGATACCGATTACTGCTTAAAACCAAATCCTGAGCTAGACGTAAAATTGTATTTTGGTGAAACACTGTTATTTTATAAATACATGAAAGTCTATATGAGAAATCCGATACAAAAGCCAAATTCTGATACATTAAGTTGTTACACAGTGGCTTCACAGAGGCAAACACTGAAATGCCAAGGACTGCAGGTTTCATGTCCATTTAACAGACCACATGACCTGGTCAAAAAGGCCTTCTATGTTAGACACACTTCTAATCTATCTGAATCTAATACTGCAGTGTTAGTAAATTGTTTTATAATCACATAGGAAAACATCACCTTTCTCATAACAAAGTCTGGAACAGGTATAAAAAACCAACATGTTTAGAAACAACAGATGTGTACTCTAAGAACATACAGTAGTGTACCATTTGCCTACGTTCTTCATCAAAGTGGCTAATTAGTAAACTGCTTACAGAGCTGTCAAGTCTGGAACGGTTAAAATCTGTTCCTCTACAGTGTATCAAATATTAACAACAGAGATGACCGAACTGCTTAATTTTCAACTATTTCATTTTTACATTTCATGCACAAAGATGATTTTTCAAATTGTATGTATGCTGCTAACAGAAAAAGAACAGCAGCAGTGTATCAGAACCCAATGTGACAATGAAAAACCCAACAAAATACCTCTATCAAAAACCAAGGCCTTCACACTTCATAGTAAAAAGAGAAAGACTTCGTGAATAATGATTGCACACAAAGGTTTCCAAATCTGAACTGAGGAAGTGTTGTGCTTTTGAGTTTGTGAAAATAATTTCCAACTTTTCCCTGCTCAGCCATCCCAAACCAAGAAAGGGACACAAGATTAATTTCAGAACTTTTATTGTTTCTTATCTATTTGTTGGAATAAGTTCTGATACTTCTGGGAAAGTCACTATCAGTAGCAGTGTGTTATGGTTGAAACCCAGCTGGCAGCCAAACACCACACAGCTGCTTGCTCACCCTCCCCCACTCCGGGGAATGGGGAGGAAGTTGGAGGGGTAAGGGTAAGGAGACTTGTAGGTTTAAAAAAAAATTAATAACTGAAGTAAAATAAAATTAAAATAATAATGATAAGAACAGTAATAATAGAAAATACAAACAGGTAATGCACAATACGATTGCTCACCACCCCCTGACTGATGCCCAGCCCATTCCCAGCTAGCGATCCCAGAGAAGTGAGAATCCCAAAACCACAACCCCAGAAGCCAGAGTGAGCTTCCCAGTCAACCCTCATCCATCTGCTGACATGACATTGTGTGATATGGAATATTCCACTGGCCGATTTGGGTCCATTGCTCTGGCTGTGCTCCCTCCCAGCTTCTTGTGTATCTGCTAACAAGCAGGACATGGGAAGCTGAAAAGTGCTTGATTTCTTAGCAACAGCTAAAAACATCAGCGTACTATTAGCATTCTTCTCATAGCAAATCCCAAACTGAATCCAAAACACAGCATTAAGTACTAAGAAGAAAAAAATAATAGCTTTATCCCAGCTGAAACCAGGACA
Source organism: Strix aluco (assembly GCF_031877795.1). Taxonomy (NCBI): domain Eukaryota; kingdom Metazoa; phylum Chordata; class Aves; order Strigiformes; family Strigidae; genus Strix; species Strix aluco. Next base: position 70,034,004 of record NC_133971.1, read on the forward strand.
CAGTGAGAAGCACCTAAGATTTTTATGGGAACAAAAAAGTTGGAGAGAATCTTTCATCACAGCAAGTATTCACGCTTCACACCTACGATCAGTGGTAGTACACCTTTGTGGGGACATCAACCCAGTTATTTTTCAGAGGTAAGGAAAAGAGAAGAGCAAATCCTGAAGGCAAGAAACTCCACCTTTCCATTTTTATGTCTCAGTGCAAAAAACTCATGGAGAAGATAGATTCTTCTCACCAGTTCCTGAGCTTCTGGAAGTGTATGCTCACAGGATTTTTTTCCACAATGTATTAGTTACATCAATGATAACTATACTTCATTCTTAAAAAGTAATTAAAATACTTACACTAAAAGAAAACAAAAACATCCATGTAGCCCACTATTCTGCAACATACAGAGGCCATAAGTTGATGTCCAAGTAACAATAAAAACAGCACAAGCATATGGAATATCCCTCTTCTAAAGTTTTTCAATCTTAAAGTATTCTTTTAGCTACAGAGATTTCCTGGGCCAGGCATGGTTTTTCTGTTTAGCAAACCCCAGTGGGTCTCTCTTACAAGTAGCTCCATTCTCCTTTCAACACACGCAGATTTCTTGCATTCAGGGTCTTCTGACTACAAATTTCGCAGGTCTCCTCTCTAATACCTTTCAAGCCCATTATGATCCCACAAACTAAACTGATGGTCCATTAGTTCTTATACTAACAAGATCATAAACCATGACCTCTCCGTTCAACTAATTTTGCAGATTTCTTTCATAATGTCCCCCATCATCCTTACTTCAGAAGTTCATCCCTATACCCTGTGACCTGTACATAAACTGCTCCACACCTTCAGTCATTCTCGCTGATCTTCTCAGAGACTTGAAGCTCAGATGTTTCTTTTTGAGGCAAAAGGTGAAATACAGTATATTCAACAAATCATATGTATCTAATCTCTTAAAGTTTAAGGCATTTGTACTGTGTCTCACATGCTCAAATTGATGCAAAAAAAAATGTGCACATGAACTTCACCCAGTAGCATCTAAGTCTTTGAGCAATTTCTCAAAAACATGACTGAAAAAAACGAAACCAGCTATATACAGCACACTGTTAAATATGCAAAACAAAGTTAAAAATAAGAAAGCATTTCCGTAATTACCTTCTTTTACAGTAACATCTGAAGTGACATGGGACATTAAAGACTCTCAAAACCGTGATTTAAGATGACAGTGCCTTTTTAAACTACGTTTTTAACTAAGCATTTACTTGAGTTTAATGATTTGTTAGAGTTCCAGGTGCAAAGTGGAATAAATTGCACTGATCAATAGTTCCAGTATTACCAAAGTCCAAATCTAGTGAAAATAAGGAACAGAATGAGAAAAAGGGAAAGAAAATAAAAGCAATGGTATTAAGGACACCATTGCTATAAAACCCCAGAAAATCATGTTGTACAAGCAAGAATTGCTACTTTAACTAGCCTGATTCACTAACTTCTTGGTTTCCGTACCAGAACCGTAACTTATGTAGCGTGCTGTCTTTAAAAATGAATTATCTGCCATGGCTTCCTAGCATGGGTACAGTGCCATCAATGAAGAAAGCTGATATTTAAGATACCAGCCTGCCTGTACTTACCCCTTTACTACAGCAGAAAAAAAATGTGCCATTACATTATTAACTATGCTAAATTGTGCTGATAATGGCCTACTGTCACACACTAGCTCCTTCCAACTACCCCTCCACCAAATAAAAAAAGCAAAACAATCATGAATACTTTCTAACTATTGAGGTTTGACGACTTAATGTAGCGTGCAAAAGTTCTTTTTACACTCCAATAAATGACTGTAAAAGTAAAATTCAAGGACAAAGTAAACGCACTGCCCTTCTTACATTGTAAGGCTTAACTACAAAGGTGGTAAACAAGAGGCTAAAAAACCCCAAAATGTCCTCTTACAGATTATGACAAAGCAGAATGTTTTGACTTCACTTAACCAGGTTTCCACTTGTTGCAAGAAACAAACTCAAAATGTATGCTTCTGATAAACAGAACTGCTTTAAAGAGCTTTCTCAATATTTCTAAAACATATACACTACCCTTCTCTTCCATTCAAACACCTCAGCTTTGCTGTTAGGCGAGGCCTGGCAGCACTGTAACACAGATACACGTTCAAGGCAGTACCAACAAGCTCCCACGGGTCTGCGGCCCCACGGTCCCGCTCCTCCCCATGGCGGATGTGTGGGACTGCCAAAGCACCTCGTAACTTCCACACCTGCTCTCATTTTCCACCTGAGCAAACCTGAATAAGCGATGTCTGAACATCGCTCTGGAACGGTTTACGGAAGATGCTTACCTGGCACATCATCGCACATTTTAACTTTTGGCGGTGCAAAGCCCAGCAGAGCCCCTGGACAGAGGCACCCGGGCGCAGGCGGGGACCAGAAACCAGCCAGGCCGCCGTTCCGGGGGCCTACCGCCCGGGGGCGGGGGGCGGGGGGGGGGGGAGCACGGGCCTGTCCAGGGCCCACACCCCTTCGCTGGAGGCCGCACGCCCCCCGGGCAAGTCACAGGAGGGCAGGGGCTGAGGCAGCCCCGGGGGAGCCGAGCAGCCCCACGGCGGGCACTTCACAGCGTGCCAGGGAAGGAAACCGCCGCTCGCCCCCTCCCCGCACCACTGCCGTCCCCGACAGCGGCCTGGCAGCCTCGCCGCCCCTCGCCACCAGGGCGGCGCCCGGCGCCCACCCCCCCGCCCGTCCGTCGGGATGCGGGCAGAAGTCGTGCCCACGGACGGGGGCGAGCGGCTCCTTCGCCCTCGGGTGCGGGAGGATCGGCCAGAGCCGGACTACAGGGGAACCGGGAGCGGAGGGGGCACGCGGGAGCAGAGCGCAGCGGGAGACAGGACCGGGTAGTATCGCGAGAAGAGCGGCGCGGCGGGACTTCGTTCTTAAAGGAGCCAGCGATGAAGCGGTAGGAGCGGAAAGGATCGCGAGGTGTGCCAGCCGCGTCGCGAGAGGTGGGCGGGGCGCTGGGCGGGGCGCGGGGCGGGGCTGGGCCGGGCGCAGCGCGTGGGCGCCGGTGGGTGTCTCGTGTGGCGCCCGGCTGCGGCGGAGCCCGCGTAGGCAGCCGGTTGCTGTGGCGCGAGGGGCGCTTGGCCTGCGGGCGGCCGGGGTGCTGGTGAGGTGAGTCCCCTGGAGGGCCCAGCGCCAGGCTGGGCGTCAGTCGGGTCTGTGCTGCGGGGCCGTGTTGCACGCACCAAATCAAGTGCACTTTCGCACAGAAACGCACCGAGGTGGAGTGTGGTACGTGTGGCGGTGTCGTACAGACCTGTGCCTGGTGAAAAATACGGCGTTGCCCCAGACTGTAGCCCTTGAGCCGATCATAACTACTGCTGGAATAATTTGTTTTCTTGACCCATACTTGCTACACAGTAACATTTTCCTCCTAATGCTGCCTATGTTCATAGCAAAATCTGTAAAGGAGGGGGGAAAAATGGGGATCTAAAGTTATTTTCTGTGAAGAAACTGCACAGGAAAGAAAGGGAGAACAGCTGGTGCTCTGGCAGAGCACAGCTTTGCCCCTGGCATGGTAGGGAGGAGTTGGCTGCAGTGAGGTGATTGGAGCCTGGTAACAGAATGTGCAGCAGGGTGACAGCCTTTGGGGCTCAAGTGAGAGCAGCTCACTTGCTACAACAGTTAGTTCCACCCGTTTTCAGAAGAGCTTGGCTGGTGTGGTAACACTTTGCAAATTATAAACCATCACTAACAAACATTCTTGCTGAAAAAATTCAGCCCCACCAAGATACCTATTCAGATTGCCTCATATCTCAGTAGCAATTTAATAGCATGTTACACAAACGGTACAACTTCCTAGGTCGTTGCTATTACTTTGACAACAAGCATTCACATGCATTTAATAGCACAATACGAGGTGGTTTCACTTATGAAAGTTACATGTATGTGTGTAAATATCGTGCAAGATCTATTTTTAAAGCAACTTTGATTTTTTAAATGCAAAAGACATCAGTTTGGGATGAATCTCATTGTTTCTAATTATCTTGTAACTTCAGTTTACTGACATGTCAAGGAGGGATTACGCATTAGAGAAAGAAAAAAAAAACAGGATCCTTTTGGTATATGCAGTAAAACTGTGTACAGTAAAGATGGATGTTCAGACTGGCTAATCAAAATTCTGCATCCTACAATATTTTCAGAAACAAGGCAAGGCAATAAATTTGCTCATATATAGGTCTCCGTGCTGTTTCAGAACAGTTGCAGCTGACATGCAGGCAGCTACCTGCCTGCTCTTAATAGTAATGAAGACTTATGCAACCTGGAGCAGCATTAAGTTTCTTCTTTAAGTTATCTGCTATTAGCCAAAATTTTGTTCCAACAGAAGTTTAATGAAAGGTGGTTGGTGTTTGATCAGCCAGTTAGGTTAGACTAATAGGAAAACAGCAAGCATGAAAGCAGTAATGCGGTTGCTGCAACAATAAACTACATGAATATCAGGCCCCATATATTTTGGGGGAGGTTGTTTAAAAATAAAATGTAACGTAGTACCAATAAATTACATTGTTTTAAAAATATACATGTAGTCATGCACCAAATGAATGTGACAAGAACTATCTGTCATAAAAACCAAAGCTGAAAACAGGATGGCATTTCAGATTTTAAAAATCGGGCAAAATAAACACAATGTAACTTTACCATGACTTAGGATACTTAATACACCTCAGCTCTTGGACTGCCTTTGGAAAATCCTCAAGAATATAGGCTCTGATTCTAAGGCAAGCTTTTAAACTGGATCATGTTTGAAGATAAGGGTGTATTTATACCACAAGGTGTTTTACAAATACTATGTCGCATTTGATTCTTATCAAGATATTTGTGCTTAATAACTCTTTCATGCAGAGTACAGCTGTTATTTTACAGTCACAAATACAATACTATGACTTCACAATAGAAGGAAATAAAAAACAGATTAAACTCTTGCTTAAACAGTTAATTTTTCTGATAAACAGGCAGTAAAATTCTGCCCATGCTCCAAGGATCCCATTCTGCTTTATGTCAGTGGTAAGACCTCAGTGGCTTAGCTGGAAACAGAATTGCACCTGAAGATCCCAATGAAGTCACTAGGATGAGTCTCCATTATAGTTAAGTACACTCTTGAAGCTCTTCCCTTCAGGAGGGACAACAAAGGGAGGAACACACCCTTAAAAGGAACAGTTATGTCAACAGGTGGTTTTGCCATTAAAATTTGTCTCGCAAATTACAAGAAGCTTCTGCATCTTTACTCCACTTTAAAAAAAGAAAAAAAGCTAGAAAACAAGCTGGCCCATTGAAATTGGGACTTTTTTTCATGCAGTACCCCCTTATAGGACCAGGCTCATAATGAAATGTTTTCAGAGGTCAGAGAATTCTTTAGCTCTGTCACATGTCTTTAAAAGTTTTTGGAATATGAAAGTCCTTTTTTCAGGAATCTTTCTAGCACAAGCTAGAAGTTACTTGCTAAGATGTCAAAGCCGTCTCGCACCATGTTTCTTCATGGAAAGATTTGTAAAAGGATTTCATTTAGAAAAGCTGTTGCAATTACTGAAAAGTTAAATATATCCAAACTTCATATTAAAATTTGAAGTCTGCTCACATTTGTCTTAGTTTAGATTTCATAAGAGTAGTCTTAGGCTCAGATAACAACAAAAATAGGATAATGGGGATAAGCGCTTTTTAAATATGTGCTATATCCCTGAAAGCAGTAGACATGTAACATTGTGGCCTTTCTGTTCACTCTTCTTTGACACAGAGAAGAGATAAATGAACTGATGTGCATCTAAAAAGAGCAGCTTGGTTACATTTGCAGCATCCTCCCATCAGTATGTCTGAAAACAAAGCAAGCTAGTGATTCTCAGATGCACTCAGCATTTGCAAGTCTAACGGAAACCCATGGAAAATACAGGCACCTAGAATTTTGGAAAATGCAAGTTGCTTGTTTAAATTTATACTAGAATAAAGAAGAGGTGGTTCAATTCAGTGGTATTAATTAAGCATGGCAGCATTAAAAGTGCTACAAAGAGGAACTTTGTAATGTGATACACACTGAATTAACATTTTAGAAGGCCTTTTGTTTCTCCAGCAGTTCATTTGCCACAGTATTTTACGATTAACAGTATTCAAGAAACTCTCAGTTCTTTGGGAAATGAACCTGACTGGGTGCTCTGAAGTATCTGTACACTGATGCACACCCCAAAGGGAACAAAGAAGAGGCATTAGTGCCCCTGTGTGCATCTGAAGGGCTACTGTCTCTTTGGGATCATGGAGATATGGTGGCATAGCTTACATGACTGAATGCTGTTGTGGGTAGATACGGGCAGTTTGGGAAGGACAGAACAGGACAGTAGCGAGCAGAACTGACTTTTTATATGAGAGAGCAGCAGGGATACATTGAGCTCTGCCTGGTCTGTAGTGACCATAAGATGGTGGAATCCACGATTTTGAGAGAAGGGAACAAGGCAAATAGCAGGATCCTAATTCTGGACTTCGGGAGTTCTGACTCATGCCTGACCAATCCATTAGCCTTCTACAATGGAATGACTGGCTTGGTGGACTAGGGGAGAGCAGTGTATGTTGTTTATCATGGCTTCAGCAAGGCTTTCACTGCTTTCTCCCATAACATCCTCTATATACAGGCTGATGAAGTATGAACTAGATAAATGGGCAGTGAGAGGATTGAAAACTGGCTGAACTTCTGGGCTTAAAAGATTGTTATCAGCAGCGCAAAGTCCAGCTGAAGTCCCATTACTAATGGAGAATACTGGGGTCCGATGGGTCCAGTACTGGCCATTACATTACTCAACTGGACATAGGCCTAAGCAACCTGCTCTAGGTGACGCTACTTTGCGTAAGAGGAGGTTGAACTAGATGTTCTCTAGAGCCCTCCAACCTCAGCTATTCTGTGATTCTTTGAAGCATTCTGTAGGACAAACAGTTCTGGCTAACTGCTTATGCTGCCTATTATTTAGAAATTAAGAGCTGTAGATACCAGGCAGATTGCTTAGCCAGAATCCAGTTTGTCCTGTAGCCCAGTGCCAAAAGACATGGCACCAATTCTTACCTAGCTATATGCATATTTCTACTTTTATCTTCCAGTTATTCTTAATGACTCATAAGATCTTAAAGTCATTCTTCTCTTTTGTATCCTCAATCATAAAATGAAAGCCTGAAAATGCTAACTAAGGATGTCTAGAAATGCTGCACAACACTTAAATGTGTGCACAATACATAAAAAATAGATAACACTCGAGAGTTTAACTCAATAAATCAGGTATCTCTTGTTAACTCGTTCTCTCTCCAAAAGATTCTGGCCAGGCCTAAATCTTACTAACTCTTAGAAACCAGGGTAGTATAATTCTTATAACCTGCTGCAAAATTGTCCTTTAAAGTTTGTCTGCCAGATGATGTGTTACTAGGCTTGAATAAACCTGAGAGACTGATTCCACAAGTGTTATGAACTATTGATTCATTTCCTTCAAGTGTCTGGTTAAAAGGTGGCTTGAGGAAAAAGTGAAGTTTTGTCCTTAAATAAATATTGTATATAAATGGATCATGTCAGCAACACTCAGATTTCATGATTGCCTGGAGTGGGAACTGGATAATGAGACTTTTCAGCTCCACTGGATTTGTAGCAGGTATTTGTGTAGAGCAGTCCTGAATGTTTCAGAAAAATATGTGAACATTCGAAAGGCTTGTGGACCAGTCTCAGTTATGCTTTGGGTCTGGTTAAACCAAATCAGCATAATTGTTCTTCAGAGGATCTTTTATTACGTGTTACACATTTCACTTTACAAATAAAAATTATTTCAGAACTGGAACAGAGCTTTCCATTAGGAGTAGTAGTCATAGAAATGGTTTATGGAGATTACACTTGAGTTTGGTTCCCGTAATCCCTTTTTTCCATGAGGAAAAAATAAAAAATATTTGCTTCTTCAGGTTTGATTTCATTTTTTTGAGTTTTGATTGACATCAGAGCATGAAGGGAAAGACTTAAAAGCAGTGTACACACAGAAAGAGAGCGAAAAAGACTAAAACTGGAAAGAGAGTTTTTTATTTTCTTTTTTGTGAGGTATAGCATGGCAAGCTGTCCTCAAGAGATAAGCAAGTCATAATTTAAAGCTTCCTAAGCAAATAAGATACAAATGTCATCTGGTGTGGGAGACTGGGACATGCAGCTTTCATAAACCACAAAACCTGGAGTATACAGCCCTTGTAAACAGCCATCTGACTTAATCATCAGGTCAAACCTAGCCGAAGCACCTCTAATCAAATGAAACTGTGGAATCATTTTGGAAATGTGATGCCAGCTGTGGATTGCTAGGCTGCTATGATGATCCAAAAATAAAGAAAAAACTATATCTGGTTATCCTCTTAAAGATAGAACTTTTTTTCCTTTCTGACCTGTTTTAAGCAGTTTACCTCATTAATTGTGTGAGTCATAACCTGATTCAGTATACTTTTGAGGAGACATGCAGAGATATACACATATATACACACACAACTGCATATATTAATGCATAATAAGAATATTAGGAAGCAACTCTGAAGCTCCATTAAAAGATACGACTCCTGTTTAAACAAAAATATCCTATTCCAGAAATAGAAGGAAAATACTGGCCTGCTGTTAAACAGGAAAGGTGAATTAGTCACCAACAATGCTCAAAACGCAGAGGTTCTCAACACTTTCTTCACCTCTGACTCGACCAGCACTGGTTGGGTCCCAGAGCTTGGGAGCAAAAATCCAGGTCACTGCAAACACAGACCCACCGTCAGTGAAGGAAGAGTTGGTATGTGAACTACTACAGGAACCTGACGCCTACAAATGAATGGGCCCTGACATTATCCACTTGAGGGTGTTAAGAGAGCTGGCTGATGTTGTTGGAAGGCCACTCTCCATAATCTTTGAGAAGTCATGGAGATTGGGGGACTTGCTAGAAGACTGGAAGAAGACTAGTGTCACCCCCGTCTACAAGAAGGGCTTAAATAATGATTCAGGAAATTATAGACCCATCAGTCTTACTCCAGTCCCTAGGAAAGTTATGGAATGAATCCTGGGGACTATCACAAGTCAAAGTATGTGATTGGGAAAAGCCAGCACGGATTCACCAAGGGCAAATCGTGCTTGACAAACCTGATCACCTTCTATGACACAGTAACCTGCTTGGTTGATGTGGGGCAAGAGGTCTACCTGGATTTCTCCAAGGCTTTTGATACAGTTCCTCACAGCCTCCTCCTAGAGAAACTGATGCATTGTGGTCTAGACAGGTGGTCTGTGCGGTGGGTGGGAATGGGCTGACAGGGTGGTGGTAAACAGCTTTTTTTTCAAACTGTCAACCTGTCACAAGTGGGGTCCCCCAGGGATCAATATTGGTCCCAACACTGTTTAATATCTTCATAAGTGATCTGGATGATGGGATCAGGTGTACCCTGATGAAGTTTGCTGATGATACCAAGCATGTATTTAAAGGATGGCTACACAGAAGATGGAGCCTCCCTTTTTACAAGGACTCACATGGAAATGACGAAGGGTAATGGGTACAGGTTACTCCTGTGGAGATTCCAACTGGACACGAGGAAAACTTTTCACAGTGAGAACAATCAGCTACTGGAATAATCTCTCCAGGGAAGTGATGGATTCCCCCACATTGGACTCTTCTAAGATTCAGCTAGACTGGATGCTGGGCCATCTTGTCTAGATCGTGCTTTTGCCAATAAAGCTTGTACCAGATGATCCTTGAGGTCTCTTCCAACCTGGTATTCTATGAGTCTATGATTCTATTCCAGTACTGTGAGTAGAATGCAGTGCTTTATACAAGTTATTTCCTTGTTTCTTCTTCATGGTATCTATACAACACATCTAACAAAATAGGGTAGTTTGATGAAGTATCAGTTTTTAGGGGAATATTATAGCTGTGTACAAGTGTGTTAACATGTAAACTGGAGCTAGAGAAGCTAATCAGGAGGCTTGTCAAAGAATTCACCAGTCATTTCCCCTAAAGCATGTAAGAGTGCTGCATGTTCATGTGGAAGGCAGGGATATTTTTGCTTCTGGCAGATCTTTCCCCAACTCTGAAGTCAGTTAACCTCTTTTACCAGGAGGATCAAACTGCTGTTGATGCCAGAAACCACAAATGTCTGGCACCAGTATATCAGAGATTATTTCTGCTGAATCAGCTCTCAATATAACAAATGTATTAAACCAGTAACCCAAGCACAGAGACATTTCATAATACAATGGGAACTGCACTGCAAAGTATGTCTTTGATTCAGACAAATTCTGAGCCCCTGTCCAATGTTCACTGTTATGTAAAAAAAAAAAGAAACTTTTTGTGACACCAGCAACAGATTACAATAAAACTACTGGTAGACTTTTTCAAGTCTTTGCTTATGAATAATATTGAAGATAAAATTAAAATAGAATAAATACCATGATATGATTTCTAAAGCACCAAAGGAATTATTAAGCCAGTTATATTAAAAGTTACTTTAATTTAAAGGAATCATCAAAAGTACGTTATATATTTAAAAGTAAGTTGCCATGCATGCCTTGTATAACTTAAAGTTGTTGTTTTGTAATTTATAATTGTAAAATCGTTTAATATAACAAAATTATTGTCAGGTATCTGATCTCTGTTAGATTTTTCAAAACCATCTATCAGTTTGTACACATACATGCACATCCATATGCTGTCCCACTGGCCAACAAACAAACTGAAACCCATTCCTAGTTTATAATTAAGGCTGTCCAAATGCAAGTGCCTACAATTAAAACCTAATAAAACCACAAAATAGCAAACTTGATTCATATGCCATAATAACTAAGTCTTACTGTCCTAATCAAACTTACGTAGCTTCATCATCTGTAAGCAAATTCTCAGTTACTTTTAACTGCACTGTTCTCTTATTTTCTGATTCACCTTATCCAATAAATTCTGAGTTGATACCACATTTTTTCAAGATGTAGCATACAGAATAAGTTATGTACAAACCACAGAAAGAAAGAATATAGCTTACAAAAATAATCACTGTTAAAAACGTACCTGTTTTTTCTAGCTTTAATTTTTATCAAAGACAGGTAGTAGGCTTCCTTATAAAAAAATTCTTGAAACCGAAAAACCCAAATACTCAGTCTTATTCTGGGACTGGATCCCAACCTTAATGTTTTTTTCTTATTTTAAACAGAACAGGTTTATCTTTTTTTGGTAATATTTGCTATTAAATTAGTTTTAAAATACTGTTTTTGCTAGTGCATTTTAAGGAAGAGACCAGGGCCAAAGGAGGGGAGCATTTATTGGAGTTTGGAAGGATACTTACTTTTGTTTCTGAGGGTGATTGCTTGCTGACTTTAAGTGGACTTGTAATCAGGTTAGTTGCACTGCTACAGGGCAGCACTGAGCAATGGACCAACCTTCTCCAGCATGGTGCTCTCTCATGCTGACTGCTTCATTCTTCCCACTAAAAACAAAGATTCATGCTTGAAGTATAGTAAGTAAATAAAGCCAAAAGGAAAAAAAAAAAAGAACCCAGAGAGAAAGACAAAAATATACAGCATTCAATTGCTTGTGCTTTCTGTACAGGCCTACCAGGGTCCTCCCACAACATTCAAGATTACTGCCAATCCAGAGTTTACCAACTTCTTTTCAAACTCAGATGGCCCTTCTGGTCTGTCCTAGGAGCTGATTCTCTCTATGTGGGTCTTTGTAAGTATAAGGCACAAGTAACTGACTCCCTAGGCCAGTTGTCAAATTGACAATCTGTGACTTTCACCAAAAAAGCCCCCCAAACCAGAAAAAAATAGCAGAAAAAATGTTCCCAAGAACATTTTTATCACAGTCAGTTACTTATACTGCACATCTTTTTTTTTCTTAAGAGATTAACCTAGGTCTGTATGTGTAGGTGGGAGGGAATAATTCTGTGTTAAGACAGATGTGCTGTTATTATGACTTCACTGATGTTTATCATCTAACTGCTACAACTACTGGAGCCATAAAAATAAATTGAGTACCAGCTGTCACCATAGAAAATGAGGCAGAGGAGAGATCTTCTAAGCCATATTGTCGAGGTTCTGTGTCTTCTACATGGTATGAATAATGTTTGCATTCATTTGCATTTGTATAATGTTTCCTTAGAATACTTTAGGCAAAATATAGAAAGATTTTTAAATCCCAATTAGTAGGTGGCTGTATTGATTTATACTTGTATATATATGAAGTTAATATAGCTAGTACGAAGTAGTACAATCAAGACAGTTTTCTACAGAATCTGGAGTGTTCATTTACAACAGAATATTTGTATAGATATACAGAAATAAAAAACTAAGTGCTTAAACTTTTGCTTGATGCATATTTTCTGATCAGTACCATCCTTTCACAACAAAGACAGTAAAACAAATTCTTTTAGCTAGACTTAAGCCTTAGCTTAAATAATTTTCTAAACCAGAATGAGAGTAGTCAGTACATAATGCTAGGATGAATGAAAGCCTAGGTTAGTTCAGAAAGACCACAGAATGCAGAGAGAATTCCACCTTGTTTCTAAAAAGACATGTAATCTCAATTCCTTTAAAAAAAAAAAAAAAAAAAAAAAAAAGACTACTATTAACTTTTGTGAGGTAATAGGTTGTTTTGACAATTTCATTATCCAGATTTATGGATGCATCTTTCAGTTTCACTCAAGATCTAATTCTCCTCATCACTCCAAGGCTCGAGGACTAGTGATTGCTGGAATCCTCCACGGATTACCCCTGATCCTCAAGGACATGAGAGCAATTCCAAATTAACTTCCAAATACATTTATGTAAACTGGGTATCCTGCCTTGGAAAGAATAATCCACTACCTTCACATATAAACAGAACTATTAGATATGCAACAGATGTTCCATTTTTTGAAAAGCTCTTGAACTCATTGACAGGCCTTTGGCTAAACTGATGAATTAATTTGTTCAGGGTGGATTTCATAAATCCTCTAATAATTCTTACCCTTACACATCTTGACTTGATTTCTGAGCTCTACAGCATGTGTTTTAAATGTTTTAACCTTTACTACTTTAATCAGGTAACATTTATTTCAGGGCTGGATGATGATCGGTCATTGAAAGATATAGTTGACTAGGAAATAAAATCCAATTTGTCTGTTAAACAAACCTCCACATCAGAAATAAGGAATCAGTCTGCATTACTGGATCCCTGAAACGCTTAGTGGTTTTGCTTTCACTCTTCCTTACAAGAATATATATATATAGTGCTGAATTGATGAGTATTGTTAGATGCAGTGCTGGTATGCGGAAACCACAGTTACCGTGCTTATGCACAACCTATTTCTTAGGGTAGTTTGAATGTAAGCCTTTGCTTCTATACTGAGATTTATTTCTATCATTTTAAGCTATTTTTTCTTTAATACTTAGAGGCTAGATACCAATCTAAACAGCAATGAAATCAATCTGAAGAACAAATTTTGTCTAAGCTGCTTGCTTTGGAGAGCTCTTCAACTTTGTTAATGCCTCTGATGTAATGTACTAAATTATATCAAAAAATTTAAGGGGGCTTTATTGACAGATGTGTTTGATAGAGTGCAGTAAAATGTGCAGGTAAAACTGCCAGCCCGCACTCAATAACTCTTCATGTATTTTGTTACTATAATGGGACATTCAGAGGTCCAGAAGTCTACAGTCTCAAAGATATGATAAGAATATATTACATTCATAATGTTTTTATTTCTGATGAAAACCATAAACAGAGCAAATGGCCATTTTTTGCCTCTTCCGTGATATTTGCTCATAAATCTAGGTTTAGCTAGATTTAGAAGTGTGAGTACATCAACGCTGACTGTATGTTACTAGTCCCCATCTGTATGAATCCGTAGAATTATGAGTGTTGCAACCTGATTTGAGATGCTGACATCCATTCTGCAGTGTTTGATGCTTTTTTGCACTGATGCATTTGTAAATGAACTCTGGTACACCAAGTAAAATGATGGATTTTTGAATGAATTGCAGGGTTAAACAGAATGTAACAAAACCAGACCTACCCACCTGAATTCAGCCTTCAAAAATAAACTGAATTCTAGTTAAAATCCATCTAGGTGGTTTACATTTATTTGAAAGAGGTCTGCAGTTAAGGTTTCTTAATCTGGGCCAGTTATATATGTATGGTTTTTATATCTCTAATGTGACAATGCTGTTCATGAAGTGGAACTACATTTTATGAGTTAACAAATAGTTGAAAAATTAAAATTCTACTACCATCTTGTGTTTATTAATTTTCCAAGCTATTCTGGAAACAGAAGACTTAACAAAGCTTATTTTTTATCGTTGATTCACCAGGTTCTTTCTTGACAGTTCCTCCTTAGGCCATAATAATCTCAGCTATCAGATGAGTAGCTAACGAGCGGAAGTCAAGCAAAATGTGTATTAACTACCTCCCATCTGCCTCTCCTTTGACAATGCCACTCATATTGACCTCTCTACCCAGATGTCAAATTTTATTAAATTTTAGAAATTTAATTATAACAGAGATTTTTTAGAAAATGGATAAACCATTTTTAGAGATTTTTACAATTTGACAAAATGCTGAACTTGAAATTAGGCTTCTAGCTTGAAATGACATTTCTAACTAGAAATTCTAACTTCAGGTTAGTCCTGCTTTCAGCAAGAGATTGGATGTATGATCACGCAAAACCTCTTCTGACTAACCTTGTCAAAGATCCTGTGATTATGTCTCCCTTTAGTTGAAATTGATCCAGAGATTTGAGAATTACTGTAGGAGACTAGTACATGATATAATCATGTGCTTTGCAAAGTCATATAGAAGAGTACAATACATATGGTGCAATATCCAAGAAAAGATCCAAAGACCAGAGTGTGCATAGCTGAATATTAGTTCATCCTGTGAACTGCTGTGCTGCACACACTGGAACAACCAGAATTCGTTATTAGAGGTCCTTTAAAGGTTATGATCTGGAGAAGTCAGTCATAATCTCCCGGTGTACAATTTGTTTCGTACGTCATATTTGGCATTCTGTTCCCACTTCATAAATGATGAGGAGTGATTATTCCTGGGAAATGAAGTGCTATCATCATATTCAGTAGACAGGATTTCCTGTAGGGTAAATCTAGATTACAGTATTGTTAGGGATCAGGATTGATGCTAATGTGCTCCTCAATTGCAATAAGAAAGCAAACAGATCTTGTGTCTTTGAGTTGCTTATCAGAAACAAATACAGCCACTGGGGAAGATGCTAGAGGAATTTTCAAATTGTTGTCAGACATTGTAGCTTACAAACGCCAAATAAAGTGCAGTATGTTATAGAAACAACTATGTGATTACCCAATTTTCCGCTTTGCTATATTACCAACTTTGGAACATACTAGTGCAAAATAGGTGACAGGATAAACCTATAACTGAAAACCAAATATACCATAAACTTCATGAAGTTGTTGATAATTAATTTTCTTCAAATACTTTACTTAATAGTAACAATACCTTCTGTCACAGCATCGCTGGTAGCTAATCAGTAACATATTGCAGCATATACAAAGGGCAGCAAAGTCTTTCATAGCTAAGCAGTCAAATACGAGGAGGTTGAGTGAAAGACTTGCTCCAGAGAAAAAAGAATTCTCACAGTAGCCACGAATAAAGTGTCCTTTGATTCTTAGTTTTTAATTTCTAAACTCCAGGTTTGCACTGTTAAACTCAAATTCTAAGATCAACTTTTACTGGTAGTATGTTGTTTTCTACTAAAAAATTGAGTTTCATGCAGAAGTCAAAGGACCCTAAACTCAGCTGCAAGCTTAGCTACAGAAGTACAAAGCGTACAAATCTGCAATGACACAGCATTGTTCATGCCAAAAAAATAATCTTATATAAGCACAGAAGTCATTCTCCTATATCAACTAAAGTGGGTGTGGCCATTTCCATAAGATAACCAAAAAAGACTGTATTGCTTAGTGCTTGACTCTGCACTCTTTGTTTTGGAATGAACGTGCCTCTAAGATAAGAAAATGGAGTACTGTTTTACTTAGTTTATGTACCATTTTTGGATGAAAATATGCCACCAAACCTAGCCCCTGTCATTTGAAAAAGGCAGTTTCATTTGGCAAAGACAACTAGTCTACATGCATACTGAAAACTTCTCCCAGTATTGTAAAATAAATAGTATAATTTCAAACAATATATTTTGACTAAGAAATTACTGAATTTATTTATTTAGGTAAACAAGAACAGCTATTCCCAAAAAAGTACTCTATTGCCAGTGTGGGTGGTATTTAAATTAGAAGAGTCCTCAAGTATAGCTTAGAGTAATTTTACCAGGAAATATGTTCTTTGGCTTGTCTACAATGACCTAGCTTTAAATTAGCTAATCTGGATATCAAGTAGCAGTTCAGCCACGTCAGAAAAGAGCTCATCAAGGGTGGGCTATTGTAATTTTTCCAGTAGGCTTTGCAGCCTGTATTGTGCTCTTGTTTAAATTATACTGATAACTGCACCCAAGCAAGCCAGTTTAAATGTAGCTTAGGTTATTCAGTATCCAGTCATAGGTGAAACTCATAGATGAGTATGCTAATACCTACCTAGTTTATTGATATTGCTGTGTATTTACTTTCAGTTGCATCATAGCTGTGGCCTCATAGAATGAGTGAAGGCCCAGGCACTTAAGGAGAAGAGACTTATCAATGTGACTAGTTCCTACAGAACTCCCATTTTTTTTCCTGAGGAAAAAAAACCACAACAAACATTTATTCTAATTGAACAATCATACCTGGCTGCCACTTCAAGATATTACCTTAACACTGACAAAGACACAGGAACCAAACTTTGAAAAGTGTTCCAGTCACATTACAATCCTGTATTTTATAGAAAGGTTTTTTTCTAACTTTTGAGTAATATAAAACATTTTAGTTAACTGGGATGAAGACATAGGTTATGATCTCACTTTTTTTTCTTTCTCACTTTCCTTTTCACCTGTTTTCCTTCTGACTTCAGGAAGGATTCCTAAGACCAGAGGGGAGCTAGAATTAGAGACCTAATCTGTAGACTGTAGTCTTTCAAAAACAGAAATCCCAGAGCTGAGACACATATCCATATGTATATTTGCTGACTCACAAAATTATTTATGTCCAAGCTTCCTACAGATGGAGCTATAATGCAGTTTGTAAGAGCCTGTTTTCTTTCACAGCAGATAAAGGGATGGCATCTCCAGAAGTGGGCTTCTTGTTTAGATGTCTTATGTTGTGTTTCTAATTTACTTGTTTTTTACTGGAGTAAGTATTGTTCAGAAGAAGTTAGTTTAAAAGGTATAGCTTCTGCTAGGTTGAGTTTTATGAAAAAAAGTATAAAATGGCTTTTGACATTGCTGAGCTTAATTTTCTTCCCATTTAATGCTAGTGCATTTAGCTTATTACTTCTTTCAATCCTTTCTTCAATATGGCAGTTAATACAGAAGGAGAAAAAAACCTAACATTTTTGAAGGAAACAGACAAAGACACAGGCTCAGTGTCATTCCTGTATCATTCTACTCTTGTTGCATGCCTTCTGCTATTTTGTCTTTTCTGTTATCTGGCTATGTCGTAGGCTTTTGGGACCAAAGCCATTTTCTCCGTGTGGAGTTACATGAATAGTATTCTAAAGTCTTTGTTTTAGAAAAAGGACAAACGGCTGTAATTTGATTTTTCTTAGGGTCTTCAAGAGGGTTAATCTTAAATTGTGTCTTTCAGACTTCTCAGGTACTTTATTCCTAAGTATTCATACTTTCCGATCTTCTATTGTGCCACCTACCTAGCAGACAGCAAGTAAGAGGGTGCCTGGGCTGGCACCATGGACAGAGGCCCCCTATGAAGCGGCTGGTGTTGTAGACAGTGCGTTCCTGACAAATCCTACTCATGTGTGTAACTCAAAGATTTCCATTATTTAATTAGGTTAACTGAATTATGTGCATTGGTAGATTTTGAGGGTGGATGATTCTTCCCCCCAAACTGGAAAAAAACAACAATTCTTGTTCTATGAAATATCTGTATCTGTATTTGGGAGAATTCCAAATTGGCAACTGGTAGCTGAAAGATTCTGCAGTCATATTCCCTACCACATAATCTGACAAGAATAGTAAACACCATTATGAATCGATAGTCTAATCTTCTAGCATGACACTAACAGACTTTGCTTTTTGATAGTGGTCTTCTGCCCCCCCCCCCCTCCAAAAAAAAAATTTTCAGCTCCCTGCAGTGTTCTCCATTGCTACATCTAATAAATATATACAGTTCTACCCCTAGGAGGAGACAATCCAGACACACTCCCTGTAGCATGTGGGGGCTTCCATTTTTATTTGCCTCATGAGGAATGGATTGGAGCTGCAAGACATTTCCTGACCCCAGAGAATACTGTAATTCAAACACAGCTTCTGGAATTTCAGCACTGCATTGTAATTAGCCATTCTCACTGACCTGAAAAAAGAGAATAAGAGGATGTGTGGGGTGTGTGTCCTAAAATTATTGTTATAATCCATTTCATGTTCAATAGTTTGTCACACATCTGTAGCTGCGGACCTCTTGCTGCTACACTGGGACTTCTTAGTCACATACAGCCCTACATCAGCCACACCTGCAAGACTCGTGCAAGTGAGTTCTCAAGACTAGGTAGAGATGAGGTGTTCCTCAGCCCTGAAACAAAGCACTGTGTCCTAACACAGTGCCACTTGTCAAAGTTTTTTGCATATGAAGGTAGGCTCCTTTTGCTTAGTGTTGGCTTCTGTGAGATTATATTTAGTTCATCATATTCAAAATACAAGCAAAAATCCTTGTCTAGAGGCCCTAGGAATCCATTTTGGGGAACTGCTAATTTTGCCTAAAATCCTAAGGGCTGAGAAGAGATTCAGGAATGGAGAGGATATCCTTGCTGGTCAAGAATGTAGGCATGGAGCCTCCAGAGTAGCAAGGAGAATAACTTTTAGCTGAATTTATGATCCATAGTGGTGGTAATGTTAGGCTGCTGTCCCTGCATTGGGTTTTATGGTAAGTGCTTCTGTCTTACTGCAAATGATCTGTTTGTGGCCAACATCTGTTTATCTGGCACTCTCTAAACAATGGAAATGCTCCTTGGCTGGCGAGGTAGGCCTCAAAAGTGACACCTGTGACTAAAAGTAGCAAAAATGTTTCTCAGTGGACCACATGTGAACCAATTGGGTGTATGGTCCTATTAGTCTTGTGCTCCTGGCGCTAAACAGAAGAACATGTGGAACATGGAAATTATTTTCTGTGGAAAACAAGCTCTTCAAGATGTGGATCACAAAGATCTGAATATCTGAATCCCAAGTGGTACTTGATTGAGAGATTCAGTTGATAGTTATAACTGTATAATGATGACTTTGGGAAATTTCAGGTACTGAGAAAAAAAAGATGTTTCATATATTCCATCCCATATATCATGAGTCAAGCCAGTTCTTCCTTTTGAATATGCACTAATGTTTGCACTTGTTGCCAGCACCAGTGAGCCTTGACTGACACATATTATCAAGCGTATGAACCAAAGATAATTTGATGGTAAAAAAAATATATATTTACTTCTTGAAAGGCAGCTTGTGTTGATACTGAGTCCTTTTCTATGTAAATGATACTAAAATTTTATCCCCCAGGGACATCATCTTGCTGTAGAACTGAGGGCATTCTCAAAAAAACAAAAATTGATGATATCTGCCATCTAACCTGAAAGCTGACAAGAAGAAAAGGTTTATGATGCAATTGAGATGTTGGCTTTAGAGTTCCTTGTATTTTGTTTAAGGAATACTTTTTTCTGTGTTACAGTAATGCCTGAATATGATGAAGGAAACACACTGCCTTTCCTCCTCCTTTCTGCCTGAGACACTGTAATTTATCATTTCAGAGTTGTACCTTTCAAGTTCACCAGAAAGCCACACAACCTTAATCTTGTGAGGTCTAGTGAATCAGACTTGGTGGTGAGACTGTAAGCCCTGTCTTGACATTGGACTACGTAATGGACAGTTTATTTCTGAATACCCGGAGGAAATGTGTTAAAGATTGTAAGCTCCTATGACAGTAGGGGCAGGCTATACAAAGGGAGCATACTAAACTGGGTAATAGAAGAATTCAAACATGAGGAGCAGCTTCTGTGTACCTTGTAGTCTTTTTCTTCCTTTGGTTGGGGAAAGGGCTGCAGCCTTCACCAGGATCCTGAAACTGCTATGTGAGTCTCCTATGAGTACTACTTGTAAAGTTTACACTGTGTATAAACTAGCTGGAAGGTTGAGTGCTGTGAAGAAGTAGCTTGCCACAAAACTAAATTAGCTGTCAGAAGGAGAAGGATCTGCTATGCCAGATTCAGCCCCAAGGGTTATTTCCCTCCTTGATGGCCTCTCTGAAATTTAGCACATCCTTTGTCCCTGTAATGTACCAAAGGGTTTGTTTGCTCTTTAACTAGAGAGAACTAAAATGCTGTCTGTTATCATTTATCCAATGTACCACAGTCTGACTAGTACCTTTTGCAATTCTAACCACTGTAGTCTTTTGTGTCTCAGCTTGCATTTTGTTGCCTAAAGTATTTTGGTTTAATACCTTATCTCTATGCATACAGATCCTAGTACAGAAGGCTTGAAGCTGCTCTGTGCTATTAAAATATAAAAACAGCCTGAGATCTGATAATTGATAACATTTGGTGTTATCATTGATCCAGTTCTTCATGGCTTCATCAGTAGCTGAGGAGAATTCTTAGGGCCAACTCCTACTGATTTCAGTTAGGTGTGTTTCATTAGAAACCTTATCAGGCCCTAGACCCAAACTTTATACACAGTTACAATCCATTGGCTACATAAGTTTATAAAGATGTGCATTCAAGTGTTAATGATAAAGATTTGTTTTCAGATTAGAAATGTAAGACATACAGACTATTTCTGCATCAAATAACTCATCTTTCGTATTCTGTGCCATATAGCCTCCAGAAGAATCCAACCTGGCAGCCAAAAGAAATCACTCTACACATGCTTGATATTTAACACCAGCATATGGGAGGGCAACCTAGGTGTCAAGTGAGAGGAAGTGGCAACACCCCATTTAGCTAGAGTGCACCATCAGATCTTATATCTCTTCTCTGCTTCTTGTCAAGCAAGTTCTCAGTTTTGGTTTGAAATGTCTGCTCCTTTTCCTTAATAAACGACTGTACTTGGAAGGTGGAGTGCTGAAGCACAAGCCTAGGCTCAAGAAAAAAGCCTTCCTATCTTCAGTGAGTTAACATGGAGAGCATCCAAGTGCAGGGAGATAAGGAGAAAAGGCTTGAAAACAGTCCTCCAATGGATCCATGCCACATTAGTCTTGTGAAAGATACTAGATGATAAAGAAACCATGAAAATGGTTGGAAAGGAAAAGAGGGAGCTAAAACCAAAAGCTTTATCTGGAACAGAAGGTACCTGTAATCGAAGATGTAGAAATTGCTCAGACATGAATGTTCCTTCAATCTTACTTTCCTTTCAGTCTGATATAGAAATGAAAGGATTATTTTTTATATTAACCATATTTTAAACCAACAAACAAGCACAATAGAAAAGATTAATAATTGCATAATTCAAGTCTGTCTGCCTTTTTTTCCTTCTCTAGATAAAACTGCCTTTGGCACATGCATAATTTCCATTTCAGCATATTCTTCTGATATTTCCTGTTCCTACCTGCTTCTTCAGGGGGAACTTGCACATTTAAAATATTTACTGACTTCAGGCTGTCTCCACAAACTTCAGTGTCTTTTACAATAACAGCTGAACATGCTGTCTGTCTCTGAAATGTAGTCTCTTCTTGTTTGGATATGGGACTATTAATTCCAGGGAAGAAAAGTGTTTGAATCGTTAGGTACATTATATTCAATTGTAGGATAAACCTATCACATAAAGGGCTGCAAAGATAGCATTGTTAGCCACAGAAATCATGGAAGTCTGAAGGCAAGACCTGCTTCCAGGAGGGATGTATAACAGAGGAAAAGAAAGTATAAACCTGGGTTATTTTGATATAGCAGTTTCCAGGACCTCTCTTGGAAGCACAGTCTAAAAGCAGACATAAACTTCTCTTGAGAAACCCATTCAGTATACTCTATGAACACCAGATCACAGAAAGTAAAGGCTTCATATGTATGTTTTTCCTTGACTGTGCTTAGAACATCCTTGCTATAACTAAGTATATAGGTCACAAAGTCCAGATTGCATCCAGATAATTAAATTGAGTAAAATATTCAGTAAGTATCAGACAATTAGATACTCTTGACTGGATCTTGGTCAGAAAGCCATAGCAGCCATGCCAACTCTTATAAAAAGAAAAATACGGTTGTAGGTCCTGTAATTATCATAACTGGTCATAATGTACTGTTTCAGTCTCATTTGAAAACTGGGGTCTGCAATGGCACAATATTTGCAATATATACACAGGATGTTGTAAATATGAATTGTAATAGGGCATTGCATTCCAAGTACTGGTGAGGAGCTGCTTTGATCTGTACAAATACATTCTTTGGCTAAGAATACACCAAACACTTCATTCACTGTAAAACTTTGTTTTTTTCTATATAGATTCACAGAATGCTTGAAAAGAAGCTGTCCTGTTACTAAGACTGTGTAACTTTATGATATATTATGATTCACAATTACATCACATATAGGAACCAGCCAACCAATACTAGAGAGCCATTACTTAAACCTCTGGCCATGTTCTATTATTTAAAAGATGTGTGTGTAATGGGTGGAAGTAGGAGAGCTTGGCAAAAACATTTAATAGTAATGTTTCTGGCTCCTCAGAACTTGTTCTTACAATTGCAATACTTCCTGCTACTGTACTTGTCATTACGGAGTTGTCCACCAATAGGAACAAGCATATGATGCATTCAGTTGCATTTAAGAATCAACGGTGACATAATCCTGTGATCTGCAATGGAGCTGGCACAGCCAATATATAGTAAGTCTTTCAGTAAGCAGCAAAATAAACAATCATAAAGATCTATACAATGGAGGGTTTTTTTCAACATACATATTAAGTTGGATATAAAAAGGTACCAACAGCCTGAAGCACTCTTTTACATAATAAACACTGATAGTAAAACTTGAGCTGTCAGGGCAAATCAGCACAGTGGTGTCAACAAATGTCAGTATACTCACTGTGCACTAGAACTGATGTAGGGAGTTTTATGCTGCCAGAGTTTTGGCATATAGTTAAAGCTTCCCAGACCACGTTTATGTGTTAGTTCTAATTTACAGTAGGATTGGAACAGCAAGGAACAATCACAGTATCAGAAAATCTTACCAGATTGTTGCCTTTGACACCTACCCCATGAACCCATACTCTTACCTGTTAGAGTTTTCCTGTCTATATCTCAGCTGACACCAGGGTGAAAGCTCTTTGGTCTAATACTGCCACATGTCTATCTTTGTACAATTTCCTTGGTACAGTGAAGTATTTGGAATGCTTATTCCTCCATCCCTTCTTGCACATTCTCCCAGTATGTTTCTATATATGGTATAGATGCAACCTATACAGTTTAAGACACTTCTTGAAATTATTTGCATCAAAATCTGTGGTGTAAACCATGCATGATGATGTGGTCTTCATTTTCACCTCTGGTAGAAACATCTTTTCCTTTTGGAAACAAGGCATCTCAGCTTTATTTTTCTTGAATTAAGCATTCCAAGGTTCAGACAACTCTAGTGGGATTTGTCACCCTTACATAAGAGATATATGGGGAGCCCCACAAAATCTTAATTAGCTTTGGAGAAGCTTAGACCAATATTAGGCTTCTTGAGGGATTCAAAGGGAGAAAGCTAGCACTGGCTTTGTTTTTTTTATTGCTTTGAGAATGAGAAGAAGAGAGGTTTTTCAATCTGTTACCGTGGGACTAAAAGCACTGGCTGAGTGCCAGGACCTAAGGAAGATTTCTCCCTGTGGAAAGGTAGAGCTTGATAGGAGATGATTACTAATTTAGCTGCCAAAGCCAATTTAGGCTTGCCTGAACCTGGGCAGGATAGAAGCATTTGTAGAGTCTATTGGCAGTGAAGATTCTAATGAAAGTCTAGGCCCAAAAGTGGTGAAAGAGTTGGGGTTGTGTGCTTATTTTGGACCTGGAGTATCCAAGAAGGGACAGAGTTTTATATGACCCTGTAAGAGAGCTGTTCTGGAGGCCAGATGTATAAGCTGAAAGGTCAAGAAGAAAAAAGAAGTTCTCACAGTGACCTGCCAAAAGTGAGAGTACAATAAAAACATCTATACTGTTCTTCAATGTCATTTTAAAGTGCTGTGCATACCTATCCCACATGTGGGTGAGTGACATTTAATGAGAAGGATCATCAGAATGATGATTTCATTATTCTTTTCACTACATGGATCTGATAAACACAGAAGACATCTCAACCATTGGATACAGAAATACGCCATGAAGAATTTGTCTGTGTTGTATATGCTGTGTATACTTCCATATGTTCAAATGCACATTCCCAAATTCATTATTCTTTAAAAACTATTGATTATATACTTATTTGATCATCCAACAAGATGGGCAAAATACTCTTCTGTGACTATTCACACTAACATCTTTCCCATATATTAAGAACCATACACTGGGAAATAAAAAGATTGCTTTTCAAAATGTTACAGAAGTAAAATTCTCCATTGTTAACTGAATGTACAGTAGAAATATTTGTGCTTTATATTGACCAAGAATAGTGCTTTCAAGTTTAATTTTTTGAAGTGTTTAATCATTATCAAGTCTAGTGTTTCAGTATTATTCCTAGTGCCTAATGCTGTAATGGATTGTCAACACAGTCCTCATATTCGTGTCAGATCTCCTGACACTTTTAGCAGGAAACTGATGTAAATTCTGTTTTCACAGAGTGATGTTACCGGATTGAATTTACTACCATTACCCTTGTTCTGTCTTTTTTAAACTACATTGTCACACAAAATCTATTACAAAGGTTTTATTAACAGTGATGGAGTTTCCCTGCGGTGGGAGAATGGACAACTGACTCTATTTGCTAACAACTGCTCAATGCTCCAGGCAGGATATATTGCTTAAAAAACCCTTACCTCTCCACAGTTGAAGAACTACAGTTTCAGGAGCAAACACCATTTGAAACAAGGCTATACCTTCAAAAATTTTAAGAAGTTGCTCTGTCAGAGCCAAGGACTACAATTTGGTTCAGTTTGCATACAAAAATGGCAGGCAAGTCAAGCTTACTCATGGAGTTAAAGTTGAAAGTAAAGCCAAATGCATATCTAAAAAATGTAAATGCATGAGTATTGACATCTAAAAATAAGATATACATTGGGTGGTAATTCAGACTTCCAATATGATGTCTCATGGTTATTTTTACTGTTTACACAAAAATTAGTTGGCCATCCTGAACAAGTTTCAATATTGTTGGAAACATGAACAATTGCTAAGGAAAAATGAAAAAGATATGCGCTATAAAAATACTATAAATAGGTAAGAAGCAAAGCTTATTATGTGCTTTATATAAAATCTAGTGTGTTATCTAAAGAATAATGTAAATATTCTTTCTCTAGTCATATTCTTTCTTTAACTGGTGTTAAAGTTACACATCCTTTTTCTGTAACTAGTATTTTCTTTTACTGAGTGGTTTGAAAGACAGAAGAAATGAATGCTATCGCATTCAGTTCTAATAAACATGCATTCATGAAGTATGCGCATTTTAAATGTTGAACCTTTAACTGTAAGAAGTAGGGTCTAGATTTTTAACAGGGAGAGGATAAACTGCTTTATATTTTGTTTCTCTGCTCAGTGGTAATAAGATGGTAGTGAAATGAATATTCATGTAAGTCCACTAGAGACAATATGAACTATGTAGTACTGCCAGGAATGTTAAAAATAATGATCTACTCAACTCCCTGGCTAAAAATTCCTGAGAAGGTAACAGGAATAGCATGAATGGAGACTAAATTATTGTCCAAGATTCAAGTCATTCTACTAGATACTGATCTAAATATCTATTAACACTCACATGAGGCACTCAGGCCCTCTTTTTCTTATCAACAAAGCATTATTAATTCCAAATTAAATGCCCACAAAAAAATGATCTGGGAACATCTCTCAGAAAAGAGCATCTTAGTATTATTCAGTTTATCTGTCTCCAAAGGGAGGCAATTATACTGATCTACATTAACACTGTGAAATTAAATTATTACCAGTTGAAGATTTTGTTCTCCTAAAGTGGTCTGAAGTCTTTTGACATGAGATATTATGACTCTATTAAAATCATGCTTCGTCATCTTCAGCTTATACAACCAAAATTTTAAACTGGAAATCAATGCTCAACTTACTTTCATTAACATGAAAAGTTTTCACACTTTTCCAAACTACTGGACACGTTTTCCCCTGTTGCTGATGAGGGGGAACTTATCATTGATGACAGTTCAAATTGCAAGGATTTGAATTAAATCTGACATTGCTTTCTGCTACAGTGGGAGCTTTTTGTATCACAGACAATGTAAAGGTCACAGTAGGCTTTCTTTATTAGCAAAATAGCTCCTTTTGTGTTAAACATTGTCCAGAGTCCCCAAAAAGAGGAAGTCAAGGATAGCCTTAATTCCATACAAAAGACACTCTTAGACATGTTTAAAAATCCCTAACACTGAACATCTAATTTCTGTGATTCTATTCTGAAGAGATTTTCCACATTACAGAGTTTGATGGGGCTAGATCTATTTCATCAAACACTGAACACGTCATTAAAATATTCAAGTGTTAGGTAAGAAATACAAAACTTTGATTAACTGAGACCTGCATAAATATTACAGGATGGGGTCCTATCCATAACAGATATTTTTTTAAATCACTTAATTTTTTCATGGTACAAAAGGGAAGTGAAAAGAAGGAATCAGTGGTAAGCACCATGAAAACATAAAAGAAGGTGATTCAAGAAATACATTTGAGACCATTCCAACTCCAGATTTAATTGCAGTCTCACCTTTACATCCACCTTTTCATTAAGAACTTTTCTTTCTTGCCCTCATGTATGCAGACATGTAGGATGAAAAGAATAAGTGCATGTGATTTTATATTTGTGACATCGAGTCTTGTTTCTAATGCTGAGGAATTTTATTCTCCTCACCTTGTGACGTGTGGGGAAGCTGCAGCTCCAGACTGCTGGTTCAATGTAAATAATATTAGTATAGATTCCTAGGTACTCCAGGCTGCTGAAGGAGCAGCTGAAGGCGTGGGTAGCGTTGTCCAGAAGGGGGCATGATTAGGATGTCCAACAAAGGTGTTGACTTGGAGCCTACTGCCAGCAGAGCTCTCATGAAACAGCAAATACCCCTCCACAGTGATGAATTGCCCCCTCTGGCATAGGAGGGTTGGCTGATGTTAGGAAGTGCAAATTACATCTCCCTGTGGCAGCTTGTCTAAAGCTGAACCTTTAATTGTAATTAAGTGATGAATACATTCCTTTCATTTTTGTTTTGTTTTGGTGAATTCAGCTCTGATAAAGGTGACAGATTAATTGCACTGGGGAATGAAGTCATTGAAGCTCGTTGAGAAATGGTTCAAAAAAATATTTTTTTTTTTCCCTTGAATTATCTAAAAAAGGGTTCAGCTGCAGGAGAGTCTTTCCCTTCTACCGCATCCAGATATCTGTACCACACCTTGAAATGCTATTTGTGTAATACAGTTGGGCACAAGCCACATGGTTTTGTTTGTGCTCTATAGGACAAGCATCTCAAAAATATTTCAGAATGGTCAGACAGATGTTCACATGGAAATCTCTCTTCCTGATGATTCACAGGATTTCCCTGTTCTTTAAAAAAAGAGATAAAATCTCAGAATATTTACAAAAGCAAATTGAGATGACTAGCAAATATATACCCATGTTTGTGGGGCTTTACTTGAACCAATAGTGTGAGTGGTGTGTGGCAGAAAAATCCTCTCTACAGTTACTGGTAGTTTCAGTTGCTTTGCTCTGAAAGCTTGAGAAGAGGAGAGTCTAGCAAAGATCTGGTGGCCTCCTTCAGGGCCCTCTCTGGAACAAGAAGATGGCATGCAGACAGGGTGCTGCTCCCATTTTCTCATCTACCCCACATGAGAGGCGTCATACCCCTCTGCTCCCAAATGGGGCGAGAAGATTGAGGATCATTAAAAGAAGATGTCGTATCCTAATTGCTAGACTTGTACTTATTATTGTATCTTTTGGGGGCTTCTCTGCTGCATAAACTAAGCAGAGAAGGAGGGTAAGGACATGCAAGCAGATAAATCATGATTTAGAAATTGTTGCATAGCATCTTCCAGTATTCTAGTATTATTCCACAGAGGGTGCTTTTCATATCAGAACATGTTAACCATGAGAAACATATTAGAATAAACAAGGGAACATCTAGCAAATTGTACTAGAGCTGATAAATAAAGTGATAGTTGTCTATATATGTCCATGAGCATAATGTGAAGAGGCAGCTTTGTGCAATGCAGTGGGGTTCTTTGTCACACAAAATAATGGTTTCCACCAAGTTAGTGCTTTGTATAATATGGAATTCTAGTTCAATACACAAAGTTTAGGTAAGTGACAAAGGATCAAATCTTTTATGACCAAACATTTCTGCTAATGCGTATTTTCCATCTTATCTACTCCATTACTTTTTTTTAAGCAAGTTGTTTTTATTGGACTATGAGTAGCAAATTCCTACAACTTTATAGCCATGTGACATTGTTGTCATTGCTTTTAGCACAGGAAATGGTACATCTGTTAGTAAAGAGACCAAAAGAACTCTCCCATGAGTCACCAAAAAAGCATTTGCCAAAACTAATTAAACTAATGCCAAATATGACAAGTCAGTTTAAGACCTATAACAATTTACAGTACACTGACTTTGCGGGAAAGGGGTAGAATATGGGGTGAAGGTAGTGGGAGGTTAGGGTAAGGATCTGAAGTATATTTTCACAGAAGAAGTAAAGCTCCCTTGTCTGATTTTTTTTTTCAATAATTCATCTACCTATGTTGAGCTAGCCCAAGAACTCTGCTAAAGAAGTGTTTTGATCTTGATTTTCATAAGGAAATTCAGAATGAAATACAGAGTTCTTTTAAGTATTAAGCTAAAGAATACACCAAGAAAAGCAATGTAAGTTTTGATAATTAAGACCTCAGAACTATTTTTTTTCCCATTAAGCCTGCAAAACCAAAATATTGCATGTCTAGCTAAGACTTGTTTTTAACTTCAGAAAAGCATGTAAACAATGTATCAGGAAAGCTGAAATATCAATAATAATCAACCTGATTATATAATACTTAAGAAATTACTCCTTTTGAACTAAGTAGTCATTGTACGCTTACAGTTTCTGAAATCAGATTTTTTTTCCATTTGTATAGCAAATACAATAATTAAAATGCAGCTATAAGAGTACTGTAGAATTATTTAATCTAGATAAGCCATTAGATTTATTTTTTATTCTTAAAAACATTATTGCACGGTTGCAGTTTTTGGACCATAATGCATTGTGGAAGCAATGAGGAACACAAGGAGTACAGATGGGTTATCTAGAGACAAGACCAAGGCCCTATCATATGTGACTTGTTTAATTGACAAAAGACCCTCACACAAAACTAGCTTGCATCATCTGCCACCCCAAATCTTGTATCAAAAGAGTGTGGAGAATTGAGCCCCTGTTTTCATCTTAACCTTGCATTTGTCTCCAATGTCAGTCTTAACTGCCAAATTTTGTGCTGCCAGTGCCATGAACTCTTTCCTTCATCACTTTTCTGTGACAAAAGTATTATTTTAGTGATATTTTTATTGAGAATTAGCCCACCAGGCTAGCATTAACCATCAGAAATCCCTTTGCTCATAAATATTCTAATCCATTCTTGCATAATTCTATAGACACTTCAGTGATTCATTGCTCTCCATCTTTGTTTCAGAATATCTTTGTGTCCTCAGCCTTCCTGTTCATGTTGATATATCTTCTAAATTAACTTGAGCGAGTCCAAACAATTATTATCAACTAATTTCTTCCTTCTTTCCAACTAGTTTAAAACCAGTGTGGCGGATCTTACTTGTTTCAAATCTAGGAGTTTGTACTTTTGACTCAAATGAGGATTTTGTGATATCCGAAAACGTTCTTTCAGAAAAAAATTTCGAAGGTCTCATGACCATTGTCGTGAGCTTTTAATCAGTCTTCAACACTACTCGTGATAAATTTCTGATGCAAGTAGGTGGCATTTGCAGCTGTCTCTCTAGCACCCTGGAAAAATTCTTACTAATAGTTAAGTTTTCCATAACTTCTTACCCTGCTGCAGCCCTGTCCTGCACACAGATTTCCTGTTTTTAAAGTGAATATCTTCTGATAATTTAGGATATTTAGTGTTCCTAAATTAATATCTAATCCCATTATGTGGGATGAAGTATGTCATACTGCTTTCATTAACTAAATTGAAACATCTGTGGCCCAAAGTTCCCTGGCATGGACTCAGTGATCAAGATCTCCTTAATCTTTTTGGTAGTTCATGATTATTTTTCTCTGTTAGAAACTCCTGGTCCTAACATCTCCTGTTTGGATTACTACGGTCAATTTAACCAGGACTAAATGATGACATTCATTTAGAAGATACAGCTAGGTCAAAACATAAAACCTTTTCTATGACATGCAAACTACTTAGAAACCTACAGTAATACTGCTGTAGACAGAACTGTTCACATCCACATTAAGTTTACTGTGTGCAGGTTAGAAATTCTGTAATGTCCAAACTTTAGTTTCTGAAATTGTTCCTTCTTCTAATCCCATAATTTGATGATGCACTTATTCTTCATCCTTTTGTTCCCAAAGGTATTCCAAGCTCACTGATTTTAGGCACATGGGATACAGATCATCCATTCCCTGAATTTCTCATAAAAGGCGTGATAAATAGGTTCAGTTTTTATAGGAATGGGAGTCCCCATCTTAAGGAAAGGATAATCCTGACTACTGGATTTTATTTTTTTAACTAAGAAAAACTATAGGGAAAGAAAATAAAGGAGATAACTACAAAGCTACAATATGAACTGATTCTGCATCTAGTTGCAAATACAGTATTTTTTGATCAAGGTCAATGATAAAAATCTACTGTGGTAAGAGATAGAAAATTATTATTATACAGAAATAAAAGCATTTATACTCTAAATGGAGACTGAGAATAAATGTTATTCTTCTCTGACATAGACAACTTTTGGATTATGTTTTTCTCATAAATAGAAGAGGACTACAAGATTTCCTTAGAATTCTGTGTAAGGTGTAGATAGCAGAGCAACTTTAGAAGACTGTCTTATCAATCATACCACATCTATAGCATATACAAAGTAAAAAGTCATGGCAGTCAGGCAAAGTTCCCAGTGACTGGAAAAAGAGAAACATACCCATTTTAAAAAAGGATAAAGAGGAAGAGCTATCAACCAGTCATCCTTACCTCTGTACCCTGTATCTGTAAGAGAATGGAGCAGATCCTCCTGGAAGATGTCAAGGCATACGGATGACACGGGAGTGATTAAAGACAGGTGACAAGGCTTCACAGAGGGAGAATCATGCCTGACTGATCTGGTGGCCTTCTAAGATGGAGTGACTGCATTGGTGGATAAGAGAAGAGCAACTGATGTAATCTATGTTGTCTTCTGTAAGACCCACAGAACATCCTTGTCACTAAATTAGAGAGGTATGGGTTTGATGGATGGACGATTCGATGGCTAAGGAATTGGATAGCCACATCCAAAGAGTTGCAGACAATGACTCAATGTCCAAATGGAGATCAGTAACAAGTGGTGTCCCTCTGGAGTCTGTAGTGGGCTCAGTATCTTTATTAACAACATAGGCAGTGGGATTGAGCGCACCCTCATCAAGTTTGAGGATGATACCGGGCTGAGTGCTGCAGTTGATACACTTGAGGGATTTGGATGCCATCCAGAGGCACCTTGACAGGCTTGAGGAGTGGGCCAAAGTAAACCTCATGAAGTTCAACAAGGCCAAGTGCAAGGACCTGCACCTGGGTCGGGGAAGTCCCTAGTATTGATACAGACTGGGGATGAATGGATTGAGAGCAGCCCTGTGGAGAAGGACTTGGGGGTACTGGTAGATGAAAAATTATATATGAGCTGGCAATGTGTGCTTGCAGCCTGGAAAGCCAACCATACCCTGGGCTGCAGCAAAAGCAGTGTGGTCAGTAGGTCAAGGGAAGTGATCCTGCCCCCTCTACCCCACTGTGGTGAGATCCCACCTGGAGTACTGCAGCCAGTACTGGGGTCTCCAGCACAAAAAAGACATGGACCTGTTAGATTGGATCCAGAGGAAAGCGGTCAGAGGGCTATAACACTGCTCCTGTAAAGAAAGACTGAGAGAATTGGAGTTCTTCAGCTTGGAGAAGGGTCCAGGGAGACCTTATTGTAGCCTTTCAATACATAAAGAGAGCTTATAAGAAAGACTGAGAAAGACTTTTTACCAGGGCCTGTAGTGGCAGGACAAGGGACAAGAGTTTTACACTGAAAGAGCATAGATTTAGACTGGATGTGAGGAAGAAGTTTTTTACGATGAGGGTGATGAGACACTGGCACAGGTTGCCCAGAGAAGCTGTGGATGCTCCCTCCCTGGAAATGTTCAAGGTCAGGCTGGATGACGCTTTGAGCAACCTGGTCTGGTGGAAGGTGTCTCTGCCCATGGCAGGGGGGTTGGACTAGATCTTTGAAGGTCCATTCCAACACAAACTATTCTGTGATTTTATGATTCTAAATAGAAGTATAGCATTATATAGCAAGCAATTCTACATGTTAAGGCCTAAATTAAGAAATTAATGCTTGCTACTAACTTTACAAAATATTAGGCAGAAATCAATTGGTAATCCAAAAACTGGAGTAGTATTTGATATATGATGACTTTCAGGAGTGAGATTTTTACTAGGGAGGAAAACAGTACCTTGAGGAATGAAGGACTCCCTAGATGATTTTGTAAATATCTGAAAAGCCTTTTAAATAGTTTTGGCAGAATCATAATCCTCTCAAACAAAATGTATAAAATGAGGACTCATTATAAAATTAGGACTAAAGTCAGAGGAAAAACAAGCAATTCCTTTGAAGAGTGAGACACCTCTATTTTAACTCTTTGTTAGTCATAAATTAAGTTGTACTGATTATATCTAGATAAAGATGTTTAAAGGTTTTATATATGTTAAAACTTCAAGTGTATACTACTTGTCAAAAAACATAAACACACATGGGTAAAGCTTAGCCTGTTATACCTGTAAAACCAGAGGAAGTCCACTGACTTCAGTGGAGTTTTTTTTAGCTATATCTTACAACTGAAAGTAGGATTTGGCTCAATGTATTTTTCAAAGAAAAAAAAATAAATAATGACATGTGTGTTAGAAGCCACATAAGTTCATGTATCATCCCTTTCTCTTTCTTCCAAATGAAAGCCTAACAAATAAAATGCTATAAAAATGCGTAGAATTAAAAAAAAATAAAAAGCAGAGGGTATTTTTTTACTATCAGCTTTCAAAAAAAATCCCCAAAGAGCATGTTAGAGTGAATTAAATCTCCAGTGAATGCTGTTCTTTGTCATAACAAGAAAACAAAAAAATTACAAAACACAAACCAACTTTCAGAATAAGGTTATGATTTAGCAGAACAAAACCAAAGCTTTTGGTATTGTATTTGTTTATTTGCTTTGGCATTAGCTTATTTTTTGATTGCGCTTCAAATACTCAGTTTTGCCTATCTGTATTTCTTGCTAGTTTAGTGGGGTTTGTAAAATAAGAAATCTCTTGAAAACAGGCTTTGGATAAAGCTGAATAATAAACATAACAGTCTGTCAAAACCAGCTATCAGACAGACATTAATCTGATCTATTTGCAGTCCAGCATCATGCTTGAAAGTAATACAGAAATACAGAAATTCAGGGCTTTTTTGCTCCAGTTATTCTGTTTTCTCTATTCCAGCCCCATTTAAAGATTCTGAAGTCCTCTATTATGAAGCAAACAATACTCAAAAGAAATAGAAACAGTGTAGGACTTCTACAACTGTGATATTACTGTGTCCTGAAGAGAGGTTGAATTCTAGATCTTGTTCCATAAAGACTTTTTTAATTTACCAAATGAAAAGACTGATGTTCCTGGGTAAATAGACCCTTTTGACTAGGTAAGCTGCAGTTTTCCTTTAACTTTTTTTCAGTTATGCTTAAATGTTAAAGCTCTTATGCTCTCTTTGGCAGGGATAATGAAGGGGTGTAGATTCATAAACAGAAAGAGATGCTTCCTGGAGTTGTCTTTGCAGTGGGGTGGAATCAGAGAAATCAGATATGCATTGAACACGCTTGTTAAATTCTGCAGTACATCATGATGAATCATCCTGACAAATCTCCGAAATCCTTAGATTTGACCTTGTCTTTGTTGCTGTGATTATGGAGAAAAAATCTTTTATACTGCAGGAGACATCCAGGCTCCCCACTCCCCCCCAGGAAAAGCATTTTCAAAGTACAATCATGTAGGCTGTGTCACCAGCTAGAGAGGAGAAGCAAAAGCCACACCCACGTTCTTTTAAAAGCTTTTTTCCCCCTCACAGAATCTTTGTTTTAACAATAGTCAAAGAAAATAAAATCTCAATTGAAAACAGAAGTCAGAAGCCTCCCTGCTTTGACCAGCCAGAGGAGGGAAGGGAGGAAAAGACACCCGTTCTCCAAAGCTCCTAATACAAGCACAGCTACAGAGAGCCAGGCTGCAGTCTCTTCTGTGCAGCTTTTCTTCCTTTGACATGATGCTGGTTGATAAGCTATTGTGTAATTAGAAAAAGCCATGGTGGGTCAGAAATCGCCAGTTCGGAAGAAGCAGAGATGGGGAACACCTAGACTTGATTGATTTGTGAGGAGTGAGAGGGCTGGAGGTTTGTGAATTGTTTACTCAAGGAATATTTTGTGTTCTGTCTCATTTGATGACACATTTTTGAGGTAGCCTCTTGTGAGAGGTTTGAAACCCTACCGTTATGCTCGGGTCTAAACAGTGCAATACAAGTGCAGGTCTGTGTTTCAAGGAAGAAAAATCTAACTAATTCCAAAGAAACTGTAGTCATCAGCCACTAGGAATTTCCCACCAGAGGTAGAAAAGGGGGTTGGATCATCAAAGCCATGGGAAGATGCAGACATGTTCTGGAAGTCCAGGAAGAGAACAAATGAAAGCATGCAAAACACTCAGAATAGAGGAAGCATGGGGGTTATACTGAAAGGTACTGGGTTTTCTAAACGTAAATATTTTGCACAGTAACCTGGCTGTATATTGCTATAAAGTACCTTGTTAATGTGCTGTTATGTTAGTGTTAGATTTTGCCAAGAAAATCTCTCTGTATGCTTCCTTAATTGGGAATCCAATAGGGTATATTTTCCAAGTGTTTTATTTTAGCAATGTAGTTGCAAAGACTTATCTGATACTGGAAATGTGGCACCTGAAAATATTATTTGCTTCTACTGCAAGCTCAGACTGGCACCATATAAAATATTCAATAAGCACTTTCATGAGGAAAAAGGTACTACTAAGGTCTTTAGAATACTTACTGTAACCTCTAATCACTTGTTTCTATGTATCTACCTCTAAACTTAAGGAGCAATGTATTTACAGAGGCAAGGACAGAGGAGAGCAAAAGTAGAACCGAGATGTACCAAAGAGCTGGGATTATTCAAGGAAGAGAGTGCCAAAAACCTTAAGATTTTTTAATGCAACAGGCTTCTTTAAATCCCATTGTGGTGAAGAAATATTGAAATAAGGATGAATAACTTTAAATTAACTTTGAATTTTGCTTTGTCTGTAAATTGCAGTGAGACGTACGTAGACATCTCCAGTTGAAAATAAAACTTTGTTTATGCTAGTTCACAGCTTTAATTAGATGATAAGTCAGAAGTCTCCTATAATTTTCAGTTCAGAAAAAAAATCCTTTGTTTTTTGGTGGTGTTTGTGAAAGCAAATCTAATTTTGGAATCCTAAAATAGTCTGTAACCTTATGTTTAATTGTACTGTCTGAATGTATTGCATTAGAATCACAGAATCACAGAATTGTCTAGGTTGGAAAAGACCGAGAAGATCATCCAGTCCAACCATTGACCTAACACTGACAGTTCCCAACTACACCATATCCCTCAGCGCTAAGTCAACTTTACTCTTAAACACCTCCAGGGATGGGGACTCCACCACCTCCCTGGGCAGCCCATTCCAACGCCTAACAACCTGTTCTGTAAAGAAATGCTTCCTAAGAGCCAGTCTAAAGCTTCCCTGGCGCAATTTGAGCTCATTCCCTCTTGTCCTATCGCTTGTTACTTGGTTAAAGAGACTCATCCCCAGCTCTCTGCAACCTCCTTTCAGGTAGTTGTAGAGGGCGATGAGGTCTCCCCTCAGCCTCCTCTTCTCCAGACTAAACAACCCCAGTTCCCTCAGCCACTCCTCATAAGACCTGTGCTCCAGACCCTTCACCAGCTTCGTTGCCCTTCTCTGGACACGCTCGAGTAATTCAATGTCCTTTTTGGAGTGAGGGGCCCAAAACTGAACACAGTCATCGAGGTGCGGCCTCACCAGTGCCAAGTACAGGGGTAGGATCACTTCCCTGTCCCTGCTGGCCACGCTATTTCTGATACAAGCCAGGATGCCATTGGCCTTCTTGGCCACCTGGGCACACTGCTGGCTCATGTTCAGCCGGCTGTCAATCAAATTAACCCCCCTAAAAGGTAGCATGCAGTAGTTCATATCCTAAACTCCAAACCAGAAACTAGAAGAAATACAGTATTTTGAGCCAGTTGCAAAATCAAAATATAAAGTCCATACAGAAAGTGTTGGTGAAAACACACTATGTTATGATCCTGCAGACCTGGAAGTTGACCTGGCATTCTGAAGAGGGACTGAACTATGTAGACCAATTTGAAAATTTGCCCTGTGGAAGAGCAAACCAACATTCTTGTTTGTAACTCAGCATGTATTTTTCACCTCAGATTTTATGTACTTGCAAGCACCCCAGGAAAGCAAATATTTGAAAACCAAAAGTGTAATTTTGAAGGACAAACAAAACAGGACTCATTCACGTAATACTGAGTGTGCAGAAATGCAACAAAACTCAAAGCAGAGATCACCAATTAAGATTAAAGAGGGCAATGACAGGCAGTTGACATCACAGCCAGTGTCAAATGTATCAGGGAGCCTGCTTCCCATGAAACAGTGATGCTGAGATAACTGATGCAAAAATTATTTTTCTCCTCAAATGATGATGTTGCAAAGTGTTGACCTGAATTGGGGCACTCCTTTTTGTCCTGCACTGGGATGGAAACATTGAAAATGTATTTACAACTGAACTGCGGCTCATTATACAGTGACCTTGTACAGAGACCTTTTGTTTAGCAGCAGAGACAAAGTGAGCATGTCAGCTAGGGAGTATAACTGCCGCCTTCTTCTGTCTGTGCATGAAAGGCTTTTGAGTCTCCTTTGGCTACAGCTGAGATACAGTCACATCTGAAAGTTGGTGGAATGCCATCAGTGTGAGTGAATATCCCACACAAGAGTCTGCTAGGCTCAGATATGCCATGCTCAGTTTATTCCTGAGGTCATGCTAACATAAAAATGCTCATGAAACGCTTATTTCAAAATGCTTCTTCCGTCTTGTCCTCTCTCCCCTTTTCCCTTCCCCTATCCCAATTTTTTGGCATTGCCTAGTGGGAAGCACAGGGGAGAGAAGCTGCAGTGAGTATGGTACCTGGGTTGTATTCACAAACACAGGAATGCTTCTTAAAAGATCAGTTCTTTTCATTGTCTTACCGCAGAACAGATAGTAGACTTCCCTTCTGTTCTTCTTCCAAAAGGTGATCTTTTGGGAGAGAGGAAATTCTTATTAATGGATGTTAAATGCATGACTTTACATTTTTGTACTGTTGAGTTTGCCCCATGACTCCCATCGTCAAACTTGCCTAATTCTTACATCATGTTCTCGTTCTCCTCTGGATGCTTGGCACCCCCGACCAGGGGCAACAGACAATGCTTTTATCTTTACACCTATTAGTGACCTTGTAATAAATTTTTAAAAATACTGAATCTATCCTTGCAATGACTTTCCAGAAAGAATTCCTTTCCACTGAATGGTTTTATTTTAGCCAAGTACTTCCCCTTCCAGCATAACTCATTGTGTTCTCCTATTTAGTTAGTGTTTTCCACCTCTTAAAATTCTTATATTAATCCTATAGCATTTAATTTCTGATATACCATCATACCAAATGTCTTACTGAATCTGGATGAATTAAATCTATCACCTTTTGTATTTTAGAAGTAATGGTTTTCTCATTAAAAGATAAATACTGAGTTAACGTGGCATAGCCTGAAGTCTCCTTAAGGATAAACAAATGCTAGTTAAGCTAGACAGTTCTAAATGCAAACAACTGGCTCTGCTTGCTAGTTTTGAAAGTCCCTGATTCTGCAAGTGCTTACTTACGATTGAACTGCCAAAGTGGTCTCACAGATGACAGGGTTGCTTATGGGGGAATACTTTTGGTGAAAGTTAAAGGATGTGTGTAAATTCTTTCCAGTGTCAGGACCAAAATCGTGTGGGTGAAACGTCAAGATGCAGCCATTGACCCTGACAGAAAAAAAAAGTAATAGAAATAACTGCTAAAATGAACAGAGATGGATCTGTTTAAAGTGCAAGTGAGAACAGAAGAGGCCCATAGAATAAATCTAAGGTGTTAAAAGTGGGACTGATACAAGTTTGGCTCAGGCTCTCTGGGCTTTTAAAATCCAGACTTTGGTGTGTAGTATGGTGAACAGGATACTTAGTATGGTCCCTCACCCATTGCCTGCCCATAGAAGGTGGACCAGAATGCTTGCTTTCAATTAAAATTCCTACCTGTTTGATGAATTCAGCTCACCTGTGCCCATTTTTAGGCCCCCTCTAGGTTCTACTTCCATAAATTGCCATAACTGGAGTCTGCATAGACCTAAATTTGCAATCTGTAAAAGAAAATAATGCTTTTCACTACTAAAAATCAGGCATTTCTGGCATAGAGGTATTTCCAACTTTTTCCTAAAGAAATGTGTTCCAGAGGGATACATTAGTAATTTCAAGAATCAGTCAAGTTTTATAACATGTTTATAGAGCTCTTTGCAATAAAAATTATTTTTGCCTGTCATGTTATCAAAATATAACATGTATATAGACCTATTGTTAAACGTTAGGGGTTTTATTTATTGACATTATTGTCCTAACTGCTAAGGGGTATTAAGCCAGGTTATTAGTACTGGGGCATTCATGATGCACATGGACCTTCATGATGCACAAATGACACAAATCACCTAAAGGTGCAAGACATGCCTCCAGAAAGGGGCTTTTGAAAGGCTGGAATTAGAACTTTTTTCTGTTCCCTGGCTGGACAATTCACTACCTACATGTTTAGCCAGCAGTTATGACAAGCCTTCTGAGTACCCTGCTGTACTAAGGACTTTTTTCCCATGAATGAGTTTTCTTATCTTTTTGCAACATCTGACATCCATTTAAATAAAATGTCAGTTTCCTATGTCATTTATGCAGAAATTTCAGCAAGAAATATAACCTTTTGCTGCATTTGCCCCTGACTCCTTAGAAATTAACCACAGTAAAAGTTGGATATTACTAATAAGACAATTACTTCATTGTTTTTTGCTGCTAGTGCTGTTGTGGGCTTTAACAAACTGTTTTATGAGCATAAGATTTATGACGGAAGAACGTATTCCTATCTGAACATGAACGTCTCTCAGGGAAGGCAAAAAGGGGTGCAAATGAATTCAGACTTTTCTTTTCTGAAGATGCTGCCTTTGGTTTTGGCAGTGTCTTCTTACTCCAGGACATCAACGTCTGAAGATTTTGATAAGCAATCAGAGTAATCAAGTTCTCTTTCCATCCATTTCATTCTGCAACTCTCCCTCTTCAGAATCCCAGCTGGAGTACCAGAGGGAAAACAATTTTTATATTTAAGCTTAGTACCATTCATTAATAATTGAGCTACAAGTACTAGTTGAATTCTTCTAAATTACCACACTACCAAAGAGTTGCTTGTCTTAGTCTTTATGTTAAAAATGGCTTGATATTTTTGAAGTTACAGCATCTCTTTGAAATATTTTGCTAAATGCCAGTTTTCTGGTATTAAAACCTAAGTTAAGCTTTGGTTAGTTTGGGTCAGCTGTCCAGGTTCTGTCCCTTCCCAACTTTGTGCCTGCCCTGGCCTATTTGCCAGGAGGGCAGAGAGGGAAAAAGAGAAAGCCTTGATGCCCTCCAAACCACTGCTCAGTAACAACCAAAATGCTGCTGTCTTATCAACAGTTTTAGCCAGAAATCCAAAACATGGCACCTATGAAGAAAGTTAAATCCATCCCAGCCAGACCCAGTACACCTTCACAGAATCACAGAAACATCTAGGTTGGAAAAGACCTTGAAGATCATCCAGTCCAACCATTAACCTAACATTGACAGTTCCCAACTACACCATATCCCTAAGTGCTATGTCAACCCGACTCTTAAACACCTCCAGGGATGGGGACTCCACCACCTCCCTGGGCAGCCCATTCCAACGCCTAACAACCCGTTCTGTAAAGAAATGCTTCCTAATATCCAGTCTAAACCTTCCCTGGCGCAACTCGAGGCCATTACCTCTTGTCCTATCACTTATTACTCGGTTAAAGAGACTCATCCCCAGCTCTCTGCAACCTCCTTTCAGGTAGTTGTAGAGGGTGATGAGGTCTCCCCTCAGCCTCCTCTTCTCCAGACTAAACAACCCCAGTTCCCTCAGCCACTCCTCATAAGACCTGTGCTCCAGACCCTTCACCAGCTTCGTTGACCTTCTCTGGACACGCTCGAGTAATTCAATGTCCTTTTTGTAGTGAGGGGCCCAAAACTGAACACAGTCATCGACGTGCGGCCTCACCAGTGCCGAGTACAGGGGTAAGATCACTTCCCTGTCCCTGCTGGCCACGCTATTTCTGATGCAAGCCAGGATACCATTGGCCTTCTTGGCCACCTGGGCACACTGCTGGCTCATGTTCAGCCGGCTGTCAATCAACACCCCCAGGTCCCTCTCTGACTGGCAGCTCTCCAGCCACTCCTCCCCAAGCCTGTAGCGCTGCTGGGGGTTGTTGTGGCCCAAGTGCAGCACCCGCCATTTGGCCTTATTGAAACTCCTACAGTTGGCCTTAGCCCATCGCTCCAGCCTGTCCAGGTCTCTCTGCAGAGCCTCCCTACCCTCGAGCCGATCAACACTCCCACCCAACTTGGTGTCATCTGCAAACTTACTGAGGGTGCACTCGATCCCCTCGTCTAGGTCATCAATAAAGATGTTAAACAGGAGTGGCCCCAAAACCGAGCCCTGGGGGACACCACTCGTGACCGGCCACCAACTGGATTTAACTCCATTCACCACAACTCTTTGGGCCCGGCGATCCAGCCAGTTTTTTACCCAGCGAAGTGTGTGCCCATCCAAGCCACGAGCAGCCAGTTTCACCAGGAGAATGCTGTGGGAAACGGTGTCAAAGGTGTTACTAAAGTCAAGGTAGACAACATCCACAGCCTTTCCCTCATCCACTAAGCAGGTTCCTAGCTACAGAAAGTTACCTGTAGTGAGTAAGTGCAGTAAAAATAATGACAGGTAAGGAAGATGATAGCATAGGAAGAAGAACAGAGCTCTAACTTGTATTTAATTTTGCTATGTGCTTTCCTGAAGCCCTGAGCCACTTCCCTTAGTGGGAACTCAGTCATTTCACAAAGTGCCTGACTATAAGTTTTGCTGAACATTTCATGCAACCCCTTTTCAAAAATTGAGTTGAAGTTCCTTGGCTCCAGTTTAAAAAATAAACTGTCCTAGGCTTCCTGCAGTGTGAAACAGCGTATAATTCAGTGTGAATTCCTGAGCTACCTTGAAGTTACCTGGTGACCCAACACAATGCAGCTCAGCACCGTGCACGGAGCTCTGAAGGAGCAAGCTCTTGAGCTTGCCAGCTCAAGCTGCAAAAGCAGTACATTGCAGGTAATATCACACTCAGTGATCCTGAGACTCCCATCACAAGCATATAACAGTCAGAAAAGCAAATAACTTGGTTGCCATTTCTTAAAGACAGCGCAGTGTAACTTCCACATGACAGAATGCTGACTCTGTTATGTCCCTGAATTTTGTAAACTGTCATTTTCAATGAAGAACCCATACTGATTTCTTCTTACTTGCTTGTGCCATATAACTACATTGGATAACCAATCAATCAGGACTACTAGCACAAGAAATTTCTCCTTATATCCATACTGAAAACAAAGTAGGTCAAGGATAATTTCATAGTTCATATAACCCTCCTCTACTTTTGTCCACCTCTGTGGTGTTTTTACATCTCCGAGGGGGAAAAAGGCAAAAGAATTTGGGAATTTATTTTAATTCATTTTAATAAAAATAGGTCTGAAAACATCCAGAGGTCTACCACTCATCCCTAGCTAAGGAATTCAGAGCTACTGGTGTGCCTGCTGGGTACCTGTCTCCTGGTGCTATGGTGTTGCCTCAGAAAGTGGCACTTTCAGCCAAAGTGGTATGGATGTATTAAAGGAGTGTGATGAGATGGAAGACGTGGAAAAGCTTGAAGATAAGGATTTTGATAGATATGCTTCGTTGCCAGCTCTTGCCTACAAGGTGTGACCCTTGTATACACTTAATGACGTTCAAAAAATTCATAAAGCACATTCCACGGTGAGGGGAAATGGATGGGTCGGTTCACTCACCAACAATGAAATACAGGTGTTCGTAGGGTGGAGTGAAGCTGCTATTTAACAGTGCATGAAATGCTACACAACCTTTTGATCAGGGTGGGAAGAATGCAGTAACAATTTGAAAGCACAGAGGAAATGACAGACTATAATTACTGCAAGCAGTAAAATGAGTCTAGTGCCCCACCTCTTGCACAAAGCAGTAAGAATCTTTAACTAAAGCATTTTATTATTTGTTTTTGTCTTGAGAGCAAAAAGCTGAGCAGTATGACATTGAGACAGTAGCTGAGTAGTTACTTGCTGGTTGTAAATGAAGGAGCAATGA
The DNA here is from genome assembly GCF_031877795.1 of Strix aluco. Classification (NCBI taxonomy): domain Eukaryota; kingdom Metazoa; phylum Chordata; class Aves; order Strigiformes; family Strigidae; genus Strix; species Strix aluco. The sequence goes on from NC_133971.1 coordinate 70,077,059, forward strand.
ATTCCCTGTCATTTCGGTTCCGGACTGGTGACAATACAAATGGAGGCTGTACTCTAGGGAGAAATCTGCTGCCCAAGCTACACTGCCAGGTGCAGCATATCACTTAGATTAAACAGCAAAAGTGACCCTTTATTATGCTGCAGCTTCTACAGCTGCAGCTACTATACATCAGCTGTAATGGTGTAGCATAACAGATTACAAACCTGCAATACAAACACAAGTGAATGCTACCTGCTGAATCACTAGCTCCACTTTTATCCAGTGTTTTTTACACAATGGATGATAGAAAACATCTAACCTTATTCTGCAGAGGGATTGTACTCTGTCATGAAATACAGCTGTAGGCAACCTGTATGTGTGTAAACCACTAAATTGTAATTCATATAACACCAAAATTTTGTCCTTGGCTCCTTCTTGTGTTGTTTTCTATAAACATAAAATATGTCATCTTTAATGACTTGTTTTGCCTTTGTTGGTGAGGAAGCAGAACTATTTTTCAGGACACCTACTGTAAATGTAGGAAAAATATTTTTAAAAATTTTAATTAATGGGGTGAAAAAAATAAATTGGCATTGAAGTCACTGTGAATCAATAACTTCATATCATATTTGCTCACATTAAATAGAAAAAGACTTATTTTGAAACATAGTTAAGCTTGTATATAAGTCTACAATAAAAAAATTTAAATCAAAAGTAAGAAAGTTTTGATGGTGCAGTGCCCAGAAAAGGCTACAGGTTACTGTGACAGATTGCTCTGTATTTTTATTTTCTTCCCACAAGATTACATTTTTCCATTGTGTCCTGGTTTAGCCAGGATAGGGTTAAGTTTCCCCAGCAGTGGGGGAAGCTCTAGCCGGGTTATTCATATATCATGCTGACGTCACATCCTGGCGCCAGCGCGGGAAGAATCGATGATCGTGTGGTTGGCGCAGCCGGTTCTCTCACTGCTGTATCAGTATATATTTTGCTCTGTTCATTGCTATCCCTATTACTGTTATTGTTATTGTTATTGTTGCTGTTTGTTGTGTTGCTATTGCACTGTTGTATTAAACCTTTCCTTATCTCAGTCTTGGGGCTTTGTATTTCACTCCCTTTGTGGGGGAGGGGCAGCGGCCGCGTGGTCTCAGACCCCGGCAGGGGCTAAACCATCACACATTGAAATATACAAATAGGGTTCTGAGAGATTTATTTACCTCTGATTTATAAAAATGCTGTTACTTCTTTGGTGTACTTTCAAACATAAAAGGATTTAGAACTGAAACTAAGTGCAGTCAAGTTTCAGATGATGACTCCACTACGTTAGTTTTATTTTCTTATTAAATTGTTTACATTAATGACTGGGAAGTAATTACCAGCATGCCTTTCTTTCACAATTTCCCAAACAGTAAGGGATATCTAACTTGCCAAAGGCAAGATAACAAAACGTTTAGTCCCAGTCTGCTTCTTCATGCACCGACTCTTCTCTTACAGGCATGCTTCCTTGATTCTCGATGGTAAAATTTTCTTGATCTTTGTTAAGTGGAAAAGAGATGTCTGAAATAAAAGTGCTGTCATCAGCCTGAAGGAATACAGGCATAGACTACTTTAAATGTAGATGGATAAATACATTCTGTGTTACCAAAAATTAAGAGAAAAGGGGAAGTTTGAGAACCATTGAGGTAAATGGTGAAGAGACATAGGTTTCCACCAAAAAACATTGATGCAATTTCACCAGCAGGTGTTGTGGTCTACTGCATATCTGTATTGTATCAGGAAGTGAAAGTACTGGTACCAGTTTCCTAGATGTCTGTGCATCCTTCATGCTTTCTAGCTCTTTTATCCTCACTCATAAAAGTAAGTTCTGTGTGCAGAGCTTGACATAGTAGTAAGATATGATAAGCACCCAGCTTTGGAAGGAGTAAGAACTTGTTGTTCCTGGCTGTGTGCTTAATCATTTCAAAGCAGTTTTGAGGTGGGTAACATAAATACATTAAAAGAATCTGAGCAATCTTCTTTCCCAAACTGGAAGCAATATAGGCTAATGGAAAACCATTAGACCAGCAAGACTCTCAAATCCTTGTGAAAGTCGTTTATCTTCCCCTCTACCACAGTTTCCTAGCAGAAAAATGGGGATAAAACACCACTTTTTGTGATAAAGAAATCAAAAGAAAGACATTGTTCAAATACAATGTATTGTGCTCTGGAACAGGAGTTAGTTTTTTGGACTACTCACAATGGATAACAATTATCTCAGACTCCAAGATCAAAAAATTTGATTTTCAGTGTACCAACAATGAAGTGAAAGCATTATTTTTGCCAGTGAACTTTATATGCCAGCAACGTTTTGATTAAATTTTAAAAAATTGTTCTAAATTCTAAAAACAGCTATATGAGTATTCAAGTATTGACCCAAGGCTTTACAGTGAAGTATAAAACTGCTTGCACTCATAGTTAAATGAACTCTGTAGATTGCTAGTGGCAAGCATGCATGAGAAAGAAATAAATAAAACAAATTACTTCCAAAGTTTTATAGCAATCATGTCAAGAGGGTGGTTCTGTGAGCTATTAGTTTGTGATGGTTTTATCTCATGTCTTTCTTATTTGTTTAGAAGGAACAGTTTAATAAGATAGAGAAATACAGTGTTTTCATGGCCCATGGAGCAGAGCTCCTCTGTTACTCCATAAGAAGTTCAACCGTGCATTCTCTGAGGAATGAGAGACTTAAATCAGTGAAAAGTGCTGGAAAAGAGCAGGACAAGCAAGGGAGATGTGGTAAACAGAGTAGCTATAGAGCGCAGGAGGGAGAAATGTACGTGGAGGAGCAGCTTCAGTGAGTCTTGATGTAGTGGGGAAGGAGTTTGAAGTGGTTTCTGTGTGAGACAAAGGGCAGTAGCATACATCCAATGCCTTGTTCCTCTCTTCTCAGCTCCCCTGTGCAGTAACATGAGGGGGCTTTCAGCTGCTGCTAAGATCATGAAGCAAAACTGCAGAGGAGGTTCACTGGAGGCCAGAGTGGGTGTATATAAAAGAAAGGATGGACAAATAATTATTTTAATTCTGCTTAGTTGCAGCAGGGAGATGTTTTCTACACAGCAGAGAGGGTGGTTTAGAGAGCCTTCAGGGTAAATGGCACTCGGTATTCACACAGGCCACACACAGGGATTGTGCATGCATATGCACACAAACACTTGCAAAATAAATCCTTTGCACAGGCTGTCTCGGCAAACATCTTAAAAACTTGCACTTCACCCTCCGTGCTAGAGGATGCTTTAGGACCTTTATGATTGTTGTTCAGGCAGCACTGCAGATGTTAAGAAACACAGCATGTAAAACAGAGAAAGAGATTGAACAAAATGGAAAGCACAAACTTTACATTAGAAATAAATATAGAATATGCTTGCTGTATATACAGAATGTTTCTAGGACAGGTGGGCTTCCAGGCATTTCAAGACAAGGGGGATATATCTCTGTCTGTTTCAATTTTTCCATGCAGATGCTACAGTGTGTCATCATTATCTCTACCCTGCAGGCGTTAAACTAGGCATACCATTGTGTCTGTGTGTGCTGTAACTAGAAAACTAAGTAAAGCAGAACAGCCTACTACTATGTCAATTGCGTATGAGGCAAGTAAAACTAACTGCAAGTAGGAAAGTCCCACAACTTTTCAAGGTTTTATCTGAGAGCCTGATCACTTTATTTGTAAAATTTTATTTTCTTTTTGGCTCTCGTGATCAAATGCTTTACCGGTCTTACCTGAAATAAGAGACACAGGAAAGTATTAGTCTGTATTACTCTTCTCATGCAATCTTGAGATCAGTAACTGTGGGTCAAGTGGGGCACAAGCTCTGTGTGTCTTCTGCATGTACCTCCCTGTCTACTGTTCCTCTGCTCTCTCAGAGTTTTGAACCTCTGGCTGCATGCTCCGTAGTCAGCACTTAGAAAAATAACAGGAAGGAATTTGTCAATAAAATGCATCTTTCTCTTTTCTAGAGCATTCTTCCTGAGAGCGCACACTCAGCTCTGGCCCATGTGGGATTTCATGCCTGAAACAGAGAACCCTTTCTAAACCAGAGCAGCCCACAGCTTTGCTGGAGACCAGGTGGCAGAGCGCTTGACACAGGAACATCAGCCTGACTTTCCCACCTTCCAAGTGAGGGGAAGAGCTGTTGATTATTCTGGATGGGGCTGTTGCAACTAATAAGCAGGAGGTAGTAGTAAAACCAGGACTTTAATCTTGTTTCCATACCTCAGTTCAATACCACAACTTCTGAGGATGAGGTCTTGCACTATTTCCCCCCTTTATCATTATTTAATTTACATCAAATGTATATATCACTCTTTAAACAAAAATTTGACTGTGGAAATTTTGCCAAAGTAAGTGATTTAAGGATGTTACCTTTTCGTTGCAATGATTTGTTGTGACTGGTGCTGCAGAATGAATCAAAGACTGCATGGCAAGATGGTCACCAAGCAACGGTTCATTGCTTGGCTCTGCCAGCTGGGTGTTAATGATGTTTCCTTCTCCCAGAGGTTACAGAGCCCTCTGGTAGTTGGAAGGTGATCAGGAGGTTAAAACAGAGCCTATAAAGCAGAGAAGTCATTAGAATGCTGAGTAAATGGTTGAATTCTAAGAAAATCTGCAAGTCTGGGTGTCATCTGCTGAAAAAAAACCCAAACAAAACCAAAGAAACAGGGAAGACTGTAGTTTAGGTAGCTGGTTGCAATAAGCAGGTAGGAAACTACTTCCGTTCAAGCTAAAGAAACAAAAAGTTGGAACAATGTGGACCTCCAGAACTGTTTGTGACCACTTCACAACTGTCTTGTGGATGTCAAAGGCCAGATTTACTTTCTGTATCTCTTCCCTCTGCTGTAAGTACAGGAAGAATTAGTCTTATAAATAAGCATTCATCCTATAATGTCTGTGTAAATAGGTTGTGCCATTATTCAGTTCATACACATTTAAAAGAGGAAAAGAAAAAATACTCAAATTGAAATTTCTGAAAGAGGTGTGATTTTTAGAGGGGGGGAGAGATATATACCTAATGTACATGTGATGTATGTGCTTATTTTTTTTGTCTCATGATCCAAGCAGACAAATTTTGCTAAATTATTATCAACAGAGAATTAGTGTTAGAGACAAGAATAGACTGTGCAAGAAGGTGTCACTAACACTCTGGAGTAACTCATAGTAGATGTAGTTATTCCACATGTCTGCTCAGCCACACTGAGTAATGTATTAGTAGTAATGTATAGGTTCTACCTGGCCGCCCAGATGACCAGAGAGCTTCAGCCTTGACAGTGATAGACTGTTCCCAACCAACTGAAGAAAAACAGTAAAACATTTAAACAATTAATTTTCTTTAAAGTTCATGATGTCTGTATTGTTTCTAAATGTAAATAATGCCCCAAGAGTACATAAGGCACCACTCCATTATTCGGTATCCTTTCTGACTGCATCCAGTAGAGTCTCTCCTTGAATGGAATCCATGTAACAATTAGAGTGGGATATGAGTTTGATACACCGCCAATACAGCTATATGTTTCTTTTAAATTAGTAAGGGTTGATGTTCCCCTTTCTGTTTACAAGTGATACACTGCAGGTAATGGCAGAGCTAGTCTCTCCACCTAGGTCTCACTTTGCTGAGCTGGATCCTAGAAAGGACTGAGAGAAATTAAGTCGTAGTATTCCTCCTCCACAATAACGTCCACATAGTTTTGGGTAATATCCAAGGGATATTTGTTCTGTTTCGGTTTTCGCTTTGGCTTTTTTTCCTCTTGCTTTAGCTGTTGTTTGAGAAGTAAGAATCTGCCTGACCGCTTAACAAAATAAGTGCAAAACTTTGCTTAGGTTTCAGAAACTTCATTCAGTTTCCAAGCTTCCTTCCATCTGACTCTTACCAGGTTATACTGAAATCTGTGTGGATTCAGCACTTGCTGCCTGAGCGCTCTTGAAATGAAATTCCAGAACTTCACCAAAGCCACAGAGGATATACTCACCATAAGTGTTCAATAGTGGAGACTTAAAGTTATTGCAATTAAACGGGGATAGAAAGAAGTAGGAGATGCTCCTTTGCTAGAGATTGGCAGAGAAGCAGATGGCTAGGGTAGCCGGGGTGGTAGAACCTCTTGTTTAGTAAAAGAAGAAAAAATGTCAAATTTGTTGATTCTTTACGAATGACATAACGATGCAATGCATTCCGGAGGTTATGAGATTCATGACCAAATTAGATAAACACTTTCAAAACAGTCAGCCACCAGAGAAAGTAGAAGATACCCTTCTTAGTAAGGGTCATGGAGTTGAAGTTAGTGGAAGAAACAGCAAGAAGGGAGAGACAGTAGATACAAGAAGGCAGAACATCACTCAAAGTTCAAGTAAGAGACACCTTTAAAAAAAAAAAAAAAGCTTGCCAAATAATTGTTTTTAAAGTTCTCTTTTTAAAGTTCTGAAATTTTCAGGTTGTTTCCTCAATGTATATTGCCTCATGCAACTGAATGTGTTCTGTTAGAAACTTATGAAATATCTGCAATAAAAGTAACAGTTTTCAGCAATTTTCACACCTCGTTTCTAGCCTGTAAATGAGCCTATCTTGCCAAAAACATTGTTTTATTTTGTGAGTGTTTTAAAAAGGGGCTTTGCTAATGGAAAAATATCTCCTTTCCAGGAAAACTGAAGGTCATCTGAACAGAAATTACTTCTGAAATTAGAAAGGTTAGCACAGCACAAGAGCTTTAGCTGGGAGAATTAGTAAGAAACTCATGTGATTTCTCCATGCACAAAGTCTCAAACTTTCATTCCTCAGCTAATGAGCACAAAACAGAAATTTTCCACACTGAAAAGCAATAGTACCAACATTGCAAAACAATGTAACTTACAGAATTGCTGCAACAGATTGGACCCAAGTCCACTTAGCCCCACAGACAGTCTTGAAAAGTGTCTGTTATATTTACGGTGAGAATAGTGTGACTGTTCCTACTGTACATTGCCCAGCCTCCAGTAGCCAATGTTTGAGACTTCATATCTCAAGCCTCCAAGTTCCACAGCTTGAAGGTGTGGAGAAAGTCAGTAGTTCTTCTGTTAGTATTAAGTCTGTGTGTGATAATTGCACTGCGTGTCTGTGTTGCTAATTTCATTAGATCCTTCTTTATGCCTCTTCACTACAGTAATAATTTCATCAACCTCTATGATTCATTTCCCCTTCCTTCATCCTCCCTCAGTTCTCACTTCCCAAACTGAAGAATCATTTTTACTCATCTTTTCCTGTATGACCACTGTTTTATACTGTTCTTCATTCTTGTTACCCTTCTCTGTTTTTTTTTCCTATTGTCAACTCCAGATACATAACAGATTTCTATAGTGTAACACTTGTTATGTTGTCTGGATGATGATCTGAGAGTAAAACTTCAGAATTTAAATCCTAATTAAATTAAATTAATTAAATTACATTTTCAAGCAGCCATCACAAATAAATGCACCATGCAAACACTGTGCAGTGCTCGAGCAGGGAGTGGCTGTTTGGTAAATGTTAATACCAGTACTCATGCTCTGCCTAAGGAATGAAAAACAAATTATTGTAGCTGATAACATGGAACAGTAAGAAATATTTTCAGTGCTAAATTGCACTAACATTGACAGTTTGTCACTAGATGTTTGCAGAGTTGTGTAACTATAAATTATAGCTTTCACAATATTTCCAGGTGAGAATAGTTTTATCACATATAGAAAGTTGGAAGGAGAGGCTGAAATTCCAAAATCGATGCAGTAAGAAATTAATAGAAAATTCTTCAACACAACTTTTACCAGTTGTAATTGTAAGGGTTTATAGTTGATAGTTTATAGTTGATAATAAAGGTTTATAGTTGATGCCTCTATATCACAAACAAGCTAAGCTTTTGACTAGTATATTTATAATATCAGACTTTCTCTATTTTTTTAAATATAATCTTACTAATAAAACACCATTACAGGCAAGAGTTCACACCCCTGATAATTTACATCAATCCCAAGAAGATAGCAGTACATAAGAATACAATTTCAGGGATAAATTCACTGAAAACAAAACCTAAAATTCTATCTAGTTTTTCTTGAATGAGATCAGCAGTGATAGAGGAGCTGCTACTAAAATAAATTCTAAGGCAAATGCCTTTAAGGAATAATGTAGGAAACGTGTAGCTGTAATTAGATCTGGAGATACTTTCCTCTTCTTCATATTCACCTGAGCCATACATATAAAATATATTTTCCACTCAGTTTTAGTCATTTTAAACCAATAGTGTGGGTAAGGTTACCTTTTTTTTTTTTTTTTTTTTTTTAAGATTAATAGTATTGACATCACTGATGATAGAGATATCAGCATTTCCACACTAACTGAACATCTCTGAAGGCTATGAAATGACTGAACATGGTATGCACCCTAATGGATTTTTTCTAAACTAAACCAAACTTTCACACTTAGGCAGCAGACTAGGGTAAAGATGAAGCAGAAAAGGCCAGGCAAAGATAGCATTATCTTTGACATGATCTGTTAAAAAGAAATATCACCTGCCTGCATTCTCCTTTATCCCCCCAACACACATATTCCCTACCCCAAAACACAACTGTGTCATCCTGTAACTTGAAACCAATACTTTAAAGCGGTTCAGTGTTGTGTAAATTACAGTCTGCTACACAAATAATTTGCCCTGAAATGTTTATCAGCTCTGTGACATAGCTGCTTCCATTTATAGCTTATAAACTGTTTTTTACTGGTTCCTTCACATCTGATAACATGGCTTGAAACAGGTGGTGAAAATGTTAGGCAATTATGAGAGTCTCTGTTTGCATGTGTGTGGTCTCTTGGTTTGCAAGGCCACTGACCACATACAAAGGCACTCTAAAAGTCCCAGAGTTAGATTATCAGCCTCTGTTGTTGAGTACTGCCCAAGCAGCAGCTGGAGTGTTTCTGGACTGTAAACAGCTTTGCTGAAGGATTAAAGGTTCGGAATTATGAAAACCTACATTTAAGAACAAAATTTACTCAAAGTAAATCACAAAATATTTTTAAATCTTATATATCTATAAGTAGTGTGGCTGGTAACTGTGCAGTATTCCACTGTAAAGTTGGTTTCTTAGTAAGGCTTAGAAAGTGGTATGATGACCAAGTCAGGAATGGCTATTTTTGTTGCATGTTACCATTGCACCTTTAGAGACTTAGCAGCAAACCTTGCTGGAATAAGTTGGCTTTCCAGAGATAAATTAGTAAGGGTTGTTTAATTTTCTCTGCACTTTTATCATGAAAATGTCCTCCAGGAGATTCCTTGCAAATTCTTCTTACTCAGTTAGAAATATCCCTTTAGAGGCAGAATACTGTTAAATTCAGGATTCAGATTTTTATTTTAGCAAAGCAAGAATAAAGTGTGATTAGTAGTCTCTAATCAAGAAAGGACCAAACTAATGGTAAAATCTTGCAAATTATTACTGATAGATATAAAGCCCTTTAGACAGAGTGAAGGCTTTCTGTAATTTGAAATGCTTTCAAATTTTAATGCCATTATTGCTAAGAACTTGTTTACCTCGGAAGGTGTAAGTGCTGCAGGATTGTTTCTCGCCAATGGGTATAGTCCAGCTCAGCATATTTTTCACTACTACATTTGGGTGTGATAGGTGCTATTTGCCATTATGCAGAAACAAAAATAACTTCGAATATTTGCCCTACAGCCACAATAGAGTTGCACATCTTGGATTTCAGCAGCCATTAAAATAACCTTTGTAGAACTGAAGGAACAAAGAAGTAATAGAGAGGATATTCTACAGATGGTGCAGTCTTGCATTACTCCCATCACATCCCATTACTCCCATCACATCCCTTCCCAACGTACCTGTATTTATCCAGGTCTCCTTCCCATAACCTCCAGAAAGAAAACATGCGCTCTACTCCAGGATTTTAAGAACAATGGGCTCTCTTCCATCTACAATACATTTACTTTTGAGGAGAATTCAACAACAGGTCTATGCAGTTTATATTTTATCAAAATTCTTCCAGTACCTGTTGCCAGTACTATTGACTGAGCTGGGAAAAAGGTAGCAGGTCTGTACATAAAAAATGCATGAGCCATAATCATTTTGAAGGAAACATGTATCAGAAAGATTAACTGCATGGCCTTCACAGAATTCCTTTGGGACCCAGTAAAGTTCAGTATAACCTGAGATCATTATACTCAAGTTCCTAAGGACTAATTCTGCTTTTTGATTTTCCTTTCTTGCAACTTTTGTTGCAAATAGTCCTGAAAATTAGTCAGTATATGACAATAAACATAATTTTGTGTTCTTGTGTGAAATTCCGGGCAAGAAAGGCGTGCCTGATGCTCACACTTAAATATTTCAGAATAACTGTAAATATCAGTTTTCAGCTGTTTGGCCATGAAATTATTTTTAATGAGCTAACTCTGCAAACTCGTTTTTTGTTACATCTATATCCCAGTATCAACTTGGTATGTTTTTCTATTTGTCTGACTTTATAAAAGCGGATGTGTCCAAATAAAGGAAGAGGTTTTGAATGGCCTATGGTTGTTTACTTAGCAAGAATTTTTTCAATTTGTACTGTTCTGACACTTTCAGCATGAGCTTATACTGGAGTTTTAGCTTGCCCTTTCAAAATACAGTTTAGAAAAAATAAATTTTTCATTTTCTTATTGTTACTGACACAAAAATGTGTTATATTTCATTTCATACCCATGTCAAACAGTGTCTATCAAAAAATTTTAAGATTGCAAAATCACATGTCCAGAAATTAGTGAGTGGCAGAATTAAGATAGTCTGTCAACTCAAGTTGTGTCCCTTTGGGAATATTTTGAAAAGTTGTCAAGAAAATGATCATTTATTTTTCCACTAGACCCTCAACTTCAGCAGTGCACACAACAGATATTCAGTGAATGCAACACCTGGTGAAAATTTTAGAAGTCCACAGCTCTTAATGATAACAAAATCCCTTTTTATTTCCAGTCTCCATTGTTTGCATGCTGGAAAGGCTTTTTCCATTGAAGCTTTTCTTAAGAAATTTCAATTTGCAGTGCACACTTGAATGGGAAATTTCAGTTCAAGTAATTAGTTTATCAGTGTCAGAAAATGACTGAAAATAGAGGCTTATAACAGAAAGTGTTAGACTACTTCCTCTGCTTGTGCTATCATCACAGCAGTAATTATGTGTTCTTAAAGGATCAAATTCATTAATACAATTTAAGGTAACTGATACAATGGACTATGGAGGCTTTGCAAAGCAGGTTGTAGTTGTGGAGTATCCCCATGACAGTTCATGATGCAAACACGTCCCTGTTCAGGAAAGTAGAGGGAAACAGCAGAGACAAATGTGGCCTAACCCAAGCCCCTTTTCCTCCTTGCTGCTGGGGATTGTGTATGCTGAAGGCTCCAGAGGAAAACAGAGATTTACAAAGGTTTGATGTTAAATGAGTGTGTCTACCTAAGGGTTCCTGTGTAGTAGGGCTGAAGGTGACACATGGAAGGACTGTGCCATTGATCCTCCCAGTAACTTTCCTCATGACCTTTTTGTCATGACTTCTCTGCTTCCTTTGATACCCAGTTTGGGAGAAGCTGAAATATAAACCAGCAATGTTTATATTGACATGCACTTCTATCTACTATGATTTCATTTTTGAAGTTTTCACTATTGTGCAACAGAAGCTGTTTAGTCAGTGGTATAAATTGTAACTGACTTCTTAATGTTAAACACAAAATTTTCTGCAAACATCTTAGCTAACACTGAAGCTTAGCCAAGTAAGATGGCCCCTAAATAAAAAAAAAAAAAAAAAAAAGACAGCATTTTCAGCAAAGTTACAACATTAACATAAGAAGAAAAATGTTATTGAAATCTTTTGCTTGATTTTTACCTTTCAATCAATGGGCTACATTTGGGCTAAGGTTTCAAGCTTTCTTTGAAATTAGGGGCAATAACGTTTATAAATGAAGCAGAGGATTGTCACATATTTGCAGGCTACAAGGATCTGGGACAGAAAAAGAGCCATCCAATATTGTGAAGCTTGCAGTGCAGTGCAACTGTTCCTTAAGTTCAGTTGTCACCCCTCACATTGTGGCTACACAATTGTAAAAGCTGCTTTGAAATCTCCATGAGTGTGTGTTTTTAGGCACTATGAACTGGTGGAGTACCTATGGAAAACAGACAAATTGAGATGTATCCAATATGGAACAGATTGTAGAGTTACTAGTGAGGGCATTATAGGCTTAACTTTCCTAAAGAGAGGATTCTTTGGGGGGAAAAATGAAACAAAACCAACCAACCAACCAACAACAAAAAACCCTCCCTGCAGTAAAGAAGCAGAGCTTGTCTTCCTTTTCCACCTATAGGACCTCACTCATGAGATGAGTAGTAGAGTGATTGATGTGTAGCCATAGTGTATAGCCATATTGTATAGCCAAGTTTGTCCTAAAAGCTGCATTGGTATAGGTTGCCCTCTGTGGAAAATGATGGTGTGGAACTGGTTTCTGTGGAGATCCCAACTTGCATCAGAAGATCAGTATAAAAATGTTGTGTGGTATTCAGAAAATTACAGTGATCTGTAGGAGGAAGGAGGGGGTTCTTCAGTGTTTAGGGTTTTTTTTCCTTTCCTTTTCTTTTTGAGCCAGTTCTATCATCTGCTTCAGAACTTCAGCTTGGGAAATGAAGCCTAGCCATAGTTTACATAACTGTATAAATAATGCCAGCTGTAGAAGCAGTCACACAACATTGACAGCAATGGATAAAAATACATAAAAACTCAATTGCTAAAACATTGCCTTTTAAGTACAGTAAATCAATGAACATAAGTTCTCTGAAATACTGAGTTGAAATACGAATGTTTATAAAATATGGGGCTCCCAAGCAGATGGGCTAAGGGCTGCTTGGCAATTTGCATGTAAAAGCAAAAACTTCCCAAATGGCCACTGTTCTGGATCCTTTTACATTTAGGCTGCAAACAGGCGCTACCATTATCCAGGTATGTAGAACTGCTAACCTATCACAACTTCACATGAGGTTAGTGGGAACTGCAAGGCTTTACCATTTTGAAAATCAAGACAAATGCCTCATTCGTTGCCCATAAATATATAACTGCTTAATTCCTTTTGCCTTTTTGTTTTAGAATTGTCATTAATAATCAAGTTTGTTAAACTTCATTTTCTGTTCTAGTAACATTAAGGGAAATAAGAGAGCATTCTTTCTGCAATTTGAACTGCTTGTATATTGACAGCAAGTAATGAATGGAGAACATTTACAATCCTGGTCATTCATGTGTAGTTTCAAATTGTGTGCTATTATGAAAAATTAGACATATAAAGTCCTTTATCATTGTCTGGTCTTTTTTTCCTGCACACACAGTCCTCTGTTTATGACTGTAAGGCATAGTGCAGGTTACTCCAGAAAATTAAAGGAGGGACCATTTGTCCAGGTAGCTGGCATTCTTGTCTGCTCTACTGCTTCTTTACAGCCCAGGAACTGAGTTTGCTGGTATGGCCATGTTGTTTCTGTTGCTGTCCACTAAAATATTTTGGAGTCAATCAGCATGGTGAAAACAGGAATTAGCCAACCAGCTACATTCAGCGAATTTACAAGTGATCAGGCCTCAAAATACAGAATTTGCTTTTGTATAGGAGCTTGGGACTCTGCCAGACTCATAAGACCTGAGAATGCAAGTATTCCAAGAGGGCAGGCAAACACAAAGGGTCAAGGTTGCAAGCCCTCCTACTCCCCAACATCATTAAAGAGCGAAAATCAACAATAGAATTGAACTTGCAAGTAGATATACATGAAAATAAATATTGCCTGCCCACTTTTGCAACTCATTCCTTCCACCTTGCGAGAGTATTGTTCTAACACATGAATAAAATTAAACTAAATTCTTACAGATCTTTAAACCTTTATTTAAGCATTTTTTCAAAAAAGCAGAGAAAATGATAAGTGGTTAGCAACACTCAAAGATCTGCTCTTCAGCTCAGTACCTATCATCACATATTTTGTGATACAGCTTAAATATTTGCCTCCTAATTTGGCATCTGGTTTTCTCAAATAATTACCCTTTACTGCTATCACTGATAGCTACAAATGGGATGCAGTCATGGAATGCAGTGCATCTCAGTATTGGGGGAGTTTAAGATTTACTTTCTATAGTCTTATAAAATAACACCTATATTATGTTAGTGCTCTTCCCCGTTCTCTGCCTTACCTCAGCCATGTGTTCCTGGCCATCTAAATACTCATAGAGCAGATCTTGTTTCCAATGAATGACATTTTTATTTGTATGAATTTGCAGGGGGTTTCTGTTTAGCCTGCTAATGGATAGAATTATGGAGTTCTTTTTTAATGCTTGGTCATGCAAAAGATTGCACATAGAGACAGACAGAGCAGCTCTTTCTGTTTTCTTCTACCAATCTAACACACTTCATACCTGTATTAAAATTAGTTTTGTGGCTTTTTCCCATTTTTTCATTTAGGGCTATTTATGCAACATGTAGTTCACAACTTTATTGAAACAGAGCAGAATTGTTGTGAGTTTTGAATAAAGAGACTCTACAGAAGGCTGCACAGGAACGTATCATCCTCGTCTTGCCCAGTGTTCAGTTTTACAGTTCAATGTACTGATAGATTTCAAGGTAAGAAAGGACTATTTTGCTCACTTAGTCTCACCCTGCAGCTATTATAGGCCAGAGCACTTTTTTCGAGGCCCAGATCCACAACTTTTTCTTAATGTAACAGGAGCTAAGCAACCTCAAAAACCTGTGGGAAGCCTGTAGAATTTATTGGAAATTAGTTTTGCCTAAAACATGAGGTTCTATTAATGGTAGATTTATTCTGCTACATTGAACCTGAATTTCAAGAACAATGCAAATGTGCAAAGACCAAAAGGTTTCCATTAGGGAATAATAATAATAAGATGCAAAACTATCCACAGTTCAATTCTGATTGCATAGAGAGTGACTGGAAGTTTTTATCACCGACTGTACAAGTAGAGAATTGGCAGATTCCCTCTAACCTCAAAGGCAAACTGCAAAAAAGCCCCAAGTAGCAACTTCAACAAGTTTTAGTAGAGTAGCTCTCAGATGTCTGGTAAAAAAATTCCTTAAATTTTAAATGATCTACACAAAAAAATGGATTGAAGTGTTTTGGCTGGACAGTTTGACTTGACTTTTTGTTTACTCTGGAGTCAAGCAAGCTTTCAACCTATAAGATACTGAGTTTCTCACACTCTTGGGATCAAATTTATATGAAAAGTTAACACGGCAAAAAAAATAAGAGCAGTCCCTTACTGAAGTTAGTATTAACAAACCAAACCAAACAAATAAACAAACAAAAACCCCACAAACCTTAAATTTTCTTCATTTTTGGGAAGGTCTTTTTTTCCCCAGTTTTTATGTTTTGGGACTCAAGAGTATATAGGAAACAGAATGCTGTCAGCAATGTACACCAAGGAAGTCTCACAAACAGTTCAGCACAGGATAATATCAGAGCTGGAAAAGAAGCTGTGTTCCCTTTTCAAAGTTTAAAAAAAGAAAAATTTTCATCTCATGGTAGGACAAACAAAGATTATGCACATGTTCACAGGAACTTTAGGTGTTTGTCATGAAAACAGAATTTAAAAGAACAGAGGTTTTTACACCAGAACAGTGGCTGAGCCCAGGAGACTTGGACAGAGCCAAGGTTCAAGTCCTCCATCTGAACAAGGGAGAACAGGCTGATTTCACACATTGTAGGTGAGTTTCCTGAACGTTATATTCCAGTAGTGCATTTCTGTGTGACTTGAAATTCCTTTTTTTTTTTTTTTTTTCAGAACTGGCATACATTTGAAAATTTCATGTTTTGTAATTTTTTTAAAGACAAAACAGCTCACCTGAAAACATCTGACTAGTTCTAATGAATGTATGTTTTATCTAAAGCTTCAATCTATTGATTGATGTCTGTTGAGTCTTAATATTGTTAATGTCCTTTCATTAGATATTCTGTTCATGTTAAAGGATCCCATAGCTTAATTACAAAACTTGTGCCCCAGTGCTCCAGCCACTTCGATTGGCTTTTAGTCAAATGAAAATGTAGTTTTAGCCAGTATTACAATTGGTATATCTAATTTGCCTTAAGGCTGTACGTGAACAAGTGCTTTTACAGTAAGCAGAAAAGTGCTATTTCATCAATCTTCTGTTTTATCATGAAACCTAAAATCTATTTTAATGCACTTTCTTTTCAGAACAGTTCAAGTTCTATAGAGTCATTAGACATTTGAATTAAGGGGTATATGAAAAGGCCTTGTCATTCAATTCATTAACTTCAGGAGAGGGAGGCCATATCTTCTGTTTATATTCAAGGAAATGAATGTCAAAGATTGCCATGTGTGTGGTGTAAATAAGAAAGGCCACCAGTGGAGAGCTTCCATTTTTGTGATGAGAACATAAAAGTCAGTTGCTTCTGTTCCAGAGGTGATATTTTACTTAGACGTCTGCTCTGTTTGCAGAAAGGAGGCGAAACATCTTTTGTTATTGATTTGCAGACTCAGAGGGTTCAGACATCAATTAAGTTTAAGCCTTTTGAAAGTCCTTCTGTAAACCTTCATCTTTTAATGATAGACTGAACAGTTCTTTGTAAAAATACAATTTAGTTGAGAGACAGAGGGAATAAAGCAAATAGAGGGTGTGGGTTATCATGAGAATAATTACACTACATCCCTGGAGCATTTTGCTGCTTGTCATTAATATTCCTAGACTATAATTCTACTATGAAAACTTTGCCATGGGGAATTATATCATGCTATTCTAAATTCTTAACCATAGAAGAATGCAATTTTTGTGTATATTTACTGGGGGGAAAAAAAAACCATGATGAATCTGGCCATTTAGAGTGACCAAAGGTGACAGGATTTTAAAGGAATTAATTTAAGGGATTTTGCATGCTCCATTCTTCTTGACATCTTCAAGACAAGTTCCTTATTCTTTGGAGTAATTTTTGGATGAATAAAAGCAAAGTCAGGTCTGAATATTAGGATTTTTATTATAATTATGTGGCTCAAATAGCTTTGAAAATGAAGCTAAAAGCATTATATGTGGTTACTATATACACCACCATCATTCAAATGATCTATAGAGAAAAAATTTTTCTATAGAATACGTTTTAATCTCTGAACTCATGTTTAATGCCTAAATTGTCATAATTTACAAGGAAGTGGTAGATGCTGGCTTGTGTTTGTTTGAACACAGACTTTAAAGTCCAAGAATGAGCAGCCATCCAAGACATGTAAGCAATAATTTATAAGAATACTTGAATTTCAACTCAATTACTGCATCAGTCATCCTAAGAACAAAAGCACCGGTTTGGATTTTTTTCTATGCTGTGACAATATTCTCTGCAGCCATACCTAACTCCACTATCAGTATCAGGACTACAAGTTACTTTAACAGCAGTTGTGTAACCAGTATGTTCTCCATGTCCCTGTTACTAATTCCATAACCAACACTGAGATCAGCCTGGCTCTTTCATTACTTGAATTTCTTGAACCTTTGAACAATGAGTGTAAGATTCTATGAAAATAAACAGTTTTATTACTGTTGCAATTGATAAGGTGCAACATAATCTAAACTCAAGCTCTTTAAAATTTCCCTCTTTGCACTTGATACAATTCTTTATGTTGTTATGATACACAAAGAAATCCATTACACTGTAAAGAATATTGATAGATGAAACTATCTGGAAAAGATTATTTAATTCCCAGATATTTTATTCTGCTCATATTTCCTAATGTAAATGGTTGAGTTGAGTAAGGAAACACAAAATACAGAGGGAAGGCCCCTTAAAAAAATACATGGTGAAACATTTGATGTTGCAAAAGGGGAATGGGCTAGAATAAAAAAATAAAATGGGTCCCTGTGACAATGACTGCTGATGCCTTGACAACTGCTTCCATTTTCTAATTTTGTGTGTTTAAGCATAAGGTATCTCACTTGGTATTTTTGATACAACTCAATAGAAATTTGACATTTGTATACTTTTATTCTGTGATGAACCCATAGCAATGTACGTGTGACAGGCAGTTAGTAATATGTTCTGCTAAACTATCTGGCCTAAACAAAGACAGCTGCATCAGTAGATGACCTGCTGCAGTAAACTCACAACTATGTGTTTAAAAGAGACGATTTGTTTGACATCTTTAAAAGTGATGAATATTACTTAACAAAACCAAAGAAGTTCAGAGTGTCATGCTTAACAAACTTATAGAAAACACTTGCATCTTCTTTTTGAGATGTTTTGTAAATGTTCTTCAAAAAAGATAGCAGCAGAAAAATATTTTAACATTTTCTTTACTAGAGTGCTCTCACTACTCACTGTATGCAAATTATACATAAAATCCTTCACTTCACCATCATTATGAACCAGATTTTTCCTTCAGTTGCAAGTCACATTCTCAATTCAAAAAGTAAATAATTCTTTACGTCAACATGTGTCTGACCCTAAAATTTTGGGAAGATTCTAGAGTTATACTTAGGTACTTTATCTTGGCAAGAGGGTTCCAGTGGCTAAAGTGATGGGAAGCAAAATGGTTATAAATGACTCCCACTATAATACCAAATAAACACCACTGACTTTGCCATTCGTCTTCTTGTATGGGCTTTTTATAACCTTGAAAAGTCATTTCTTAGAGAATTGAATATATCAGTGTACACTGACACACTTTTAAATATTTCATTGAACTTAATTTTATAATAAATTTCAACAACTGAGAAACACATCCTGCCTTTCTGGATATATGATTGCAGTATATGCAAACCAAGAAATAAATATTGCATGGATTAAATTAATATTCTGATTGTAAAACTACCACACAGATTTCCCCTTAGGAAATTCTCCTTTTATGAAAAAAAAACAAAGCTGCCTGAATTTTCTCTGCAAAAGGACAAGCAAACAGAAGTGTTTGGATTGCACATAAAATAGATGGTAAATGTAAGTGGATTTTCTGAATTTCCCAGGATTTTTACCACTGATTAAACTGGTACTGGCTCTACAGCGCTGGACAGCAAGGTAGATAGATAACCCATTGACTTATGCAACAAGAGCATGTTACCTGAGGTCTAACTACAGAGTGTCGTATTATTAATGACAGTGCAGGTGGCAGAATATTCTGCTCTGAAGTTGTCAAGTTGTTTTGCAATGTTGAAAGTGAGGATAAACATTTTAATTTGTAATCTAAGTTTAACATGGAAATAATGGAGAAAGAATTAGCAAGGCATGCTTTAATACACCAGTCATTCTGCATACTTTCCTATTTCCTCCTTTTCCACTCAGCAGTGCAATTGAAAATGCTTAACTAAGTCTGAGTTTGGCTTTTAAATGTTAAGTAAGTTTCATAGCAGATTGTGCAATGTATGGACAGTTCATGAGCTGGTTTCTTAAAGCTTTAACATTGGCTTTTAGTTTTGTGACCCAAACAAAAAGAGATTAAAGGTTGTGATTCTATTTCCAGCTTTTTAAAGTGGGTTGGAGGGCTCCTCCTTTGGAGCCATTTCTAGTTACTGTCTGTTAATACTGCAACGTGAATACTGCTGAGGATTGGTCTCAACTGGCCTTCAAGTTCACAGTCTACATTGCAATTGCTTGACACTCTTTCTTTCCTTCAAGGATTATTTTTATTTAATTGATAAAATCCCACAAACTAACCATTTCAAAGGAAGAGATATTTCTAATATGGAACAGCAAATTCATCCATAAAAATGGAATAAAACCAGCCTCGTATGTCCAGAGGAACCTGAGAATTGTTCAGGATGAAAGTAACTTGCAGGCTTCACACTGCAATATTTTGCTTCTTTCATTCAAAGGAAAGGAAAAAGGCAGCATGGAGAAGAATTAAACAGAGTCACTCTGTCTCTGCACACTTAGAAAGTGCAGGGCAAGGTAATTACCTAGAAAGGCCCAGATGTGTCTAGAAATAAAGCATGACAGATCCTGGACACACTTAATATAATACAACTGTATTTTATGTTTTACTCATGAGCGAGCTGTGTCATACTCAGTCACCTAAAGAAAATTAAATGGTTAGTACTTGGTGGAAAAAAACTGTTAGAGACTGTCTTGCAGGCTCAGAGAAGGTAAAGTCCTGCTGTCTGGTTATTTTGAATCTGGACAACAAACTCCTTTTTTACCAGCAAAGAAAGATCAGTTCACTACAAACACAAGGACCAGCATGCTATCAGCTGGGAAATCACCAACTGTTTGTGTGTTGAAAGGGTTTTGGGATGTTTTCAAAAAACTGTGAGTTCTGCCTTTCTACTCCAGCCTCAGTAAGTCCAGTGGCACACTCTACCTACTATGCAGAAGTCATCCATGGAATAAGATCAGAGTCACATGTTTACATACATGGTCTAAAAAACATAACTGAAAAATTTCATTTAAATTTAGGTGAATATGGTTATTGTGATCATTACCTCCAAAAAATAATCCAGAAACTGTCACATATGGAAAACTGATTCTGATGTTTGTGTTTACACAGGGAAAATTCTGTATATGCATTCCCTAAAAAATCAGTTATAAATCATCATTATATCTCATCAGGAAGCATTCCTCAATCTTTTGAAACTTGTGAGTGAGACCACCATTTTTGTAGTTCTCAGTATGACAAACTTGTGTTTAGCCAGACAGACCATTTTAAGCACTCAAGTTCACAAACCATCTATGAAATGTAATGAAGAAGAGGAATGCCTGCATCTAATGCCTTGGAGGCAAGAGAGAAAATTGTTGTCTGTATTGAAATTATTATAAATAAAAGATGTGTATCATTATAGTTGGTCTTAAATGCAGTGACAGCAATGCAGCGATTCTATCTTGAGTCTGCATTATTTCTGCAAGGCGCTGTAGCTGGAGTCTTGCCACTGGGAAATCTCCCAGCAGTTCATATGGCTACTGTTTTACTTTGCTTGGCTCAAAAGAAAGGAAAAAACTGTGTGGAAAAATCATGGGTTGTGGCAGGAACTGTGGTGCCTCTGCAAACTCATGATGTGCAAGGCCAGGCAATTACCTAGAAAAGCTGAGAAGCATCTACCAATAAAGCATGGCAGCTCCTGGACATGCCCAGTGTAGGAGCTGCCTTGTACGTGTAGTAGGTAACTGTTAACTTGAGAGAATAGGACACATGTTTCATGTGGTGATGGTACAAGAGCCTCTGATCACTGTTGGTTTCCAGCTGCAATATCACAAAGAAGTCAAAAGAAAGAGGAGACTGTTAACCATATTAGAAGCAGAGATATCACTGTGCGTACAGTAGTCCACAACATAATGTCAGAGATACCACAGACAGAGTTTTAATGAGATATCATAGATGTTGGATGCAATCTAGCTCCAAGTCACATTGTCCATGTCATCTGGTTCTCAAGACTTAGTTAATATCTTTTCTTGATGTTGTAAGGACTCACACTCTTAAGATAGTACCTATGGCCTAGGCTTAGACTCTTGTCTATTTTGGAGAGTTTCAGCTCAGCAGAATACCTCATCCTGGTTTTCTCTGTTTAGACTGCTTCTAGTCTCTAGCCTAGATAGTTGGTAATGAACAAGTATCTTCCATGACAATGGATGTCTGTTGCATAGGAATGTAATTATCAGGTGAATTTTCTTTTTTGTCCCATTTGTCTCATAAGCACCATATAATCAACAGTGTCAAAGGCCAAGGAAATACAGTAATTTGAGCATAGAGATGTTTTTCTTCCCCAAAAGCTGTAAATGGTTTTCTGTCAGCTCAGTTTGTTCCTAGTCTGATCTGAAGCCTAACTAATGCAACCAATATGGTAACATCCTAGTCATCCCTTCCAAAGGAATTTGGGCAAAAAAGGGAGCTTGCCATAGAATAGAAGCTGTGAAGTTCACTGGTGTTATATGCGAGCTTTTCCAGACATTCCAGATCTATGGGGTAACACACATCGTGGAGTATGTGTTTGTGTGGGTTTGTGTGTGTATACTTTAATTATTTTCAGATCAGAAGACCTTTCATGTAACTAACTGTCACAAAGTAGAAGGATTCTTATTTTGAAACTGAAAGAGGGGAAAACAAAATTAAGGGGAGGTAGACTTTTGAAACTGAAGTTTCTAATCAGTTTAATTGCTATGGTCCTATTTGTCTCAGACTTTAAGACCATGCTGTTTGTAATTCCAATCCAGAGAAATATTCTTACCTCACAGTCAGGATGAATTACTTCTGTACTTCATGTTCACTTCATGGGAAAGTTATTAAAATGACTTAATAGTCAGCTAAATTTCAATAGTTTCAGTTTGAATGGGATATCAAAGCCCATGCATAGATTTATGTCTATGTGGTGCCAGAGTTTTGAGGAGCCAGCTTGCTGTAATCTGTAACTACTAAGTATTTTAGGTCCAACTTACTTAAAGGGTCATTTTAGTGAGCATTTTTAAGCTGTATGGCCAGGTATTACAGACATATTCATGCATGCAAGGTGCCTGCAATTCCAACATACATAGTTTAGTTTTTGAGGCAAGATTAAACGTCTATATAAATACAGGAGTAGATGGAGAAATATAAAAGAGAGATACTTTTTCCCATATCCCTCTCAGTAAACCTTTACTGAGAACACCACATGCATTATATATCATTCAAGTGGATGGTATCTGGTTTTAGCACAACGTGTTGGAAATGTGTCTTATCCTTTATTGGATGCCGGGTGTTGCACTTGGGCCACAACAACCCCCAGCAGCGCTACAGGCTTGGGGAGGAGTGGCTGGAGAGCTGCCAGTCAGAGAGGGACCTGGGGGTGTTGATTGACAGCCGGCTGAACAGGAGCCAGCAGTGTGCCCAGGTGGCCAAGAAGGCCAATGGCATCCTGGCTTGTATCAGAAATAGCGTGGCCAGCAGGGACAGGGAAGTGATCTTACCCCTGTACTCAGCACTGGTGAGGCCGCACCTCGATGACTGTGTTCAGTTTTGGGCCCCTCACTACAAAAAGGACATTAAATTACTCGAGCGTGTCCAGAAAAGGGCAACGAAACTGGTGAAGGGTCTGGAGCACAGGTCATACGAGGAGCGGCTGAGGGAACTGGGGTTGTTTAGTTGGAGAAGAGGAGGCTGAGGGGAGACCTCATTGCCCTCTACAACTACCCGAAAGAAGGTTGCAGAGAGCTGGGGATGAGTCTCTTTAACCGAGTAATAAGTGATAGGACAAGAGGTAATGGCCTCAAGTTGCGGCAGGGAAGGTTTAGACTGGATATCAGGAAGCATTTCTTTACAGAATGGGTTGTCAGGTGTTGGAATGGGCTGCCCAGGGAGGTGGTGGAGTCCCCATCCCTGGAGGTGTTCAAGAGTCGGGTTGACATAGCACTTAGGAATATGGTGTAGTTGGGAACTGTCAGTGTTAGGTTAATGGTTGGACTAGATGATCTTCAAGGTCTTTTCCAACCTAGATGATTCTGTGATTCTGTGGATGAATGAGACAATTCCAGGAAAAGTGCAATTATCAGCTGTCACTCTCTGGTGAAAAGTCAGACATCACCCACAAGCACAAATCAACATACTTCCTATAATTATGTCAGCAGAAGAAGGGAGATTTTCTTTTCCACATTATCACCATGTAACACCTGCTGGCCTGATCAGCTTTCTAAAAAGAGAAGTGCTCATTGGTCACCAGCAACTAAAAGCAGTTAAGAGCTGATGAATGTGGTTTTAACATACGTAGAAAGTAGTGTCAGCAAAAGCCTGTACTGATGGTGGTCCTTCCAAGTTGGAAGAAAACTACCACTGAAAGATTATATATTTACAAGACACCATTCTGTATCAAAAGACAAGGAAGATAATTTCTTGTAACTCTTTTCTTTTTCCTTGCATAAATATATTTTTCTTCTAAGAGATCTGATTAGGTGGTGTGTTTTCGTTTTTGTTTTTCGCTTTTACTGAATTCTCAAAGACTACAAAACATACTACTCATGCATATTCAAACCCTCAAAAAAGAAAAATATAATAATTTTCACAGCAAAAACCTTTACTGAGAACACCAACAAACAACACCATTTTTTTCCTGCCTTCAAAATATTTGCATGAAAAACCAAACAGAACCCACAAAGGGTTCAGCACTCCTAGAAAACTTATTGGTCGCACAAATGTCCCACCCAACTCAATGGGATGTTGTTATGTGGTTTGCTATGGGCTAAACTAAAAGGGATAGTGGAGTGGAATCATAACCAAAGCGAATTTCCAGAGGACATCTTGCCTGATGCAGAGCTGTGCATGCAACCAAACATGCAACAGTTTAACCAGCCTGTGGAAAGAGTAAACACTCTCTCACACTGAGGTTTCTAGCAGTGTCAGAGACTTACATTCACAGCACATTGACAGCTGCAGTGCCTAATTCTTAAGTACCTTGCCAGCTCTTGGAACTTGTCCTGGTTTTCGGTGTCTGAGTTTTCTAAAGCAATGCCCCAAAGAAGAGAAAAAAATGCCTGAGTGTAGGACCTGCAATAGCCAACATGCTGTACAGAGAATGGGACTTTCCATCCTTCCTGTTAAGGATGCTCCAGTATTAGGTAGAATAATTAAATAAGACTTGAAGCCAGAACTAGAACAAACAGAATTTCTCTGTCTTTTTGTAGCATGGGACACATGTTGTTATGCCATACCAAACTGCATAGTTTCTCTAAGCCAGGGACTGAGGGTGCTGAGTGTGAATGCAGGAAGCTGATGAGATATCACACAAAGCGCACCAGTCCCTTGTGAAAGAGGGTGTAGCACACAAGCTGTTCACTTCAAATTAGTCTTGATGAGAATGAAAATGTCATGTAAGCTGAAGAGAAAGTTATAAGAGGGAAAGCTAAAGTAACAGAAGATATCTGTGATTTCATATAACACAAAAATTACTTTTTCCCCTGAATTTACAGAATCTTAAGTCAAAGGAGAAGGTAGTGAAATTGATACAGACGCTGAAGGAGAACTGAATGTACTAGAATTCCCATTTTCTAAAAAGTCAATGAGAACTTTATTGGAAAATAACAACCTGTTTACTGATAGAAAGCCAGCTCAAAAATATGAAATTCTTGGCTTACTAATGCTGGTTACCCCAATGATGTCTGATTGCATACGAAGAGCAGGAATTTGACACTACTACCTTTTGATTTAAGAGGAGAGGGAGTTATCTTTAGGACATAAGAATACCACGAGTCCTGCCTAACATGTACGCAGAACCTACAACAAAGATTTACCCCTCTTTACAAAACAACTCTGAGCATCTTGGGCAGTTTTTAGTGTAAGGGAACTCATGTCTCAGAAAGCTGAAGCATAACCAGAGAGAAGTTAAAAATCCAATGTAATAGGATAGAAATTGCATAGGAATTTAACTAATGGGTAGGATTTGTGTACACGTAGTAAAATGAAATTAGTTTGTGGTTGACAGCAGCTGCTGAATTCTGCTGTCACTGATCAATGCTTTCCACTCTTAAGTCGGGTGTGTTGTAATACCTCATTTAGCTCTCTCTCTACGAGTAGGTATTTATGAGCCTTGATCATCACAGTATTTGAAAATAGAATCAGTTATTTCCCCCTTTGGGTTTTATTTCTTCCAGAGAGTTAGTAGAAAGGCTTGATTCTTTTGCTGGTTCCTTACTTTTGTATTGGCTAGCTTGCTTCTGTGGTTTCCATGCATGCAAGGAACAGGTGGTGTGCTCTGCACTGTATGGTATTGAAAAAATGTACAGTATAATTTCCAAGACAACAATTGGCATGAATTATTTCCAAAATTTGGATATTTTTGCAGCAGGAAATTTGTTTTCTTAGGATTACCAAAATAAAATACCTCAAATTTTCTTCTTCCAGATCCCCAGCACAGGATCTTTTATTTAAGGACCTCACTTTGTTTTACTGTCACTCATGTAGCAGAACCACATTTGCTAGACACTCAAGGCATGCAGTTGGTTCCTCTCAATTAAGACTGAGGGATCTGAAAAAAGCTGAGTTAAGAAGGCTGTTGCATTTGAGTTGAAGAATTAGCTGAGCTGAATACATTTGAAGAGAATCTTGTTTTCAGTGGTGATATTTAGAGTATTGTTAATGACATAATGAAAGGGCTTCTCAGTAAAACAAATAATGTTTGTCACATATATTTAGATCACACTACTATATATCTGAATACATGCAGGTCACTCACATTCAGATGAAAAATTCTGAGGAAATTGTTAAGATTTGCTTGTATATGACTCACCTTTTGTATAACTTGCAGTTGTCCATTCTTGGAGGTTTCCATATTTTTCATCATTATCTCTTGAATACAGAAAACTATTATGTTCATGCAAAATAAACTAGTTTTCCAAGCTGTTGGTTCACCTACCTCTTAAGTAATCACTTGCCCCCAAAGTCAGGGCCTTTCAAGAATAGCTCCAGAAGTGGTGGTTTAAAGTTTGGGAAGCAACCAGTAAAGAGCATAGCTCTTACTGGAAGTAGCCTTCACTATTTCATGATTCATGGTATCTTGGTGTGCATTTTATCCAGCTGTAAAGGGATATACCATCTGTTTCCTGTAATACTGCTTGCTGCTCAGCACCTCCTATGCCTCTGACTGATGAAGTTGTTTGAGTATGTTTTCTGAATATAATTTCTGTATTGAAAAAAATCATGTTTTGGCATCACCTATGTGTAGCTCCCAAAGACTGTGACAAGTTCATTCACATTGGTATATTTTCATGGAGGTTGAACATTTGTTAATACACTATACTTGTGTAGACTTTTAATGGTTGTCAGATGTTTTTCCCGTGCTAACAATGCTAAAAGCTGTGTTGCTGTGTTCATAAATTTAAAGAGGGGGAAAAAGAGTGGTTTAACATTACTTAATAATTCACTGATTTCAGTCTTCATTTCTTAGTCTGTATTGTCCAATCTCAGCTACCAAATTCATGTTGTCTATTATATATCTTTCCCATGTTGTTCAACCAATTTTTAACAAGGCTGTGGCAAGAGGTACTTTACCATACAAAAGAAAAGCCAAATCCTTCCTTTCTTTCTTTTTTTTTTTTTTAATTCTACTTTCTTTCTCTCATTCTTGTCCAGCAACTCTGGCCTCTCACTGTGTACATTATATTATATAAGAAAACCTCTCCATAACAGTAATACAACACATCCACAATCAGCTCTTGAAGTGTCCACTGTCATGATGATAGGAAACAGGACAGTCAGTGAAGCCCTGATCTTTTATAGTCCTGCTATTAAAAGTACAGAATGTCTTCATGTCTCCATCGTGTGACAAACATAAAACAGTAATAGGGCTTACTTCTGAAAGCAATGCTTAATTAAAAAAATATTTGCACCATTATTTTATTTAGTAATAAAAAACAATATGGAAAACTCTTAAACTATTTGAAATACTTCTGCACAAAAATAGACCTCCTGAGAGTAGATCTAGTCCTCACTAGTATAAAAGATTTAACTGATTGCCTTCAAATATTTTTAATAAGGATATTGAGGATGTCACATCATCTGAGAAAAAAAACCCTATGACACTAGGATTTCTCTGAAAAAAAAAAAAAAGAAGGGGTCAAAAATAATCTTCAAATGGAAATGTTCTTCTAATGCCCTTTCTTAGTCTGTATTGTCCTGTCTCTGCATTGAGCACAGGCAGCCAAACCCATAGGAGGGGTAAAATAGCTAGGACAGCAGGCCACAGCAAAGCCTTTGGATTCACACTGGATTCTTCTAGGAAAAAGATTTTCCTTTCATTTCATGAACTTCATCACTTATATTTTTATGTGTCTTATTCTGATAACTTATTCATCTCCCACATTATAACATCATGGCAATGTAGCATAATCTTACCTAAAGACAAGCAACTACATAAAAAAGCAGTTTGAGATGCAGAAGTGGAAAAGTGACCAAGAAGCAGTTCTGATTCAGTCAATTTTTAATGGTTTACATGGTGCACAGTCATTTGAAGTACATTGTATTCTGTTTTCATTTGTCAGAACCAAGAGATACCAACACAATATCTCTGGTTGGTTAGAAGGAATTAGCTCCTGCAGTGAGCTGGGATAGGGAATTTACTTTTGGAGCCATCACCTGGACGTGAGAGCAGGAAGCAAAGGTTTCTTTTCTTGCACTTTTGATGTTCACTTCTTTCTGCATTTAAACTGAGAGCTATTAGGTAGCAAGAAGGAAAACTGCCAGACAGAAAAAACCCTGTGTCAGGCTTCCCCAGGGTGGGACAGCAATCCCCATGTCTGGAGAAAAAGAACATTTTTTTCTCTCTCATAATTCGTTAGATATAATAGAGAGAAAGCCTCAGGCGTATCTTTTCTCTCAGAAGACCCAACTGAGATTTTTTTTTCCCCTTCTGAAGCTGGAGTGTAGGTAGATAAAGGTGTGACAAAAGCCACACAAAGTCCTATTCCTTACAGCAGTGTTTAAGACATCTAATTTTCAACCTTGCCCAGTAGAAAACATAGGAGCTGGACATTCTTTTCAAAATGATCAGGTAGAGGTGCTGAGAGTACATAACGTTTCCCCGGATCATTGTTTTGCAAGCATCTAGAGAAAGACATAGTGATGAAGAAGTTAGAAGTCCATCAAAGTTGTGTTAAATCTCAATTATTTTAAAGTGCTTTCTTGAATAGTAGCATTATTGAATTGTTGAAAAAGTTAAAAGATGACTGTGTATGCTATGTGTATGAAAGGAGCGATCAGAGATGTAGAAAACAAGTTAGATACAAATCGCAGGGTAATGATGCTTCAGTAGGTCTGCCGCTGTGATGGGGGCTACCTGTTGAGCAAGAAGTAGAAACTAGGCTGCAGCGTGTAATGCTCTCCTTTCAAATGTCACTTGTTTTAAGTCTTTCTTTGTGGTGTATATATAGTTCTACTCCGACAATTTCATGCAGGCTAAATGATCTGCAATTGATAGAAACACACAGTAAAGCTTTTGCTTGGTTTTAATGTAAAAGTTGAGTTCATCTGCCCCAACAATTTGATGACAAAACGATTTTGAGTACTTCATATGCATGAATAAGTAACGAACAGGGTGCCCTCCTCTCCCTTTCAGTTTCGATAGCATGATGACCCTTCTACACTGACACTTTGCACAGAAAAATTCAAATAGCCAGTTCAGCAAACGAGGTGCAGTCACGGGATGTGACTATTCTTTGCAAGACACACTGCAAGAATAGTCCTTAAATCAGCCAGTGAGACTGGAAACAGACCTGGACGCATAAAACAAAAAACCCAAAGCTGAGCCTATGAGCAGATCGGCATTTTTTATTTAGCTAATTTAATTACATGGACTTAAAACAGACCAAGTGTGTGCAAACAGCAACATTCTTCTATAACTTGATGCATTTTAAATGCTGTAAGTGTTTTCTTGTGGGAGAGAGAAGAGACGCACACTGAGCTCTCTCTGAAAGCAATTAAATACTAATAACAGAGGGTGACATCATGCTGCATGACTTCTTCAATTAGAACACCAAGTCATTTCTGGTTTAATCATTCCCACTTGTTAATTTGTTCTCTAGAAGATTTAACAGACCTGCTTCTTGCCCCAGGATTTCTGATTCTGACACCTTTTAAACAGAATTCCACTTGGATGCAGCCTTCTATTAAAACAGAATCTGGTATTTTTCCTACAGCAGAACAAGACGTCAATAGCTCAGATGAAAAACTGATACAAATTAAATAAATGAACATGACCACTTTCATTTGCTATTTAGAAAGAGTATGGACTGAATCCTCCTCTTACTGAGATTAAATAGAAGTTTTGCCATTGACAGCAGTAGAAAGCAAATGTAGCCCAGTATATGTAAATTATTATAGACCTTCTCAACTGCTTACCTTACAGTTTGTAAGAAAAACGTGGTTTTATGTTTAAATATATATCTAAAGTATTTGGGGGGAATAAGGAGAAACTGTAACAGTGAGCATTTAAAGAATATTACTAGAGTAGGGATAATCAGGGATATTCCTATTAATTACAAGGCAGTATGTGATTTGAATCTTGCTTTGCATAAGTATTTTTGGTTCTATATTATTTTCACTCTAAAAAGGATATTCTTTAAATGTTTTCCATGTTAGGCAAAAGAAGGCAATATAAAAAAATCTAACCTGAAACCTCTTCCCATTCTTTACATTTATTCATGAATATTGAGAGGTTATTGTAGCCTTCTGTTTTTCAACCTTTTGTGCTCTCGATCTAAGCGACTGATGTTGCAGCTAGCTCTTTCAAAGCAAATACAGCAACAAGTTACTACCCTTTTCCTTAAAGTTAAAAGTTGTGAATAACTTTAGAAAAATAAATTTAACACCAAATTTTGTTTCCATTCTCAAAACACATTTGATTCTTACAAGTAATTTTTGATTGAAGTCATTGCACTCAATCAATTCCAAAATACCTTCTAATATTCAACAGGCC
Source organism: Strix aluco (assembly GCF_031877795.1). Taxonomy (NCBI): domain Eukaryota; kingdom Metazoa; phylum Chordata; class Aves; order Strigiformes; family Strigidae; genus Strix; species Strix aluco. The sequence continues at coordinate 70,107,420 of NC_133971.1, forward strand.
TCTCTGATAGTTATTACAGATCTTAATCTTGTATATGATTTTGACTGATTTGACAGTGTTTGTCAGGGAAATTGTTTACAAGACTGTAAGAACTATGATCGGAGCTGTCAGGTGTTTTGAGGTTTGCCTGAGCTGAACATATCCTGGACAGTGTGAAACTGAATACAGCTCCATCCTGATCTAAGCGAAAAATTATAAATATGACAATCTTTTACAAAAATATAAAAACAGAGGAGGAAAAATTCTTCTGAAAAAACAGAAGGGAGATTCTCAGGAAAAATATGTGTGGTTGAATAAAGAAAAAATGTCAGCAGCAAGAGGAAAAAAGAACAGGATCCATGATACTTTTGGAGGAAAGGAAATACATAATTTTATTGGAAAGGAATCTGGCAAACTTTTAAATACAATTTTCAAATATCATTTTTCATTAAATTTAAGAAATAACTTTTAAATGAAACTCAGATAAATGTAGGTAAAGCACCAGAATTTCAAGACTTCACCTGAACTGAAGCATTTGTTTATATTTTTTAAAAATATCTTCAGTTCTTTTGTCTGTGAAATACTTTAGATACTTAAGCTAATAAACCCTCCATATAGCCCTGAAAAATACATACTGGTATCCCCATTTTACAGGTGAAGAAAGATTAAGTAACTTGGCTCAGACCACAAGAAAATGATGCATCAGAGCCAAATTAAAGATTTATAGTCTCTAGTTCTGCACTCAGACCATTAAATCACATCTCTCTGTCCAGCCATGACTATTAACAAACTGTCTTCCAAATTAACATTGAAACATGATCTTGCAGACCTTTTGCAGTGTCCCTCTTCTCACTTCTTCCCTTTTCACTGGAGCCTCACAGACTTCATTTCCTAGTGAGAGCTGAAACACTGGGATCTACTTTGAGTATGATATTAATGTGGAAAAGTCCCTGTGCGACAGAAGTGATCCAGAGCTTTCTGCAGTGCAGAAGGTCGTGCATCTGGCATCTGCACCTGGTGAAAAGCAATTCAAAAGAAAACAGTAGAGCCATTTTCCAACGGCTACATATGTGCCTCCCACAGAGAGCTGCAGCTTCTGGCTCAGGATAAGGACAGGAACTCTGTTACCGCTCTGTATTTTTTCAACATGAAAAACTATTATACCAATTTAGGTGGCTCTTCATTACTAAGTAGCTTGGGCTGTAAGCCTGCCTTAAGTCACCTTTCCTGCCAGTTAAAATGGGCAAAAATATCTAGCAATCATCTTCATTAAGCTGAACAGAAATTAAAATGTGCTCCAGTTAGACTAACAAATGTCCATATTGTTTCAGATTACTAAAACGAATAATTCAGTGAACAACTTCTAAGGATTTCACTAAATATTGGTTTCATTCTCATACTCTGCTGCATGTTATCACTTATTTTTATGTAGCCATTTTATTTTCACTTGAACTGTGTGTGAGAAATCCTCATCCCTTTGCAGCCAAAGGCAATGGTGAATATACCCTTTGCTCCAAGGTTTTATCATGTGCATATGCATGCAGCACACAGTACAAAAGTTTTTTGCTATTTTATCATATTACAAATACACTGTCTTTCTATCTGAGAGACATGTGTCTGCTATATACTTCGCAGCAGTAAATCTTGAAGTATATAGAGAGAAATGGTCCTGGAGTAATTCCAGTGTAGTAATTAGGGTGACACCAGGACTGAGTTTGTCTTGCAGCTTCTGGTTCAGGAGTTGAGAACCATCTTGCCAGGACATGAAGACACGAAGAATTTACCACAGGAAGAAAACTAACACTTTTTGATTCCTTCCCTAGGCTTACTGTATCCTACGAGGAATACCATTGGTATATCACAGAGATATACAATGCACCATAATGTGAATAAGATACAAATTCTGACTTAGAAAAGCTCAGAATATAAGGGAGAGGAAAAGGGAGGGAGGGAGGTGTGTAGACAGAATGATGGACAGGTAGATTGGTTACCGTAACAAACTACGTGATGGCCACTTTGCTTGAAAGACTGCCTTCTTGTCAACGGACAGTTGCTCTCACAAGACAGGAGATGTCCTTGCAGAACAGGGAGAGAATTTTACTGAAGAAATGGGGCAAGATTCCTCATACCTTTGCTTGTTCAGTAGGCTGAGAAGCCAGGTCATAGCCTACTTCTGAGCCTTGAGGTCTGGATTCTCTCCCACTCACCACAGCTGGTCCTGGGATGAGGAGAAAGCCAGGCCCAGATATTTAATACCTGTTTAATAGCGGGTAAGAAAAATTGCATCCAGCTTTGTTGCCAAGGTGGAACCACAATAAGTTTGCCAGTTGTGCCAATTGGTTTCAGCCCCATTCTTCTCATCCTTCATTAAGTTACTAGACAGTTAGTAAGATCACGGAACTGGGTTTGGAAAAGATTTTGGAGAAGCCCGAACTACCTAGAGCCTCGCCTTATGTAATACCTGGATTTGAAGTGCAGGTGCTGCAGTCATGTTTAGTGCAGCTGGGGGACACAGTTCAGCTGACTTGCTGGGAGATGCCATAGCATTGTTTCTCAGTTTAGCAGTGCACAGTGAGGGATTTTGTCTGTGTGCCTATTCACCTTAAGATTCCCTTTGTCTTTCTTTTTACATGACAAAGGTTGGGAAGCTAGACTGTTTTTAGGATCCTGAGAGGAGAGTGGGGACACTGTCTTCAGAGCCACCCAGATGCTGGTGTCAGCAGAAATCTTTTTGCCAAGTGGTGTGGACTGAATACTTACGTAATTTTAAGAAAAATGTGATCTCTGGATGTCATCGTATGCTTGTGTCTCTGTTTTGCTGCTTCTGCTTTTGCATCAGAGATGCTGTGCCAAAGCAAAGACCACAAAACACGAAATCTTTGAGACCATCATGGCTGTGTTGCTATTCCAAGATAAATATATTGTTATTTTACCCAGAGTCGTACCTCAAGCACTGATTGAGAACAGGTTATAGAGACATAAGTACTGAATTGATCTAAGGGCAGCAAAGAACTCAGAGAAAGTATAACAAAGTTTACTGTGTTGTTTATGTAATTAAGATTCTTTTCTAGCATCAAACTATAGTTCCAGTTATAAAAAATGTCAGTCGGTGTTTGATTGGGTTATGAACAGTAGTCAAATTCAGCCCTGGCATAAACATTCAAATTCCACTGAAATCAGGAGGCATTGTTTCCACTTACACTATGGCTGAATTTGGTCTAATAATTTGCAGACCATCAAAGCAGCTGCCACTGTAAATGCAGTTAATATTTATGACAAATTATTGCTTTTATTGTACTAGCACCTGGTGAAGCTGCCTGGATGTGAAGCTTCCTACAGTAGACACCATTGAATGTTTTAGAAGGAGAACATTCCTCATTTTTATTTTATAAATGGACAAGGAAAGTGCTATGGTTTGTCCAAGGCCACCTGGAAAGATTATGAAGTTTGGAATTGTTGAATTATCATAATCTTGAAATAGGCTGTCTGTAACTTTCACTCAACTCCTGCTCAGGTTTTGGCTAACACACAGCCTATGCTAAGGCTCGATGTATGTGGGAGGGTCCATGCGAAAACAGCATGTAGGCAGGCCATGATGGACAGGAAGGGCTAAACGTCATTATGCAGCCGCTAACACCTGCATCTTGCTGTCTCCTGCAGCCATCATTCTTGCATATTCATGGTCTGTCAGTTTCTTCAGAATCCACTAACTTATTGAAACAGTATAGACCCAACTTCCAAGCTGGAAGGTATAAATACATCAACTTAACCAAAAAGCTTTTGAAGTGCATCCAACAGCAGCCAGACTGCTGAGGCTTTTGTGGTTCCCTGTATGATACAGAGAACACACAAACCCTGATGGGAGAGGAAGGATGAGCACTCCCACCCTTATTCAGGTAACTAGTTTGCTCATAGTTACCAGTTGCAAGTTATGAATTAGAGAACTTGTGAGTTGGAAACCTCATGAATGAAATTATGAATTAGTGCATTCATTTATTAGACTAGTCTGTACAAAGGGGCTTGAGCCCTTCTTTGACCTGTTTGTTTGTTTCCTTTCCTAATGAGCTCATAGTATAAAGTGTAATTTACAGAATATCTTGTCCTGTTAATTTAAGTGATACAAATGGACCATGACAGTTGCCGTAGTTTTCTATAACTGTTATTTCTATGCAAATACTAGCTGAATGGTTTAGAATGATGGAATTATATAATAATCAAGTTGGAAGGGACCCATAAAGATCATTGAATCCCACCCCCTGCTCCTCACAGGGCTATCTAAACTACAACCATATGACTAAGAGCGTTGTCCAGAAGCTTCTTGAACTCTGGTGCTGTGACCGCTTCCCTGGGGAGCCTGTTCTAGTGACCAACCACTCTCTCAGTGAAGAATCTTTTCCTAATGTCCAACATGAACTTCCCCCGATGTAACTTCATTCCATTTCCTCATGTCCTACCACTGGTCACCAGAGAGAGGAGATCAGCACCTCCCCCTTCACTGCCCCTGCTGAGGAAGTTGTAGGCTGTGATGAGGTCACCCCTCAGCCCTCTCTTCTCCAAGCTGAACAGACCAAGTGATCTTAGACACTCCTCCCAAGTCCTGCCCTCGAGACCTTTCACAATCTTGGTTGCCTTCCTCTGGACAGGCTCTAATAGTCTGATGTTCTTATATTGAGGCAGCTACAACTGCACACAGTACTCGAGGTGGAGCCTCACAAGTGCAGTGTAGAGTGGGACAGTCACCTCCCTTGACCGGCTGGCTATGCTGTGCCTGCTGCACCCCAGGACACAGTTGGCCTTTTTGGCTGCCAGGGCACACTGTTGACTCATATTCAATTTGCCATCAACCCAAACCTCCAGATCTCATTCTGCAGGGCTTCTCTCCAACCTCTTGTCCCCCAATTTGTATGTATAACCAGGATTACCCCATCCCAGGTGGAGAATCCTGTACATGATCTTGTTAAATTTCATACAGTTGGTGATTTCCCAGCTCTCTAGTCTATCCAGATCTTTCTGTAAGACCTCTCCACCCTCGAGGGAGTTCATAGCTCTTCCTGTTTTAGTATCATTGGCAAACTTACTGAATGTACATTCAACTCCTGAGTGCAGAACATTTATAAAAACATTAGAGAGCACTGGCCCTAAAATTGAGCCCAGGGGAACTCCACTAGTGACTGGCTGCCAGCCTGATGTAACTCCATTTACTGTAAAACTTTGAACCTGACCTGTCAGCCAGTTGTTCACTCAACACATTATGGACTTGTCTAGCTGTATGTTGGACATTTTGTCCAGAAGGGTACTGTAAGAGACAGTACCAAAAGCTTTGCTAAATTCCAAAACCACCATATCTACTGTCTTCATTTGGTCAACTAGATGGATGACCTTGTCACAGAAGGAAATTAAGTTGGTTAGGCAAGACTTTCCCCTCATGAACCCATGCTGGCTATGAGCAATAACTGAATTGTCTCTCAAGTGTTTTCAATAACTCTCAGAATAACCTTCTCCATAATTTTACTAGGCACTGAAGTGAGACTGACAGGCCTGTAATGACCAGGGTCTTCCTTTTTACCCTTCTCGAAAACTGGGACAACATTTGCCAGCTTCCAGTCAACAGGGGCCTCTCCAGACTCCCAACACCACTGAAAAATAATGGAGAGGTCCCATGATGACATTGGCCAGCTTTTTCAGTACTCTGGGATGAATCCCATTGGGTCCCATAGATTTATGTGCATCCAGCTGAAGCAGCAAGTCTTGAACAAATTCAGAATCGGCTGGGAGTTTATAAACCCTTCCAGTCACAGTCTTCCAACACAAGTCTCCAGGGGTTCCAGGGCCTATCATCACTGTTGAAGACAGAGGCAAAGAAGGCATTAAATGTCTCTGCTTTGTCTATGTCCCTATTTGTGAGGTGACTGACCTCATGAAGTAACAGACCAATGTTACCGCTGATCCTCCTTTTGCTGTTATTTTAAAAAGCCCCTTTTGTTATCCTTCAAAGTGCTGGCCATCTTGAACTCTAATCAAGCTTTGACCACATGAATTATGTCCCTACAGTGAAGAACAGCATCTCTGTAGTTCTCCTGTGTTGCCTGTCCTTGCATCCAACATCCATACTCTTTCATTTTCTGCCTAAATTCTAAAAGAAGATCCCTGCTCAGACAAGCCGACCTTCTGCCCTGCTTGCTTGACTTCTGATACTTTGGAATTGCCTTCTCCTGCACTCTTAAGAGCTGGTCTTAAAACATGACCAGCATTCATGGACCCCAATACTTTCAACCTTTTCTTGTTGCACAATGCATTTTGTGTGTCCTTTGGCAGGGCAGGAAGAACATTTTGAGCTAAAGTGGACCTTTGCACCCACTCTATGTGCCTGTACACCGCCCAAATCTGCAAAATGCAGATGGAGTTTCCATTACCATAGCTTGCAATCTATGTGGATCCCTTACACTATGCTCTGAAAATTACATGGTGTTCGTGTCAACAGTAATGCTCCTATGGATTTCATCTATATCCAAGCACGACCAGTCAGACCTAGCTGGCTGCTGGATGACATTTCATGTAGGCTATTGCCAGCAGCAGCCCTGTGGTGATAGCCAGAACAAGACCCAGCAGCAGGCCTCCGTTTCTTCAGTCACAGCTAAATTTGTCTGAGCTTGGTCTTGGTCATGTCATGGACAAGCTGAAAACAGCCACAACAGGTTTTGCTTCTGAGTGAACAATATGAGATTTTTGTCCTTCACCAAGCCATCATCTTCTCTGGATCTGGCTAATCTGATGTTCTCACTGGGTCGCTCGTCACAGCTGTGGCCCACAGGCAGAGCTCTAACCTGAAGTCAAGGTTTTTCTCCCATTCAGATCACATAAAGGTCTCCTGAGTACAACAAAAGTTGTACTGTTTCGTGGGTACTTCCAAACATACAATACCTGATAATTAATAATTGATAAAAGACTGATCTTCCCATGTTTGCCTTCAAACTAAGTGAGCAATTAACTTTTCTTTTTTCAAAAAAGAATATTTTCTCAGGTTCAAGTCAGACTGCAGCCTGTGATTCATTTAGGGTTTTCACAAGAAGTTAGTGAGAAAAGAAGGATCCTAGAGTTACTGTAAACACATTTCCCAGATGCCTTATGCTTGTACAAATGGCCTTTCAGATTAAATGGACCCCACTAACCTGCAGTGCAAAGCTGTCTCTATTGCATTTTCTGTTTGTTACCACATGCAGTAGGATGACAGCTTGATTACATTTATGATGTTTAAGGAGCCAGGACTTTTATTCAGTTACCAGAATAACAAAAGAAATCACTTGCTTTGAAATAAAAGATCCTGAAAGCTCATTTTTTGTTTGAGACTAATCAATAGCTCATCATTAACCTTTTATTTTAGAGATTAAAGGAAATTGTGTCAGACTAAAGTGGTATTCCATGATAGCACACCATTCAAGGACTGCAGTTAAAACTAAAACGAGTAAATGTCACCAAGTCATAATTTCTGTTCACAACTATAGACTGATTGAAATGTGTGACCTTCTTGCACTACAAGTAAGAGGCAGCCTTTCTTCGGAGGACACAGCAAATCCAAGATGTGAGACACATATAGCATGTGACTCAAGGTAGAAGTAATGAACTTAAAAGGAGATGTCATTCAAATAATGGTTGCAGTGTATTTCACTGCAGTCTCAGAGCTCCAAACTGAAGTCTATAAAATGGGCAGTAAATAATGGAAATACTGGACTTGATCTTCAAGTCTTTACGTCAGGAGGGGCAAAGCCCCTATCTAAATTCACAGTGTAATGGGTCTGTTCAGCAGGACTTTTTCTGGTGAAGGAATAAAGCATGTCATTCTGTACTGATTTTAAATGGTTAATCATATCAGCAATCCTTTTGAATAACCCTTTTGCTTATCAATAAGATTAATCTTTTTTAGGAAAAAGAATCAATTTCAGTGGAAACAAAAGAAAAATTTCCATCAGGAGAGGTAAGAATGTGTCCATTACTAGCTTACTCCAGACAACCCTGTCCATTTTATTTACAGTTTGCTGCCTCTTGCCAAAATTTCTTCCTGACTGTGAAAAGAGAGGCAAGACTTGGAGTGGTTGGAGGCGACTGTGGAGGTGATAATCTTTATGGAGATTCTGAAATCTTTTCCACACTTAATAAATCTGGCAGTATCGCCTGGTAATGTCCTTTTATTTAATATGTCGTTCAGAATTTATCAAGAGACCCTACTGTTTACAATGGATGTGCTCTTTCCTAGCATACTAAAATTATATATTTATATAAAAATACAGTTTAATTGTCATATAATTCCCAGAGCAGGTAAGCACTTCTTTGGTAATACCAGCAACACCCTTCCTCTGATTTCCTCTCTCTATTTAACTCACAAAGTACTTCTTCCTTCAGAACTCATAAATGAGTGCTCATCAGTCTGGTACATATTTTATTAAGGAGAATAAGTTAGTTTTTATTGCAGTAATACTTCAGAACCCAGAAAGAGGGCCTCATTACAATAAAATCTCTGAAGCAACATGGATTTTTTGAAGATGATGGTAATTAACCCTGGTTTACATTGTCAAGAGCAGAGAGGAGAAAAGAAGATGGCAAAGGTACATCAGTTTTGCATGAAGTTAGTTTTGGTTTCTGCACTCACTGTGTTACAGTTGGCAGCTTGCTTAGGTAGGGACAGATGTCAGTACTTTGTGGACATCTTACCAAATATAATTTATAAACTTTATGACAAAATCTAAAGCAGTGCAAAATAAAAAAAATTGAATGTTTCCTGGAAATGGTGAGCCAAAAGCAAAGATGGCCTATTGTTTATTGTCTCTCAACAGGAAAAGCATATATTTTCCTGTGAATTTCAACTCACTAACTATTGCAATTCTACCTATTTCTCATGCTCTAATTTTAGTTTCCACTGATACTCTTTTTTCAGTCCTGTTGTGTTATTTCCAAGCACAAAGAAGCAGGACAAAATCATAATTATCTCCATGTGCAAATACATGTCTCTGTTTTATATTTCTGCTCTCTTTGCAGGCTAATAAATGCCATTTAATATTTTCAAGATGATCTATTTTAAACATAATTAAGTATATGTTAAGAAGTTATTTCAGATTAAGCCCATAGTCTCTGTCAGATCTAGTTGTGCAAATTAAAGATGGCATCCCCTCATTTTTTAAATTTTATTTTTGCTGCCATCTACTTACCAGAATTTACCAGACCTGGCAAATGTACAAACCATCCTTAATCTACTCAGTGCAAAATCAGGCAGGTTAACAAACCAGTTTATGAAAACTGGGCCAATAGATGGTGATGAACAATTTGAGATTACTATTATCATCAGCTAGAACAGCTATTTGTGTAATGAATATTCAACTAGGAAATAAGAAAAAGAGGAGTTTTTATCTGTTTAAACAACAGTGTTGTGAATGCAAAATCCCAGAATGATACATTCCTCTAGCCAACCTAGTATTTTTCTGTCCTGTAAAAGACATGCATCTCTTATGTTCCTGTGATACTGCTATGTATCACAGGAACATAAATGATAGTTCCCGTGTTACTGTTATGCTGTGCAAATAATGACAGACACTACAGTAACTAAACAAAGAGAAACTATGATAAATGTATGTGTAACTTGGGTTATTATAACCAACTTTTTTGACATAATTTAAACATAAATAATATCCACTAGAGCAAGCTTTCTGAGTGGTCTTAAACTGTCATTCCGTATTGTACAATATATGAATAGCCACAACTAACACTTTATTCATGCTTTGTGTCTTTTGCATAATAGTTGTGCCAAAAATAGTGATAGTTGTCTTCTGCTTTCTAAAACCCATTTTTTAAAATTTCAAGGCATTAAACTATTTTACAAAATATGTATTAAATGTGAGCAATTGAGTTTTTTAGCTATTCAGTAATGTATCACACACTAAGAGCTGTGTTATTTCTTCTATTCTGGTTAGTTTCAGCTAATTCATATCACATTGTTGCTGGTCCCAGATTATGTGAGTATGCAACAATATTTCTGACAAGAATACTTAAAAGTCCTAATTTAAATGTTCATCTCCATGAATACTTGTGAATGCGACTCTTAAATTAATTCTTTTGCGCCAGTAGAACTTGGTTGCGTGAGTGGTAAGGGGACATAATGGTAAGGGGGATGAAGAGGACATAATATAAAACTAAAGCAGGCATTGTATGTTTTTGTACTCTTCCATTCATTTCAATTCTATAGAACCGTATGACTATTTTGGAAACATTTGCTCCTTATTCTTAGGATTCAAAACTATATATAAGGACAGGCTACAAAAGAGGAACCAATACAGGAACATTGCCTGGGGCATGCAGGGATGGTGTTACAGCCAAAGCTCAGAGCTGTGTTGTAGAGTTGTAACTGGCAAGAGGTGACAAGGAGAGCTTCTGTAGCTACTTGAGCAGTGCAAAAACAAACAAGGGAAAAAACCTGGGCAAAGCTCTATGAAACTTGCTTTGCGTAAGCTGGACTGGATGACCTCCAGAGGTCCCTTCCGACCTGAATGATTCTGTGATTCTGTGAATGTGCAAATAAAGCAGCAATAACCTCCATCAAAACTAAGCTAAGGCAGAAGATCATTTTACAGCAAAACATTCTTCATTCCAAACTGGTTTTGTCAGCAGCAAGGTTTTGTTCCTTGAAAAGCATTTATGTTTGAAACTGCCTTTTTAGCCAAATTCAACTTTTTGCTTTTGCATACTCCATTCCTTGTGGATTTCACAGTAACCCTTTTGAAGGGTGAAACATATTCTTAAACCATCCCCAAAACTGTTTCTAATTTGAGCATGCAGCAAATAACTTGAACATGAGTGTTACAATCTCACTGAACTTTAAACATGTGAATAGGCAACAGAACAACTCAGAAAGTGAAAGTTAAAACCATATTTAGGTGTTAGGTTTGCATAACAGCTCTGGAAGGCAAAGGGAAACAGCATCATTGCTCCCCTTTTGGGTCTGAAGAATAGCAGTCTTTAGTGTAAGGTAGAGGATTTGTGTAGTCTTAACACCTGAAAGCTAGGTAGTCACAGAGTGAAAGCCTAGAAAGAGTTCAGAGGAACTCCTGCAAGGTTCTCCAAATAAGATATGGTTCCTAGCCATCAAAAATTATCAGCCTTCCAAGCCAGAGAGAAATTTTAGATATGAAAATGAACTAGACATCTTGTTGGATATACTAAGCAGAAGAAAAATTCAAACATAAAATTTGCATTACTAATGGTTTGGGTTGGAAGGGACCTTAAAGATCATCTAGTTCCAACCCCCCTGCCGTGGGCAGGGACACCTTCCACTAGACCAGGTTGCTCAAAGCCCCGTCCAACCTGGCCTTGAACACTGCCAGGGAGGGGGCATC